>NC_072006.2:4400000-5025000 GCF_028885655.2 Pongo abelii | reverse complement strand
AACTGATTAATAAATAGTGCACCCAACAAACAGACCGGCTGCCCTATGGCTTTTCTACAACATCCCATTCAGAAACACGTCTGAAAAAAATTACTGGGCTCATCTGGTCATAACCCAGCTATGCTGGGTGCTCTGGTATCTCTTTTTCACTAACCTTTATTTAATGATATTAGTTTGACACATTAATTTCTCACTGCAAACTCCCTGAGGTTAGGGATGGGCAATCATCAGTCTCATCTGTGTCTATAGTGCCTAACCCAGGGCCTTGCATGATGAGGATAAATAAAGATTTGCTAATCAAGCCCTCACATATGAAAAGAATTAGACTACTCCTCACCCCCAAGAATTATGAGATCAGGAACAAATAAGTCAAGGCCAAGTCCCTCAAATACTATACAGCATGTCACTGTAAGATAATAAAATAATTACTGACAGCCCAAGACATGCATAAAATGTTATTTTCCCACTTTTACAGCATTATGTCTTTTATTATTAATTTGATATCCAGAAGAAACCCTGTAAAACAGACACTGCTGTTACTCCTACCTTATAGCTGAAGAAATAAGATGCTCAAAGGGGTAATAAAATTCACCCAAAGTCATCCAGTTTTCATAAGTGAAACCACAACATGAATTCAGGAATCCTGATTAAAAGTCTGATATTTTAATTTTCTAGAATCCTTTCCTCAAAGACTTGATGATCTAAATTTCAAGAAGTACTATCAAAGAACCTAGAGTAAAATGAATAGATTTAGAGAACCACAAAAATTTAGAACCAGACATGATCTCAATACTAATCAGTAACATATGGTGAATTTTTCAGGTAATAAGGATCTGGATGCTAGACCTGGTACATACCTTACCAGAATCTATATAATGTTATTCCACTGTGGAACAAACAGCATGACGTTCTTTTTTCACCTCATATTAAACTCGCAAAATATAGCACAAGTGTGTGCATGTGTGTATGTGAGTGTTTAGGGTAACTATTAATAACCTGATTATTTCCAACAGTCTGAAAATCAGTGTTTTTGTCACATGACACTCACATGGGACAAAGTGACACATATAGAGGCCTAGCTTCCTGTATTACTTAATCATGGATATTCCAAGAGCCTACTACTAGAGAAGTATCTCAAAGCACAATTTGCAAACACTATGCATCGTTACATTATTTGGCTAATGACGGCTACGCTGCTGTACATTTTAGCCATTTCAATGGAATGTCATTTCCATGGAATTCTCTGGGACTGTAAATTCCAAGGACACTCTCAATCCCCAGTCCATCCCTCACTTTCTCAACCAAGCATCCCCCAAACTAAGAGTAATAATAACAAAAAGGAAAGGTGAGTCAGATGAGCAGTAATGGTAATAAAACTATGACTTCAAGGATTTCTTTCCAGACCTGATTGGCCCCCTCCAGCCTTTACTGCTGGGACCAGGGTGGAACTGGGGTCCCAAAGCTTTCAAAGGACTAAAAGGATCCTTACTCTCCGACCATCATCTCCAGGTTCCTGAATCTGGAAAGGAAGTACTGAAGAGGCAGTCTTGTGTCACTCTGAGAATGCTTTCCCTGGGGCCACCCTGGATAGTTTTCGTGGTTGGGACTGTCTTCCCTCGGTGTTTGGTGGTGGTACATCCTAGTGAGGAGGACTCTACAACAGAAGCAATCTAAATATACACATTCATAAAAGGCTAGGGATGCAAGTGTGCACATACAACCACGAGGCAAACAAACAGGCATTTAGGATGTCATAGTAACGTGGGCATGAGCCAACGACTGTAAAAGCACTATAGTTGCTGTGCTTCTTTAGATCACAGCGGGAAGATACTTTATAAAACATGGAACAATGATGCCCCCTACAGCCCTCAGAGAGAATCCAAGGTGCTTACTGAGTTCATCTATTTGGTAAGAGATCCTGAGTTTACTTTTCCGGTAAGAATTAATTTTTACACTAGAATAAGTAATAAAAGCACATGCTTTGTACATATGTTGGAAAAAAAATCAAGGTCTAACACTAAGAAATTATTAAAATAAAATATAATGTCTAGACAATCAAAACCATTATACTGAAACATTTTACTTTTCTGAAGCATATAGAAGCAAATTCTATGGATTGTCATCTTGATTATTAATAGAGGTTATTTTCAAAAGAATTATTAAAAATATTTTCAAAGTGGAACTGTGGACTCCTAAAAGGAGAAACAGGTTGAGAGGAATTTTTTTTAAAAAAACAAATATACCACAAATTGAAGATTACAACATTCCCTGACTGGAACTGAAAAAAAGACCAGTAAGAAATAATTCAAAGCTGGAGTGACTTCCCTGTTCTCTACAAGCCAAGACGAAAGAAACTTGTCATCTTTGGGACAAGGAAAGTGGGGGGTATTGGGCACTTCAGAAATGCTTTAGACCACACTTGTCCAACTCGCTGCCCAGGATGGCTTTGAATGCAGCCCAACACAAATGTGTAAACTTTCTTAAAACATTATGAGATTTTTTTTGCGATTTTTTTTTTAACGCTATTGTTAGTATAAGTGTATTTTATGTGTGGCCCAAGACAATTCTTCTTCCAGTGTGGCCCAGGGAAGCCAAAAGATTGGACACCCCTGCTTTAGATTATTCAAGGCCTGTGCAAATATGAAAGAAGCATAGGACAGCTCCTTCTTCCCAGGGAATGTGGCTAGGCATAATGTATATAAAAGCATATGTATATCACCTCAAGATGATGTTCTTAGGAAAGAAAACAAATTGGAAATATATATAAAACATAACATAAACTGCACATAACAGTCAAAGAAACACATAGCAAGAGAGAAATCAATATGGGAAAGGTTTAGATGTATAACAAAGAAAAAGCAAGTCATTCACCGGTCAAGCTTGGAAAAAGCTGATGGGTGTGGACCAAGGAAGAAAAGGTGAGAGATAGCAAGCAGAGGGAAAACCACAGAAAAGCCAGATGACTGCAGGAAATGCAAATGCATTAGTTTCACAGGAATAAGTGGGCATGTTCCCCAGTTCCAAGATGAAAACAAACATGGGTCCAAGTTAAAAAGGAAGGGGAGAGTAATTACCAGAATGCCTTAAGTCTAGCTGGAGAGTTTAGATTAGATCCATTTAAACAAAAGGAATTACCCTGATCACCTAAGCAAGGAAGTAACATGATGAATATGATGTTAAGAAAACATTACCCTGGCACTTGTCTAGATGAACTGGAATGGTAAGAGAAGAGAGGCACAGAGGTCCTCAGAGATTAACATGGACATAAAAACAAGGACAATAAAGGCTTGAATTTCTAAGAGAAGGAGTAAATTCAAGATGCTTTGCAGAGCAGGAATGCGTTTAGTAAGTGACTAAAGAATGAAGGACAAGACATCATTTGGCAAGCCCAGGGTGTGTGAAGGCAGCATCAGAGACTTTCAAAGCAAAAATCAGCTTAGATGAAAGCCATGATAAACTCAGTTCTTTGTTTGAAGTTTTAGGGATCAATGTAGGCAGAAACTTCTTGGAGGCAGGTGGAAAGTTGAGACTAAAAACGAGGATAAGAAGCCAGAGCTGTATTTACACATTTTTAGTCATCCAAAAAAAGAACAGACTAGTTTATCTGTTATCACATGAGAAAAGGACTGGGAAAATGAAGCCTAGAAAACTGGGTGTCTGGCCAGAAAGGCAGAGAGAACACTTAGGAAAAAAAAATCAATTTCAAGTCCAAGAACTTTATTTCAAAGTCATCAACACTCAGTGCAGATGCCTTACAGAGTGAGAAGGTACCTAAAAGCTCTAAGCCTGAGATAAAACTTATTGGGTGACTGCTGGTGTGAAAACTTTTACTAATTTTATTTCAATTCTTTCACGAAATCAGCACATACCTACTTGAATACAGCTTCCAGCATGAGCAAAGCAATAGAACAATGATACTGAATGGGAAAACAGCATCCTATGTTAGTTTGGGCATAGCATCAAACACTCTGCAAACTCTCATTGACCCTGTATGTCTTTAAAACATAAAGCTCTTACAAGGAATACATGAAATTAAGGAGGAATTGGAAGATGCAGACTTTAAGCATCAGGAGAAGAAATATAGAGGTACTTCTTTCACTTTAAAAGTTTCACAGGGACAAATCTCTGTAAAAACATTCTTCGGGACAAAGGTTGTACACTCCAAAGTTATTTCCAGTAAAGAATATAACCATTTAAAATGTTTGTGATTTATTCTGTTTAGGCACTTCAGTTTTATTCTTAAAATGTGTAGAAAAATCAGTACCTAGAAATCAGTTGATATGAAAATAACTGCATAAATCTTTTCAATGTGATACACAAAATCAACGCAGCCATTTTCAAATGAGCACTGATAACAAAGTCAGTACCACATTCCCATTTAAGTAGACGAGAAAACGTAGGACATAGGATTTAAGTGATTCCTTGAGGCCAACTAGCAAGACAAAAGCCTAGTGATTACCCATTTACTATTCAACTGTCTCTTTCTCTGGAAGTTTAAAGAGCTGCTCTATACTTTTACTATAAAGGGGAAATCATTGTCAATTCTTAGGCTTATTTCTCTTTTTGTGGTGTTCTAAGGAATGTGAAGACTAAGGTTAACTGAAATTCAGAGAAGAACATAAAACTATAACTGCTCCAAAAGAGTGGAAAGAAAAACATTGATAGTAAAGATGCAGGGAGTTCTTTCTTTTTTTTTTTTAATAAAGTCTCTCCTTTCCTCCTAAATATTAATAAAACCTTAAATCTTTTACTTTAGATTTAGAAAATGACTCAAGCTTCCTACCCCTAAATTCCAGCCCTCCCCTCTACCAGAATAAAAAGTAGACAACCCCATCAAGAGCAAAAGTAAAAGCTTTTAGCCTCCTGGAATGGGTGGGAAGAAAGAGGAGGGGATCATTACACATTCCCTGTAGAAGACAAAGCCAGATGCACATTCCAGAGAAATCTGGCGGGTCCGAGTTTTTCCTTAAATACAGACTGGCCTGTCACTAAGCCAGGCTCTGTAATCTTCCCAGGCTGCCACCGCTAGGGAAGCCAGGAATCCCTTCTAATTAATCAAGCCCTCCCAACAAAAATTTTCCCACCCACAATAAAGTAGGATGGGGGGGGAAGGGAAGCAGCAGAGAAAGCTCTGCAGCCAAAAGAATTCTAGACTTTAGTATAATACCTAACTAATCCAAGAAAACAGATGCAGGAAGCAGAGGAAATGATCTACAGAGACACACAATGAGGTAGGAAACTTTCACAGCACTGCTCCGCTGGGACCCAAAATTTAAATTCAAAATCATAAGATATAATTATTATTGAAAGTGATTCTGGCAACATTCTATAATTTTTCAAATGCCTCTAAGGCAGGGGGTGGACACATAAACTTTCCTGAGGTAGACACCATGTGTATCACTTGACACTTTTAACAATAATTTGATATTTTGATTTTTTATTTTACTAAAGTTTTGTTTTAATGGATAAACATTCATGATTATTACATTATGTGTCCATGTCTATTTCTTGCAAAGGAAATGGCTTTACCTTGGCCTTGCTAACTTACCCCACACCTGCAGCCAGTTTAACCCAAGGTAACTTCATTGAATGCTTATTCTGATAAGGTACCAGGAGGTAGGAGTACCAAGGATACAGTGATTTAGATCTGTGTTGGCCAATACAGCTGATACTAGCCAGCGGTGCCTACTGAGCATTTGAAGTGCAGCTAATAGGAATTGAGATGTGCTGGAAAAGATATATTTGTAGGCCGGGCGCAGAGGCTCACGCCTGTAATCCCATCACTTTGGAATGCAGAGGCAGGCGGATCACTAAGAGCAGCCTGGCCAACAGGCAAAACCTCGTCTCTACTAAAAATACAAAAATTAGCTAGGCGTGGTGGGGTGTGCCTGTAATCCCAGCTACTTGGGAGGCTGAGACAAGAGAATCACTTGAATCTGGGAGGCAGAGGTTGCAGTGAGCAGAGATCTTGCCACTGCACTCCAACCTGGGCGACAGAGTAACAGAGCGAGACTCAACCTCAAAAAAATAGATAAATAAAAGATATATTTGTATACATATTCTATACATAAATCAGTGTGTGTGAGTGTGTTTATTTCAGACTTTGCAGGCAATAAGGTCTTTGTTTCAACTACTCAACCCTCCACTTCATTGTAGCATAAAAGCAGCCAGGGATGATATGTAAACAAGTGGGAGTGGCTGGATTCTGGTAAAACATTGTTTACAAAAACAAGCAGCTGGCATGTGGGCTGTAATTTGCAGATCTCTGGTCTAGATCTTTTCCCTACCCTAAAGAGTTTATTATTTTGGAAATTTTAAAACACTGGGGTGGGTGCAAAGCTTGGGTTTAAGATTGCTATGAAGCCTTGGGGAGACGCACCTGCTGCTACCACTTCTTTCAGTTAAAATAAGAGTCACTCACTGAAGTACAGGACATATCTCCCTGCTACAAGCTGCAGTAGCCCAGAAGTCTATAGACCCTGAAAGTTATACTTCCAAGGATTCCTACATCTCACGCACTACTGCCATTTCCTGGAAGTTTGGCCTCAGAAGAGTCTTCAACTCTTGAAAGAGTTCAAGAGCCAGCTGCACAGTGGCAGTGCCGCCTGTAGTCCCAGCTACTTAAGAGGCCGAGTCGGGAGGACAGTTTGAGCCCAGGAGTTCATGTTCAGCCTGGGCAACATAATGAGATCCTGTCTCTAAAAAATAGTGATTAAAAAAAAGAATTCAAGGCCAGAACCACAGCCCTTAAAAAGAAAAAAAAGTATTCATATGCAGGAAGGTCAGAAGATCTTTCTTCACTTGAAGAAGGGTAAGTTGTTTGCATGAATAATTAATGCCATTCCAAGGGCAGTCTTAGAATAAACAACCCAGATCAGGTGTCAAACTATTTGGTGTTCATCAGTTTTTCTGTTACTTTGAAACCCTGCTCTAACCAAGTACTTTTCAACTCAGTCAAAAGTGGCTGCATCTATGTGAAAAATTTGCATAAGTTAATTAATTCCTTTTAAATTTTATTTATTATTTTTTTTTAAATTTAGAGATGGGGTCTCGCTATGTTACTCAGGCTGCTGGTCTCTAACTCCTGGCCTCAAGTGATCCTCCCGCCTGGGCCTTCCAAAATGCAGGGATTACAGATGTGAACCACTGTACGCAGCCTACATTTTATTTATGCACTTAATTTTTATATTAATGCATAGACACATATGAAAATGACATTATCAAAGTGAGGTCTCAAGCTGGGTGTAGTGGTGCACATCTGTAGTTCCAGCTACTCAGGAGGCTGAGGCAGGAGGATTGTTTGAGCCTGGTAGCTCAAGATCAGACTGGGCAGCATAAGGAGACCCCATCTTTCAAACAAACAAACAAACAAACAAAATGGCCTCTTCTGCCTCATCTAGCCCCCTCTCTCACTCCAACTCTCACTCACCAAGGGCAACCACACTGAAACTTAGCTTTTTGATCTGGTAATTTGCCAACATATTTCTAAACACTATGTTTATCCTACGAATGTCTTATTATTTCAGTTTTATATACTTTACGTGGAAAATGAGGACTTAATCCTTATAGCTGCCCTCCCACATGTTTCCTTCCCCAGCCTTCCAAAACTTGGAGTTCACAATATTATGAAATTTAACCTCTGTTCAAAGCTGAACCATGCAGGAGGATCACTTGAGCCTGGGAGTTCAAGGCCACAGTGAGTTATGACTGTGCCACTGCATTCCAGCCTGAGCAACAGGGCAAGACCCCATCTCTATAACAAGAACAAAAAGTTGAGCCATGTAGTATACTATGCTTAATTTCCTATCTTGCACAATCTTTTGTTTACTGAGAGCTGAGGGTTGCATCATTTTTCTTTTGTTTAGTTTTCTATATTCCTATGACTAAATCATTCCCATGCTACCTGACAGGCCTAAAAAAATCTCCTCTCAATGCATTTAAATACAAGAAGTATTTTATTCATTTCATTTTTTGTTGGAGAAATCTTTCATGGAACCCTGTGTCTTCTTCCAATAGGACTGGCTACTTTGGTTGCAGTTCAGAAACTAATACCCAGAAATATAACATTTTGACATGCTAAACTAAAAAAGCAGCAGTAAGGTCTCTCTGACCTCCACTCCTCCTCCCCTCAATCCATTGTCTCTCCCAAAGCACAAGATGAGGCTCTCCGCTGAAGCTCTATTATCTGCCTAGAAACTGGATACCCAAAGAGGAACACAATTGCCTTCCATATTCCCTGAAATTATCTATAGCAGAGAAGACTCAAGAATGCAACCACACAGTGGACAGGCATTTCAACTAGATATTATCTGCTTCTTGGCTCATTCAAACTCTAAAGAGAATCATTTACAAGTTAATTTCTGTCTCTCGGGTCCATTCATTTCCTCTAAAAATCAGTTACCCCTATATCTCTCAGTTCCCTCTCCCCAATGAAGAGGGTATTAAGGGTCAACCATCTGGCTCTTTGGGTTTTCTTTTCTTGTTGTTGCTGTTGTTTTTAGAGACAGAGTCTCTCTACGTTGCTCAGGCTGAACTCAAACTCCTGGGCTCAAGCAAATCTTCTGCCTCAGCCTCCCCAAATGGCTGGGACTACAGGCATATGCCATCACGTCCAGCTTTTGAGTGTTCATATTTTGTATGACTCCCATGCACTTGTGTGCACATAATAAATTTGTTATGCTTTCCTTAGTTAACTTATTCTTTTGTTACAGGGGTGCTGACTGTGACCCTTCATGATGGGGAGGAAAGGATCATACCCTTTCCACCCTTACACTTTCTAGGCAAAATACACAGTAATCATCAAGGAATTTGGTTAGGCCCTCACCTGTCTGGTTCCCTATTTCCTGGATCCCATATCTGAGTCTTTCTCTGTTTATTCCCCTATTTTGGAAGACCACATCCTTTCTAAAACAGTGTGCATCAGAAGGGAAGTGTTTTCTACAGTCTGCATCCTAAAAATAAATGTCTCTATTCTACCATATGACTGAAAGTTGGGCTGTAAAGGGAATTCTTGGTTGGAAATCATTTTTCCTAAAATATTAAAGGTATTGTTCTACTGTCTCCTAGTTATTGCTATTGAGAAGGGTGTTCTGATTCTTGATCCTCTGTAATCTGTTTGCTTTTTTAAGTTCTTCTCTAAATTCCCAGTGTTCTGAAATTTTAGGATGATATGCCTTAGCACAACTCTTTTTCATTGACTTTATTGTGTATTCACTCACAGCTCTTTCAAACAGGAACTTTGTATCCTCCGCTTCCAGTAAATTGTATTGTATTATTTCTTTCATAATTTTTTCTCAACCATTTGTTTTTCTTTCCAGAACTCCAATTTTTCATATCAAGACTGAAACTCTAATTTTCTTGTGGTTTTCTCCTCAATTTTTTAATCTATTATCTTTTTATTCTACTTTCTGGGCAGTGTTCCTTGGTGTTTGCCCCATACTTTATCATATTTTTATTTATATTATGTTTTTAATTTATAAGAGCTCTTTCTTGTTCTTGGGAATTTCCCTAGTTCGTAACATCCTAACCTTGTTTTGTGGTTATATGCAATACCTTCCTTTTTCGCTCTGAGACTCCATCTCTACAAAAATTTAAAAATAAAAAAAATCAGCCGAGAGTGGTGGTACATACCTGTGGTCCCAGCTACTCAGGAGGCTAAGGCAGGAGGACTGCTTAAGCCCAGGAGGTCAAGGCTGAAGTGAGCCATATTCACACCACTGCACTCCAGCCTGGGTGACTGAGTGAGATCCTGTTTCAGAGGGGAAAAAAGCACTCTCAAAGCAATAAGGAAAAGAAAAACACGGAAAGGCAATTGGCCACTGGCCACACAGCACTCACACAAGACTTCAGGAGCAGTGTTCCCTGGGAAGAAAGCATGTCTGACAACATCAGTAGCAGGTGTGCAGGTCTCCTGCTGCCCACGATACCCTGGAGCAGAGCACAGAAATCTGGCAAAACTTGATGTCAGATATTTAAAAAGGGATCCCCATGCTTGAGTCATGGAGCTTTTAAGTAAGGTACATGATTAGAGAAGCACTGGCCCCTAGCCTGTCAGAGGCAGAAATACAACCACAAAGTCATGTGCAGAGCCTTCAATACGATGTGTCAGAACCCTGTCCCTAACCCTATTCTGCTAGCCTGATACTCATGGTTGAGGCAGCTCCTCTGCCTGCCATGATCTGGAAGCTTTGTTCCAAGCCTTGCAGGTATCACTATAAGATGGGATAATATGATAGCAGAATATGCCATTTCCATGGGTATGGAACAGACCCATCTCTTGCATCATTAGGGGCCTCAGGTCCAAGCTTCATGGTTGACCAGGATGGTATGCCCTACTTGGCCATAGCCAGTTTCAACAGAGTTTGGCAAGAAGCCCAGCCCTTTTCTGAGCAGACAGACTACCAGGGCTCAGTCTTGGAAAAATTAATCTCACTCCTCCAGCATATAATAAAGTCATATGAGACTATCCAACAAACTTCAAATAAAAGTTCTCTATAAGAAGAGAACAGAGAGAATTAGGAGAGGCAGAGAAAATGGTCAAGAATTTTCCAAAACTGATGACTTGATCCTTCAAATTGAAGACATACATTTCATCCCAAGCCAGAATAAAAACAAGACTATAACTAGAGATTTCATAGTGAAACTATAGAAGAGCAAAGACAAAAATAAATCTTAAGAGCAACCAGAGAAGAAAGACAGATAACCAAGAAAGGAATCAGATCAGGCCAACAGTGAACTTCTGAGGTGAGTAGTCTCCATAGATGCACCCCAATAATTCTCCGAATCCCTGTGAGAAAATGCTTCTTCTCAAGTCAAGAGTGCAGCTTCCCCTGACTCTAGGCTGACCCTGTGAATGCTCTGATCAATAGAAGGCCACAGAAGTGGCATCTGAGATGTCTGCATCTAGGCCTTCAGGGGACTGACAAATTATACTTCTTTCATTGTGCAAGTCTTAAGATGCTACTCCTCAAAACTCAGCCACTGGGCTAGATGCTCAAGCCACGCAGAACAGGCACGTGGATGAGAACGGAAGGACAACAATTAACAGATCCAGCAATGATTCCAACCAAAGCCAGCATCAACTGCCACTGAGTATGCCATCTTTCATGTTCCACCTAAGTTGAGTCCCTAAGTAGAACTGCAGCCCCAACCAATGTCAAAAGGAAAAATTACTCAATTGATGCTAGGCAACCTACAGAATCAGGAGAAATTATAAAATGGTTCATGTTTCAAGCCACTAAGTTTTAAGGTGGATTTAAGCATCAATAGATAATGAAAACATTTCTCAGTAGTAATAAAAGATGCCAGAAGAAAATGAAAAATTATCTTTAAAGTGTTGTTGGAAAATAATGCTCAACCTAGAATTCTAAAACCAACTAAATATCTTTCTAGGGTAAGACCAAATACATTTTTAGACACACAAATAGTGAAAGTTCATCACTTACATGCCTTCACAGAAAGAAATACTAAAGAATATATATATGGATACAAGAAACAACTGAAAGCAATGAAATTTATAAATATGTTAGTAAATCTAAATAAGCACTGACTTGGTTAAAAATAAGACAGAGCTATAATATTAAATAGTATCTAATCTGGCCAACTAGCTATTGTAATTTATATTTTGATGTTTTGAACTTGCACTTATGGTAACACTAGCATACAGAAAATGTCCTAAAGAAACACCAACATATATGAAAGCATCTCCAAGATCTTGCACTCACCATCAGTTCTTCTCTTCTCCCTTCCCACTATCCCCCACACAGGAACCTCCCATCTATCCACACCTGAGAAGGTCCCAACCCCAGCCATCAAGGAACAAAGAAGGGACATTTATAAGAGGAAAACGAAAGAGGGCAACCAGGCAAGAGAACTCTCCTGGCATTTACCCAGGTAGAGAATTTGCTGATTACTTCTTTTGTTTCAACCTTTTATCTGCTTTGACATAATGAGAAATCATGCCATGGACATGGAATATGAATGATAATTTTTAACAGTAAAGACCAAGTGATGACCAAAAAGCATCTTTAAAAGATGAAGCAAGGAACGCCTCATAACCATATGAACATTTTCTCCGCTGTATCATTCTCAAAATATAAATTTTCAATATGCCTACTTAAAATTGTCAGAGTCCCCAAAACACCAAAAGCAATTGCAACAAAAGCAAAAATTGACAAATGGGATCAAATTAAACTAAAGAGCGTCTGCACGGCAAAAGAAACTATCATCACAGTGAACAGACAACCTACAGAATGGGAGAAAATATTTGCAAGCTATCCATTTGACAAAGGTCTAATATCCAGAGTCTACAAGGAACTTAAACAAACTTACAAGAAAAAAAACAAATGACGCCATTAAAAAGTAGGCAAAGGATGTAAATAGACTCTTCTGAAAAAAGGACGTTCATGTAGCCAGCAAATATATGAAAAAAAGCTCAACATCACTGATCATTAAAGAAATGCAAATCAAAAACAACACAATACCATCTCACGCCAGTGAGAATGGCGATTATTAAAAAGTCAGGAAACAACAGATGCTGGTGAGATTGCAGAGAAAAAGGAATATTTTTACACTGTTGGCGGGAGTGTAAATTAGTTCAACTATTATGGAAGACAGTGTGGCGATTCCCCAAAGATCTAGAGGCAGATATGCCATTTGACCCAGCAATCCCATTACCGGGTATATACCCCCCAAGACATAAATCATTCTATTATAAAGAAACATGCATGCGTATGTTCACTGCAGCACTATTCACAATAGCAAAGACATGGAATCAACCTAAATGCCCGTCAGTGAAAAAACAGACAAAGAAAATGTGGTACATATACACCATGGAATACTAAGCAGTCATAAAAAGGAACAAAATCATGTCCTTTGCAGGAACTTGAATGGAGCTGGAAGGCATTATCCTCAACAAACTAATGCAAGAACAGAAAACCAAATATCGCACAGTCTCACTTATAAGTGGGAGCTGAATGAGAACACATAGACACATGGGGGGAAATAGCACACACTGGGACCTGTTGTGGGGGAAGGGGGAGGGAGAACATCAGGAAGAATAGCTAATGGACACTGGGCTTAATACCTAAGTCATGGGATGATCTGTGCAACAAACCACTGTGGCACATGTTTACCTATGTAACAAACCTGCGCATCCTGTACACGTGCCCCAGAACTTAAAAGTTGAAGAAAAAAAAAATTTTTGCAGAGTCCCAAGTGCAAAAAAGTAGAAAGTTAGGAACTTCAATTTTCAATTAACACAGAGCTCAGTTATATTAGAAAGTGATTAGCCTCTTTTTAAAAAGCTATTAAACATTACTTACTTTAACAGCAAATTTCTTAGATGCCATGGCTTATTGATTCCACAGTAACTACAGACCTTTAAGAAAAAAAAAAGTTACAATTAGGTATATTAAAATTTCTTTTTATTTGGATACTATACAGGAAAAAGATTGGCTGAATAGTAAAATATCAATGGGTATTTATGAGATGAATGTTCACTTATAATTGCCCTTAACCAAAATACTATATTAAATTAGTAATTTAAGCACTGCTTACAAATAAAAGGACAGGCCCTGGCCAGGCATGGTGGCTCACACCTATAATCCCAGCACTTCGGGAGGCCAAAGTGGGAGATTCACTTGAGCTCAGGAGTTCGAGACCAAACTAGGCAACACAGCAAGACCTCATCTCTACAGAAAGAAAAAAAAAAAAGAGAGAAAAGCACAGGCTCAGATGGCTTCCCTGCTATATTCTACCAAATATGTACAGAATAATTTAAACCAATCCCTCATAAACTCTTTAAAAAAACAGAAGCATAAGAAAAATTTCTCAAATAATTCTGAAGCCAGTATCATCCTGATACCAATACCAGAGAGAGACATCACAAGAAAACCACACATCAATGTCCCTTATGAAGAAAGACACAAAAATTCTCAACAAAATACTAGAAAATCAAACATAGCAACATGTAAAAAAGATTATACACCACAATCAAGTTGGATGTATCCCAAGAATGCAAGCATAGTTTAAGATCTGAAAATTAATCAATATAATACACTCTATTAATAGAATAATAGAAAAAATGCACATAATCATCCCAAATACAAAAAAAAAAAAAAAACCCAAAACGCTTTTTTAATTAAAAATAAAAAAGCCAACACAATAGGAATAGAAGGGACTATCTCAACCTGATAAAAGACATTTAGGAAAAACCAAGTGCTAAAATCATACTTAATGTTTTCTCCCTTAAGATGAGAGACATGTCTTTACAAGAAACGTCTGCTCTTGCCACTTCTTTTCATCATGGTACTAAAGGTTCTAACTAAGGCAATTAGGCAAGAAAAAAAATAAAAAGCATCCAGATTAGGAAGAAAGAAATACACTGTCTATTCATAAACAACATGTTCTCATATATAGAAAACCCTAACAAATCATCAAAAAACTACTAGAATTAATAAGTTCAGCAAGGTTGTAGGATATAGGATAAATATTTTAAAATCTACTGTATTGCTACATATCAACAACGAATAGTCCTAAAATAAAATTTAAAGAAAAATTCCATTCATAATAACATGAAAAAGAATACTTAGGAATAAGTATAACAAAAGTACAAGATTTGTACACCAAAAGTCATAAAATATAATTGAAAGAAATTAAAGACTTAAGTGAAAAGATAACCCGTGTTCATGGATTGTAAGACTTAATGCTGTTAATATAGCAATATTCCCAAATTGTTCTCAGATTCAGCGTAATCCCTATCAAAATCCCAGCTGACTTCTTTATAGAAATTAACAAGTTTATCCTAAAATGTATATGAAAATGCAAGAGATCTGGAGTAACAAAAACAATACTGAAAAAGAAGAATCAAATTGGAGAACTCAGCCTTCTCAGTTTAAAAGCTTATTACAGCTGGACGCAGTGGCTCACACCTGTTAATCTCAGAACTTTGGGAGGCCGAGGCGGGCAGATCACGAGGTCAGGAGTTCGAGACCAGCCTGGCCAACATGGTGAAACCCCGTCTCTACTAAAAATACAAAAATTAGCTGGGTGTGGTGGCATGCGCCTGTAATCCCAGCTACTCAGGAGACTGAGGCAGGAGAACCGCTTGAACCTGACAGGCAGAGGTTGCAGTGAGCCAAAATCATGCCACTGCACTCCACCCTGGGTGACAGAGCAAGACTCCGTCTGAAAAAATATAAAATAAAATAAATAAATAAATAAAAGCTTACTACAACATCACAACAATCAAAACAGTATGGTACAGGCTGAGTATCCCTTATCAGAAATGCTTAGGACCAGAAGTGTTTCAGATGTAGGATTTTTTCAGATTTTGGAATATTTGCATATACATGATGAGATATCCTGGGGATGAGATCCAAATGTAAACACAAAATTCCCTTATGTTTCACATATACCTTATACAGATAGCCTGAATTTTATCTATTTTTATGATTTTGTGCATGAAACAAAGTTTTGACTTCATTTTGACTACAGACTGTCATGTGAAGTCAGGTGTGGAATTTTGTACTTGTGGCATCATGTTGGCATTCAGAAAGTTTCAGACTTTGGAGGATTTCCTATTTTGGATTTTCATATTAGGGATGCTCAACCTACACTAGCATACGAACAGACATATAAGCCAGGCGCGGTGGCTCACACCTGTAATCCCAGCACTTTGGGAGGCCGAGGCTAGCAAATCACTTGAGGCCAGGAGTTCGAGACAACCCTGGCCAACATGGTGAAACCCTGTCTCTACTAAAAATACAAAAAATTAGCCGGGCGTGGTGGTGCGCACCTGTAATCCCAACTACTGGGAAGGCTGAAGCACGAGAATCATTTGAAACCAGGAGGCAGAGGTTGCAGTGTGGCAAGATTGCGCCACTGCACTCTAGCCTGGGGGACAGAGTGAGACTCTGTCTCAAAATAAATAAATAAATAAATAAAAGACATACAAGTCAATTGGAATAAAATTGATAGAAATAGATCCTTAAATTTATGTTCAATTGATTTTCAACAAGAGTACTAAGATAACTTGATGGGAAAATAGTTTTTTCAACAAATGGTTCTAGAACAACTGGGTATCCATATGCCAAATAATAAAGTTAGACTGCTACATCACACTATATACAAAAAGTTAAATCAAAATAGATCAAAGACCTAAATATAAGAGCTAAAAGTATAAAAATCTTAGGAAAAAACATAGGCATAAATTTTTGTGACCTTTCATTAGGCAACAGTTTCTTAGATATGATACCAAAACAGAAGTGACAAAAGCAATTAATAAATTCGATTTTATCAAAATTAAAAACTTTTATACTTCAAACCAAGAAAGTAAAAAGATAATACACAGAATAGAAAAAAAATCTGCAAATCATACATCTGATGAAGGACTCATGTCCAGAATATATAAAGAACTCAACTCAATAAGAGGACAAATAACTCAATTTAAAAATAAGCAAAGAATTTGAATAGACATTCCTTCAAAGAAGATATACAAATAACCAATAAGCACATGAAAAGATGCTTAACATCATTAGCCATCAAATAAATGCAAATCAAAACCACAATGAGATATTACTTTATACCCATTAAAATAAGTAGCTAAAATCAAAATGACAAATAATCACAGATGTTGGCAAGGATGTGAATAAACTGGAACTCTCATACATTGATGTTAGGAATGTAAAATGTAGCCACTTTGCACAATAGTTTGACAGCGTTTCAAAATTTAAAGAGTTGCCACATGACCCAGCATTTCCATTCCTAAGGATATATCCGAGAAAAAAAAAAATAACTCCATACAAAAAAATTATATAGGAATGCTCACAGAAGCACTACTAATAATAGTCAAAAAATGGAAAAAACCCAAATGTCCATCAATTAATGAACAGATAAATAAAATGTGATATGTCATACAATAGAATATTATTTGGCAATAAAAAGGTAAATATTCCCCTTTACTGTGCTCAGCCAGGCAACTGCTTTTTCTCACCCTGGCAGAAACCTGGAGTATTTTCTGAAGAGGGTAAGACAGAGGATCTCTAGTCTGGAAAACACCAGGAAGAAGGTGGAGTCTTCTGAACAAAGAGAAATTAGGGAATACAAACGGAGACCTTCCTCTGCCTGCATGCCTCTCTACCCTGCCCACACTCTCCAGACTGCAGACTGAAACCTCCCTATTCAGAGAATTGGACTAACCTAAAAGACAGTGTCTAAAAATACTGACATAGGGGTTCCCCAAGGAAACAGCCTAAACAGATGGCTCTTAAGTGAAGTCCACATCCATAAGCCCCACACCCATATGCAGAGATTCTAGACATCTTTTAATGTTCCACTCTCAAATACAAGTAAACAAGCAGGAATCACCTACCACCTAAGGCAAGATTAAATTATGAAAGAAAACCAAACAGAGAAAAAAACCTACTTGGCTGAAACAAAGTATGGAGGGAGAAGAAAACATTTTTTAAAAATTATCATTAGGGAGATTGCAGATACTGCAGCCATAAAGCAAAAAATGACAGCAACAAAAAAAGAGAACTATCAGAAGACAACAAACTAAAACAATGATAGTTGAATTTTAAAAACTTAATAGAATGGTTGAAAGATAAAGCTGATGAAATCTCTCAGAAACTTCAGCAAAAATTAAAAAAATGAAAAGAGACAATAAATTAAAATTAAAAGACCAATATAGGAGGTCAAACACACGAAAATTAGTATGGAGACTGACCCATATTAGAGCATCTATCCCAGTGAAATTTTAGGCATTGGGGATAAAAAAAAAACTTTTTTAAGTGTGTGGGGGGTAGTAGGAGGTGGAGAACACAAAGGATCAGGAGTCAGAATTGGTTCCAAACTGCCCAAAGAAATGGAGAAATATCTTCAAAATTCTGAAGAAAATTGTTTCCAACCTCAAATTGGATTTAAACTTCAGGGGAGAAAAAAAATTCTTAGACATGCAAGTTCTTATAAAACCGTTTCATGTATTTTTTCTCAGGAAGCTACTAAAGATGTGCTTCACCAAAATGAGGAAATGAAGCAAGAAAAAGGAAACAGGAAGGGTGAGACAGGAGAAAGGCAGAGGAAAGCTGAGGATCTAGTGAAAGGAGGCCTCCATGAGAGCTGTGGGTGGACCACAAGGGAAGCACAGGTGCAGACTAGAGCAGGCCACAGGGGAGAAGCACGTCCAGGAAGATCTACACACACACGCACACGGATGAGTTTTAGACAATTTGTGGAGAATATGAGATTGAATTAGGACAGGTACATGGAAAGCTAAACAGCAGAAGAATAACAAGGCAATGACTGATTCCATGATAAACAAAAACTGCGGTAAATAAAGAGTGCTTAATACACAGCTCAGGAAAGCTAAACAGCAGAAGAAGAACAAGGCAATGACTGATTCCATGATAAACAAAAACTGCGGTAAATAAAGAGTGCTTAATACACAGCTCAGTTATGACTAGCACTTATAGTTATAATAGCAAACATTGAATCCTGACCTAAACAATATTATGCTTATGATGATATTAGAAAAATAGGGAATGTGTGTATATAAATATGGTGAGGGCACAGAGGTTAAACAGAGCAAAAGATCTCTAATGGTGATGGAATGTTTCAGAAACAAAGCAGACCAGTAAAAATAATAACCACCACAATAGCTATAATAAAGCAAAAATACAGACAGTAATTTAGTGATCTGGATCCAATTCTTTTTTTTTTAATAAAACTTTTTTACGTTATTTATTTATTTATTTTCTGAGATAGAGTCTCACTTTGTCAACCAGACTGAAGTGCAGTGGCTCAATCTAGGCTCACAGCAACCTCCACTTCCTGGACTGAAGTGATCCTCCTGCCTCAGCCTCCTGAGTAGCTGGGATTATAGGTTCATGCCACCAAGCCCATCTAATTTACATATATATATATTATTATTATTATTTTTTTTGGGACAGTTTCGCTCTTGTTGCCCAGGCTGGAGTGCAATAGCGTGATCTCGGCTCACTGCAACCTCTTTCTCCTGGGTTCAAGCGATTCTCCTGTCTCAGCTTCCCGAGTAGCTGGGATTACAGGTGCATGCCACCACGCCCAGCTAATTTATGTATTTTTAGTAGAGACAGAGTTTCATCGTATCAGTCAGGCTGGTCTTGAATTCCTGACCGCAGGTGATACGCCCACCTCGGCCTCCCAAAGTGCTGGGATTACAGGCATGAGCCACTGCGCCCGGCCTATTTTTATATTTTTTATAGAGATGGGGCTTCACCATCTTGCCCACGCTGGTCTTCATCTTCTGAGCTCAAGCAATCAACCGGCCTCAGCCTCCCAAAGTGCTGGGATTATACGTGGGAGCCACCACGCCCTGCCTGGATCCAATTCTTAAGTACTAAACTCTGCCCCAAACTGAAGAACAAGGTGAAGACAGCTCACAAGGATGGAGGAAAGGGGTTGAAGAGGACACCATCATTCACAAGCTTTGAGCATGGAACTATTTTCCTGTTGAAATTGTTAGAGCAGCTCTTCTAATAGAAATATAACGCAAGCCACAAATGAAATTTTAAATTTTCTAGTAGTTGCATTTTTAAAAAAGTAAACAGAAACAGATAAAGTTAATTTGAATAATCTATTTTATTTTATTTTATGTTTTTGAGACGGAGTCTCACTCTGTCACCAGGGCTGGAGTGTAGTGGCACGATCTTGGCTCACTGCAACTTCCACCTCCTGGATTCAAGCGATTCCCCTGCCTCAGCCTCCCGAGTAGCTGGGATTACAGGCACCTGTCACTATGCCCAACTAATTTTTTGTATTTTTAGTAGAGACGGGGTTTCACCATATTGGCCAAGCTGGTCTCAAACTCCTGACCTCATGATTCACCCGCCTCGGCCTCCCAAAGTGCTGGGATTACAGTCGTGAGTCACCGCGCCTGGCCAATCTATTTTATTTAACCTGATATAGCCAACATGTTAGCATTTCAACATGTGAGCTATATAAAAATGTTTACACGCTTGTTGTTTTAACCAAGACTTTGAAATTGGTTATATTTCTAGGACATCTCAGTTTGGACTGGTCATGTGTCAGGTGCTCAATAGACACTTGTAGGTAGCCACCATTATGGACAGCGCAGTTTGAGAGCCTTTTTTTAAACAAGAAAAACACGGCCAGGCGCGGTGGTTCACAGCTGTAATCCCAACACTTTGGGAGGCCAACGCAGGTGGATCACTTGGGGTCAAGGTTCGAGACCAGCCTGGCCAACATGGTGAAACCCCGTCTCTACTAAAAATACAAAGGTTAGGGAGGCATGGTGGTGGGCGCCTGTAATCCCAGCTACTCGCAAGGCTGAGGCAGGAGAATCGCTTGAACCCGGAAGGTGGAAGTTGCAGTGAGCCGAGATCACGCCACTGCACTCTAGCCTGGGTGACAGAGTGATACTCTGTCTCAAAAAAATAAATAAATAAGAAGGGCACTTATTTCTGTATCCTAAATATTTTAGTTCTAAAATAAGAGTAACAATACCTAACTCAAAATTATTGAAAGGACTAAATAAAATGACATACAAAAACACTAGGCCGGCCGGGCGCGGTGGCTCACGCCTGTAATCCAGCACTTTGGGAGGCCGAGGCGGGCGGATCAAGAGGTCAGGAGATCGAGACCATCCTGGCTAACACGGTGAAACCTCGTCTCTACTAAAAACCCACAAAAATTAGCCGGGCGTAGTGGCGGAAGCCTGTAGTCCCAGCTACTCGGGAGGCTGAGGCAGGAAAATGGCGTGAACCCGGGAGGCGGAGCTTGCAGTGAGCCGAGATCGCTCCATTGCCCTCCAGCCTGGGCGACAGAGCGAGACTCCGTCCCAAAACAAACAAAAAAAAACCTACTAGGCCTTCGATGAGTATTGATAATTATTACTTAGTCAACAGTGATTTTTTAGAAATTTGGTAGCCTTTGATTTTAATTTTTAATTTTTTAATTTTTGCCTATGTGATGAGATCCTAATTCTTTAAATGGACAAAAATATCTTTATCCAAACCCTAAGTCATGTTAAGTATTCATTTCCATTCTCTAAATAACATAATGCACATGACTTAGAAAAATATTTAATGATGTTTATCTTAGCAAGCCCATTTAGACACAAGTGTAAGTGGAAAAAAAGTAAGTTCCTGGGAAATCAGGCACATGTTTAAAAACAATGTATATAAAGGTTGTCCTGAAAACTTTACATGGATTTTTAAAAATTACATTATTTTTGTCTAATAAACATAAAATCAGTCACCTTAAATACATTAAATCAGGCTTGAATAATCTTGCTAAGAATTAAGGAAGTCCCTAGATGAAGGTACTTAAAAAGAATACTCAAGTGGATCAGCTAGACATGGAACCAGGAAAAAGGGGACAGTTTTGTCAATAAGTAACCATCACAGGGAAAAAAATGTGTGATCCAATTATTTTTTAATTACACACCGGTTTTCCCATATGTACTTCTTTTCCTGAAGGACAGACAGACCATGTGGAAGGCCAAGGCAAGGCTTCCACATCATATCTGCCTTGGATAGATCATGAATGAGCCATATTACAGTGAAGTTACTGTGATGGCTAATATTACTAATACAGTTACATTTTCACATTTTCAACTCACAATAAGGTTTTGTTTTTGTGGGTTTTTTTTTTACTTTTATCAATAAAACAAGAACAGCTACATTTACGATGTAGATTCTGAATTTTTCAAAGAGTACCATCAAAGTCCAATATCAAAAAAATGATCTCTAGGGATCTGGAACTGAAAAGCATGTATTTTTTATATAAAATAATATGGTCTGACAATGTAAAATAGACTACCTGGGAAGAATGAAATCTATATTCTGAATATTTTAGTCTGTTTTTAATATCATAACACACTCTGCCTCAAGTTATGTAACTTTTTCACTTGTTTCCACAATGTTTGGAAATTCAAAAAGTCACAATTTTAGGGCTAAAATAGATCTTACAGACCCTCTACTCCCAGCCTTGCCATCTGTTCCCCTAATGAGAACTTATGGGACCAGGCCAGGATCTCACAGCTGATGGCCTAACCAAGCGCTAGATAGAGTCTTGTGGGGTCCACTGAGGGCAAACTAGCACCATCTGTCACCTGTAGAATTGCCAAGGTCAGTGACTAATTGGGCTGTCAGGGTAGGTGTGACCTTCCTCCCTCTGCCTCACGCCAAAGTCCAAGTTCCCAACACAGAGTATGACATCAAATAAAGCTACATGTGTAGTGGTCCTCTCCTGTTAATCAAAGAAAGAAAGAAACTCTATAGTTAATGAAAATGAAGTTTGGATTAATTTATCACTATGCTACATAATATGGCACCCTTCATAGACAAAATATAAATAAATGAATTCTACCAAGATAAAGCCCATAACACATCTGGACAGTCAGTTGCATAGACCTTGAGCTTGCATATTTGCTAAAGTCATTTCAGATAAAGAAACCATCTCTTCTTTGGTTTATGACAGCACTAGGCATGTGCTGGGGATGAATTAAATGATGAATTGAAATCTGAAATGAACTGAGCCAATCTGCTAAGTTCCAAATATGGTAAAATCATACTTATCCAGGGTGGAAGGAGTACACACTCATGTGAGCAGCCCTCAGAGCAATGCCTAACACTAGAGGGTACTCAAGAAAAGCCTGCTGGGCGAAAAAAATGTTCCAGATAATTGGAGCTGAGCCACTTATGCATATAACCTTTTTATTTTTTTTCTGTTTTTAGGGAAATTTTCCAAAAATATACTGAATCTTTATTAATGTTCATAAAAATACCATATATTGAATATTTATTTGATATTCCCAATTAAAATTATCATCACACTGGGGAATAAACACATCACTGCCCCTGTGAGCTGCTAGCTCCTACACAAAGCTGCTCAACAGTAGGCCAGCGGGGTCGTCTGCCTGCACTCGCAGGTGATCCCAGACCTGTCAGAGTGCCTGAGTCCCTTTCTTAATTCCATTCTTAATCTTAATCAGATGGGCCTAGAAAACTAAGAGACTAAGGCTAATGTGATGTTTTCCAAGCCACTCTTACATGGATTTGCATGGACTTCGGTGCGAAGGCTTTGAGCTATCTGTTTTACATAATAAAATGACTATTACCTCTACTTCAGGATTAGGGTTTCTATAATGATGAAATCACTGGGTCATGGTACAGTGCAAAGTGTCTCTTGGATTTAAGCCTCAGCATTTAATTCTTCCCACCTCAAAAAAACAGTGGAGTTGGAAAGGTTGACCTCTATAGTCTATTCCATTTTTAAACCTCTAGAATCCAAAAATCAACAGTCGTTCAGGGTTCAAATAATGCCAGTATACAAATTCTTCCAGAGAAAAGAGTAAGAAGGAAATCATCCCACCACTCATTTTACGGAGTACTGATAGCAAAACCAGACAAAGGCAGTTAAAGAATGAAAAATCAGTCAATTCTATGAGTGAACATAGAAGCAATAATCTAGAAGCAATTTTAATCTAGCAAACCTACTTAAAAACAAACAAACATCAGAACCAAGTGAGGCATCTGAGGAGTGCAAGGTTGGCTAAACACTACAGAAATCATCACATTAAAAAACTGAAGCAGAGGCCGGGTTCAGTGGCTCACACCTGTAATCCCAGGACTTTGGGAGGCTGAGGCAGGAGGACTGCTTGAGCCCAGGAGTTCCAGACCAGCCTAGGCAACAAAGTGAGACCGTGTCTCTAAAAAAAAAAAAAAAAAACAAGAATCAGCCAGGTGTGGAGCCCCGCACCTGTGGTCCCAGCTACATGGGAAACTGAGGCAGGAGGATCATTTGAACCCAGGAGTTCAAGGCTGCAGTGAGCCATGTTTATGCCACTGCACTCCAACCTGGGTGACAGAGAGAGACCCTGTCTCAAAAAACAAAAACAAAAACTGAAGAAAAAAGGCACATAATCATTTCAGTAGAAGCAGAAAAAAAAAAAGATAACATTAGAAATCTATGAATACAAAGGAATTTCTTAATCTAAAAAACAGCATCTACAAAAATGTAACAAAATGCTTAATGATGAACCAGTAGAAACAACTTCTTTGCAACAAGTAGAAAATGTAGAACTTAAAATACCATTTAAACTAGCATCCCACAAATAAAAAGTATCTAGGAATAAAATGAAAAAAATGTATACAAGACATCCTCTGACTGATCTACTAATTTAATGCAACTCCAACCACAAACTTGAACAGGGAAACTGAGAAAGACTAAAAAAGATCAAGACACTTCTAGAAAAGGAATAAAAACAAAAACAAAAGATGGGGTTTGTCTTAGCAAAACTACTACAATGCAAGGTAAAAAAACTAATGTACTGGCAAACGGGCAAACAGGCAGAAGGGGCGGACTCCACACACCAGAAACCAATGCATGCATTTATGAAACTGATGCATGCTGGGAGCAGCACTGTGAAATTAGTGGAAACGAAGAGATGACTCATTCAATAAACTGTGGTCAAACAACTGCTCATATCTATTTGAGAAAAAATTAAATTGGACTCTATCTCATACAAGACTCAAAAATCAATTACAGATGGGTTAAAAACTCAAATGTACGAAACTAAAACCTTTCAGAGGATATTTTTATGAACTCAAAATCATAAAGGAGTTTTTTAACTAGACAGAGAAAATGTAAACCATAAAGAAAAAGAATGACAGCTTTGGCCATACTGAAATTAAAACTTTTCTAAAACTGGGAGAAAATATTTGCAATCCATATCTAACAAAGGATTTCTATCTAGAATATGTAAAGACGTCTCAAAATTCAATAGTAAAAAGCAACAGTCCAATCAGAAAATGGGCAAATGACAAACAGATATCTCACCAAGAAGGATATACAGATGGTAAAAAAAGCATATGAAAAGATATTCGACATCATTAGCCATGGGAAAATGCAAAATAAAACCACAACGAGATATCACTACATATCTACCAGAAAGACAAATAAAAAACAATAACACCAAATGCTGGTGAGGGTGCAGAGAAAATAGATCTCTCATATATCACTGGTGGGACTGTAAAAGTGGTACAGCCACTCAGGAAAAGTGACTGGAAGTTTCTTATCAATCTAAACATGCACTTACCTACAATCCAAAAATTGCTCTCCTCAGAATTTAACCCAGAGAAATGAGAACTTAGGCTCACGTAAAAACTTGTTTAAAAATGTTCATAGTAACTTCACTCTTTTTTTTTTTTTTTTTTTGAGACGGAGTCGCACTCTGTTGCCCAGGCGGGAGTGCAGTGGCCCAATCTCGGCTCACTGCAACCTCTGCTCTCCAAGTTCAAGCGATTCTCTTGCCTCAGCCTCCCAAGTAGCTGGGATTACAGGTGCCTGCCACCACGCTCGGCTAATTTTTGTGTTTTTAATAGAGACGGGGTTTCACCATCATGGCCAGGCTGGGCTTGAACTTCTGACCTTGTGATCCACCCACCTCAGCCTCCCAAAGTGCTGGGATTACAGGCATGAGCCACCACGTCTGGCCATCATAGTAACTTTATTCTTAACAGCCACAAACTGGAAACAACCCTGACATCCTTCAATGTGTGAATGGTTAAATAAACTGCAGTACATTTATACCCTGGCATATTACTCAGGCAGAGGGAATAAACTATTGATACATGCAACTTGGATGGATTTTAAGGAAATAGGCTGAGTTAAAAAAAAGCAATCTCAACCAGGCACAGTGGCTCATGCCTGTAATCCCAGCACTTTCAGAGGCCAAGGAGGACAGATCACCTGAGGTCAGGAGTTCAAGACCAGCCTGGCTAACATGGTGAAACCCTGTTTGTACTAAAAATACAAAAAATTAGCTGGGCTTAGTGGCATGTGCCTGTAGTCCCAGCTACTCAGGAGGCTGAGGCGGAAGAATCGCTTGAACTCGGGAGGCGGAGGTTGCAGTGAGCCGAGATTACGCCACTGCACTCCAGCCTGAGTGACGGAGTGAGACTCCGTCTCAAAAAAAAAAAAACGGGGCAATCTCATCGGCTGGGCATGGTGGCTCACGTCTGTAATCCCAGCACTTTGGGAGGCCGAGGCGGGTGGATCACAAGGTCAGGAGTTCAAGACCAGCATGGCCAACATGGTGAAACCCCATCTCTACTAAACATAAAAAAAAGTAGCCAGGCATCTTGGTGCACACCTGTCATCCCAGCTACTAGGGAGGCTGAGGCAGGAGACTTGCTTGAACCCAGGAGGCAGAGTTTGCAGTGAGCCAAGATCGCATCATTGCACTCTAGCCTGGGCAACAGAGCAAGACTCTGTCTTGGAAAAAAAAAAAAAAAAAAAGGGCAATCTCAAAAGGTTGTATATTGTATGATTCCATTTATATAATATTTTTGAAATAAAATTGTAGAAGTGAGGAAGAGATGAGTGGTTGCCAGAGGGTTATGGATGGGAAAGGAGTGTGTAGCTACAAAGAGGTAGCAGGAGGGAACCTGTGGCAATGGAACCATGGAACATTTCTCTATCTTGATTGTGAAGTTGGTTACATGAACATACACATGTAATAAAACTGTACAAAACCAAAGAAATGCATGTATAACTGCTTAACCCTAATAAATTCTAGGGATTAAACCAGTGTCAATTTTCTAGTTTTCATATTTGTACTACAGTTAAGGCAATATGCTCCCACTGGCGGAAACTGAATGAAGGGTTTATAGGACCTCGCTGTACATTTTTTTGTAACTGCCTGTGAATCTATATTATTTCAAAATAAAAGCTTAAAAAAATTAAAACTTCTCTTCATCAAAACATACCATAAAGAAATGGGGGGAGAGGCATCATAAACTGGGAGAAAATATTTCTAAGACATATAACCAGCAAAACATAAGTATCCAAGAAAAAGCAATCCAGGTCAGGCGCAGTGGCTCATGCCTGTAATCCCAACACTTTGGGAGGCCGAGGCAGGCGGATCAACTGAGGTCGGGAGTTCGAGACCAGCCGGACCAACATGGAGAAACCCCGTCTCTACTAAAAATACAAAAAAGTTAGCCGGGCATGGTGGCACATGCCTGTAATCCCAGCTACTCGGGAGGCTGAGACCGGAGAATCGCTTGAACCCAGGAGGCGGAGGTTGAGGTGAGCGGGGATCGCGCCACTGCACTCCAGCCTGGGCAACAAGAGCAAAACTCCATCTCAAAAAAAAAAAAAAAAAAGAAAAAAGAAAAAGCAATCCAACAGAAAAATGGGGAGAGGTGGTCCCCAGAGTAAGGTGCCCCTGCCTCCCAACAAAGTCTCTGCAGGTCTGGCAAGGCAGCAGGGGGTGGAAGGAGAGCTTCTCATCCCTTCTGTTATTTAGGCCTTGACAACCACTGTGCAACATCCAACCATGAGACTTTTATATCCTCTGGGAGCTGAGGGGCATGTCCCTCACTATTCTTTTACAAAACCCAATTAGTTGTGATATCTAAACACAGAAGAATTGACGGAGAATCTGTGGGGAACACATGTTCTCTTCCCTTACTACATGCACACAGCCTGTTATCTGGGATGGAACAGATGACAGTCATGGATGGGCCCATCCGCCTCCCATGAGAAGGAAAAATCACAACATGGTGCTATGGTCTACATGTTGGTATCCCCCCAAATTTATATGTTGGAACCTAATGCCCACTGTAATAGTATTAACGGTGGGGACTTTGGAAAGTGATAAATAATGAGGGCTCCATCCTCACGAATGGGACCAGTGCCCTTATTTTAAAAAAGGCTCAAACAAGCTCCCCAGCCTCTCTACCTTATGTGAGGGTACAGCAAGTAGGTATCATCTTCGAAGGAGAAAGCAAGCCCAGGCCAGGCGCGGTGGCTCACATCTGTCATCCCAGCACTTTGGGAGGCTGAGGTGGGTGGATCATGAGGTCAGGAGTTCGAGACCAGCCTGACCAACATAGTGAAACCCCATCTCTACTAAAAACACAAAAATTAGCTGGGCATGGTGGCGCACACCTGTAATTCCAGCTACTCAGGAGGCTGAGGTAGGAGAATCACTTGAACTCGGGAGGCGGAGGTTGCAGTGAGCCGAGATTGTGCCATTGCAATCCAGCCTGGGTGACAGAGCGAGACTCCACCTCAAAAAAAAACTCACCAGACAGTGAATCTGCTGGTGTCTTGATCTTAAACGTCCCATTCTCCAGAACTGTGAGCAATAAATTCCTATTGTTTATAAATTACTCAGTCTAAGGTATTTCGTTATGGCAGCACAGGCAGACTAAAACACATGGTGATGCCAGGAGGTCCAGACCCCAAAGAAAGGGTTATCCTGAGGACACCCCCACAACTACAGCCTCTTAAAGTACCTCTAATCTCTATCCTTATACTTCCCCATCCCCAAACCCAACATTAGAGGTATCTGAGCATGAGTCCCCTATTCAAAACTCTTCACTGGGATTTCCCACAGCATCAGAAGCCCTTTTGTTGGTGCTTGTATTAATCTGTTCTTGCAATGCTATAAAGAACTACCTGAGACTGGGTAACTTACAAAGAAAAGAGGTTTAACTGGCTCGCAGTTCTCCAGGCTCTACAGGAAGCATGGCTGGGGTGGCCTCAGGAGACTTACAATCATGGTGGAAGGCAAAAGGAGGCAGGCACGTCCTACATGACTGGAGCAGGAGGAAGAGAGAGAAGAGAGAGGTACTATACACTTTTAAACAACCAGAGCTTGAGAGAACTCACTATCCTGAGAACAGCAAGTGGGAAATCTGCCCCCATGATACAATCACCTTCAACCAGGCCCCTCCTCCAACACTGGGGGTTACAATTCAACGTGAGATTTGCTCAGGAACACAAATCCAAACAATATCAGTGCCCTTGCCCAAACCTCCATCTAATGGCACAGGCAACTTCACACCTGTAATGCCACCACATAACCAACTCCTGGCACATGTCCTTGAACATGCAGCTCCAGCTCTCCCTGCCTTCACCCATGCATGCTGCACTGTGGAATGTCCTCTCCTAAAGCGAGTTGAGTTATCAACTGAGTTACCAACTCAGATGCCACCTGTTCCTTGGAGCCTTCTATGAACCAAGTGAATTGCTCCTTCTCTGGGACACACCTGAACCACCTCTACTCTCACGCTTAGCCCACTGAATTATAACTAACTCTGGTCCTCTCCCTGACTATAAGACTCCCAGGGACAGGGTCCATTCATCTCCTCTTTAATATTTGGGGTGTGGCACAGTTATGCATTAATAGTTTGCTGACTTGGGTCCATTGATGTTACTAAATCAGACTGTGGTTTTTTGTTGTTGTTTTTTTTTTTTTTAGATTTATACCTATTTATCCAACGTATCTTTACTGTCCCTAAATTCCAAATTCCACAGTAAGCCTTCCAGAAAAAGAGGTCAAGCACTCTGGACCTATTTCACCAAATAAATAACACTTCAGTTATATATAATCATACAACCCAAGCTGAGAGTTGTAATTCATGTAAACACATACCCAGAAGATCCTAGTGTTTCATATTGAAAATAATGGGCAACAGATTAGAGGTATGGTTGAAGTTTATACCGCAAAAATGATGTTTTTGGTGCATAAATTTCTTTGTCTTTAAAATACTGGCATTTTAACATTCATTTAAATGGAAAAGATATTATTAGCTTCTATCTTAAGTAAGTTTTAAATCAAGGAACATCCTGAGGCTTTTCTAAAATTTTTTTACTGATCATTAAAAAGCAAATGTGCACACACACACAAAAAGCAATAATGCATCTTAAATGATTATTTTCCTAGGCCCTCAAAGTTGCTTTCAGGAGGATGCAGCAAGCTCAGTTATCAGGTTTACAGAATAAATGTTAAAAAGCCTTTGCTACCAGAGCCGGCAATTCAAGTCTAAATTCAGTGGCATTTTTATTTAGTTGCCTGTTTTTAAGAAGTGTAGGACAACCCAAAAAGATCAATTTTCCAAATATCTGAAAGTATATAATTTACGTAAGTATGCTGAGAAGTTAGAGTATATTATAACTTACAAATGATGCCTCATCTTCTATTGTGCATTCTTGAGTCCACTCTCTCAGGCCTAAAAACAAGCATTCTTTCACAAAGAGGAGACTTTGATAGGGTATGACCCACCAAAAATATGATTACATGTGTGTTTTTAGTGGAGTGAGAAAGATCCTAAGAGCCTTAAAAAATTAATTTGGGGAGGGAATGGAAGTAGATTAAACAATATCACATGGTTGTCCTGTCATTTAAATACAAAGCAGAGATAAACTCCAATAAAGAAAGTCAATGACCCTCTAGATTATTCTGTGGGAAAATCCAAGGCACTCTGAAATTCACATTTGTCTTCTTTCTAGTGTTGCTGGCCTGTGTCACAAGCAAATGCTCTCATTAAATAGACCAGAAATTAGGCTTCTAATCTCCAGATTTCAAATTTTATCTAGGAAATTATTATGCTTCTTTCTATCATCTTAAAAAACTTTCATTAGTTATGGGAACAGAAACAGAAAACAGCAAAGGCAAAGCCCTAGAACTTCTGAAGTTACAGCTATAATTCAAGAATGAGAAATCATTTCATTGTTGTCCTCTCCCAACACATGCACCAATCTTATCACCAAAACAACCAATATCAAGGAACGAATCACAAACTTAACAAAAGACCTAGGAAAAATGACAAATGAGTGAAGGCCTCACTGGTGACCACTCAGATAAAGTCTGAAAGGCAACTTCAGTGTAAAAAAGAATTAGCTTTTGCTGTTATTCAGATGGTAATTCTGAATGCCAAAGTTTACTTATAAAAAAAACAAAAACAAAAACAAACACGTCAGATTCAACAATGGAAAGAGGATAATGCAAGTAACAAAAAAATTAGAACTTTTAAAAATCCTTTGTCACTAAATGTAAGTCAAACATTGATACTCTACCCAGAATAATTCCATGGAACAGTCCTACCTTTTAGTGACTCTATACTCTCAACCTAGTCAGTTGACCCATGATCTGAGCCTCCCCTTCCTGCTGTGCCCACAGAAAATCCCCACCAGCCACTGCATGGGATGCTTTACTAATAGGCAAAATCTAGTAGGTTTTCATTGTTGTTGTTGTTGCTGTTGTTGTTGTTGTTGTTTAGAGACAGAGTGTCGGTCTGCTGCCAGGGCTGAAGTGCAGTGGCGTGATCATGGCTCACTGAAACCTCAACCTCCCCAGGTTCAAGTGATCCTCCTGCCTCAGCCTCCCAAGTAGCTGGGACTACAGGTGTAAGTGACCATGCCCAGCTAATTTTTGTATTTTTTGTAGAGATGAGGTTTTGCCGTATTGCCCAGGCTGTTTTCTAAGTCCTGAGCTCAAACACTCCACTTGCCTCAGACTCTCAAAGTGCTGGGATTACAGGTGTGACTCCACCATGTCCGGCCTGAATCTAGTTTTTATTTAATACCTAGTCAGAAACAGACATAGGCACCCAGACCTGGTGCATGTCCTTAGGTTCTTGTAAAACCCATCCCTTCAAATTCTGACTCTTCGTCTGACCTGAGACAGGCTATTCAACTCCTTTAAGTCTCTGGTTTTCTTACCTCTGAAATGGGATAATAACAACAGTTTCTATTTCATGGCTCCTGTAAGGATTACATGAGATCAGATATGTAATTATGGGGCCTAGTGCCTGATACACAGTGGGTGCTCAGTCTTTTAAACAGAATCATTGCAACAACAAGAGCACAAGCAAACAGCACATGATCAATCCACTTTGTAACCCAAGAACTCTGATAACCAATGTTTTCCAGTCACTTTACATAGAAAAAAAAGTTCTGATAATCATTAATAAAATAGTTTTAAAATCTAATCATTTCAAAGCAAAAACTGTTATGATGGGGAACAGATCACTGGTTGCCAAAGGTGAAGGGGTAAGGAACACTACAAAGGGGTGGCAGAAGGGAAGTTGGGGAGGAAGGAGCTGATGGAACTGTTCCATGTGCTGATTTCGATAGTGGTTACAAAACTCAATGCACTGATTAAAACTCTGAAAACTACATACCCAAGAATAATTTTATTTTACATAAATTAAAAATAATTTTTATTTATTTATTTTTTAGTTTCTAGGTTTTTCTGAGACAGAGTCTCACTGTGTCACCCAGGCACTTTAGTGCAGTTGCACTATCTTGGCTCACTGCAACCTCTGCCTCATGGGTTCAAGCAACTCTCCCACCTCAGCCTCCCAAGTAGCTGGGATTACAGGTGTGCGCCACCATGCCCAGCTAATTTTTGTATTTTTAGTAGAGACAGGGTTTCACCATGTTGGCCAGGCTGGTCTCAAACTCCTGATCTCAAGTGATCCGCCGGCCTCGGCCTCCCAAAGTGTTGGAATAACAGGCGTGAGCCACTGTACTGGGTCCAGAATAATTTTTAAATGCAAAAAAAAAAAAAAAAAAAAAAAAAAATCCAATCTTTTCTAACTAGAAGATAAATCAAAAGTGACACAAATGAATTTCTATGTCCATGATATTGTAATAGCCATATTCTATATATTATCCTATAATTAACATCAGTCAAATCCAATTTTAAACCACCTCTGATTTATTCAAGCACAAAACGTCCATACTAAAATAAACACAAGTAACCGCTTTTACATAATAGAAGCAAAAAGACTTTAGAAATATACTTACATCAACTCAAAATATAAGTGGTACTCCCCATCTCCCTGACAAAGGGGAGTTTTATGACATTATAGGGTTGGCTTTATAGATCTCTACCTTGCTACCTAATAAATAGGTTTCTTCATGTGCATGAATTATTGTCCTCAATCTCTAAAAAGCAGACTTGAGGTTTAATACAGCTTAAAATGATTAGACATGTACATGTCAAGAACTAACAATCCACTTAAAAGTCAATGCACACATTTTGCATTTTTAAAAAGCCATGTTTCATCACAAAACATTAATTCATAAACTACATAACAGCAAAGGTGAAGTTTTAATACAAACATGCTTTATGACTATCACCTCTTGGTTTCACTGTATACAGAAGGCTTCATTACCAAATAATTAAACTTCTAAAAAAATTGTTAGGCCAGCCCCCGTGGCTCACACTTGTAATCCCAGCACTTTGAGAGGCCAAGGTGGGAGGACTGCCTGAGTCCAGGAGTTTGAGACAGGTCTGGGTAACATGGTAAAAACCCAACTCTACTAAAGATACAAAAAATTAGCCAGGCACAGTGGTGCACACCTGTAGTCCCAGCTACTCAGGAGGCTGAGGCATGAGAATCACCTGAACCCAGGAGGTGGAGGCTGCAGCGAGCTGAGATCATACCACTGCACTCCAGCCTGAGAGTGGGACCCAGTCTCAAAAAAATGAAAAAAGAAAAAAACGTTTTTAATTAAAATAAGCTAGAGAAGAACAAAGCAATGTGAGAATGAGTATTGTAAAAATAAGAACAAACCAAATGTCCATCAATTGGTGAATGTGTAAACAAATTATTATATATCTACACAATGGAATACCTCTGAGTAATTAAAAAGGAATAAACTATCAAAACTCCCAACAACAAAGATGGTTCTCAAAATAATTATGATGGCCAGGCGTGGTGTGGCTCATGCCTATAATATCAGTGCTTTGGGAGGCTGAGGCAGGAGGATCGCTCGAGACCAGGAATTCAAGAGCAGCCTGTATAACACAGCAAGATCCTCTCTAAAACAAAATAAAAATTAAAAAAAAAAAAAATGATGATGATGATGATGAAAGAAGCCAGACTAACCCGTACCCCTCAAAAAGCACATACTCCAAGATTGCAGTTAGATAAAAACCTAGGAAATGTGGCCGGGCATGGTGGCTCACTCCTGTAATCCCAGCACTTTGGGAGGCCAAGGTGGCAGATCATTTGAGGTCAGGAGTTCAAGACCAGCCTGACCAACATGGTGAAACTCCATCTCTACTAAAAATACAAAGAAAAATTAGCTGGGCATGGTGGAGGGAGCCTGCAATCCCAGCTACTTGGGAGGCTGAGGCAGGAAAATTCCTTGAACTCAGGAGGCGGAGGTTGCAGTGAGCCAAGATCGCGCCATTGCTCTCTAGTCCAGGTGACAGAGGGAGACTTCATCTCAAAAAAAAAAAAAAAAAAAAAAAAAAAAAAAAAAAACACCTAGGAAATACAATGCAAACTTATCTACAGTGATAGATCAGAGGTCTCCTGGAAGAGAAGTGGCTGGAGGGATGACAATGGGGCAAGAGGAAAATTTTAGGGGTGATGGATACCTTCATTATCTTGATGAGGTGATGGTTTCACTGGCATAAACATATCAAATTGTACATTTTAATATGTGCATTAACTGTATAACAATTACACCTCAATAAAGCTGTTTAAAAAATACATAAAGAAAAAAAAAAAAAAAGCCCTCTTCCAGGCCTGGTATATTGTGTTTATATCACCCTCTTTTCTAAACAAGTTCATATCCTGAAAAGTCACAGAACTGTAATACCTTTCCCCTGGTGATTTGCATGCATAAACAAAACCTTAAAGCCCAGAAATTTAATAATAATAAAATTTAACAATAGTTAGTTAATATTTACATGGCTGTGACTATGTGCCAGGCACCATTACAAGCATTTTTCTTGTATGAATTTCTCTAACGCTCACATCAACCCTGTTTTACAGATGGGGAAACTGAGGCAGTGAAGGGATAAGTTATCTGATCAAGGTCACAAAGCTGATAAGTAGAGGAGCCAGAATTTGAACCCAGGGAGTCTAGCTCTAGAGTTAATTTCCTAACCCATCACGTTCTACTGCCACACACAATATAAGGTATGTTAACACTAGAAGCAACGAATATTGTACTTGTAAAATACTTTTCTTTCTCACACTCACAGAATATAAACATTCACTACAATTGGCAACACCACATGAAACTAAATAAAAAACAACAGTGGCCTTATTTTCTTTTCCCAATTAATAGATGGAGGGAGGAGAAGCAGAAAGGTTGGACAACTTTCTTAGGACACAGAGCAAATAATTGGCAAGTTGACCAGTTACTGGGAAGCTGGTTCCTTACATTCTTAATCCAGATCTTTTCATGGTTTTCAAAATCCCGATTATTTTAAGTAACACCATAAGGGAGAGAAAATCTAAGATAGCAACATAAAACGTAAAAGTTGTTTCTGTTTTCTCATACTCTTTACTGGCTCATTAATTTCATCCAGAGGGTCTCAATCTCTGCAGATACAGGTCTAGAGTCTGTTTTTAAAGCTCCCAGGTGATTGTTACATGCAGCCAAGGCTGATAACTCTTGATTTAGACTTCTCATTAAAGAAAGACAGAAGGCAGCTGGGTGCAGTCACTCATGCCTGCTTTCCTGCACTTCGACAGACCAAGTCAGAAGGATCGCTTGAGCCCAAGAGTTGGAGGTTACAGTGAGCTATGATCCCGCCACTGCACTTCAGCCTGGGCAACAGGGTTATACCCTGTCTCAAAAAATAAAAATAAAAGAAATAAAATGGGAAGACAGAAGAAAGCAAGGTGCCACAAAAAGCTTTGGTAAACCAAGGCCCAAGGTTTTCCAAGTCAGTATTGAACTGCTGTCCACATGCAAACTTTTGAGTTCAACTTTTAACAAATTAAAAGTACAAATATGCATACAAGATATGAGAAAGCAAGAAGCACAGTAAACAACTTTTTAAAAAAAACGCAAACCAGTGGTAAATTGGATGCTAAGACTTACAAAGAAAACCCTACATTTCAGATGTTATGTCATAACAGAAATTACATAAAAGTATATTGGGATGACAAAATCCCTTTTCAACTTTTTGGAAAGCTAAATTGACGCCCTAACATCAAGTCAATGAACTAAAAGCACAGAAAAACCTGTCAAATATCCACTGCATTTAGAACATGCAATAAATTGATAATACACTGTGAATCTAGTTAAGAAGCACGGGTTGAACAAAGAATGGGCCAGGCCGGGCGCGGTGTCTCAGGCCTGTAATCCCAGGACTTTGGAGGCCAAGGCGGGTGGATCACCTGAGGTCAGGAGTTTGAGAACAACCCGGCCAACATGGCGAAATCTGTCTCTACTAAAAATACAAAAATTAGCCGGGGGTGGTGGGGCGCGCCTGTAATCCCAGCTACTGGGAACGCTGAGGCAGGAGAATTGCTTGAACCCGGGGGGCGGAGATGGCAGTGAGCCAAGATCGCGCCACTGCACTCCAACCTGGGCAACAGAGCGAGACTCCATCTAAAAAAAAAGAAAGAAAGAAAGAAAGAAAGAAAGAAAGGGCTGTATCTTTAGCCCATACCCTGAATCAATGTTCCTTGAACTTTAAGGTACACTTCTTGAGGAAGATTCTGATTCTGCAGCTCTGGGGTGAGAGGCATGAAGTGTAATTCTAACAAGCTCCCAGGGGATGCTGATGCTGCTGGTAGGTGGAACAAACTTGGAGCAACAAGGCCCTAAGTAACTGGAATATTAGTTGTAACTCTAGCCAACTGGCTTACAAATATCGTTATGTCTAGGATCCAAGAAGTAAGTGTCAATACGATTAATTCCTACACCCGGCCAAAAAAATTAAAAACTAAAAATTAAAAAAAGGGTTCAGGGGAAGGAGAAAGCAAATACTTGTTTATACAGTCTAGCAGTGCTAAGAACCATAAAATACTGTTATTTGTCTCAACCTAGTAGATGTCAAGGTGATAAAATGTAGGCTCCATGAGTTAATGGATTTTTTTTAGCTAACTCCTTAATCCTTATGGCCTAGCATAAATTAGGTACTAAAGAAATGCACTGAATAAATGAATGAATGGGAAGTATATACAAAGGCAATCTGTATTTACGTCACATCTCCAAAAATGTCTGGGAAGGGGGAGGTATTTGTACTTCTGGATGCAGGTAGCCATGATTTGATACAAATACCTGGCCCGTCTACTGCATTCCCTTTGTCCAAAGATAGTTAACTTTCCTGAACAGTATTTCCACCGTAATACCCATGCTCCTGGCATCCTGATGTTTAGCAACTTTTTGGCTTTTTGAAAACAATGAAGAAAGGTGGAAGTACAGGGAGAAGGATTCGGAAAAGTCTCAAAAAATCAAAGCAAAAAACCAGGAGGGAGAAGATGGGCAAACAGTTCAGTTCACTTGAAGGAACATCTGAGGTTGTCAGAGGTCCATGTGCTTACCTATGATGGTGGCGGGGTTTGGGCTCGGGCTTTTATATGTTTTGTTACTGTCCAGGGTCACTGGTGGAGTAGCACCTGGCTGTGGAAACTCGGACTACACAGGTAGCCGGAACTGCAGCCAACCTTCAGAAGCTTAAGGGAAGCACTTTCGCGCTTACTTCCTCCTTCCCAGGGTCTCCGCGCGCGTTTGGGAACTCAGCCACCGCCCAAACACAAAATGATCTAGGCAGCTTCGCTGCTGGATTGAGGCCACAGCCAGGATTTAAGATGGCAGCGAAACACTTCGATGGCCCGCGGAATCTGCCCAAAAGAAAAATGGCCTCCGTTCAGAATATCGCGGCTTTCAAAGTGGGCCCAAAACAAAAATGGCGCCGGACGCAGGCTACTCAAAGGCTGGGAACCCAATAACTGATTAGCAAGTAACGAATCAAGGTTAACTCACGGTGCTAGGCAGTTGAACTAACCGAGAGAAAAAAAACGGCTTTTCTGTGGTATGTTTTCTTAACATTGGAAAATGACTAGCTCAAGAATGGAACATATATTCGGTGCGAAAGATTATGGGAAAGGAAAGGTAGCTTTCACAGTGCCGGATAAATTTTAATGAAAATAGCCATGTTTGAACATAACTTTCTATATATTTTTTATTGTTAAAAGAGAATAAAAGGTTTGTTCTGGAACCCAGAAGCAGGATGGGGAAATACCGGATGAATTAGCTAATCTGTGAAGAGTACCAGCTGTAAAAGTCCGCACTTCCCTGTAAGCCCTCAGGAAGGACTGAGGGCGGATGCTTTAGAAGGCAACTAGCTCTCACGGCGCATGTCCGTTTTCCAACCCCGATCCCGGGAGGTACTGGAGGGTAAAAATCCTGATTTTCGAGACAACCGCACAGAGAGGCGGGAAACTGGCGCTGAGTGACAAATCCAAGCGCTTTGTGATTGGTCATGTCAGGACAGAGGGCAGAGTGCAGTGGACTATTTCTTTCATTCATTCAGTAAATCATTGTTAAGCGCTCACCAAAAGGTAGAAGCTGTGCCATTTTGATATGTTATTTAAATTTTATGCGTTCTTTTAAAATTTCTGTTTCAACAATTTGCTGGAATATACGCTGAATAAACTTCGGTCCTCGTTTTTTCCGGTGACGGCCGCAGTTGGCTGGAGCTTCACGGAAAACGCGGAGAAGCGGAGTGGGGGCGGCCCGGCGCCGACCGCAGAGCTGCGCGTGCTCCGTGCCCCCGCGCGACGCGAAGGTTGCTGGGATCCACGGCAGGAGCGGCTGCTTGAGATCTGTTTCTGGGGCCTCTGGCGGTGGCGGCCTGGGGCGGCGCGGCGGCTGGTGGGCAGGTGAGAGCACGGGGACTTTAGGTGGAAAAGCCCGCTTTCTGTCCGGCCGAAGAGAGGGGAAGGGGCTTGTAGGCGCCTCCCTCTCCACCCCCAAAGGTCACCGGTGTCCTCACTGAAGGATATTTGAGGGCGGGTACAAGGAGGCGGCTGGCTCTCTGTAGGAGGCGAAAGACCGACCTCTGAAATAGCTGCCGATGGTAAATGTTGCGGTCGGCACGGATGCGGGCGGCGAGGAGGTCTTCCAGCTGGTGGGGAGAGCTGGAGGGGTGGCGCCACCCCACGCTCCCACCTGCGCTGCCGCCTTCTACGCCGAACCTGTGACTCCCCGTTCCCTCCGTCGCTAGGAGGGGCCCCTTGTGCCCCTGTCTGTCTGGAGGGTGCACGGTGTACCCCAGGCTGTCGGGAGGTGGGGGCCTCCCTCTGACGGCGTCAGAGCCGTTGTGCAGCATGGCCCTGCCAGCTGCGTGAAAGCAGCCGCGGGTTTTGCAGGGCTGTGGACCTTGCAGGGATAATCTTCTAAGGTCATGCTCATATTCCTCCCAGATGAGACCATACCCAAATCCTGTTGCCGTTTCAGAGACTCTCAATATGATGGTTTCATTCATTCATTAACATCTTCAGTTTATCCATGAACAGATATACACGTGTCTACAGCACTGCCGAGTTAGTAGATACAGCAGTGACGAAGATGGACTTGCACGGTCCTGACTCCATGTTCTAGTGATGGGGGAGAAACAATACTGTCCCTATCCATGAGTTCCGCATGTGTGAATTCAACCAGCTGCGGATAGAAAATATTCTGGGGCAGCGGGGTTTGGTGGCTCATGCCTGTAATCCCAGCACTTTAGGAGCCCGAGGCGGGCGGATCACTTGAGTCAGGAGTTTGAGGCCAGCCAGGCCAACGTGGCGAAACCCGGTCTCTACTAAAAGTACAAAAAATGAGCCGGGCGCAGTGGCGCACGCCTGTAATCCCAGCTACTTGGGAGGTTGAGGCAAGAGAATCGCTTGAGTCCTGGAGGCGGAGATTGCGGTGAGCGGAGATCACGCCACTGCGCTCCAGGTTGGGCGACAGAGACTCTATTTAAGAAAATAAATAAATAAAAACATTCTGGGGGAAAAAAGATGGTTGCATCTGTACTGAACACATGCAGACCTTTTTTCTTGTCATTCCCTAAACACTGCAGTGTAACAACTACTTACATAGCATTTAACGTTGTATTAGGTATTATAAGTAGCCTAGAGATTATTTAAGGCACATGGAAGGAGGTGGCAAGTTGTGTACAAAACTACATGATTTTTTTTTTTTTTTTTTTTTTTTTTTTTTTTGACAAAGAGTCTCGCTCTGTCGCCCAGGCTGAAGCTGGATCTTCGCTCACTCTGCAACCTCCGCCTCCCGGGTTCAAGCAATTCTCCCTGCCTCAGCCTCCTGAGTAGTTTGGGATTACAGACACCCGCCACTGCACCTGGCTAATTTTTGTATTTTTTAGTAGAGATGGTGTTTCGCCATGTTGGCCAGGCTGGTCTTGAACTCCTGACCTCAGGTGGTCCACCCGCCTCGGCCTCCCAAAGTGCTGGGATTACAGGCATGACCCACGGCGTCTGGCCTACTACACAATTTTTAAATCAGGGACCTGAGCATCTGGATTTGAGTAGCCATCATGGGTCCTGGATGCAATCCCCCAGATACTGAGGGGTGATTGTACATTGATATTGAGCAAGATGTTTCTAGATTGTCCTAGGTTGGGTTTCCTGAGAATCAGACTCTGAGGAGATTTAGAGGCAGGACATTTACTAGAGAAGACTTTTTGGATGATTACCAAGGAAGAAAGGAAGCAGGATTGGGCAATAGAAAAAGTTAAGCTGCAGTGAAGTCTCAAGGATGTTCTCCACCAGTCCCACAGGAACTCTAGTGCTGGGTTGGCCCTTCAAAGTTGAAGAGAAGGGCCAGGCTTTTATACCCCTTGATTGATCTGTCGTTGGATGTCTGTTAACCTGGAAAGGGCCTAACTTCAACTCTCTTCAGCCAAGTCAATCATGGACGGAGACTGGCAACCGAGGTCTGTCTCAGCACTTCCAGGAGCTGAGGAAATAAGCCTTTCATTCCTTAGAGGGATCAGGGTGGTACATCACAGCATTCACCACAAAGGTAGGGCTTTGAAGGAAACACATGTACTAGAGAATAATGGAGAGGGAGAGGGAAAACACTTTAGGTTGAGTGCTCAGAGAAAGGCTGTCTGAGTAGGTGACATCTGAACTAAGAGCTGAAGCAGAAGAATAAGCCATCCTCTGTGGACCAAAGGGAACAAGATTCTCTACTTTTCTGCTATGCACTAGGAATATGGCAGAGAAGACAAATGGCTGCTACCTTCTGTTATAGTGGGTGGCAGTGACTAGTTTTTCTAGATCTTGACTCCCTGCTGTAACTAAAGATGGAGTAAGTAAAAATGGATTGAGACTAATTCAGAGGAGGATAGAGGAAAAAATGAGAACCATGATTTTGAAAAATGAGTCAACCTGGTAAAGACTTTATGCAGTTTTTTGTGGGGGTTTGGTTTGGTTTGGTTTTTGGTTTTTTGACCCTATACAGCATTGAGTTATGTTTTATTAAGATTGTCCCATTATCTTCTCAAACCTGTATTCTCCTTGAGGACAAGAATCATGCCTTACTCTTCTTGGTAGTTCCCCCCTGAGCCTAATAGTCTTGCTAGCACCTAATAGACACTAAGTGAACATTTGGATAGAATTAATCTTGTACATATTTGAAGTGAAAATTGCTAATCCCTAAATGTTGTGAACGTGGAATACATGACTGTGTTTGGATTTGTCTTTACAATATTTCCTCGCCTTATAAGTTAGAACCCAATTTTAGTCAGAATATTCGAGATAATATATAATTGCTTTGATCAAGCGGGAACCTCCAGGGGTGCCTATTTTTATATATGATTTGTATAAGATAATATACTCCCAATAAAAGTAATGCCTGCCGTGTATTGAGCACTTCCCACATGCTAGGCACTGTACTAAGCTATGAATATATATAGTTCTCTTCATAATGTGGCCCTCTATTTCAGATCATGATATTGAGGCAGGAGAGAAGTAATTTGTCCAAGACCATAACTAATTTGTGATGGAGGTTAGAATTTGATTCTCACCATTACTCAATGCTTTTGCTCTTAAGTGACCAACAACGTGCCTGAAAATGTAGACCAAGTTTCAGTCATTGTAGGATTCTCACATTTGATCACTTGGCTGCTCTATTAATTGTTATTAGAGAAACAAACATGAAATTATTCACCCTGTCTTTGCTGCTTTGCTCTGTATCAGTTTTCTGATTTCCTTCACAGCTTTCCTGGCTCTCACTTTAGAAGCTTGACAGTTATCTGTCCTATAATATCCTAGAATCTAATTACCAGATTCACTACCCTAGTCAAACCCCAAAGACCTCTGAACCTCTCTGTTGAGACTGGGTATTTTTATTCTTAGCTAACTAACTGAAACTGCCCAGAGAAGTGGGCCTTCCTTTATGGGGACCACTTCCCTTAGTTTGGGCATTAATTCTAATCCTCTCCAGTTCTTGCTATACTACAGGTTAATGCCAGTAATGCTTTTTTCTTTTTGACATAATCAAAATAATAATAGCTAACAATTACTGAGCCCAGACTAAGTGCCAGGTATTGTGATAACTGCACAGCAAGCTTGTGATATGGATGTTATTATTCACGTTGTACACACAATGGAACTGAAGCACAGTGAGATTAAGTGACTCATCCAAGGCCACACAGCCAGTTGTAAAGTGGTAAGTGGAAATTCAAAGCCAGGTAGTATGAGTCCACAGCTCCTCCCTTAATCACTACATGACAATGCATTCTTACAAAAATGATTTAAAGTGCTTGACTTTCTGAAAACTGGTAGGCAGGATCTAGATCCTAGTGGATTTTTCTTTCTGCTGTACTAAGAAATTTAGATTTCACTCTAGTCAAAAATGTCACTAAAGCCTTCTAAAGCAAAGCAGGAATACAACCAGATTTGTTTTTTGTTGTTGTTTTTTTTGTTTTTTTTGCAAGATGGCTATATTAAAAGTGTAGAGAATGGATTAGTGGAGGTAGATTGGAACAGTGGGTCTCAAACTTTAGCTTCAGAATTACCTAAAGAATTAATTAAAACACATTACTGGACCCCACCCTAGAGTTTCTGACTCAGTAGGTCAGGAAGGGCAGCTTGATAATTTTTGTTTCTAATAAATTCCCAGGTGTTGCTAATGGCACTGTTGAGAGGACCACACTTTGAGAACTACTGGAATCGAAGCAAGGAGGTCATGTGAGGGCACAAGGGTCTGGACTGTGACCCTAGGGAGGAGGGATTATGTAAAGAAACATTTATGTCAAATGGCAGGATGTGCTGAGTGAGTTGACGAGGAGCATGAGGAAAAGGGCAGAGTCCAGTATATCCAGATTTCTGAATTGAATGGCTTAGTAGATAATGCTTTTTGTTAACGAAACAGGAAATCCAGGTGGAACAGCAGTTTGGGAGGGAAAGAGGACTTATTTTTATATGAGATGAATTGAGACTATTTGTGGGGACGATTAGTTCAAAGGTGAACAGTAGCAGTTTATTATGTGGGTCTAAGCTGGAGATGAACGCGTGAGAGCCAGAGTGGATGCGTGATCATAGAAGTTTGGGGATTGAATGAGACCACCCAGGAAACAAAGACTACCAAAGACAGATCTTTGATAAGGATGAATAGGTGGATGGAAACCAGCAGGCTATTAAAGGAGACTAAGAAGGAACAGTGTAGAGTCCTGAGTACTTAGGAGTCTCAAGAACACATCAAAAGGCTACAGAGAGATTATGTAAGGGGAAGGATTGGTGATCTTTATGGTCAGAATACTTTCCATGGAGAATGAAACAAAAGCAGATTGCTTGGGTTTGAAGATGGAATGGGAAGTGACTAGGAAAAGATGCATTATTTGAAAGGAAACAAATTGTGTAGTACCAGGAAGGAAGACTGGTAAAGGGCAGTTGCCTTAGGGAATTTGTTTTTGACTCTTTTCAGTGGAGAAAAATAGTCATAGCTATGCAAAGGAGAAAGGCCCTTAAGAGTGGAAGGTTGGAGGTAGATGAGAGGGGATAATAAAGTTAGAACCCCAAAGACACAGTAGAAAGTGGGACTGGAACATAGATAATAGGATTACCAGTTCTTCTGACAGCAGGCAAGGAGGTTTATTTATTTATTTATTGAGACGGAGTCTTTGTCACCTACGCTGGAGTACAATGGCACAAACTCGCCTCACTGTAACCTCTGCCTCCTGGGTTCAAGCAATTCTCCTGTTTCAGCCTCCCAAGTAACTGGGATTACAGGTGCACGCCACCACATCCAGCTAATTTTTCATATTTTTAGTAGAAATGGGGTTTCACCATCTTGGCCAAACTGGTCTCAAAATCCTGACCTCAAGCGACCCACCTTCCTCAGCCTCCCCAAGTGCTGGAATTAGAGGCGTGAGCCACCGCGCCCAGCTGGAAGAAGATTTAGTTGAGAGCTAAGGTGCACAGGTTTTTACATAAGGGGACAGCAAGTTAGAGATGTTCATACCTAAATAGCCATAATGTCCTCTGGCCAATAGGTTATCTGCAGAAATGAAGGTGGAGCATACAATTAAAATCTTGAAAATGATGAAGGGTAGAAATGGGCTCTTTAGGGATTCAGAACGTACCAGGAACACATGAAGTGTTTGCTGTAGCACTAAAGGCCCATTCATCTAGGTATCTGTTCAGGAACAATCTGGCTATCTGCATGATACCTACTCCCCTCTCCTCCACCAATCACCAGCATCAAATGGCAGCCAGGGTGTAAAAACAGTGAAAGGGGACAGAATTCTCAGACAACTCTATAAACCACTACAACCATTCTGATAAACCACAGCTTGCTGGTAAGCTAGTTTTCACTTCTCATTAGTTGTTAATCACTTGCTTAGTATTTGAGACTGCCTACAATTAGTGAAACCCCCATATAAGACTTATGATGCTTTCAGTATATTTTTTATTTACAAATACATTAAATTCACAGCAATGAGCAGGGAGGAAGAGCAAAAGACATAAGATACTTACACATACCTATTTCGGCCTTCTGACTGCAGATCCACTCCTGACTGAGTTATGCTGTTAGCAGCCCAGCTCTTGGATATAGGTCAAGCTGACCTTGAATGAATGGTTTGGTGGGGAAGGTGGTAGGATTTGCAGAATGGAAACTTCAGAACTCAATTATGATCCATGGGTTCATTAAGAATTACAGTATTGTTTTTGGGGTGTGTGTTTTTACAAGACTGGAGAAGTCCAGCAAAATGAGTGTTATATTAGGTGATATAGTTGGAAAAGAAAAAGGAAAACGATTGTTCTGTTTACCATGTCAGTTCATTTCATAGGCACAGTTGAAGACCACGTGCAGTCTTTTCTATTGTGTACACAGAAAAAATGCCACAATTCAAACTGCTGTATTAAAAATTGAGGATAAAAAATAACTTTTTAATGTTGATGATGAATTCAGAAATGAAGAATTCACAAATACCTAAAGCCAACATTGTCATTGTAAAAGAAAAGGCATAGTACAATTCCAGTAAACTTCATAAAGTTTCATTATCACAAGAGCTGAGTTAATTGGTTTTTAATATTCTATCTAATGTTCTTCTCATGATTAAATTACGTTCAGTGGAAGTTTTTGAAAATTACAGTATTTTCAAATCAGAACAGCAATTAAGACCAAAAAGAATCCACTTTACACTGTGTCCAAAAGACCAGCAGATGGCGCCCAGCAAGCCCAATAGGCAAAATGAGAACCTTTGATGTAACATTCCCTGCATCCAAGTTATTTTAGGCCTAATTTTGCCGGAAGCAATTAAAAAAACTTGATGGCTTTAACTAATACTATGCTAGATAGAATAATCTGATGGCTAGATCCAGCTGTTTGGGAAGTTCTAGGAAGCTTGCTTGCCTTTTTGCCCTTAACCTTACTAGTGTGTGTGTGTGTGTGTGTGTGTGTGTGTGTGTGTCAGTGTCAGTGTTTTCTTTTCTTGGCCTTTAAGCTACTCTAAAAGATTACAGTATTTATAATGAGGTAGAAGCATAGCAAGCTTCTCCCTCTTCTGTTCATTAATCTCTTGCTGTCATTCTATACTGAGAACTAAATTAAAGAAAACTGAACTAACCCAGCTAATCTCAACCGTTAGTAGGTCACAGATGTGTTTTTGGAGGATATAGACTCTTTTGCCCTCTAATTTTTTTTCTTTTTCTTACCTCCAGAACTGTAAGATGCCCTCTAATTTTGGACAAGTGAAATGACAGCTGTTAACCTTTTATATACCTGACATGAAAGTCAGACAAGGACATGCCACAGGGCGCGCATGGCTCATGCCTGTAATCCCAGCACTTTGGGAGGCTGAGGCAGGCATATCACTTGAGGCTAGGAGTTGAGAGCAGCCTGGGCAACATGGTGAAACCCCGTCTCTACTAAAAATACAAAAATTAGTCGGGCATGATGGCGTGCGCCTGTAATCTCAGCTACTTGGGAGGCTGAGGTATGAGAATCCCTTAAATCTGACACGCGGAGGTGAGCCGAGATCGCACCACTAACTCCCACTTGGGCAATAGAGTGAGACTCTGTCCCAAAAAAAAAAAACGAAGAAGAACATGCCAGGCATGATGCCCCAAGCTAGTTGACCTCAGTGATCCTCAAGAGTATGTATCACGCCCTCCAGATGTTCCCCTCATCCATGATCACACACTGGAAATTCTGATTGACGGTACTGCCCAAGCTGGGGCACTAATTCTTGACTTGAAAAATTGCTTAGTAGAATACTAGCCAAGACTTTTAAGACTTCACAATCTAAATTGACTGCCACAGTTAACTGACAGTAATCTTAGAATCAATCATTTAATGTTTCTTTATTTATAAAATGATCTCATAAAATTGCTATGAAAGCAAAACAAAACGAAAAATATGAAACTTTTGAATAATTTAAGACCATATTTTTGAAAGAATATGAAAAAGCATAAACCACGTTGATTGCCTCTAAACTTTTTCTAAACTTAACAAAAGACATTTTAGTGAATGAAACTATAAATATCAACTCTATTTTACTTGATCTAAAATTTACTAATCTCATTTCATGTCTCTTGATTTCTCTATCCTTCTAAAGGAGTCTTTTTTTAGAAATATGTTTAAAGAAGATTCAGGAAGAAAGATAAGAAAGGGCAGTGGCAAGTACATTAGAGGGTAAGGAAGGGAAAAAATCTTTCTCATTTCTCTTGTTGCTTTGCTCCAAACTTGAAAAGTTCAATAAGTGAACATCAAACACTAACGTATTTTAGGGATCAACCAGTTACTGCTCATCAAATCTGATCATTTTGAGCTTATTCTTGAGAAATCTTTGTTTTAGACTCAGAATCTCTGGTATCCATAAGACAGTCCATGCCTCTTGGAATGACTTGCCAAGTGTTTTGAGGAAAGGACCATCTCAAGGCAAACTGTAAATAGTGTAAGTTTGTTTCACAAATTGGATCTCCCAGTCTGTCTGCTTCTCAGTATCATGAACCTTTCTAAAAGTCAAGGTTTTAAAAACTTTCTTGTCAAGTTCATTTGAAAAATGAGTTAATTTTTAAGAAATTTGTTAATTCTGAAAAGCGGCACATAGAGGCTTTGAGCATGGACTCTGGAGTATTTACACAAATATTTATTGCCATAGCATATTTTGCAATAAAGCATTGAAAAATGTCAAATTTCTTTCAATCACAGATTGGTCAAATTAGGATATTGCCATTACAATCAAATGCTGTATAGCTCTTAAAAATGATAATGGAGATTTATATGCTTTGCAAGAGAGATTACAAAACAGCATGTGTATCATGATCACATTTTTGTTACACCCAAAAGATTTTAGCTCTCTTTTCCTTGTTTCTATATTTGCTAACTTTAAAAAGTAACGTTATACTATACTATATTTATTAGAAAAGGATAGTAATGCTAATTTTCTTTCTTTTTTTTTTTTTTTTTTTTTTGAGAAGGAGTTTAGCTCTTGTTGCCTAGGCGGGAGTACAGTGGCATTATCTCAGCTCACTGCAACCTTTGCCTCCCAGGTTCAAGTGATTCTTCTGCCTCAGCCTCCCAAGTAGCTGGGATTACAGGCGCTTTCTACCACACGAGCCTAATTTTTTGTATTTTCAGTAGAGACAGGGTTTCACCATGTTGGCCAGACTGGTCTCAAACTCCTGACCTCAGGTGATCCACCTGCCTCGGCCTCCCAAAGTGCTGGGATTACAGGCGTGAGCCACCGTGCCCAGCCCTAATTTTCGTTTTGTAAAAAACCACAGAGGAACTAAGAAGAAAAAAAGTGCTAAATTAAAATTGTATCCCCAAAATATGTTTGATTGTAAGTAAAAGCTCTGCAAGAGTTTATAAACAAAATAAATAACACATTACCTCACTAACTACCATATCAAATATAAAATTTGAAAACTATATTTTTTTTTTTGTAAAACTAGCAATGAGCTTTGCTAGTAAGGTCTAGTAAGGTCTAATGTGTCTTGCCCTGAGAAGAGATTATGCAGGAAATAGAATACATCCAGTGTACTGGAGATTTTTCACTATTAAGTGAAAGAAATGAAGTAGTTTAAAGTTATATGCCAATGTCACTTTTTAAAAATATATCTTTTTTATTTTAAAATAGAGATGAAGTCTCACTATATTGCCCAGGCAGTCTCAAACTCATGGGCTCAAGCAGTCCCCCTGCCTGAGCCTCCTAGAGTGCTGGGGTAACAGGTGTGAGCCACTGTGCCTGGCCTTTTCTTTTCCTTTTTATTTAATATATTTTTTTTTTCTTTTTAAATAGAGATGAGGTCTCACTATATGCCAATGTCATTTTAAAGTGCTAATTCCATCTTGCTCAGTGAAAATGGACTATTATATGTACAGTGTGATACTTATTGTTTTTATGTGAATTAAATGAAAACTCTAAAAATAGTTTGTAAAGTGAAAAGCCCTTCCATACTGATCCTAATCATTTCCCAAGCCTCTCAAAGGACAACAGAATTATCTGTCAGAAAATAGTTACTTGCTCTCTCACCCCCATTAGCCAAATCAATATATGAGATATGGAGAATTTGAGGAAGTGGGGACATGTAGATGTTCAGTAAACATTAAAGCAATTAATCATTAAATCAGTCTACATCATTTACTAACCAGGAAATACTGTACTGAGTCTCAGTGATGTTTAGCAAATAGAGTTTTCAGTTAAAATAGATACTACTTTCCAGGTTTAACTAAACCTAAATCTAGAAAAAGATTCATCGATCCTTAAGTTATCCTAATGGAAAGAATAATAGACTGTTAAGCACAATGTACATAAAATTGAGTATTTCTTTTATCTTTAACTGGGAGATGACCCAAAGATTCACTAAATATTATAGGGAGCTAACCCTATATAATTTTCACTCTTCTCAAGGAGGGTTCATACTATGTCATTACATGCTGTTAACCACTGTGCTGGGGAAAATAGTACAACACTTCCCCAAACATTAGTGTTACAGATTGTCATTTAATTTGTTCCTAATTTTAGTTCTTGAGTTACAAATCTCAATTTTATTATTACATCCTTTTATCCTATCCAGTCTCTTTTTTGCTTTTGGTTTGTTTTTTTGAAATGGTCGCATTTCATCACCTGTGCTGGAGTGCAATGGTGTTATCTCAGCTCACCGCAGCCTCAACCTCCCAAGGTCCAAGCGATCCTCCTACCTCAGCACCCCCCACACAGCTAGAACTACAGGCGTGCGCCACCATGCCCAGCTAATTTTTGTATTTTTTGTAGAAATGGGTTTTGCCACGTTGCCTAGGCTCAAGTGTTCCGCCCACCTCAGGCTCCCAAAGTGTTAGGATTACACTTTTGTGAGCCACTGCACCTGGCCCTAATCTCTTTTTATAAGCTAGGGTTTTTTTTTCCTTGAGTTTATAGTTCACAAAAAAGCTGACATATGTTGAATTATGTTAATGATCATGGAGAAGTAAATGGTGAATGGCAGAGATGGCTCTTAAAAGTAATGTGACTTGAAGGGCCAGGCGCAGTGGCTCACGCCTGTAATCCCAGCACTTTGGGAGGCCGAGGCGAGTGGATCGCAAGGCCAGGAGATCGAGACCATCCTGGCTAACACGGTGAAACCCTGTCTCTACTAAAAATACAAAAAATTAGCCAGGCGTGGTGGCGGGCACCTGTAGTCCCAGCTACTCGGGAGGCTGAGTCAGGAGAATGGCGTGAACCTGGGAGGCGGAGCTTGCAGTGAGCTGAGATTGTGCCACTGCACTCCAGCTTGGGCAACAGAGTGAGACTCTGTTTCAAAAAAAAAAAAAAAAAAAAAAAGTAATGTAACTTGATAACCTCATGTTGAGAGGAATAGAGGTGCCAAAGTCACCTTAAGTATTGAGACTGGATATAAATAACAGTGTCTTCTAGGCCTTTAGTTAAGGTGTTTGCAAACAAGAATGCCATATGTCAATCAACACAGGCCAGCTGACCTTTGGTGCAGCCTCTGTCCCTCCTATAAGTAAGTAGCCTTTACTAGAATTCTTCCTCCTTACTCTAAATTCCTCCCCAGTTATTTTATTATACCCTCAAATCCCCAAAGGCTTTTGCCTTCAGACTTCACAATGAAATTTAATTATGATACAGTTATTTGTAATTGATTTCCTCTAAAAATGGAACATAAGCATGTCAATAAAAGGTGTATTCTCTAAAGGTTACAAAAAGTATATAGTATACCAGAGTACGTTAGAAAAGGAAAAGGCCATAAAATACTTTCATTTACAAAGCAGGTCGTGTTTCCTCTATCTAGTAATTAAAATTTTGCCACAAAGTCCTTATAAAATATGAATTGAGACCTTTGGGAGAAATGATTTATAATGCTAAGAATAACATGTTCATAGCTATAACATCTTTTATTATTTTTAGTATGTATACACAGAACACAGACGGTTCAGACTATTTAACTCAGTACTATTGTGTTTTGGTCTTAAAAGGGGGAATAAGAAATGCTTTTCAGACCTTTTTCTAATGGCATTTAGACAAAAATAAAGTAATTTAGGAGATTTCATGGTACTAAAACTCAGAGATGCAATTGAGCCAAGTTCATAGCATGTCTCATAGATGGTGGAGCAGTCCTTATTAAGAGTATAAGGAAGAGTATAAGGAGTCTTTAGAGGTTGTCCAGCTTCGAGTTCCCAAACCCAACAGATCATCAAACATAGCGTCTTTCTGGGCCCTACTTCCATCCTTTCCAAATTTAAAATATATATATATATATATATATATATATATATTTTTTTTTTTAAAGCTAACTAACTTTGTAACTCCAGGCAACTGTCTAGCCCCAGTTTCTTTGTCTAAACTAGGCTGATAACCCTCTAAGTTAGGGTTTTCTAGTAATTCAGGGCAAACACTCTAAAATGCAGTAGTTTTGCACATAAATGTGGAAATGGCATTACATTCATTCTAATTCGTAGCGTCCAAGCCAGAAATCTTTTACTGCAATTGGAATCCATGCTCAGCTGTTGTAATCACAGTTGAAACACTATCACTACATCCTGTCAGAATATAGAACCTAAATTCTTACTGCATATTTGTGGATTACCGTTTGATTCTTCTGTTAAAATCGTGACTAAATGTAATTGTAATTTTTTTTTTTTGAGATGGAGTCTCATTCTATTGCCTAGTGCAGTGGCATGATCTTGGCTCACTGCAACCTCCACCTCCCAGGTTCAAGCGAGTCTCCTGACTCAGCCTCCAGAGTAGCTAGGATTACAGACATGTGCCACCATATCCGACTAATACTTGTACTTTTAGTAGAAACGATGTTTCACTGTGTTGGCTAGGCTGGTCTCGAACTCCTGACCTCAGGCGATCTGCCTGCCTCAGTCCCCCAGAGTGCTGGGAATACAGGCGTGAGCCACCACACTCAGCCTGTAATTATAATTTTTAAAAAATATAATTTAAAAAAAGGCTCTTACTCTATTGTGGCTCAGAGAACATTAATATATTTAAAGAACACCCCATGCATGTGTGTTTTCAAAGATTCATATAGCTTTTCCAGCAGGTAATGTTGCTCCTTTACAATTGTCACCAAAAAGTCAGTATTGCTCTGTAAGTTTCCCAAGGCTGACTGCCTGCTCCCTTTGGGTCAACAACATGTCTCTTTTTGTTTATTAATATTGCAATGTATTATAATTTAAAATGTTTAACAGTCAGCATTTGTTAAGAGTACAGCATGCTGCTTGTAGAGATTTAGAAATGTAATTAAAGGGAGGTTATGGGTTTTAGTGGGTTTTTTTCCTCTAACTGTAGCCTTTTCTTAGGTACACTGATATCGAAGTACTATGAGCCTTCGGAACTTGTGGAGAGACTACAAAGTTTTGGTTGTTATGGTCCCTTTAGTTGGGCTCATACATTTGGGGTGGTACAGAATCAAAAGCAGCCCTGTTTTCCAAATACCTAAAAACGACGACATTCCTGAGCAAGATAGTCTGGGACTTTCAAATCTTCAGAAGAGCCAAATCCAGGGGAAGTAGCAGGCTTGCGATCTTCAGGTAAGTTCCATTTAGTCTGGTTGGTTAATCATATGGCACATTCCAACAATGGGAAACTCAATCTTTTAGAGCTCTGGCAAGGAAAAGCCTAAATTGGCAAGTTACCCGTTGTTTTTATTATGACCCACTGGCAAAATACTATTCTGCAGTTGTTTCTAGAAAAGTTTGTTGTGCAGAGACATTTGACACTTGCCTGGCAGTCAATTGAATGCAAAGGGAAAGGGCAGTTTTGCTAGCAGCATCACCAGAATCATGAATGTGTGCAAAGGAGCCCCTGACTCCTTACCATTACATATCACAAAAGTCCAAATTTATACAAGATTATTTTCTTCTATTAGTGTTCTTTTTTTTTTTTTTTAACAATACAAAACTAATTGTATTCATTTCTTAACATCAACTATTTTAGCTTGACCATAATTTGTTACTTTTGAGAGTCACTGAAATAAAAAGAATGAAGTTATATAATTTGGGTCTATAGTCCCTTATCCATAATTCCAAAATTCAAAAAGTTCTCAAAACCAAAACATTTTATCCTCACTCCTTTGGCAGCAAAACTTGATCTTAACTGACATGAGGCAATCTGCAGTGCAGTTGTCTCCCTTTATCCGCAGTTTGGCTTTCTGCAGTTTCAGTTACCTGCAGTCAACCCTAGTCTGAAAATATTAAATAGAAAATTCCAGAAATAAACAATTCATAAATTTTAAATTATGCATCTTTCTGAGTAGCATGATGAAATCCTGGGCTATTCTACTTCATCCACCCAGGACGTGAGTCATTCCCTTGTCTGTCTACCTGCTCGTTAGTCACTTAGTAGCACGCTGGGTTAGATCAACTGTGGTAGTATCTCCATGCTTAATGTTCAGGTAACCGTTACTTTACTTCACCATGTACCCAAAGCACAAGAGTATTGTGCCTAATTTATAAATTGAACTTTATCATAGGTATGTACAAGAAGAAAACATAATATATATAGGGTTTAGTGCTATATGTAGTTTCAGGCATCCACTGGGTGGTCTTGGAACATATCCCTCATAGATAAATGGGGGAGGTTACTGCTTTTATTCCACTTAATATGAAAGTTGAGTTTCACTGCAGAAATTTTATTGGCATTTGTCGCATTTGATTTACTATAATATAGCGTTATATTATATTATGATTATATTGATTATGGATGTTACATACACTATATTACATTTATAAAATCTAAGAAATTCTGAATTATGAAACTCATCTGGCCCAAGGAGTTTCAGATAAAGAGCTGTGACCCTGTAATTGCAAAGCATTTTCTATTGTAATTTACTTTTTAACCTTGAGGTGAATAATATGCTCTAAGTTTTGTTATAAGATAGATGAGTGTAAGGTTCTGCTCTTTATGGAAGGAGAACCTCAGTAAGATTTTCCTTATTTATAAGCCTTGGTCTGAGATTTTGACTTTTGGTATAATTACTGATTTCAACAATATTTTAAATCAAGATTTTACTTTTAAATGTTCACAAGCAGAAGTGGAAGAGCATAGCTTAATATATTAGACAATTATTAAATATAAAAAGCCAGGTAGTGACATAGAAGCTTAACAACTTAAGAGAGTAACTTTAGGACATTCTATGTAAAATTTGTATTTATAGGAAGAGTTTTAATATATATAAGCAGGGAGTTAGAGAATTTATTAGGTGCTGGATTTTTATATATATAGTCTTCCAGACTGTAGTAAGACCATTATATTATGTATGTATATTGTACTTATGACAAGAAGTAAAGAACAAAAAGATGTCATAACAGTTTGGAGGCCAGGTATGGCCAAACTTTGGAGGAAGAAAATTAAGTAGTTTCTTCTCATGCAAAAAGAAATACTCTTGGAGGAAAAATAGAGCTGAGAAAAGAATCTCCTCTAACATGTTAGGTGAATGTAGTAAGAGATTTTAGATGCCAGTGCAGCAATAGTTAAAAGTTTTAGAGGCTAACATATCCGGTCAAGCAAGCAGAAGCAGATATTTAAACAGGCTTTTAGTAAGCAAAAGTTAGAGCCAGATTTAGAGTAAGTTAAACACAAATTCCGAATAGTTGAAGTACATCAAAAGAATGCATTTATTTGTCTCTTATTTTCTATTCTTATTTTCATTATGGAAAATTACAAACATGCCTCAAGATAGAGAGAGGACAGTATATTGAGCCCTCAAGTATCCATCAACTGGCTTTAATAGTTAATGGCATTTTGCCACAACCAGCTTTAATAGTTAAGGGCATTTCGCCACAACCAGCTTTAATAGTTAACAGCATTTTGCCAGTCTTCTTTTATCCATCTTTTCCTCTGTTTTTTGAACTGCTAGAATATTTTAAATCAAATCTTAAGCTCCACTATGTAGTCCTTTAGTATGTGTCTTTAACAGTAAGAATAAACACACATACACAAACACATTTGCATTATCACCCAGAAAAACTTAACAGTGACTCTTTACCTACAATTTGATACCCAAGGCCATGTTTATATTTCTGAATTTGTCTTAAAAAAATCTTTTCAGGTGGTTTGTTGGAATCAGGATCCAAACAAGGTCTACGTATTGCATTTGATGGATAATATCTCTTTTCAATTCCCCTCCTAAATCTGCCTTTTAAAAAAATTCCCACATTCTCAGTTTGGCTGATTGCTTCCTCATCTTGTCATTTAACAATTTCCTCTTTCTCTCCCCTATTTCCTGTAATCTCGTAATTATATCAAGAGGCTACTTTCATTTGTTTTTTTAATTTACTTTTTGAACAAGAATACTTCATGGATGGTACTGTGGAATAGATCCTAGGTAATCATGTTGTTTCATATATAATGTCTGATCCACTTTTGATGGTGTTGTTGATTTTTTTTTTTTAGAGAGAAGGGTCTTGATTTGTCATCCAGGCTACAGTGCAGTAGCGTATCATAGCTCACTGCAGCCTCAAACTCTTGGGCACAGGCCATCCTCCAGCCTCAGCATCCCAAGTAGCTGGGACTGCAGGCATCCGCCACCACACCTGGCTAAGTTCTAAAATATTTTTAGAACCAGGGTCTTGCTGTGTTGCCCAGGCTGGTCTCAAATTTCTGGCCTCAAGCAGTCCTCCTGCCTTGGCCTCCCAAAGTGATGGGATTGCAGGCAAGAGCCACTGCATCTAGCCAGTGTTGCAAAGACTAACAGGCAGGTTAGCAGTGTTTCTTTCCATTATAAAGTTCCCCGTTGATTTTTTTTTTTTTTTTTTTTTTTTTTAAGATGGAATCTCACTCTGTCACCCAGGCTGCAGCTGGGTGATGTCAGCTCACTGCAACCTCTGCCTTCTGGGTTGAAGTGATTCTCCTGCTTCAACCTCCCGAGTAACTGGGATTACAAGCACCCACCACCACACTTGGCTAGTTTTTTGTATTTTTTTAGTAGAGACAGGGTTTCACCATGTTGGCCAGGTGATCTTTTACTTAATAATTATTAGCGACTATTCATTAACATTGCTGTAACCTAGAAATTGGCAAACTTTTTTTCTATAAAAGATCAGATAGTAAATATTTTAGGCTTTGCAGTTCATATAGTGTCTATACCAACCCTTCAGCTTTCTGTTGTAGTGTAAAAGCACTCATACACAGTACACAAATTAATGAGCATGGCTGCTTTCCAATAAAACTTCATTTACGAAAACAGGCAGCAGTCTGGATATGGTCCATAGGCTTAATTTACCAACTGCCGTATATGGGTCTAATGCACTATTTCATTAGGGGTTGCCAAATGATGCTGCTCAAATTCTATCATTCCTTCTCCATTTATTAGCTGGAACAACTTTCCATTGTCAACTATTCAGTTACCCCAAAATGCATTTATACAAGGAAAGCAAGATTAATGTTTTATCTCAGTAATTCCCTTTATTGGTTTTTATAATAGTGAGTACTCAAGCCACTTAGGGTTTTTGTTTTTGGTGTTAGTATGAACCTGTGGGTTTGCATATATTTCAGTTATCTTAATCTGTTGTAGTCATCATTTTTTTTTTTAATGCTAAAAGTGTCTCATTTTGGATCCTCTCCAAGTTGACTGCTGTTGTTGTTTTTCCTTTGTCTTTGTGATATGACCCACGTAGTCTTTAATAACATCCTTACTTTTTGGCAGAAAAGGACCCCAGCTTACCTTGTGTATTTCTTACCTCATACCTATAATCATTCTTTTTGCCAAAGAACTCCATTTGTTTTTAGGAAAAACTTTTACCTGTTTATATTTTCTTTAAATCATATTTTATAGTGCACCTCTTAATTTAGAAGAAGTCATGCAAGTTTTACTGTTATTTTAATTAAGTTATCCATCACTGCAACAACAACAACAACAAAAACCCATCTGCCAAGGCTGTGCATCCAAGAATAGTCAGGACCATTCGTCTGATGGTAACTCTTGGAATTATGGAGCACCTTGTTTAGGAAGAAAGAGTTTTAATAGAGGTGAACTGATACTTCCAAACATGTTCTATAAACCAGCCCCAGTGGTTTCGTTTTTTTTCTCTTTTCTCTTTCTTGTACCTTCTTTTGTTCAGGTCTAGACCTGTGACCACAGGTCAACAAGTTTTGGCATCTTTAAAATGATTTGGGAGTCACTAACATTTTCAGTGATTTATTTGTCATTTTAGTGAAATACTAGCCAAAAGATGTGTGTACTGGTCTCACCTACTGTAAGACTGACAGAGGTGCCAACATGGCATTCTGTTTTTGAAAAGTTACATGTCACTATTAAGTATTGAAAATGTTCTAACTAGAAAAACGATTTTCTTAATCATAGTTTTTATTGTGGGGGGGGTGTGTGTGTAAGTTTTAAAGTGCAAATAAACATATAGAAGTCACTTTATGAGGTTTCATTTAAATGTATTTCTCAGATTTTGCTGAATCTGAAGTAGCCATTGAAATATTTAAGTACCTTGGCTGTTCCTGGCATCAATAAACAGATTTTTCTTTCCCTCCTCATGCCATACAAAAGTTGACAATGGCTTTATCACCACAGGAAGAAAGCTGACCATCATTGCCCTTCATTTGGGCCCAGTTGCCATGGTTACAGCCCTTAGCTAAATTGGGAACAGTAACCAAAATAACATTTGCATAACATTCCCTTGTTCTGCCCACCTCTTTGCACATCTTCAAATCAAGGTTTTGGTCTGATCACCATACTGTGCTGTAGCCTACTTTTAGGAAGTACTTTAGGCTAAATAGATTTGTTTCATTTATGCTAAATGCTCTCCTGGATACTACCATACTCAGCATATTCCTGGAAATACTTACTAATAATATACCTTTAAAACACCAGGCCCCAACAGATAAGATCTATGATCTAACATTTTTATTCTTTTCACACATTATTATTAATGTGTCAGGAATTTATGCCTCAAGGCACACTTTTTTTTTTTTAACAAGGACACTACCTTGTTAAGGAAACTGGAATTGTATTTCTACACGTCCTTTTGATATATAACGTTTTATGGTATTTAGACTTTGAAATTGAATTGCAACTCAGATCCTATTTTTATTGTTGTTGTTATCCAGCATATCCCTTGGTTTTTGCATGTACTGTCATTAACCAGTGCTTTGGGGAGGATTCATTGACTAGGACTTCCAAAACTGAAAATCATTGATTGATAAAGTAAAATGATAGAAAATTAGCTCTGACTTTAGCCAGGTGTTTAAAACATGGTTTGTTTTTTGGTACAATGTGTTGTGCAGATTTATTCAGCTAAATATAGACTATACATTAGTGAGTTTCTGCAGTAGACATGCCAACAGCTATCTTGTTTTTAGTTATTTACAAACATGACTTGATGTAAATGCACTTCTCTTCAAACCTAAAGTTTCCAAGCAAACCACAATTATAGATAAAAACATAATATTAAATCTTCATGTTGGAGAATAAAAATATTCAAGACTTCTTTTAAGTCTCAGAGACTTGCCGGGCACAGTGGCTCACACCTTTAATCCCAGCACTTTGGGAGGCAGAGGTGGGCAGATCACCTGAGGTCAGGAGTTCGAGACCAACCTGACAAACATGGAGAAACCCCATCTCTACTAAAAGTACAAAATTAGCTGGGCATGGTGGCGCATGCCTGTAATCTCTGCCACTGAGGAGGGTGAGGCAGGAGAATTGCTTGAACTCAGGAGGCTGAGGTTGTGGTGAGCCAAGATCACGCCATTGCACTCCAGCCTGGGCAACAAGAGCGAAACTCCATCTCAAAAAAAAAAAGAAAAAGACTCAGATACCTAATTCTCTGTTTTATATTGTAGCATTTCTCTCCTGAAAGCATGCCATATTCAAATAACTGTGCTGTAAGCTTCCTAGCCAAGTTGTTGTGCCTTACAGAATCACTGAAATACAAGCACTTTTTCTTGTAGAGGGGATTTATTGAAAAATAAAGGAACTTTAAGTCAAAGTTGGTTTACCTTTCTCATTTTCTGGAAGTTTGTGCCAGTTAGTAGTTCCTTTTTCTAAAACGGCAGCAGAACATTAGAATAAATTATTAAACTGCAGTCCACAAAATGCTTGGGAAGTATTTCTCTAAAATGTTTTTTTTAATTTATTTATTAGATAAAGAAGCAGCTTTGAATCTGAGCTTCACATCAAAAGAAGACATGAAAAATACCAGTTGGATTAGAAAGAACTGGCTTCTTGTAGCTGGGATATCTTTCATAGGCATCCATCTTGGAACATACTTTTTACAGAGGTCTGCAAAGCAGTCTGTAAAATTTCAGTCTCAAAGCAAACAAAAGAGTATTGAAGAGTGAAGTAAAATAAATATTTGGAATTACTAATTTGTCATTAAATCATTCTATGCTGATTACCTTCATAAACATTGAACTTTTTTATTTTATAGCTACAATGCTGCATATTCATACTTTAATTCCTAAAGAATAATTTTTAATGTTAAAACGTGATAATGCAATAAATAGAAAATGTGGTTTACAAAATAAAAACGGTCTTCACTAGTTACCACCTGAAGTAAGATGTCTCGTTTGGAAGCTAAGAAGCCATCATTGTGTAAGAGTGAACCACTGACAACTGAGAGAGTCAGGACCACACTTTCTGTCTTCAAAAGAATTGTAACATCATGCTATGGCCCTTCAGGTAGGCTGAAGCAGCTGCACAATGGCTTTGGAGGTTACGTGTGCACAACCTCACAGTCCTCAGCCCTGCTCAGTCACCTTTTGGTCACACATCCCATTTTAAAGATCCTGACAACCTCCATACAGAATCATGTGTCAAGCTTCAGTGATTGTGGCTTATTCACAGCCATTCTTTGCTGCAACCTGATTGAAAATGTTCAGAGATTAGACTTGACACCCACCACTGTCATTAGATTAAATAAACATCTTTTGAGTCTTTGCATCAGTTATCTCAAGTCTGAGACCTGTGGTTGTCGAATCCCAGTCGACTTTGGTAGTACTCAGATCCTCCTTTGTTTCGTGCGCAGTGTGTTAACAAGTAAACCTGCCTGTATGCTCACCAGAAAGGAAACAGAGCATGTCAGTGCTTTGATCCTGAGAGCCTTTTTGCTTACAATTCCAGAAAATGCTGAAGGCCACATCATTTTAGGAAAGAGTTTAATTGTACCTTTAAAAGGTCAAAGAGTTATAGATTCCACTGTATTACCTGGGATACTCATTGAAATGTCAGAAGTTCAATTAATGAGGCTATTACCTATCAAAAAATCAACTGCCCTCAAGGTGGCACTCTTTTGTACAACTTTATCCGGAGACATTTCTGACACTGGAGAAGGAACTGTGGTGGTCAGTTATGGGGTTTCTCTTGAAAATGCAGCCTTGGACCAGCTGCTTAACCTAGGAAGGCAGCTAATCAGTGACCACGTAGATCTTGTCCTGTGCCAAAAAGTTATACATCCATCTTTGAAGCAGTTTCTCAATATGCATCGTATTATTGCCATAGACAGAATTGGAGTGACTCTGATGGAACCCCTGACTAAAATGACAGGTAAAAATCACTCTTGGCTTTTGCCCCTTACAGTTAATAAATCACACTTTTTTGAGCAGAGATATTTTTGGTTTGTGTCACTGTTAACATCTTGAAAAATTGACACAGCATGTGTCAGTATCATTTCTGGCAGCAAAGGTTTCTGGAAAAGATCCTGTGTTGTTCACATACTAAAAATGCAGTGATTATAGCCATTTTCTATGTATTTTCAGCCCCCTAATGTACTATATCATAATCTAACCCCCAAATATTTTACAGGTTGTTGAGAAGTCTAACATCCCCATAATCCTAAGGTCTTTCATACTTTACACAAAATTCTTCAGCCTCAATTGACAAAACTTTTAAATCACGTTATGTTTAGAAAGTGATTTTGTAACTAGAATGCCCCTTTTTCTTCACTTTATAATTCCAACAAACTTCTGTACTTCTCCTTAAGTAGTTGTTTCTAATGGGAGGGTGATGTACGTGCACCTGTGTTTTACCTATATCAAAACTGTTCCCACCTGACCTTGAGAACCAAGATCATCTTTTACTTTCAGCACCTTTTACAGGCCTGGCCCACAGTGGGTGTTCTAAAGTGTTTGTTGAATTGACTGAAATATATTTGGTAATATACAGAACTAAAACAGGCAAAAAATTCACTGTATTTTACAAACTCAGCAAATTAAAAGCAGATATAAGACCTGTTAGAGCCAAAGAAAAATGACAAGCTGAAGAGTTCCTGATTTGAGCTACTTTTCAGTATCCTTTAACTGCTTTGACAATCTATCAGAAAGATGATCATTTAGTCTGCATTGTTTCCAATTTTTAAGTTACTAGACTTAAACCATTGTTAAAGTTTATTTAATAAAAGTCTTAGTATAAATTATCAAAAAGGAGCTGTGTGTATGCCAAGTGTTGAATACATAATATCTCTGGGTTATTGCCCTACCTTGGTAAGACTCAAATGACTGTCAAAGTAGAGTTTCTTAATAATGGAAATAATTCCTTGGAATTCATTGTTGGTATGGTAAGTCAGACTGATAACCTTAAATATCTACTAGCTTTGCATGAATCTGGCAATTTCCAGCTTGTAAATACTGGGTCTTCCAGATTCATTTTTAAAATATGGGACACTTTAGCCGGGTGTGGCACATGCCTGTAGTCCCAGCTACTTGGGAAGTTGAGGCAGGAGGATTACTTGAGCCAAGGAGTTCAAGTCCAGCCTGGGCAACAAAGCAGGACCACATCTAAAAAAACAAAAAGGGCTGGGCAGTGGCTCATGCCTGTAATCCCAGCACTTTGGGAGGCCGAGGTGAGCAGATCACAAGGTCAGGAGATCGAGACCATCCTGGCCAACATGGTGAAACCCCATCTCTACTAAAAATACAAAAAAAAATTAGCTGGGCATGGTGGCCGCGCTTGTAATCCCAGCTACTTGGGAGGCTGAGGCAGGAGAATTGCTTGAACCCGGGAGGTGGAGGTTGCAGTGAACCGAGATTGCGCCGCTGCACTCCAGCCTGGTGACAGCAAGATTCCCTATCAAAAAAAGAAAAAAAAAAAAGAACATTTTCCCATAGAAACCATATTGTAACTGGGGGCTGGGTTTCCACACTAGCCCATAATATGTACCTAAACATGCATTAATAGCCATACCTTTAGTCCTGGATCTTGGGAGCAGAGAGCTTTTGAGAAAAAAAGAAAAGGGGGGAAAACTGTACCAGGCACATAACGCAGGTAAACTTCTAGGTAGATGAAGTATGTTTTTGGCCTTACCTATCTCCCCTGGCAATCTAAGTTAACATTACCTCATTTCAGGCCTTCAAACAAAATTCCTGTTTATTAATGATATAGGTTGTATAGTGGGTGTTACTGTGGATGGGTGCCACATGTGAAGCATGTTGCAGCTTACGGAGGTTTTTTTTTTTTTTTTTTTTTTAAGGTGGAGTCTCACTCTGTCGCCCAGGCTGGAGTGCAGTGACGCAATCTCGGCTCACTGCAACCTCTGCTTCTTGGGTTCAAGCAATTCTGTCTCAGCCTCCCTAGTAGCTGGGACTACAGGCACAAGCCACCATACCTGGCTAATTTTTTGTATTTTTAGTAGAGACAGGGTTTCACCATATTGGTCAGGCTGGTCCTGAACTCCTGAGCTCAGGTGATCCACCCATCTCAGCCTCCCAAAGTACTGGGACTACAGGCGTGAGCCACCGCGCCCGGCCTGGAGCATTTTTAACATTTGACTTGGTTTGATTTATTTGTGAAGTATGCATTATTATCCCCACTTGCCTCTCATGTGAGGGAGGCAGAAAAGTTAAATGACATGAGTGACAGCATCCAGTGGCTGATAAGCAGTAGAGCCGGTCTTCTCATGCAGAATCTGTTGTTCCCACCATGTGAAAGAAATTATACTATAAGATTTTGGCTTTTTTACTTAGATCACTTTTTTACAGTATTCGTTATTCTTGAAGACTTCAGAAGTAAACAATATTCAAATAAGTGAAATTGTTTAGTTATTATATTCTATAAATTTTTTGAGATGGAAGTGTTTTTAGACATTTTAGCCTTTTTTTTTTTTTTTTTTTTTTTTTTTTTTTTTTTTTTTTTTTTTTTGAGACGGAGTCTCCCTCTGTTGCCCAGGCTAGAGTGCAGTGGCGCGATCTCAGCTCACTGCTCACTGCAACCTCTGCCCCCCAGGTTCAAGCGATTTTCCTGCCTCAGCCTCCTGAGCAGCTGGGATTAGAAGCACCTGCCACCACGCCTGGCTAGTTTTTGTATTTTTAGTAGAGACGGGGTTTCACCATGTTGGCCAGGCTGGTCTCAAACTCCTGACCTCAGGTGATGCCCGCCTCAGCCTCCTAAAGTGCTGGGATTACAGGCATGAGCCACTACACCCGGCCGACATTTTAGACTTTCAAACTACACCCCATTAGTTTGAAAGAAACCATCTTTTAAAGGTGAGTCTGAAAGAAAAGGAAACTAGCTGAAAGGGGTGAATGGCTCAGAATTATAGCTTTAGACTTTAGTATTGTTTCTTGTAGGAGTTTGGTGTAGGTTTCTTTTCTTACATAACTTCCATTACATTTGGAGATTTGGAAAATTCAAGTCACCCTAACTTCTTTATTCATATTTTTACTTGTGGTTTATAAAACTTCACTATTTTACATGTGCAGGTAGGAGGACAAAATACTTAATATATCAAATAATAACAGTGAAATAAGCATGTCACTTTATTTTGGCATAATTCAGTTAGCTATTGTATAAATAGTTGCCAGACAAAAAAATAATTCTTACGTATTCACTATGTAGAGTCCCGAAGGAATTCAACTACACAACTATTTGGATAGCGGCATTTATTTTAAATTGAAAATAATAATGCCTTAAAAAAAAATAGCCTGTCACATCAACCCTTAATCCAAGTTAGTGAAGTTCTTAATTTGGGGTCTCTAAACCCTGAATGGGCTTTGAGGGTTTTCTGAATTCCTTGAAAATGTATGCAAAATTGTATGTGTCTTTTTCTGGGAAGAGAGTGAAAAATGACTTCTAAAAGATTTTCAAAGAGATCTGTAAACCAAAATAACTTCTACTTTACTTTATTTGTATGTCATTTTAATAGCAGAATATAACTTAGCAGTTTAGGAAGATTCATCTTATTTATCCTGTATTTCATATTTTAAATTATATGCTTGTGGGGCTTTTATGTTGGCTAGGAATAAATATACTTTTAAATGGTTGTTTGCTCCACTTTTGCTTATGCATCTTGTATTTTCTAATCTTTAAAAAATAGGAACACAGCCTATTGGATCCCTAGGCTCAATATCTCCTAATAGTTATGGAAGTGTGAAAGATGTGTGCACTGCAAAATTTGGCTCCAAACATTTTTTTCATCTTATTCCTAATGAAGCAACAATCTGCAGCTTGCTTCTCTGCAACAGAAATGACACTGCCTGGGATGAGCTGAAGGTAGGTAATGAACTTTGAATTCCATGTGCAGGGACTGAGGGAGGAATTAGTCACTCAATAGTTATTATGATTTTTTTTTCGTAGCTTCCCTAGGTAGTATAGAAAGCAAAAATTAAAATGATTGATGCAAAGTCACAAGTAAGCTAATTTAAATGCCTGTGGCATTATAATAAATTTGGCATGTGTTGCCATTTATTATTTCTACTATTTACCAGAAACCTAAAAGGCCCTTGACATGTGAACTTTTCTGAGAAATTAACTTGAATTGTGTAGTCTTTGATGGTAATGTGTATGAATAATTCACTTGGAAAATGAGTTCCCCAGTCAATACCCATCATCCACTTCTTAGCAGAGTTTCCTGTTCTCTGCCAGCAATAATACATGCAACTTTTATACAAGGGAAATGATAATCTATGGGATTGGTCACAAGTTTTAAAGATTCATGTATGCTCAAGGATATATCCTGAGTAAATGTTAAAGGTCTGTGTGGTTTTTTATTTATTATGCTGGGATGTAACTGTATTATTTCCAAAACCATTCAAAATAAATTTATTATTTAGTCTGAAATAATTTTTTTAGTGGAAGTGCCAGCAAACCTTGTTGACCCAGATATTTTGAGGCCATATATTTGTCAGTCTCAATTTGAAGAGCTAAGTGTATATGAAAGAAAATACTAATCTGGCTCCATGAAAACAAACTTCTGACTAAAGTATCTTCCTTTAATCTCTAAACCTTACTATTCAGAATGTATTAATCACATGACAACCTTGGCACAACACAAGTTTTGTTCTTTTGTAATTAAAATCACACTCTCTGTATTCACTATGATGCTTTGAGAGCATGATTTTTTGTGTGTGTATATGATGTGAACGTCTGATTCTGATGATTTGGGTTTTTTCTTAGCTCACGTGTCAGACGGCACTGCATGTCCTGCAGTTAACACTTAAGGAGCCATGGGCTTTGTTGGGAGGTGGCTGTACTGAAACTCATTTGGCTGCATATATCAGGCACAAGGTATGTAAGATAATCCTCTTTGATTTACCTGAATTCTCAGCAACTTTTGTTTTCTGAGATAATAAGCCAAAATCATAATATCATATAGTCTTTTTGTTTGTTTGTTAATTTTAACTTTTAGGTTCAGGGGTGCATGTATAGGTTTGTTATATAGGTAAACTTGTAGCCTTTAACACTGAATTTTTCAGTAGTCTAAATAAAATACATAATCAGAAACACTTGAGGGAAATGACAAGGTAAATATAAGGTAATATCCTTATTACAATGATTATTATAAAAATAGTATTTTACCAAGTGATCACGTTCTTTGAGTATTGTCTACATGTTCTGCATGTTGAAGCTAGCATTCTGTTATTGGGAGTTCTCTTAGAGATCTCAGCTGCTGCAATACAGTAATAATTGATGTTCACAAACAAAAGAGCCAAGTTTCTACAGAATACTTCAGTATCTTCTAGAGCATCAAGAAAACAGTTTCATTTATTTAAGCAGTTCACATATTAGATTATAATTTTAAAATTGATATTTATGTATGTTATTTATTAATTCTACTAAATAGAATTTTTTGATTATTCTAGGAAACTCCATTTCCTGACAGCTCTCAGATAAGTTTAGTGCATTGTTGTTCTGATTATTTCATAAGTACTGGCCTACTTTATTTGAAAATGGATACAAAAAGGTGTAGGTATTTTCCAGATATTAGCAATCGATTCATTGGATAAACATGCCCTGTCCTTCCCCAAATAACTTAGAATCTGTTTGAAGATAAAGCACATTCATGAAAAGTTATCAGAATATACATTATGGAAAACAAAATTTGTGCCAATCTATTGGTGCTGAATGGACAATAATGTATTCTGAAATGGAATTAAGTAAACTAGAGAAAGTTTTTTGGAGGAAGGAGGTGTCTTGAGTAGGAAAGTGGTCACTGTTTTTAAGCAGTTAAGATATGGATTTTTTAGCCCGTCATTCAGTTATTAGTTTGCTAATACAGACATGTTGCTTAACAACAAAGATATATTCTGAGAAATGCATCATTAGGCAATATTGTTGTGCAAACAGTATAGAATGTACTTGCACAAACCTGCATGGTAGAGCCTACTACACTCCTAAGCTATGTGGTATAGCCTATTGCTCTTAGGCTACAAACCCTTACAGCATATTACTGTACTGAATACTGTAGGTAATTGTAACACAATGGTATTTGTGTATCTAAACATATCAAAACATAGAAAAGGTTAGTAAAAATATGGCCTTATAATCTTATGGGACCACTGTTGTATATGTGATCTGTCATTGACTGAAGCATGGGTATGTGGTGCATGGCTATATATTAATTTTTCTTTTTATCATGGAATTTCTAGGATAAACATTTTTAAATAGTGGAACCAGAAGACTGTTTAAGGTCTTATTACCTTTTCATTAATTTAAAGAGAAGAATATTCATTTTTAAAACATTGATATGAAAATTTACATCATGATTTCCAAATAAAAATGTGTGCATTCTTATTTTAAACAAATCTCAAACATTTTGCAGAGATAAATAAGTACTTCATTTGGGACATCAGTCTTCAGGAACTTCCTCCTGTGTGCAGAAAAACCTGTAATACATGCATTATGCCTTGTCCTTCATGTATTAAGGAGGCACTACCAAGCCTCATTCAGAATAAGCTGATGGTGGGATTATTCTGATTCACTCCTTCTGGTAACATGACTGGTAATATATACATTTTTAATACATTTTTACTATAACCAACCTAGTTAAGGTTTTGCAGCCTGGCTGGCTGACTCATACAAGCCTATTAGCATTGTGCCAAACCCCAAATTACATGAAAGTAAGTAGTAACTTTAGGAATAAGATTTTGATTCAGTATCTTATTTTTCTGAAACATTTTATATTAATTGCTTTGTATGTGTTTTCAATGTTTTTATTACTCTTTAGACTCACAACGACCCAGAAAGCATTCTCAAAGATGATGAATGTACTCAAACAGAACTTCAGTTAATTGCTGAAGCATTTTGCAGTGCCCTAGAATCTGTTGTTGGCTCTTTAGAACATGATGGAGGTGAAATTCTCACTGACATGAAGTATGGACACTTTTGGTCAGTTCAGGCAGATTCTCCCTGTGTTGCTAACTGGCCAGATTTGCTTTCACAGTGTGGCTGTGGATTATACAATAGCCAGGAAGAACTCAACTGGTCTTTCTTAAGAAGCACACGTCGTCCATTCGTGCCACAAACCTGCCTTCCACATGAAGCTGTGGGCTCAGCCAGCAACCTGACCTTGGACTGTTTGACTGCAAAGCTTAGTGGCCTACAGGTGGCTGTAGAGACAGCCAACTTGATTTTGGATCTTTCATATGTTATTGAAGATAAAAACTGAGAGAATAGCATGTTTGTATTACAAAAGAAACAAATAAACTAGTCTGTTGGCAATTAAGAAAAATTGTGAGTGTATTTGTTCTCTCCCAAAGACCTGTTCTACATATTTAGACAAACGACTCATAAAATTATAGATACACTTATTTAGGAAAAAAGGTGATTTGTGAATAGAAATGCTATGAAATAATAAAAATATGAAGCATTATTTATTTAAAAATATTATAGTTATCTTAGGGATTCTATAGTGGCTGCTGTACATTGTTCTAAATTTTTGTTATGTTGGTGTCATTTTGAGAGCAAACAAATAAAAAAGACTCCTAATCCATGCTCTAGTTTGGATATACATATATTTTAGATATTTTCTAGTTAGTAGTAATTACATATGCTTAAAGTATAAAACTAGATCTCAAAGTGTCACAAAACATTCAGTATATATTGCTCAATCAAAAGAAGTATTCAAACTGCACATTTAGTAAAATTTCACTTTTCTCCATGCCCTTTATCTCAAGCTATATTCTTCAGTGGTTAGGTAATTGAGTAGAACCTGGTTTGCCTGCAATTTCTAGTTTATATCACAACTCCACATTTTTGTTATTTTGGGGAAATGTTTGCTTTTGGGGGAAAAAAAGTAGACTTATATAGTAACCAAGGCTAAAGCAACATTGTAATGTCTTCATTTTTAAAGTGGGAGGAAGAACTGGTTTGTTTTACACTGGGGTTTCTCAACCTTGGCATTATTGACATTCTGGACCCCATAATTCTTTGTTGTTCAGAGGCTGCCCTGTGCATTACAGCTTATTTAGCAGCATCCCTGGCCTCTGCACACTAGATGCCAGTAGCACTCTCCTGTTGTGACAACCAAAAATGTTTCCAGACATTGCCAAATGTCCCCCGAAGAGCAAAATTGTTGTTGGTTGAGAACCGTAGACTGATAGAAAAAGGAAGGACAATGAGGAGTATTCTACCAGGACTTCAGAAAGCAGCATGAAGGAAGGGGAAGTTATTTCTCTAGTCAATAGTATGAAAAAGAAAGTAGAAAAGCTCCCATGTTCAAAGTAGAGACACTATGTTTCACCAAGGGATGTAGTTTGAATTTTATGCAAATATAAGATGTATTGATAAATTGAAGAAGAAATATAGAAGGCAGCCACATGAATAAGTATGGAGCTATAACAAATGTTATATTAAACTTTAGGAAAATATTTTGGAAATTTTTGGGAAATGAACCAACCTAATAGTCAATGATCAGATCTATAGCCATGATAAAGAGAATTAGAATTGTTAAACAATTTCCTCTAATATTCTTGTAATCAAAAAGAATTTTTACTCTGAGCCAAAGGAAAAAAACTAGCAATACAAGCAGCAATGCCATCCATGTATGTTAGATATCAGCCCCACCTGAAGTCTCATAAAATATTTATCAAAAGTTTTACTTCTTTTATTATTAGAATCAAATAGAAGGGCAGTGTGGCAGGCAGCCTCTACGGTGGCCCCACCTCCTAGTTTCAGACCTTGCATAATTTCCTCCCCTTGAGTATGGGCTAGGCTTAGTGACTCCTTTATGTCTCCCATTTTCCAGCTTTGTGGACAGAATGTTACGGTGATGGTTATGGTTATGCCTTATCCATAATTTTATGCTGTGAATAGAAGGCAGATAACTTTTCTCTGGTTTCATGGGTCTGCAGATGGGAAGCAACTGTGTTCCAGGAACTGTACTTAAAGAACTACCCCCTAAGGAAGCCTGGGGTGATTCCAATTATGATATCACCCTGACTTGATTCCAATTATGAGATTCTGAACTTTGAGCTGAAGTTGTAATGCAAGAGTGAAACTTTTGAGGATCTGAGGAGTAGGGGGGATATATTTTGCATGTGGTAGGCAGCCTCTAAGATGGTTCCCAATAATCTCACTTCCTGGCAGTTCGCTCTCTGGGTGTAGGTGGGACCTAGTGACTAGCTTCTAATGAATAGAATACAGCAGAAGGGACGGGATGTCACTTCTGATATTTGGTGGTAAAAAGATGAGTTCATCTCCTGATGCCTTCTCTCTCAATGGAAGCCAGCTGTCATGTTGGGAACTGCCCCCTGCAGAGGCCCACATAGCAAGGGTTGAGGGAGTCTTCTAGCCAACAGCTCAAAAGGAACTGAATCGTACCAACAACCACAAGAGTGAATTTGGAAGCAGGTTCTCCCCAGTGGAACCTTGAGATGAGTATAGCCCTGCCACTGGAGCCACACGAGAGACCCTGAAGCAAAAAAGCCAGCTAAGCTACTCCCAGGTTGGTTCCTGACCCAAAAAATCTGTGAGATAATAAATGTTGTTTTAAGTCAAATTTGGGATGTACTTTCTAATACAGCATTAGCTATCTAATAAAGGCGGGAGGAAAAGCTTATTTGTAATAAATTATTTACTGAAAACTTGGTCACATAAATGGAAAAAAGCATTCTTGATGCCATGCCTTTGCATTTTTATCATCACTCCAACCTAAAAGAAGCGTTCTTTATCACATGTGTTTACAATGGTCACTGAAGAAGGTGTGTCACATAGGAGTCGGGTATTGTCCTGGTTCTCCTTGGCCTTACGCTGCATTTTTTCAAGTTCCTCCAAGAAGGGGTGACACAGCGAACCTCTCCAATTGATCTTATAGATTAGGGGTTTCTACTTTTCATGATAGCCACTTTTTAAATTCTATCATTTTTAGCTTTGCCATACAATTTGATTACATTCCTTGGTGAAACATCAATGTTCTTATTTTGAATATATCACAAATTCGCTAAAATATATTTATAAATGCCTCTGTGTTTCCTAAAGTTATAATAATCCCTAGCAGAAAACACTGGAAATAGAAAAAAAGAAAAAAAAACCTTCCTCTATAGTTCAAGAAAATTAGCATTCAAACTTAGATGATAAAACTTGAAATGAAAATTCTTGATGAAAATAATTTTAGAGGAGTTCCTTTTGGCAGAAATAAATGATAAGTAAAAATAGCAACTAAGGTAGGCCTCAGGCAGTGTTTTGTGACTTAAAGTAAGATTGAGGTCTGAATATTGCATTATGAAGTACCTCAGGAGAGAGAATGGGAAACCCTGATAGCTGTGGAAAAGGAAAGGGAGAGTGTGCAGAAGAAAATGAAGTCAGTGATAGCTGCTCAATAGTTTCGTGGGACTCTCAGGACATGTAACATTAAACATTATTGAACCATAGGAGTCCAACAGGATTGTCATCTTATTAATCAAAAGACATTAGGATTTTAGCAGCAAGGAAAAAAGTGGAGAGCTAAAGCAAATAAAGGAAAGTTTTAATCAAATAATTATTTGGTCTTATAGATATCCTACTCTTTAATTCTTCCATTTGTACCATATTAGAGAGTCTTTACATGTTAGACATTGTAAAGTAACTGTTAGACTGAAGCACTTTATATAAGTGTTTTACACAAGATATTTAAACTATATCACATTAATATCTTTTATTATAGGTATCCTTGAACTCATTTGGTTTGTATTATCAAAGCTACTTAGGCATTTACATGGTAGACGAGAAATTTTAAGTAACCATAAATCAGCCATTGTACTATGTATTTTCATATTGTTGTTCATATTGTTGAGCAGTTCTTTGAATAACTTTAAAATAAAATAATGTTGTTTACAGTCACATACATTATGCAGGTTATTTAAAATTATCATGTACAAAAATCAATGCAGGCCTTGACAAAACATACAATTAGTTAGGCTAGTCCTTCCTGATAATCTTTGGGGAATAGTCAAAGAGACTAAACATCTCCTACAAGGCCCCGTTTCAGCTGTCTAAATAAAGCTATCTCTTAATCTGAAGAAAAAGTCAATTTTGAATATCTGATATCTTTGTAATTTTTTTCATGTAGCTAAGTGCTTCCATTTAGTAACTATGGTATCCCATAATGGAAATTTTTGCCAATCATCTACAGAATTTGAATTTAGATGCACCTAAACCCAATGTTAGCCTACTTTTGGATTATAAGTAGATTTATACGCTGCTTTACTAAGAATATAGTAATACTCATGAAAGAGAATGCAATCCCTGAAAACTATTCCTAAATGTAAGTGAAGCCGTTTGTTGGAGAGACGATTAGTCTTGGCGCACTAAAAGCCATAGAATACTATATTACCTGTAATAAAGTGTGAATTTAGAGGGAAATAAAATAGCTTGACAATCTCCTATTAAAAATTCTCTTTGAGAAAATACTTATTTATAATAAACATCTTATTTTAGCCATCTTGATTTTGTTTCTAGTATTGTGGTTTCATTTTGGGAAGTATTAATTGAGCTCTTTCTGTTTGCAGCTAGGATAGTCAAGTGTATTTGGCGGTGAGAAGAGAAAAAAACAACACAGAAATTTGTTCAGTCTGTGGCCTCAACGAGTTGATCATCTAGCCAGGGAGAAATTTTTTTTTTTTTTTTTTTGAGATGGAGTTTCGCTCTTGTTGCACAGGCTGGAGGGCAATGGCGTGATCTCAGCTCACTGCAACCTCCACCTCCCGGGTTCAAGGATTCTCCTGCCTCCGCCTCCCAAGTAGCTGGGATTACAGGCATGCGCCACCATGCCCGGCTAATTTTATATTTTTAGTAGAGATGGAGTTTCTCCATGTTGGTCAGGCTGATCTCGAACTCCTGACCTCAGGTGATCCGCCCGCCTCGGCCTCCCAAGTGCTGAGATTATAGGTGTGAGCCACCGTGCCTGGCCAAGATTTTTTTTTTTAATTATTAATTTTATAAGTTAAACATATTGTAATAGAACACTGGGAAGATATGAATCAGACACACACACACACTAAAGTCAAGTGTATTCTTGCTATCTTCAGAGATAATCACTGTTTACATTTTCTATGTATCTTTTCAGTTTGTTTTCTGCATGGATTTTTCTAAAAAGATGATCATACAGTATGTTCTGTTTTATAATCTATTCCTTTTATTTAATATGTCATGAACATCATACACATATAGAATTCTACACATTCTATTATTACATCATGTTTCTTTTAACTTTTATGGGTACCTAGTAGGTGTATATATTTATTGGGTATATAAGATATTTTGATGCAGGCATACAATGTGTAATAATCACATCAGGGTAAATGGAATATATTATATCATTTTTAATACCTGAAGAAATTTTAGTTATAAAGATTATGCCACAATTTAGTTAATAAATTGGTATTAGTAAACCTTTGGGTTTTCAAAATTTTTGTGTTAATACATGCAACAATGCGGTGAACATACTGTATATATTGTTTTCCCATATCCCTGATTATTTCTTCAGGATAAATAAATATAATTCAGATTTCTGGGTCCAAGTGTACTGGAAATGGAAAGACTACACATTATCTACCCCCCATGATTTTTTTAAATATTAGTTTTAAAAGGAAAGTCCATTTTCAGTTCCGAAATTGGCAAAGATAGTAACTATTGTTGGCAAAAGTTGAGGAAAAGGAGCACTCTCCTTATCTTATATACCCAAAATATCTTATATACCCAATAAATATATACACCTACTAGGTACCCATAAAAGTTAAAAGAAACATGATGTAATAACAGAATGTGTAGAATTCTATATGTGTATGATGTTCATGACATATTAAATAAAAGGAATAGATTATAAAACAGAACATACTGCATGATCATCTTTTTGGAAAAATCCATGCAGAAAACAAACTGAAAAGATACATAGAAAATGTAAACTGTGGTTGGGGTATATTGATGTGACATCTGGAGGACGATTATATAATAGATTGCCTTCCATTTCTAGTAGACTAGTCAAATGCTTCTGAAATGCCTTCCACATTTTCTATCAGTAAGTTTATCTTTCTCATATGCATTTTTATTTTTGTATTTATTTTCTCATATGCATCATTAAAGATATATACATATTCAGGTAATCTTTAGAGCAAATGCATAACCTCTCTTCATGGGCTGAACATTCAGCCGCACATCCCCAAGCTAGACACGACGTCTTCTTAATGATACAGTTTTGTACCCGTCTGTTGACTTGTCACTCACAAGCAGCAGCAAAACACCTATGTGGTATGATGAATTCAAACAATAAACAAACTATTGCCCTTAAGTTTTTACTACCTTCAACTCCTATGGTGTCTATGAAATGGGGTGGTATATTAGTTTTTTAGGGCTGCCATAACAATTGCCACAAAAGTAGTGGCTTAAAATAACAGAAACGTATTCTCTCTGTTTTAGACGCTAGAAGTTTGTCATCAAAGTGTTGTTGGCAGGGCTATGCTCCCTCCGGAGGCTCTAGGGTTAATCATTCCTTACCTTCTCCAGCCTGTAGTAGCTGTCACCACTATAATCTGCCCTTGTATTCACATGGCCTTCCCCGCCCTCTCTGTGTGTCAAATATCCCTCTCCTTTCTCTTACAAGGACACCAGTGATTGGATTTAGGGCCCACCCTAAATCCAGGATGATGTCATCTCAAGATCCTTAATGGCATTTGCAAAGACCCTGTTTCCAAATAAGGTCACATTCACAGGTAGCAGGACTTAGGTCTTTGGACATATCTTTTAGGGGGACATCATTCAATTCACCACAGATGGTAAAAAACTGCCAAGATGTAAATCCTTCTCCAGGGCTACAGATGCACAGAAAGCAAAATACAGTCATCCCTGGGAATTCTTGGGGCATTTGTTCCTGGACCTCCTTGGATATCAAGTTCCTTAGGTAAAATGGCACAGTATTTGCATGTAACCTACACACATCCTCCTGTATACTTTAAATTATCTCTAGATTACTTATAATACCTAAGACAATGTAAATGCTATGTAAATAATTGTTACGCTGTGTTTTTTGTTATTTCAAATATTTCCCATCCACAGTTGGTTGAATCCACAGATGTGGAACCTGTCATATGGAAGGCCAACTGTGTGCCCAATGTGGACAGAAGGTACCAATGCCAGGTTTTACCACCAAGCTTATCAAATCATTTCTTCATTTATTGACATTCTTTGATTATAATCGTCTTTTTTGGTAGGGTGCAGTCTCTTTTTTCTCTTTTTTTCCTTAAATTTCCCTAGACCTGACATTCTTCCTTACTCCCCTTTTCTACCTGCATCATCTTCATTCTTACTCTCCTGCACTAGGTATTACATATAAACTAGCTACTGGGGCTGGGCACAGTGGCTCATGCCCGTAATCCAAGCAGTTTGGGAGGCTGAAGCAGGCGGATCACTTGAGGTCAGGAGTTCAAGACCAGTCTGGCCAACATAGCGAAAACCTGTTTCTATGAAAAATACAAAAATTAGATGGGCATGGTGGTGTGCACCTGTAATCCCAGCTACTCAGGAGACTGAGACATGAGGATAGCCTGAACCCAACAGGTGGAGGTTGCAGTGAGCCGATATTGTGCCACTGCACTCCAGCCTGGGCAACGAGTGAGACTCTGTCTAAAAAACAAACAAAAACAGAAAAAATGACCTATTGGGCATTGAACCATATTTTCTCTATGCTCAGAAAATTTATATAAAGACATATGAAGAAAAATTTTGTACATGCTTTTGTAAAAGAAAAAAATATCATTTTATATAACTTTGATCTGCTTTTTTTCAGAAAAGTCTGTAAGTCAACTGAAAAAGCTAATTCCTTCCTTTAACAGTCACATACTATGTCTGTAGAGATTGTAGTGGAAGATGTTGGTGTCCCACCCAGGTCCCATTTGAATTGGCCTAGTGTACCCATCCCCAAATCCTGTGAGCATTGGCTGCTAATGGCTTACAGCTACCTCTTCTCAGGAGAGCTACTCTAAACCCAGAGGCCACCTTGTCAGAGAAGTTATGCCAAGAAGATTTTTATGTCTGCCTTCCTCCTGTGTGTCTGTACCCATAGACAATGACTTTGTACATACATTCTTTTTAAGAAGGCCAATAACTTTGTACACATATTGTTACCTACTTATGTTTTCATTTATAAGTGTTAGATTCTAATGAATGAAATCTCCAGGTCAGAAAAAGATTTGCACTCTTTACTAAGTATTGCCTCATTATTTTGCAAAAGACTGTAACAATTCATAATTCTACCAGCCATTCATGAGTACCATTTCCCATAACCTCGTTACCTATTGCCACTGCCAGTTAGTAATAGGTACTATGTTCTTTTTAATTTTACCAATTATTAGTTCCTTGTTATTTTGTTTTGAAGTTTCTGATTACTAATGAATTTGAGTATTTAAAAAATATATTGCTAGACATTTGGATTTGTTCTTCTTTGAATTATCTATATTTATTGCCCATTTTCTTATTTTTCTTATTTGTAAGAGTGCTTTGTGCATTATAAATGTTATTAAAGATATTAACCTTTCATCTATCCTCTTTGGTACAAATATTTTTTGCAAATTGTTTTATATTTCTTTCAATCATAGGATGCTTTACCAATTAAAATGCTTTAATTTTTCTCTAATCAAATATGTCTATGTTTTCTAGTCTGGGTTTCTTATCTTGATTAAAAACCCTTAGGTCTTCTAAATATTCTCCTAAGCATTTTGCCTTGTACATTTAAGTTTTAATCTATCTGTAATTTTATATATATATGATATGAGGTATAGGTTCAATTTAATTTTCTTCTAGATGGAGAACCAGTTGTGTCAACATCAATTATTTTTAAAATATCTTTTCCCAACAAGTTGAAATACCACCCTTGTCATATATTACATTCTCATTCATGGGAAATTTATTTCTAAACTGTCTTTTCTCTTCGACTAATTTTTTTGCCCTTTCTTAAAGCAATACGACACCTATTGATTATAATGATGTCTTAAAATTTTTAGTATCTGGTAAAGGAATTCCCTGTTTCACTATTTTTCTCTTTAATATACCCCTTGGCTATTTTTTAGTTTTATTCTTTCATATAAATTTATAGATCATTTCATGTAATTATAAAATGAATTACATTGGAATTCAATTCAGGTTTATATATTAATTTGCAGAAAAATTAACATTCTTGGGTTATTAAGTGTTTCCACTCAAGAATGTGGTAATCATTTCACTTATTCAAATCATATTTCATTATCTTTATTAAGATTTTAAAGTTTTCAGTATAGGTTTTAAAACTTTTATGTTAATTTTTAAGCATCTAATTGTTATGTTGCTATTTTAAATAGAATAATTTTCAATTACTAAATACCCAATACTATATTCTATATTTTTGGAAGACCATGAATACTGCTCACTGCTAATGGAGTTAATAAATCACAGATACTTTTAAGATCCATGAGGTTGTTTTCTTTTTCACATTTAACTTTTCTAAAATTGGAGTGTGTCTTAAAATCAAAGTACACATTATTTGAATTTTCTTTTTCCCTATAAAAAATATTTAAAGTTGATGATGTTTTACAGACATCAGACAGGTTTTACAGACTTTTACAGATTTGAGAAAATAAGTGAGCCTATGCAGTTTACAGAGCTGAAAGGAAGTGTGGCATAGCATTTTGAAGACAGAAAGACCCAGGTTTAAATACTTAAGTAAACTCTAACTTTTGTGAACTTTTTAACCTTATGTGGTTGTTCTTAAGAGCCAGTGAAATGAATTAAAAGCTCTTACTACAGAGCCAGACACATAATGCACACTGAATAAATGGGAGGTAGGCAAAATCTTCCAGTAAATTCCAACACTCTGACAATCACACATTATTTTAGCAGTTTCAAAAGCAAAAACAGTAAGAATGTCTTAAAAATTTAACTGAGATAAGGCAAACCTACAAATTTATAAGTTGAGTGGAGTTGTTACAAGGATATTTAATCATTTGCTTAATTTTGAAGTCCTCTTACAGGCTTAGTAACTTAACTGGGCATACTCTTATAATTCTCTTAGGTTGTGTTAGGGACTACACACGAAGGGCATATTTATTAAATCTCCTAACAGTCTTGGTCCACTAGAAAAATAGATAGATGTGCTAAGTTTTACTTTTTATCAGCACATTGGATATATCTATGAGTATCAAGTAGATTATTTTATTACAAAGGAATTTAATATTCCCTGGATTTAAGAAAGATGGATTGAGTTTTTATCAACAACTTGTTAATAAAAATTTGTTCCCAATGACTGGCGCTTAAAATATTATCAAAACTATTATTTTGCAAGCCTTTACTTCTTTACTCTTATTTATATTTTTTGGCTGTAAGAAATGAATACATACGAAATAAGTTTCAATCTATTTTAAAATTATATAATAGCTTAGATATTCTTAGGTTACTTATCAAAATTAAAGAACTTTTAAAAACTAAAACAGAAATTCCTATGAATTTCTCAAGAGAAATTATCAGCCATTCTTATTTATTTTACTTAAGCATTTACTATGTATGAACATTTTATTAAATTAGATTTCTCCTTAATGATAAAGTCTAATGAAAAATTTTGTCTTGATATTTATAGCATATGAAACCAAGGGTTTAAAACACAAATGAATTAAAGTTCTTCTTTAAATACCTTTTTTGCTCTTTATTGAGCATCGTAAGAAATAGCTTTGTCGTTTTCTACTATAAATTAATTCTTGACAATCCTCAGAGATGAATCTGTCTTCTCATATTTGAATGCTTTCTGGTTTTATGTTCATTGTAATGAATGCTCTGATGTAAACACTAGGATTGTGCTTTGGAAATAGTTTTAAAATATGAAATTAAATATGGTACATTTGCAGGTTTTTTGGTCATATAATTCTTACTTTCTCAGAACCAGATTATGTTTCTCTTCATTCACAGAGGTTGCAGTGAGCCAAGATTGCACCACTGTACTCTAGCCTGGCCTACAGAGTGTGATCCTGTCTCAAAAAAAAAAAAAAAAAAAAAAAAAAAAAAAAAAATTTCTCCTTATTCATTCGATGAAGACCTTTATTGGTTACCATGTCAGTCATTGTGCATATATTTTTCCTGCTCAGTTTCAATTCTTCCATTCATTTGTTGAGCTCCTAGTGCCATAGCTAGGGATACCATAGTAAGTATGAAAAGACATAGTTCCTGTTCTGATTGAGCTTAATGTCTAAAAATCACCCACATAAAGGTACACTTACAAGTAAACTATTAAGAGATAATCAATCTGTTATTTTGCTTTGTTTCTTTTTTCTCTTTTTTTTTTTTTTTTTTTACACAGTCTTACTCTGCCACCCAGGCTAGAATGCAGTGGTACAATCTTAGCTCACTGCAACCTCCACCTCCTGGGTTCAAGTGATTCTTGTGCCTTGGCCTCTTGAGTGGCTGAGATTACAAGTGTGTGCCACCACACCTGGTTAATTCTTTTATTTTTAGTAGAGGCTGGGTCTTGCCATATTGCCCAGGCTGGTCTCGAACTCCCAGCCTCAAGTGATCTGCCCACTTTGACCTATCAAAGAGCTGGGATTACAGGCATGTGCCACCATGCCTGGCCTGACAATCTGTTTTTTAAGAAGATACAATAGCAATAAGAGAGATCTTTTAGATATCAAGCGTTGTTAGAATTAATTAGAATAAGAGAAAAATGAGATTACTCCAGACAGAAAGAACAGCATATACAAAGGCACTGTTGTAGGAAGAAACATACATGAAGAATTGGAAGAAGGTCACTGTGGCCAAAGCTTAGAGTAGAGAGTGAGGGCAAATACTGTGGAAGATATCTCTGAAGATACAGGTTGCAGCCAGGCCAGGCCAAACTTGTGATGATGAAAGGTTTGGAATTAATCTAAAATCAATGGAAATTCTTTAAAAAAATTTTTTTTGTAGAGATGATGTCTCACTATGTTGTCCAGGCTGGTCTTGAACTCCTGAGTTCAAGTGATCCTCCTGCCTCAGCTTCCCGAGGAAGATTACAGGTGTGAGCCACCACACCTAGCCTGCAATTCTGACATTGTTTTAAGTTGAGGCAGGAGGGCAGTAGGGGGGAAATAGTGAGTTTGAGTAGGAGAGATTGGTTAGGAAATTATTCATTAGAATAGTGAAAGAATTATGGCACATGGTGGTGTCACTATAGATGAGAGACACAGATAGATTCAAGAAACATTTAGCAGATGCATCCAGGAGTAGTTGTGATGACTTCAATAATCACAAATGGACAACTGGCAAGGCGCAGTAGCTCATGTCTATAATCCGAGCACTTTGGTAGGCTGAGGCGGGCAGATGGCTTGAGTGCAGGAGTTCAAGACCAGCCTGGGCAACATGGGGAGACCCCGTCTCTACTAAAAATACAAAAAATAGCTGGGTGTGGTGGCGTGAGCCTGTGGTCCCAGCTACTTGGGAGGCTGGAGGACCACCTGACTGGAACCTGGAAGTTGCAGTAACCTGAGATGGCACCACTGCACTGCAGCCTGGGACAGAGGAAGACCCTGTCCCAAAACAAAAACAACAAACAAACAAACAAAACGAATGGCCAATTAGAAGATTAGAGTTAACGCTCTGTTTTTAACCTTACTCAATTTGATGACTGGAAGAGCACAGGGTTTGCAAGAGGGATAGTTTTGTTTTGGACACAATGAGTCTGAATTGGTTTCTTACTAATCTAGTGAAGAGATTACTAAAACAGATCTACTGATCTGGAGTTCAGAAGATAAATCTGGCCTAGAAATATAAATATGCGAGTCAGTTCCATCTAGGTTGCTTAGTTTGGATGTTTGACCCTCCAAATCTTGTGCTGAAATTTGACCCCCAGTATTGGAGGTGGAGCTAGTGGGAGGTCTTGGGTCACATGGGAGTGCATCCCTCATGAATGGTTTGGTGCTATCTTCTAAGTAATGCGTGAGTTCTTGCTCTATTAGTTCCTGCAAGAGCAAGTTGTTAAAAAGAGCCTGACACCCCCTGTTTGTCTCTACTCTCACCGTGTGATTCCTGCACAGGCCAGCTTCCCTTTGCCTTCTGCCATAAGTAGAAGCAGCCTGAGTCCCTCACCAGGAGCAGACACTGGGCCATGCTCCTTGTACAGGACTGTGAACCAAAGAAACCTTTTTTCTTTTCTTTCTTTCTTTTTTTTTTTTTTTTTTTAGAAAGAGTCTCGCTCTGGAGTGCAGTGACACAATCTTGGCTCACAGCAACCTCCGCCTCCCAGGTTCAAGCAATTCTCCTGCCTCAGTCTCCCTAGTAGCTGGGACTACAGGGGTGGTCCACCACGGCCAGCTAATTTTTGTATTTTTCTTAGTAGAGATGGGGTTTCACCATGTTGGCCAGGATGGTCGGTCTCTATCTCTTGACCTTGTGATCTGCCCACCTCGGCCTCCCAAAGTGCTGGGATTACAGGCGTGAGCCACCGCGCCCAGCCTAACCCCTTTTTCTTTTCTTTTTTTTTTTTTTTTTGAGATGGAGTTTTGCTCTTGTTGCCCAGGCTGGAGTGCAATGGTGTGATCTCAGCTCACTGCAACTTCCGCTTCCCAGGTTCAAGCGATTCTCCTTCATCAGCCTCCTGAGTAGCTGGGGTTACAGGCATGTGCCACCAAGCCCAGCTTGTTTTGCATTTTAATAGAGATGGGGTTTCACCATGTTGGTCAGGCTGGTCTCGACCTCCTGACCTCAGATGATCTGCCCACCTGGGCCTCCAAAAGTGCTGGGATTACAGGCATGAGCCACCACGCCTGGCCCTCTTTTTTCTTTATAAATTATCCAGCCTCAGGTGTTCCTTTATAGCAACAAAAATGGACTAACATGATGGTATTGAAGCTGTTCATTCACTAATTCATTCAATCAGCATGTTTATCACACTCCTATTATGTGCTGGGCACTGTTCTCGGTTCTGGGGATTCAGATAAATTTTAGAGTCAGCTTGACAACTTCCATGAAAATCCTTTAAGATTTTAATTGGAATTGCATTATTTGTATAATTGATACCTGTATAACATTTAGGCTTTTCATCCTGAAAAAGGGTGTCTCTCTTCTTTACTTGAATTTTATTTAGTTATTTAATATTTTTGTAGTTTTTAAAATTTCATTATATATTTTGCATGTTTCTTTTGTTGAGTTTATTCCCGGATATTTTATAAGCTTTTTATTATTGTAAATGGAATCTGTTTTTTAGAGATGGGGTCTTGCCCCATCACCTTGGGTGCAGTGCAGTGGTGCAATTGTGGTTCACTGTAGCCTGAAACTCCTGGGTTCAAGCAATCCTCCCACCTTGGCCTCACAAAGTGCAGGGATTACAGGCATGAGCTGCCACACCCAGCCAGTCTCTTCCTTTCTTTTTGGACCTCATTGCATTGGCTACGACTGCCAGTACAATCTGAATAGCAAGAGGGCTAGTTAGAGCTTCTTTTATTTTCTTTTGTGATTTTGCAAGTGATGCAGGATTTTTGCTCCTTCACTCAGCTAAGTCCGGGTTACTGTCTCATGGTCAGGAAGAATTAGGCATGCGGACACCAGAGAATGAGTGGAGTAGAATTTATTAAGCGAAACGAAAGCTCACAGCAAAGAGAAGTGTCCTGAAAGCAGGTTGCCAGTTTCCCCCTTCACAGTTGAATACAAGGGTGTAAGGCACGAATTTCTGGTGGCTGCACCCCATCCTTTGAGTGTGCCTGTGGGCCCTTAGTCTGAGCCACTCCATATTAATTTATATCCCTTACTGTGCATATGTTAAGGAATGGAATTTTCCACGTGGACATGTTTAGACAATCTCCCTTTGCAAGTTCCCTTATCTGCACAAAACACCTCATGTAAGCACTTGTGGAGCCAGTGGGAGGTTCTCCGGGGACCCTTCCCTTACTGTCTGCCTAAAGCAAACTGGCTAAATTCTTTCACAAGTTTTTCTTTTTTTTTCTTTTTCTTTCTTTTTTTTTCAATTTGCATTAGAAACCTTTTATTGAGACAAGGTAAACAGTGGGCTGAAAATGTTACAGGCTGAAGGAAGGCTGAGGAAACCAGTATGAAGGCAGCTCAAATGATGAACTAAATACATTCCAAAGGTACTATTTATACTTAAGGCAGTTTTAAAAATGAGGTCTTAACCAAAAATCCTTTACAGGGCATTCAAAAAAAAAAAAAAAAAAAAGAGGGGGTCACTTAAATCTTTTGTATTGACTAACAGAGCTAAATTATGTACCCAGAATCTGTATAGCAAGGGCCTGTTTTCAGCAGGTAAGCCTATGTACAAGTAAGAACCTCTTACTCTTATAACATAGTCCTGTTTTGTTTTGTTTTATAGGAATGTATAACTCCTATCCCCACAGAGTTAGTCCAAAAGGCCTGAGTGACCTCATAGAAATATGGAGCTACCTCTGCTAGAGAACTATTTATACTGTGCTGTAAATACACATATGTGTGTCCACCCCCACAGCTAAGCTGTCAATGCCTTGAGTGAAGGGGTTACAGCTCATTCGTTTTGTATCTATAGTGACAATTGATAGGCACTCAATACTTTTTTTTGCATGATTGATAAATGAAATGATTTTACACTACCACCACTATTTACATTAACATTCCCACCATTAGCCGTCTCCAAAATAAAAACACCAAAGTGCTGCCACATTTTCAGCAGTTTTCACAATACAGTGCTTCTGGACTTTTTAATGTAAACAAACATGCTTGATTTATCAATTTTCAGAGTAATGACACAAACTTAGCATTCTTCTTGGAATGGAAAACTTGCTGGGAAGTTACTTCATTCTTTTTCTCTTTTTCAAAACTGCATCTCATAGCACCAACTCTTTTTCTTGGAAGGAACACTTATTTTTTCTCCGGACATTCTGGCTATACTGCATCATCATAAAGTTCTTCTGTTTTTTCTTCTCTTTATTTGCCGAACGAGAAAATAGATTCATTTTGGTTTTCTTCCTCACAAATTCTTATCAGTCTGTCTTTCTAGCCATTGCAGTTGCTAGTCTTGTCTCTTTGTCAGACTTTGGCTTTTAATGAAGGCGTTCAATGTCCCGAAGAGAAAGTAATTCACCCCTGGGCTCTTCATCACTGTCTATTTCAGTGTATTTCCTCTTCTGGGATTTCCCAGGGGCAGCATCAAGTTCTTTTCTCAGTTGGGCCATGTGGATTTTCTGGAAGTCTTCCTAAGTTAAAACTTGGCTGGTGCTGATGGCTGCAGCTTTGGCTTTCCGCTCCTCCATGGGCATCCTGTTCAGCTTCTTGGAGATTTCTTGCTGTTCTTCATCGGAAGAGTGTTGCACATCAATCCATTCACCATCAGCATCCTCCTCCTCCTCACTGAGACTGGTATTTTCCCATCCATCTTCATCATTTTCAGCATTCTCTTCTTTCTCACCTTCCAGAACTTCTGCTCCTGGAATGTAATCTTTAGCATCTAATTCTCCATATTCTTGTACTCTTGCTTCTATGGAGGCCTCTGTAGGGTTACCCCGGAATTTCTTCTGCAGCATCTGAGGATTCAGCGTTCGGAAGAGCTGAATCAAAGTTCTAGCAGACATCATTACATTTTTATCCTTGTGTGTTTTATTCTGAGCCGGGTCTTGGAGAAGTTCTTCAGTCATGGCCAGAGAACATTGAGCTGTTATCTCTTTTATAGCATTGATTTCTACTGTCATGACTTCTCCAGAGTTCTTGTCGGTAACAAAATTTTTTGCCACAGTCATAAGCAATGATTGAATAATCCCTGGGGGTACTAGGTGATGAGATGCTTGTGCAGCAAACAGAGGATCTTTGTTACTTCTCTTTGGTGGGGCTGCAGAAACCTTTGCAAAAAAGGATAGAAATTGAAGAGGAAGAGCTCATGAATTCCCACCAATCTGGAGATGAGGTTCCTGAGCATCATCTTTACTTCAAACCTCTCCTTACTTCACTCAAGCTGCTTTAGTAGTTTTTCTGCAAAATCTTAGGGATCGTGAATTAAGTGAATGGCTGAAAAGTTAAACATCTCTGGTTTTTTCTTCTTTTTTTGTTTCTCAGATTCGGAGTCACAGTCCTGTTTCTCATCCTCACCTTTTCCAAGACAGAATGTCAAAGTGGCAGCTAATATCTTGGTGACCTTAGAAAAACGGGCAGTTGTAATAACATTGACAGTTTTGGCATCATTCCAGATGTTCCTTCTGTAGAGTTCAATCATTACCTCTAAAGACATCTTGGCTGCGGTTGCATTGCTATGTCTTAACATGGTGTACATGAAATTTTGCAATACTGCATTCACTTTATTGTTCTTGTGTTTTGCGTTTATTTTCTTGATATCAGTCACAATATGTGTATATAAAGTCTTTCGCAGAAGCTTATCATGGCAACGTAGAAGTTCAAAGAAGAGTTCTAGCAGGCTTGATGGATTGATGAGATTCTTATTTCTCAGCAAGATCAAAGCTTTGCAAAATGTCATTCAAAGATCTGGATCCTATACAGTATGATTGCAGGAGAGAAGATCTTTCACCTCTTGAGGAAAATTACTTAAACACTCTGGGTAGCAGTGACTAATCTGTAACAAAGCAAAGGCTCTTCTGAAGTGTCTTTCTCTCCCATAATTAAGATGCACACATTTAGGCTGTTCTGTGCCATAAACATCACCAGCTCTGCTAGTTCTTTGCTGGGTTTATTTGGTTGCAATTTGGAAATCTCCACATTGGCTTTGTAGTGATTTTACTGCTGTAGAAACTCCTCGATGTAGGCTGGTGGGTCTTGCTTGATCAGATTCTGCAACTGCGGCAGGTTGCTGGGCAGCTTGTTGTTTCTGCCAGATATTTTGGCTGCAGACTGGCTTCGCGGCGAGCAGTTTTAATAAAACTCAGATGGCTGGCAGCCCCCAAACCCTGCCAGCTGCAGCTACAAGTTTTTCAAACTTATACCCTTCCCTGCTAAAGAACATATTTTTTGGGGATATAGTTAGTAATGTCCTCAAATGCTTGAATTTACAAGAAAATAAATAATATATAGTAATTTGATTTATAGGCTTTATTTTATTTTTACAAAATATGAAAACATTTAATTTTACTGTTCAGGTTCGGTGCAGTGGTTCACACTTGTAATCCCTGCACTTTGAGAGGCCAACGCAGGTGGATCATTTGAGGCCAGGAGTTTGAGACTAGCCTGGCCAACATGGTGTAACCTGGTCTCTACTAAAAATACAAATATTAGCCGAGTGTGGGGGTAGACACTGGTAATCCCAGCTGCTTGAGAGACTGGGGCAGGAGAATTGCTTGAACCCAGGAGGCAGAGTTTGCAGTGAGCCAAGATCACTGCACTCCAGCCTGAGCAACAGAGCAAGACTGCATCTCAAAAAAATAAATAAATAAAAATTGTACTGTTCAAATGAATTCTCTGAAAAAACTATTGACATAAGATGGACTTGCCAATTCTAAACAAGAAGGGTCCATCTGGTTTTCTGTTTGAGATTTACGTCCTGAAGTATATCAAATGAGTTTAGAAAATATCAGGAATAACCAAGCCTAATTTGAGTGTATGTCTGAAAGACTACAAAAATACTAGTCTCGCAGTTAATGATGACCCTGTAGTATGTGCTACGAATAGCATTTTAGTTCCTGTTAATAACAGCTTGCCATCTAAACAGAATAATGTAAGGTTTGATGAGTATTACTTTAAAAATAAATATTTCTTTTATTTTCAGTGAAGTAGAAACCAGTGCCTTTGTCTTGGTTGTATATTTCAATTGCTGCAAAAATAAATATGCTCAAAAGTGCATCAGACAGCCATTGTGCAGCTCTGAATTCAAGGTATAGCCAACTAGACTTTTCTGTGAAGAGCATATTATTATTCGTCTTCAAAAATTTGGTTGACCAGGATTATCTGACTTGCCCACAAAATTGCATAATTTTAGTGGAATTTAATGTCAAAATGAATAAAACAATGATGACTTTGCCATGCCCACTCTGTAGATAAAAACAAATTATTTAGTTCTAGAAAAATATACTTCATAAAACAGAAAGCATTTGATTAAATGGTCAACTATTCATATTTTCAGTCAAAATATATGTTGACTTTCAAATTATGAATGATTGAGAGTATTGTCTGGCTTCAACTAAACTCCACAGCAAGTAACTTTCATCTTGTTCGGTTATACTAGCCCATTACCAAGAATTTTAGAAATCCTGTGTAACACTGGACAACCCCGTATCACTTCACACATTTTAAACATACATAGATGATTGAAAAATTTAGATGTATATTTCAAATTTAATCATTGTTCAGAGTTGTATTCCTAACTACAAAGACAAAAATTATCTAAAAAATATTATGATTTTCTCTAAGTGATCAAATTATGAGTGACTTTATCTTTCAACTTTTCTGTATTTTTAAAATTATTTGCAGTGAGCATATATTACTTAATTAATGAAAAAAAACTAGTATTTTTAGAAATGGATTCAAGCCGATTGGAAATGTTTATTAGAATAAATCTTCCCAAGCGCAGAAATTTTGCAGATGTTTCTGAGCTACAAATAAATCTTGTGTTCCTTATCAGATCTCTACCCTTCACCAGCCTCCCCTCTCTTTGGGGTGAAACTTGACCAGCAGGAAACAGGAGATGGGGAGGAACTAGCAGAATAATTCCCCTGGTGCAGTGTTTATTATGAATTGCCAAAGTGGTTCTACCACTTTATGCCTTGATTAGCAGTGATATGGTTTGGCTGTGTCCCCAGCCAAATCTCATCTTGAATTGTAGTTCCCAGAATTCCCATGTGTCATGGGAGGGACCCAGTGGGAGGTAATTGAATCATGGGGGCAGGTCTTTTCTGTGCTATTTTCATGGTAGTGAATAAATCTCACGAGATGTGATGGTTTTATAAATGCGAGTTTCCTGCAAAAGCTTTCTTGACTGCCGCCATGTAAGATGTAACTTTCCTTCTTCTTTGCCTTCGGTTATGATTGTGAGGCCTCCCCAACCATATGGAACTGTGAGTCCATTAAACCTCTTTCCTTTATAAGTTATCCAGTCTCAAGTACGTCTTCATTAGCAGTGTGAGAACAGGCTAATACAAGCAGTAAGTACCCATTCCTGTCTCCCACATCTTTACCTGTGTTGGGTCTGGTTTGCAGCAATTGTCAGACCATGTTGCCTCATAGGTAGGGACCTGAGTTTGTTCACCTCTCTCTCCACTCCATCCCAACTATACATACTCCTTGCCCTTGTATTACAGAGATTAGGACCATTACATGAATACTGAAGCAAGGACTCGTTGTATTTATTTCATTCATTCAGAAACTATTTAGTACCTCCTGTGCATTGCACATGGGGGACAGATGATAAAAGAGCAAACAAGGTAGCTTTCAAAAAACCATCAGCCTGGTGGGGGTCACTGGGCAGACACTTTAACGTCCGGCACAGTACCCTGTGATAAGTGCTGTGGTGAAGCTGTGGGTTACATGCATGTTCAAGCTGCCAGGAGAAAGAATGTGAGGTTGTAACTGATTGTATCTGGGCAAAAAAGGGTCAGTCAAGGCAAGGTCGCCCAGGAAATGGTATTTAGGCTGAGTCTTACAGGTGAACAGTAATTGCCTTGCCCAGTTTAGAAAAAAATATACATCAAACTTTTTTTTTTTTTTTTTTCTCCTGAGACAGAGTCTCACTTTGTCACCCAGGCTGGAGTGCAATGGCACGATCTCAGCTCACTGCAACCTCCACTTCCTGGGTCCAAGCAATTCTCCAGTCTCAGCCTCCCGAGTAGCTGGGATTACAGGCATAGACCACAACACCCAGTTAATTTTTGTAATCTCAGTAGAGACGGGGTTTCACCATGTTGGCCAGGCTGGTATCGAACTCTTGACCTCAAGTGATCTGCCTGCCTCGGCCTCCCAAAGTGCTGGCATTACAGGCGTAAGCCGTGGCTCCTGACCCAATATATACCAAACTTCTACAAGGATTAACAATGCTAACTTAAGGCCTAAAGCTATAACTCTGAGTCATTCACGCCTTTGGGTCAACTGCCTTTCCTTTTGAACTCACCTTTAAAAGATGATTTTGTTTCAAACTAATGGTGCTAAAATGTCTAAAAACACTTCCAGCTCAAAGAATTCATATAAAATAATCACTGAACAATTTTACTTATTTGAATATTGTTTTACTTCTGCAGCTTCCAAGAATAAGAAATACTTTAAAAAGTGATCTAAAATTTAAGAATTAAAAAAAGCCCAAATCTTTATTATAATTTTACATGGTGGAACAAGAGCCTAGAGTGAGAAGACTTGGCTCTGCTGCTTATCAGCTACTGGATGCTGTCACTCATATCATTTAACTTTTCTGCCTCCCTCATAAGGAAAACATTACTGAAAAAAACGGCAGTCAGGTCCGAATGGTGGCATCCCCTTACTCTCTAATACTGGAGTATTTTCTAAATGCTTAGGCTCCCAGAACAATGTTATCATTAAGAGCATGGATTTAACAGGCCGGGCTTAGTGGCTCAGGCCTGTAATCCAAACACTTCGGGAGGCCAAGGCCGGCAGGTCCCTTGCGTTCAGGAGTTCAGAACTGGCCTGTGTAACACAGTGAGACTCCATCTCCACAAAAAATACAAAAGTTAGCCAGGTGTGGTGGTGCACGACTGTAGTCTCAGCTACTTGGGAGGCTGAGGCAGGAGAATCACTTGAGCCCAGGAGGTTTTGGCCATAGTGAGCCATGATTGCGCCACTGCACTCCAGCCTGGGCAGCAGAGGGAGACACTGTCTCAAAACAAACAAACAAACATGGATTTGATGTTAAATAAACTTCATTTCAGTCCCAATTCTCTTAATTCCTAATGATTGACACTGGACAAATTACCTAACTTCTGTGTGCCTCCGTTTTATCATCTGTAAAATGGGAATAGCTACCACATGAGGGTGCTGTGGGAATTGAGTGAAATAATTAGTGTAATGTGCTGAGCACAGTGTCGAACATAGTAAGCCCTCAATAAATATTTGCTGATAGAACAATTTATTAATGGGATAGTGATATAATTCCATTTCAGAGTGGACTTCTGGTGGGACATAGAGTTTGATAGAAATACTAGTTTTTCAATTCTATGAAGAAACTGTATTTGCACAATAGTAAATGTGAATCCTAATAGAATTATAGTACTAAAGTCAACTTGTTACTTTTTTTTTTTTTTTTTTGAGAAGGAATCTTGTTCTGTCTCCCAGGCTTGGCTCAGAGATCTCGGCTAAATGCAACCTCCACCTCCCGGGTTCAAGCCATTCTCCTGCCTCAGCCTCCTGAGTAGATGGGATTACAGACGCCTGCCACCACGCCTGGCTAATTCTTGTATTTTTAGTAGACACGGGGTTTTGCCATATTGGCCAGGCTGGTCTCGAACTCCTGACCTCAGGTGATCTGCTCCACCTTCCAAAGTGCTGAGATTACAGGATTGAGTCACTGCGTCCAGCCCATTTTAATTTTTCAGCCTGTTTCTTTTTGTTGGGAGAAAAGACAGACAGGGTGGGAAGCCTACTGATTAAACGAGACTCAAGAGATACAGTAATCAAATGCAACATACAGTCTCTGGATCCTGAATAAAAAATTAAACAACAAAAAAATCATGAGACAATGAGGAAAATGATAGTAGATTCACTATTTGATAATATTAAATTATTTTCATCAATTAATATTAGTAACAGTATTGTGATCTTTAAAAGGTGTGTGTGTGTATGTGTGTGTGTGTACTGAAGTTTTTGCAAACGAAATATGTTTGGGATTTGCTTTAAATCATCTAGTGAGGGGAATGAGGATTTATGTGGGATGTGGAAAAAACAAGATCAGCTATAAATGTTGATACTGCATGAGGGGTACCTGAGGGCTCATTATACTCTATCCTCTATTCCTGTACATATTTGAAAAGTGTAAAATATTTTGCTTTCACAAGAGAGCAGTAGTAATTTATGTAATTCCTATGATTTAGTACTAGAAAAGCTCTTTTTCTGTTAAATTGTTGAGTGGTCATGTTAATCATCTCACATTTCTGATAATATCTTTGACATAAAAATATTTATAGAGCATGCCTTTGAATTTTTATCTCTAAGTGCTTTTATAATTTATGAAACTCAAAAGAACATTTCTGGGCACCTTGGCTCAATGCAGGTGAAAAAACATTGAAAAGTGGAGTCACGATTAAGAAATTTTTGAAAGGTCTTAAAATGATTAGGCTCCCAAAGGAACAGAGCTATGATTTTATTTTATATTACACCCATTGATAGGAGAGTCAAGGGATGAAAAGCGATTTTAGAAGAGGCACACTTTAAGAACATCTGAACTCTGAAATGTCATCAGAAATAACTATTCATTTACCAAAGGATTTGCTTCAGCCTTCCTTTAAATAGTGGATTCCACTTGAGCACTAAAATAAACAACCCAAATGTGATTAACTATCATTTTTAAGAGCACACCTATTAGACAGAATACCTGTAATTACATTCTGAGCTGGAACCTTCCAAAAGATTGGTTAGTATTTCTGTTGCATTTTGTTTTATGCTTTATGGTATTATTACATACATAGAAAAATGTGCACGTAAACATACCGCTTGATGCATGTTCACAAGCTGAACATGTGTATGTAACCAGCAGCCAGATGAAACAGGAAATTCACCCTTTGTGTCACCTCCCAGTTGCCTCCCCCTCCCAAGAGAAGCTATTATCCTGACTTCTAACACATGGATTAGCTTTGCTCAGTTTTTGTACTTTACATAAATAGAATCAAATAGTAAGTATTTTTTGTGTCTAATTTCTTTCACTTATTATTATGTTTGTGACATTTATCCATGTTTTGTGTATCATTATCATTGTTGTTTTATATTGTGTTGTGTAATAGACCACAATTTATTCATCTTTCCATTTTCCCATTGATGGACATTTGGGTTGTTTTTCAGTTTGGGACTATTATGAATAGTGTTGCTAACAGCATTCTTATACATATCATTTGGTCAGCATTACTACATCTTTCTGTTGGGTATCCATTACTCCGAGAGGAATTGCTAGAACATGACTACATGCTGACAGTCAGCATGAGCTGATGTGGCCAAAGAAGTACTCACAACTACCAGAGTGTGAGCATTACAGTTGCTCCAAATCCTTCCCAATATTTGATATTTTCTGTCTTTTTTAACTTTAGTCATTCTGGTGGATTCTAATTTGTAAATGGTTTTAATTTGCATTTCACTCATGACTAAAGAAGTTGAACACAGTTTCAAACATTTACTGGCCACTTAGATATTCTCTTTGAATTTGTCTTTCATAAGATATTGTCTGTTCAAATCTTTTGTTAATTTCTACCAGATTACCTTGTCATATTTTCTTATTGACTTGTAGAAGTTCTTTATATATTCTGGATTAACATCTTTTGTTGAATACATGCATTGCAAATATTGTGACTTTTCTGTGGTTTGTGTTTTAACTCCTTTTATGGGACCTTTTGATGAACAGAAGTTTGTAATATTAACATAGTCCAATTTTTTCAATTAGTTCTGTTTTTAAAAAAAGTTTTATTATTGTACCTTTCATACATCAATTTGCAATTCACTTGGAATTGATATTCGTGTTAGGGTCAAATTATATATACACATATATGTGTGTATATATGTAGAGAGAGAGAGAGAGAGCACATAATAAAAAGGCCATTCTTTACCGCCCTGCAAAGCCACTTTTGTCATAGATCAGGTAACCATGTATATGTGTAAATACAATTGAATGTGGGATGTATTTGATGGGGGAGGGGGAGAAAGGAAAGTGTTTATGCTTACATACATTAAAATGTTTTAAAAATGTAAGCTTCCCAGCTGAGCACAGTGGCTCACACCTGTAATCCCAGCACTTTGGGAGGCTGAGGCAGGCGGATCACCGTAGGTCAGGAGTTCCAGACCAGCCTGGCCAACATGGTGAAATGCCATCTCTACTAAAATTACAAAAATTGGCCAGGCATGGTGACGCATGCATGTAATCCCAGCTACTCAGGAGACTGAGACTGGAGAATCGCCTAAACCTGGGAGGCAGAGGTTGCAGTTAGACGAGATCACGCCACTGCATTCCAGCCTGGGTGACAGAGCAAGACTCTGTCAAAAAAAAAAAAAAAAAAAGTAAGCTTCCCAAATGCATATCCTTGTTACTCATATCCACAGTCAGTGCTCATGAACAAGATGATATAGATGAAATCAATACTTTTAGCAATCTCTGAATATAAAATCTTCAATTTCTTACATTGGATGGAAAAATTGTTGAAACCATACTAGCATACAAACACCACATAAACAGGCTTGAGTTAAAAACACCTGGCAACAACAAGCAAAGTTAAGCAAAAGCCATAAAATATCTATCATTTGTGAGAGAAATAAAAGGAAAATTCTTTAAAAATCCATATTCTTAATGACCAACATAAATCACTTTGTGTATGATAAAACAAAATTTCTCCTGCCTCCTTCACCTGTCTTCATTATTTAGTTTATCTTGCTTTAAAATCTACCCAGAGGAAAAGCAAGGACAAGAGTGAAATCAGTTCCCATCAGTGCAATTGAAAAGGACGAGCCCAGGGAGCACTGGAGGTGCAGGAAGAGCATAAAGTGCACAAATTTTTTTATCTTCTTAACTTTGAAGGCCTTGGCTTAGAAATCACAGGGCTTGGTTTCATCCTCAGCCTAAGGAAGATAGAAGGAAAATCATCTGTGACAGGTAATTGTCCAAAGCAGAACACGTAGGAAAGGGTTGACAACATTTTTGGAGTGAAAGGTGCTTCCTATTCAGGTTAGAATATTTCAAACCCATTTGCTCAAATCTTAGCTTGTGTCTTAATTGCTGACAATTTTACTCTTTCTTCCTCAAAATGGATAATAAAGATTTATTATCCTGTGAGCTGAGATCTTTCTTTTCTTTTAACTGAAGTATGAAATGTCAAATGAACCAATCTTTCATTGCTATCTGTTGTGGTGGAAGATGAGTATAAACCATGGAAGTTTAGTAAGTAGGAAAGAAAAAACCAAGAAGGATAGGGACTTCCTTTAACACATCAGCCCCATCCTTTAACAAATGAGAAACCAGAAGCCAAAAAATGGTAAGACTTATTCAAGATCTAGCAGCGAGCTAATGAGAGAGCTGAGAATGGAATCCAGGTTTGCCATATTCCTCCAACACATTCATTTTATTGCGTGCATTCAGTTTTTATTTCAAAAGACAGCACCAGGCAGCAAAATTTATGTCATGGGAAATCTCTGTGTATCAATTACCTATTGGCTACAAAATGAACTACCCACTACTTGGTGGTGTAAAACAGCAACAAACATTTTGTTGTTGTTATTATTTTGAGACAGGGTCTTGCTCTGTCACCCAGGCTGGAGTGCAGTCACCCGATCATGGCTCACTGAAGCCTCAGTCTCCCTGGGCTCAGGCAATCCTCCTGCCTCAGCCCCCTCAAGTAGCTGAAATTACAGGTGTGTGCCACCACGCCTGGCTAAATTTTTTGGGAATAGTTTTTAAAGATGGAGTTTCACCATGTTGCCTGGGCTGGTCTTGAACTCCTGAGCTCAAGCAATCTGCCCACTTCAGCCTCCCAAAGTGCTGGGATTACAGGCCTGAGTCACTGAGCCTGGTTGTTGTTGTTATTATCTCTCATGGTTTTGGAGGTTCACTGGGCTCAGGTATGTAGTTCTCAGTCAGGAGTCTCCATGCAGTTGCAGTCAGCTGGCAGCTGGAAACTCCTGACATCTTCTTCGCTCACATGTCTAATGACTGATGCCGATGTTGCTGTCCTCGTGACCTCAGTGAAACCTGTCAGCCAGAACACCTACATATGGCTTCTCCACCTGGCCTGGGTTTCATCAGGGCATGGTGTCTGGATGTCAAGAGCAAGTGTCCTAGGAGAAACCAAACAGAAATTGCACCATCCTTTATAGTCCAAGTTCAGAAGTCACTGGGCCACTGTCACTATTGTCACAGCACACTAAGATTTAAGAAGAGGGAACATAGCCCTTATGTCTCCATGGGAAGAGTGTAAGAAGAGCCTGTGGGATAGAAGATAGCATTGTGATCATTTTGGAAAATGCAATCTGCTATACCATGGTATCATGAAGAATCGATCTAGTCTTTGTTCTCAGTTTCTGACACAGAGCTTCGAAAACACTTGGAATTTCCTGTGGTAGGAGTGTTTTTATTATGCTAAAAAGGTGACTCATGGTGGGACATTAGCGTTAGGGTGTGAGCTGGCTGCCAGAAAGACCAACCGTGTGATTAGAAGGCTGGATCTTTGGGTCAGTCTGACTTCCAGGGATGGGAGAGGAACTGGAGACCGAGTTCAATCATATGACAAGAATGTAATCAATCATGCCCAGGTAATAAAATTCCAATAAAAACTCTGGACACCAAGGTTCCATGGGGATTTCTGGTTGGTGCACACATCAAAGCTCTGGGAGGGTGATGATCCCAGATTCCACAAGGGAAAGGCTTAGAAGCTCTATGTCTCCTCCACCACCAAATCTTGCCCTGTGCATCTCTTCTTTTGGCTGTTTCTGATCTGTATCTTTTTTTTTTTTTTTTTTTTTTTTTTGAGATGCAGTTTCACTCTGTCACCCAGGCTGGAGTGCAGTGGTGCAATCTTGGCTCACTGCAACCTCGGCATCCTGGGTTCAAGCAATTCTCCTGCCTCAGCCTCCTGTGTATCTGGGATTCAGGCACACGCCACCATATCCGGCTAATTTTTTTGTATTTTTAGTTGAGACAGGGTTTCACCATATTGGCCAGGCTGGTCTCGAACTCCTGACCTTGTGATCCACCCACCTCAGCCTCCCAAAGTGCTGGGATTACAGGCGTGAGCCACTGTGCCTGGCCACTGTATCTTTTGTAATAAAACGGTGATTATAAGTACAGTACTTTCCTGAGTTCTGGAAATCATTCTAGCAAATTATCAAACCTGAGGGTGTCATGGGAAACCCTGAATTTGGAACTGGCTGTTCAGAAGTGCAGGTATCCTGGGGACCACTTGTGGCTGATGTATGAAGTGAAGTTGATCTTGTGGAGGACTAACCCACTAACCTGTGGGGTCTATACTGTTAAAAAGAAAAGCCTTAGACAAATGAAATTTAACACAGTTTAATGGAGCAAAGAACAATTCATGAATCAGGCAGCCTTCCAAGCCAGAGTAGCCTCCAAGAGACTCCAGGGTAGCCATGTGGAAGAAGAAGATTTATGGACAGAGAAAAGAAAGCGATGTACAGAAAACAGAAGTGAGGTAGAGAAATAGCCACATTGGTTACAGCCTTATTTGCACATGGTTTGAACAGTTGGTCACCTTTGATAGGCCAAAACTTGGTGATTGGCACAAAAGTAGGTTAGTCTGTTTACACATCCAGTTACGTTTCAGTTTATTATGTACAGAGAAACCTTTAGGATGAATTTAAAGTATCTAAGGAGGCCGCTTTAGGCTAAACCTCATTTAACTGTGCTCACTCTGGGTTAGCAGCATTTAAATTGAATTGCAGGACACACAGTTGGCATCATAGAATTCGTGTGAGAACACTCATACATGTGACCTTCTTCAGTTATCAAGTTTTCTTTTTATTATTTTCACTTGTCTTAAAACGGAATTTTATACATGTGGTACCCACTCTACATGCTGGAGACAGCTTACAGGTATTACAAAAAGCTCAGAGAGCATTCTGTTTTTGTCGCCAAAGCTCTCTCTTTTCCATTTTCTTCCTATGTCAAAGATACCTAGTGAACATTTGTAATTTCCACTTTAGTGGGTTTCCTATCCTATCTTCAGTTTTAAGAATCATGAAGGCTTGGACAGCACTTCTTTCTGACAGGTCAGAGTGTTCTGCTCTGATGGAGATAATTACAGCAACACCTCCAGTACTCAGTCCTTGAATATTTTCTCTTTTTCTGCCTACATTCTCTCTTTAGTTGATTTCATCCTGTATCATGGCTTTAAGTACCAGCTATCTACTCCCGACAGGATGTCTCCTCTGAACTCCAGATTTTTACACTAAATTGCCCAGCCAACACCTCCACTCATATGTTTAATACTCATCTCAAACTTAACATGTACAACACTAAGCTCATATGGTTTTCTCCAAATCCTGTGCCTCTCACAGTTTTCCTAATCTCAGGTAATGCTGCCTTTATCCTTCTAGTTGCCCAGGTGCCATCCTTAACTCTCTTTCTTTTTTATTCCATCAGCAAATTCTAACAGACCTGTTTCTAAATACGTTCCAAATTTAACCACATCTTTCTACCCACCACTGTCACCATTATTTATTGACTAAACTATTGCAAAGTCCTCCTAATTGGTCTTCTCGCATCCACCCTTGCCTCATCCCACAGTCCGTTCTCAACACAGAGGGCAAAGAGAGTATGTTAAAAATTAGTTAATGAATAAATTAGATCATGTCATTTCTCAAACCCTCCAAAGGCACTCTATCCCATTCAGAGTAAAATGCAAGGTTGTTAGTAAAACTTACAGACCTTACAAGGCCTAGTTCCCTTACCTCTCTGATTTTGTATTCCAACTTCATCTTTTTTTTTTTTTTTGAGACAGAGTCTCGCTCTGTCGCCCAGGCTGGAGTGTAGTGGCACAATCTCGGCTCACTGTAAGCTCCGCCTCCTGGGTTCACGCCATTCTCCTGCCTCAGCCTCCCAAGTAGCTGGGACTACAGGCATCCGCCACAACGTCCAGCTAATTTTTTGTATTTTTAGTAGAGATGGGGTTTCACCTTTTTAGCCAGGGTGGTCTTGATCTCCTGACCTCGTGATCCACCAGCCTCGGCCTCCCAAAGTGTCCAACTTCATCTTTTTATTCACTGCATTACAATCACAATGGCCTACTTCCTCCAGCATATCAGACACACTCCCACCTCAGGGGTATTGTACTAGCTGTTCTCTTTGCTTGGAATTTCACTCCCTTGTACCCACATGGTTCACCCCTTGCTTAACTCAGATTACTACTCAAAATTCTGCTTTTCAGTAAGACTTTCACAGATCACCTTATTTAAAACTTCAAACCTCTTCCTTTCTGGATATTCATTGTATTCTTTCCTGCTTGATTTTTCTCCTTAGCTAGTATTACTATCTAACATACTATATATTTTACTCATTCAATGCCCAATTAGGAGCCAAATAAAATAAGCAATTTGGGAATTTGGAAAAAGGGGAGATTCATAAGGCAAGACTTCATGGAGCGGGAGGATTTGAGTGGACTTTTGAAGAAATGAGTGGGCTTTGAATAGTCAATGAGATGTGTACAGGTAAAAAAGTTAATACCTTTTCCTCACCCATTGCAAGGGTCATAGCTGACATGTCTGTAGCAAAAGACAGATTAACAAGAGAAAAATGTAATAAATGTATTTAATCAAAGTTTTATATGACATGGAATCTTCAGAAATGAAGATCCAAAGATGCGGGGAAAACTGTATTTTTAGGCTAAGTCTGATGAAATAAGTGGATAGCTGAGGAGAAACATGAATGGACAAAAAGTACATGATCTAGTGGTAATAAACTGAGGAGGAAATTCAGCAAAGTCTCTTTGTTCAGCTTCTTCTTGGTCTCTCTGTGTAGCATTCCTTTCCCCAGGACATCTGTCATATGAGAGTATTATGACCTACTTTCAGGAAAGGTAGGTCATAAGGTCTTATGGCTTGCTTTGGGGAAGAAAAAGGGGTGAAAGACAGGATGGAGGGAGAAGATCAGGGAAACCTTCTAGCTTCTGAGGCCCTTCCTGTCTCCTTCAGCTCAAAAATACTCAGTGTTGCAAAAAGTATCACAATACTTTGTAATATGTGTTCTGAGTCCTGACCAGAGAAAGGGAGTAGTCCACATAAGAGAAGGTGTAAGCTATTTTTCTGAGATTTTTGGATGCAAAAAAATCTGACCTCTTAGTAAGTAGAGAATTTCAGTACTTTTTAAAAAAATTGGCACCTCCTTGAATGCAAGAACTTTTTAATCCCTGTGTTCTCAAATTTTATCTATCTGGCATAGAATAGAAATTTAATAAATGTTGGGTGGATTATTCAATGAGTAAATGGATGGATGGATAAATAGAAGATGGAGGTAGGAATGAATAAGGGATGGGTAGATGGATCAATGGGTCAATGGATCAACAGATCAAAGGATGGATGAGCAGGCAGATGACACAAACTCTTGCATTCAGCTGCTTCCTGTTTAAATGACATTGGTCTCTAACCATAAAGATGTTTCTACACCTAGTGGATCAAAACACTCAGATAATTTTGACCTACAACTGAAAAAATCTTTCAAACGAACTATAAGACATTTTCACTTTTCTTTATGCTACTTTTACAGGTGCGGTCACTGGAAAACTTTCTATATTGGAAGCTAAAGTTCCCTGTCATGCAATTCGAAACTAGATTGTGAAACAAGAGCTATTTTTAATTTCTTGGTCTAATCTTTATATGTATTTGGTAGGGAAAATGATAATTATCTTCATTATATAAGTGAAGCAAGTCAAAATATCATGCTTTGTGAATTCCAAGACACTCATTTTTTCCCTCACCTTTTAATATCTCTGAAATAAAGATGTATCTTCACACATCAATGGTGTTTTAGTATTGTGTCATAGTTTAATTGGCAACATTTTTTCTCTCCTGGTGGCATTTTTTAAATGGTATATTGGATAAGCATTGGTGTCTTAGAGCCACGAAACAAGATCAATAATTATCTCAAAGTGTCAAACCCAGTCTGTGGTGGAAGTGGGACTGGAACTAAGATTTCCTCAGTTTTTAACTAGTGTTTTAAAGACCAGATGAAATTTACACTAAAAAATGGAGCCCTTGGCAAATTGCTTTTATACCATACCTTATAAATTTAAAGAAACTATCATTCTCTTCTTCATGTCTCCCATTTGATGTTACAAGGGAAGAAATGTTGAGTTTCAGAGACAATATCTTATGATAATTTTCCTGCAGCTGGTACCTCACCTAATGTTGCCAAATATAGCAAATAAAAATACAGGAATGTTCCACATGTTGGATATGTTGGGGTTCATAAACCAACACCCCTAAATATGGCTCTTTGGCATGCAGAACAAAGGAAGCAGCCTCAATATCTCTCTGATCTCACCAACCACCCCCATCCTGTCTCTCAACACTTCTCACAAAGCATAAGATGAGGTTATTCTCTGAAATTCCCTTATCTGCCTAGAAACCAGACCTACCAAAAAATTGCACAATTGCCTTTGATTTCCTCCCTGAAATTCATCAACCAGAGAAGAGATAAACTCATATCACAGAGAAAGAGACTGAACATTAAACACCATGTCTAGAGCCCAGGCAAACTTTGTCCCAAACCATTGTTTGTTCTCAGGTCCCAATCAATTTCCAAAGAGAATCATTTACAAGATACTGCCTGCCACCCAGGTCCATTCATTCCCCACTAAAAATTATTCACTCCTATATCCCCATCTCCTCTTCCCCTATGAAGACGGGCATACATGCCTCTGGACCTCCCTGGGTTATTTGAGTAATCATCCTCCAGAATTCCCCTGTGCTTATGCATGTTAAATAAGTTTGTATGTCTCATTCTCCTACTAATCTGCCTATTGCCAGCTAATTTTCAGCAAACCTTTGGAAGGCACAGGGTGGGGAAGCCTTCTTTTGTCCCCTATATTTGGAACAGACGCTGAAAAATAATGTATTGTTAATCTGAAATTCAAATTTAACTGAGCATCCTGTATTTAATCTGGCAACCCTAACCTCACCCAACTTTCACAAGAAAGGAAATCAACAGACTGGTTTAACTTTCCACAAGATTCCACAAGAGTGCCAAGCAGGGGAGCTGGGCAGGGAGGTTGGGGCTGCTCCAGTTACCCAGGGGTGGAAGGGCATTGTCTGACCCAGGATCTTGGGAGCTCCGCTGATTCATTTCTTAAGATTCGTGCTGGAAGTGTGCCAAAACTCATTTTGGTTGAATGCCAACTGGCTTAGTGTTTAAATAAATATCAGACTGAAGCCAACTATCACCAACTTAGAAGGAACTTCTGGGGTAGATTGTTCTCTTTTAAAACTCATAGGTGGAATGGAATTTAATCATGAAATAAAAATACAGTTTTTAAAGGTTACTTTATGTCATGAATAATAATCTAATAATTCTGCAAAGATTTCAAATATGTTTTACATATAATCCTTTTATTCTGCCTTCCATTCTTATTTAAAATTGTATAAACATTTATTGGTTCAAAAAGGATAGAGTGTTCCTAAAGCTATCTAGTAGAGGCATTCTCTCTTTGTAGCTTTGTTTTGTAGAGACAGGGTCTTGCCCCATTGCCCAGGCTGGAGTGCTGTGGCACCATCACAGCTCAGTGCAACCTGGAACTCCTGGGCTCACACAATCCTCCTGCTTCAGCCTTCTGAGTAGCTGGGGCTACAGGTGCATGCCGCTACACCTGGCTGGCCAAGACTTTCTCTTTTACTAGATTTCTGTTAGCTGCTGATCTTGCTTGACTTAACTACTTGAAAGCTTTAAATTACTGATTTTGTAGGTAAAATCCTCAGCTTTCACAATCACTAATTATAGTAGCATTTTAAACTCTTACAATAATGAATATATATTTATACTCCAACTTACTGATAGGATTTTAACATATAAAGGTTACGAGGAGATTTTTCACACCAGGTTATATCTAAATGATCTAGATTCTTACCTCTATTCAAAAATGAATATTCAGATATTAACAATAAATCTGAAATATGTACAATAATTATATGTAAATAAAAATAAAAATAAATAACACTCCTGAAAGAATGGCATGCTTGTTTTATTTAATTTTTTCTTTAAAACACTGAAAATGTGGTCCTGCATCAGCAGCATTACCTGGGAGGAATTCAGAGGCTCTCAGGCCCACTCCAGGCTTTCAAAATCAGACCCTCTGAGGGTGGGGCTGTGTTTAACAAGCCCTGCAGGATACACAAGTTGAAGTTTAAAAGCCCTGACCTTGCAACAGAAGCACCTGGCAGCTGGTTAGAACTGCTGGATCTCAATCGCAACCCAGCCTAGGGAATTGGAATCTGCATTTTAACAAGATGCCCTGGTGATTTGTGTGTACCAGTAAGTCTGAGACACGCTGCTCTAGAAAATACTACAACTGAAGGTTGTGTTTTAGTCATTGTCTCTAACCAGCTGATGCTGATGAAGAACCAGGGTCTCTGAGAACCAGACCCTTGCACCTGGGACTGACAGCTGGGCCTAGTTCAAGACTCTTCCCTGATCAACGACATATGGGAATTATTTCAAAGCAAAGAGGCTATAGACCCCACAGAAGTCCGAAAACTGGTATGGCACTAACCCCAAAGTCTTAACTCATTCCAGCATTAACTCAAAAGTTCAAGTCCAAAGTCTCATCTAAGGCAAGTCCTTTCTGCCTATAAAGCTGTAAAATCAAAAACAAGTTAGTTACTTCCAAGATACAATGGGGGGATAGGCATTAGGTAAATGTTTGCATTTGAAATGGGAGAAATCAGCCAAAGCAAAGCGGCTACAGGCCCCACACAAGTCTGAAACCTGGCATGGCACTAATTAAAGCTCCAAAATAATTTCCTTTGACTCCATGTCTTACATCCAGGACACACTGATGCAAGAGGTGGGCTCCCAAGGTTTTGGGCTGCACCTTAGTAGAGGTTCTCTATGAAGGCTCTGCTCCTGCAGCAGACTTCTGCCTGGATATCCAGGTGTTTTCATACATCCTCTGAAATCTAGGTGAAGGTTTCCAAACCTCAATTCTTGCCTCCTGCACACCTGCAGACCCAACACCACATGGAAGCCACCAAGGCTGGGGACTTACACCCTCTGAAACCATGGCCCAAGCTATACCTTGGCCCCTTTTAGCCACATCTGGAGGTGGAGCAGCCTGGGATAGAGGGTGTCACGTCCTGAGGCTGCACAGAGCAGCTGGGCCCTGGGCCTGGCCCATGAAACGATTTATTCCCTCTTAGGCTTTTGCGCCTGTGATAGGAGAGTTGCCATAAAGTTTTCTGAAATGTCCTGGATACATTTTCTCCATTGTCTTGGCTATTAACATTTGGCTCCTCTTTACTTATAGAAATTTCTGCAGCCAGCTTGAATTTCTCTCCAGAAAATGGATTTTTCTTTCTTTTTCTTTCTTTCTTTCTTTTTTTTTTTTTTTTTGAGATGGAGTCTCACACTTGCCCAGGCTGGAGTGCAGTGGTGCAATCTCGGCTCACTGTAACCTCTGCCTCCCAGGTTCAAGTGATTCTCCTTGCCTCAGCCTCCCAAGTAGCTAGATTACAGGCTCCTGCCACCCCACCCGGCTAATTTTTTTGTATTTTTAATAGAGACGGGTTTAACTCTGTTGGTCAGGCTTGTCTTGAACTCCCGACCTTGTTATCTGCCCACATTGACCTCCCAAAGTGCTGGGGTTACAGGCGTAAGCCACTGTGCCCAGCTGGGATTTTTCTTTTCTACCACATGTTCAGGCTACAAATTTTCTAAACTCTTACACTCTGCTCCCCTTTTAAATATGTTCCAATTTTAGTCCATCTCATTCTTTACGCAAATGAGCATAGACTTTTAGGAGCAGCCAGGCTACATCTTTAATGCTTTGCTGCTTAGAAATTTCTTCCATCAGATACCCTAAATCATCTCTCTCCAGTTCGAAGTCCACAGATCCCTTTAGCAGGGGCACAATGCTGCTTTTTATGCTTTTTAGCATAGCAAGAGTGACCTTTACTCCAGTTCCCAATAAGTTCCTCATATCTATCTGAGACCATCTCAGCCTGGACTTCATTGTCTGTGTGGCTATCAGCATTTTGGTCACAACCATTTAACAAGTCTCTATGAAGTTCCAAAGTTTCCCACGTATTGCTGTCTTCTTCTGAGCCCTCCAAACTGTTCCAACCTCTGCCCATTATGCAGCTCCAAAGTTACTTCTATGTTTTCCGGTATCTCTATAGCAATGCCCCACTTCCCTGGTACCAACTTTTGGTATTAGTTTGTTCTTACACTGCTATGAAGAACTACCTGAGACTGGATAATTTATGAAGAAAAGAGGTTTAATTGACTCTCAATTCCACAGGCTTAATAGGAAGCATGATGGCAGGCCACAGGAAACTTACAATCACAGCAGAAGGCAAAGGGGAAACAACTACCTTCTTCTAATGGCAGCAGGAGAGAGAGAGACTGAAGGGAGAAGTGCCACACACTTTTAAACCATCAGATCTCATGAGAATCACTTACTATCATGAGAACAGGAAGTGCAAAATCTGCCCCACGATCCAATCACTTCTCACCAGGTCCCTCCCTGACACATGGGGATTACAATTCGACATAAGATTGGGGTGGGGACACAGAGCCAAACCATATCACTACCCAAAGGAAAATAAATCAATATGTTGAAAAGATACCTGTATCTATATTACATGTTTATCACAGTACCATTCACAATAGCAAAGATGTAGAATCAACCTAAGTTGTCCATCAATGGATGAATGGATAAGGAAAATGTGGCATACACACACACACACACAATAAAATACTATTCAGCCATAAAAAAGAATGAAAACGTGTCTTTTGCAGCAACATGAATGGAGCTGAAGGTCATTATCTAAAGTGAAACAAACCAGGCACGGAAAGACAAATATCACATGGTCTCACTCATAAGTGGATGCTAAAAAAAGTGTTCATTTGGACATAAAGAGTGCAATAACAGATACTGGAGACTTGTGAGGGTGAGAGAATAGGAGGGGGACGATGATAAGAAATTGGTTAGTGGATATACTGTGGATTATTTGGGTGGCAGGTACCCTAAAATCCCTGACTTGACTATACAATCTAAGCATGTAACAAAATTGCACACGTACCCCATAAATTTGTACAAATAAAAATGAAAAAATATTTTTTCAAATTATTAAAAACATAAATATATATTTTTTGAGATGGAGTCTGGCTCTTTCACCCAGGCCAGAGTGCAGTGGCTCTATCTCAGCTCACTGCAAGCTCCGCCTTCCAGATTCACGCCATTCTCCCGCCTCAGCCTCCCGAGTAGCTGGGACTACAGGCGCCCGCTGAATACATAAATAATTTTTATCTGCATTAACTCATTTATCCCACATGATATTCTATGAGTTAGGCCTTATTACCAGTTTACAAGTAAAACACTGAAACAATAAGGATAAGTCACTTGTCCACGTTTAGAAGACTAGTAACTAGTCTGGGTGCAGTGGCTCCCAGAACTTTGGGAGGCTAAGGTGGGCAGAAGGCTTGAGCCCAGGAGTTTGAGACCAACCTAGGCCCGTGATGAAACCCCGTCTCTACAAAAAAATATAAGAATTAGCTGGATATGTTGGTACATGCCTGTAGTCCCCATTACTTGAGATGCTGAGATGGGAGGATCATTTGAGCTGGGAGGTAGAAGCTGTAGTGAGCCATAATCATGCCACTGTACTTCAGCTTGGGTGACAGAGTGACACCCTGTCTCAAAAAACCAAAAATCTGGCCATGTGCAGTGGCTCACACCTGTAATCCCAGCACTTTGGGAGGCTGAAGCGTGTGGATCACTTGAGGCCAGGAGTTTTGAGACCAGCCTGGCCGACGTGGCGAAACCCAACCTCTACTAAAAGTACAAAAATTAGCCGGGCATGGTGGCACACACCTGTAATCCCAGTTACTTGGGAGGCTGAGGTGGAACAATCACAATCACATGAACCCGGGAGGTGGAGGTTGCAATGAGCCAAGATCATGCTACTGCACTCCAGCCTGGGTGACAGAGTGAGACCTCATCTCCAAAAAACAAACAAACAAACAAACAAACAAAAAAGACTAGAAACTGGTAGAGTCAGAATTTGTACCAGACTGTACTTTTAGGATATAATCCTATCTTTGTAAAAAAATAAAAAAGAATGTGCAAAAAAATCTGGAAAGATACACACCAAAATATGAACTGTGTTTACCTATGGTTGGGTAAAAAATACCTTTTTTGGTGCTTATTGTTCTTTCTGATTTTTCTAAAATGAACAATTTTTTTAATGTAACATGTTTTTTAAAAGTTGGGGGAAAGAGAAGCCAAAGTGGACACTGCAAAATAATGCCCTCACAATAAGTCATTAGTGAAAGCCACCACTCATTGGTTAAGAGTATTAATGACAAATGATAGAGGCTTGAAAGGGACCTTTCTATATTATGTTATCTCATTATATCTTGGCAGAGTGTCACAAAATGGCCCCAATACTCCTTGTCACCTTCATTCAAGCCCTTTGCAACATGGCATTACAGCTACTCCCATAAAAACGTCTATTTTCCCACACTGTGACTAGCTAGTCCTCAGCTGATTCACAAATTGAGATCCACCAAAATCAGCAGAGCCAGGCCAAATCTATGGAGCCAATCTGCTGACCAATAGCAAAAATATGTGATGTTACTTTAAGCCACTATATTTCGGGTGGCTTCTTACACAGCAATAGTTAACTGATGCAGTGTCCACTAGGATAGCTTTATCAACGTCTTTGTAAAGCCCTTTGCAAAAAATATCTTGAGAGCTCGTACATAAAAGTCTTCAGATTTGTTAAGAGGCTTCTAAAGCAGGATTCCCAGTCATCACTGCGTATTAGACTCACCTGGTAGCTTTAAAAATTCTGATAGCCAATGAGCTCTCCAGACAATTAAATTAAATCTCTTTGGCTAGGACATAGTTCTTAATCTTTTTCTGAAAGTTTCCTAGGGAATGATTCCCGTATGTAGCAAAGGTAGAGAAGCAATAATCTGAAGTTTGGTTTAATTACCACACCTTCTCTATACAACGTGGCCTATGAGGCTAAGCTTAAAGCTCATAGTCTTTAAAGTTCAAGTGAATGAAACACATGGCTTCTTGGTTGGGAGTCTTATAAGCTCTTTATTGTCCCATAAGAGGAGCCTTCTAAGTAGGAGGTAAATGGGTACCATCCCTCTGAAAAACCCAGTCATTTATGAAATCTACACCAAACCCATTCCTGGAACTAAGTTCTTATCACCTGCTTCAGACACATCAAAAGTTTGCCAAGGCCTGGCATGGTGGCTCACGCCTGTAATCTCAGCACTTTGGGAGGCTGAGGTGGGCAGATTACCTGAGGCTGGGAGTTCGAGACCAGCCTGACAAACATGGAGAAACCCCGTCTCTACTAAAAATACAAAATTAGCTGGGCGTGGTGGCACACGCCTGTAATACCAGCTACTCAGGAGGCTGAGGCAGGAGAATCACTTGAGCCCAGAAGGAGGAGGTTGCGGTGAGCCGAGATTGTGTCATTGCACTCCAGCCTGGGTAACAAGAGCAAAAATCCGTCTAAAAAAAAAAACAAAAAACCTAAAATTTGCCAAAAGGCTCACATTTTATTTTCTCTTCTTTCTGACCTGATGACGCCTCTCCCCAGTGTGTTGAGTTGCATTCCCCATCCACCCCCTTACTTTACCACTAGGAAAAAGATCTGATATGTGAGGGTCAGAGTCCTGTAGACAGCTAGAAATTGACTTTTAAGTTTGAACTCTAGGTTAAATATTGATTGATTTTGATCTCTCAACCTAACATAGTCTTTGGGAGAAAATATTTGTGTTTAACAACTCTTACGGCCATAAGACTATTGCTTAAATTTAACCCCAATCCATCCAGCAGCTGAACAAATTTATCTCCATTACAGAAGAAAATTCTTGATTACAGCTCTGCAATCCCAGATGTGTTTGGAATTTGAAATTTTTGGGCTGTAGAAAGATAACACAGTGCATATATTGCATATTGCATTCCATCTCCAGGGGGATCTAAAGCAGCATCCTGTAATAAACACATTTAAGTCTCTGCAATAAAACACAAAAATTCACAGTAAGTGAGATAAACTGACATTATAAACAGCCTCATGTGAGTTCCGGTTTTCCATTCAGTTTAAGAAAAAACTTAGTTTTCACAGCTTTTTCTATTTGGATAGTATGGATAAGAGAGTGTGGATTCCAAGAACGAGGTACAAGTTGCTGTGAAAAATTAAAGGGAATGAGCACCAACTGGGAAAAACTGAAGGGAAACAAATGAACAACAGCAGTGGTAGACACTGAAAAAGCTCCTTTAACAGATTTCTTTCCACAAGCAAGCTGCATTTAGATGAAAATTCTTGCTCTTCAGGGGCCAGTCTCAGATTCCCGACCAGGAGATCTTGCAACAAAAATGAGACTGATTTGGATTGAGAGATAAAGTTTAAGGGAGAATGGAAGGAGGGAAATAATAAAGAGCTTTAGGAACACCTAGAAATGGCACCGCGTATGTGAGCTAATTATTTCCAAGGCTGATTCATTTCCCAGTTCACAGCTGACTCCCTTTTATTCCCCTCATTCTTTTAATTCATCTTTGTCCATGTGCTGAGTGGTGGGTGGGTCAGGAAGTCTTGGCCCACCCTCAAATAGACCCAATGTTTTCGTAGCCTTTTAGAAATCTCTGGCAGAGCGTGGCTCACATCCATAATCCCAGCACTTTAGGAGGCTAAAGCAAAAGGATCACTTGAGCCTGGGAGTTCAAGACTAGCCTGGTCAACATAGTGAGATCCTGTCTCTATAAAAATAGATTTAAAAGAAAATAAAAAGAAATCTCATAGCCTCTTCTTAGATCTTTTAATTTTACATCCCAAAGCCTCAGGTCCGCTCTGCTCTTTGTTTTTCTTCACAGGGAGAAGAGAGGGATCTTTTGGGTCTCCTCTGATTATTTAATTGGCCTTTGGTCAAGGATCATAACAGGTTAGTGGAAAGGAGATGGAAATTGGAAGGCTGTGGCCCTCCTTTAAGAAACATGGTGCTGGCCAGGCGCAGTGGCTCACGCCTGAAATCCCAGCACTTTGGGAGGCCGATGCAGGCAGATCACTTCAGCTCAGGAGTTCAAGACCAGCCTGGGCAACATGACAAAACCGTGTCTCCACAAAAAATACAAAAATTAGCCAGGAGTGGTGGCACATGCCTGTAGTCCCAGCTACTCGGGAGGCTGAAGATATGGGGGGATCGCTTGAGCCAGGGAGGTTGAGGCTGCAGTGACCTGAGATCACACCACAGCAATCCAGCCTGGGCAACAGAGCCAGACCCTGTCTCAAAAAAGAAGAAAAGTAAAAAAGATTAAAAAGAAGCATGGTGCTTTTCTTTCTCAGCATGTTCCTGAGGATTTTCTTTTTACCATCATCTTTTAAAAAGTGAATCTAACCTGAGATCTGACAAAGATAGGTTAAATATTCAAGAGCAAATCATTTCTTCCTCACAAATACCTTCCTGAGTAGAAAAACAACGCACCTCAGAAGTCTATATCACTTTTAAGATAGTCACAGGGTTTTTTGTAATGGAAATTTTGTTAATGTGTGGCATACATAGAGAAAAGTGCACAAATCCTAAGTGGACAGAGAGATGACAATGACATCATAAGAAATGTATATTTGGTCTCTGCTCACAGTTCCTGGCACAGGGCTTCTGAATCTCTTGTAATTTCCTGAGTGATAAGGTGCTAGAAGCATTTTTCATTATAACGTAGTTGTCCTTCAGTAGCTTCAAGAACCCCCCTTCACCCCGGATAGCAAAATAGGAGGTTGCTCAAGTCCCTGAGATAAAATGATGTAGTATTTGTTTATAACCTATGCACATCTTCCCATATATTTTATATCATCTATAGATTACTAATAACACCTAATACTATGTAAATGCTGTGTAAATAGTTGTGATACTATACTGGTTTTTATATTTGGTTTTTTTTTTTATTATTTTTTCCAAATGTTTTTGATCTGCAGTTGGTTGAATCTCGGATATGATGGGCTCACTGTATTTGTTATTAGTCCTGGATTCTGACGCACAAGCAGTTCTAAACCTTTTGGAGTTTCTGGAGTGATCAAAGTGTCTTTTTGTACGTCAGTGAGAAGACTGGCGTCTGAAAGCCCCTAGAAAGATTCAGGGTGGGGGCTGGTTGCCAGAAGAACAAACCATGTGATTAAAGGGCTAGAACTTTCCATCTAAACTCCAACCTTCAATGGCCAGTGATCTAATTAATCATGTCTACATAATGGAACCTTTGTAAAACCCCTACATGATAGGGTTTAGAGAGTTTCTGAAGACATGGAGGTGCTGGGAGGTGGCTCTCCTGGAGAAGGCATGAAAGCCCCACAGCCTTTCCTCATACATTGCCCTGTATACCTCTTCATCTCCCTGTTCATCTCTATCTTTTGTAATAGCTTTTATAATAAACTGGTAAACATAAGTAAATATTTCCCTGGGGTTTTTTAGCCATTATAGTAAGTTATCAAACCTGAGGAGGGGATTGTAGAAACTCCTGATTTATTGCTGGCTCTTCAGAAGTACATATGAGAACCTAGGACTTAAGTAGGGGATAGTTTTATGAAACTAAGTCCTTAATCTGTGGGGTCTATGCTAACTCACAGTGTCAGGATTGAATCATAGGACATTCAGTGGTTTGCAGAGAATTGGAGAATGGCTTAGCGTGGAAAACCCACATATTTGATGTCAGAAGTGTTGTAAGAGTTTAGAAAAACAGTTGTTTATTCTCTTTAATGACTTGTCACAGAGTTTACATACTCTGTAACCAGTGCAACAGACCAAGTAATAGAACATAACTAGCTCTGCAGAAGCCCTTCCGAGTCCCTACTCCAAAGGTGGCCCCTATCTGAACAGAACATAGGTTAATTTTGTTTGTTTTTAATTTCATTCTTTTGTTTTGCTTCTTATGCTTAACATATTCATGAGATTCAGCCACATTATTGTGATATGTTGTAGTTCAACGGTTTGTATTGGTGTGCAATACTTTATTGTATGATATGCCACTTAACCATTCTCTAATGAGTGGTCATTTGGCTTGTGGCCAGTCTGGACTATCATGACTAGTACTGTTTAAGCATTTCTGTACCTGTCCCTTGGTGAACATGCATATGCATTCCTGTTGGATACCTAGCAGTAGGATTCCATGGGTGGGTCACTGGGCATGTGCATGTTCAGCTTTAGTAGATATTAGGTTGGTGCAAAAGTAATTGTGGTTTTGGGCCGTGAATTTTAAATCATTATAACTAGGCTCAAACACCTTTATTAATCAAAATAGGAACCATTATAACCAACACATTTTTGCCAATGAGAAATAAGTTTCTTTTATTCCTGTAGCATAAAAATCCATGCTTTGGGATCTGACAAACTCTTGGAAAGCATGTTCTGCATCCTGCTGGTAGTGGAAGCATTTTCCCTGCAAAAAGTGTCGAGATGCTTGAAGAAGTGGTAGTTGGTTGGCAAGAGGTCAGGTGAATATAGTGGATGAGGGAAAACTTTGTAGCCCAGTTTGTTAAACTTTTGATGCGTATGTTGTGAGACCTGCTGTTGGGCATTGTCCTGGAGAAGAATTGGGCCCTTTCTGTTGACCATTGCCGGCTGCAGGAACCACAGTTTTTGGTGCATCTCATCAATTTGCTGAGCATACTTCTCAGATGTAATGGTTTTGCAGGGATTCAGAAAGCTGTCGTGGATCAGACCGGCAGCAGACCACCAAACAGTGACCATGGCCTTTTTTTGGTGCAAGTTTGGTTTTGGGAAGTGCTTTGGAGCTTCTTCTTGGTCCAGCCGCTGAGCTGGTTGTCACTGGTTGTCGAATACAGTTCACTCCTCGTCGCACATCACGATCTGATTGAGAAATTCATTGTTGTTGCATAGAATAAGAGAAAACAACAGTTCAAAATGATGATGTTTTAAATTTTTGGTCAGCTCATGAGGCATCCATTTATTGAGCTTTTTCACCTTTCTAATTTGTTTCAAATGCCCTAGAAAGGTCGACGTTGAGTTATTTGCCAACTTCTCATGTAATTGTAAGAGGATCAGCTTTGAAGATTGCTCTCAATTAGTTGTTGTAAATTTCTGATGGTCAGCCATTATGCTCCTCATCTTCAAGGCTCTCATCTCCTTTGCAAAACTTTTTGAACCACCACTGTACTGTACGTTCGTTAGCAGTTCCTGGGCCAAACGCATTGCTGATGTTGCGAGTTGTCTGTGCTGCTTTATGACCCACTCATTTTGAACTCAAATAAGAAAATCCCTTGAATTTTCTTTTTGTCTAACATCATTTCCATAGTCTAAAATAAACATAAACAGCAAGTAGTAAGTCATTAGCAAAAAAGCATAAAGAGAGAAATGCCCATTAAAATGATGTATAATATAACCACATTTATTGAAGAATGTATTCCAATATCAAATGGCAAATTCCAGTAATGCAAAAACCACAATTACTTTCGTACCAACCTAGTACTACCAAAGAGTTTTCCAAAGTGGTTGTACCAATTTATACTCCCACCAGCAGTGCATGTGAATTCCACAGGGCTTTTTAAAACACATCTCCATGCACAGTCATGTAATTTTTCAGTTTAGATATTTGAAGTTGTCCCTCTATCTTATATCTATAGAGATCCTCTCAGTTGGACTATGAGCCTCTCTTTACCTTTTAAGTCATCCCACCTTTTAAAGTAAGCTCTGGGTTTCAGAAGAGAAATGCCTGGCTCACTGTTCTGTGAGCTTCACAGCACTCGAGAGCCTTTCTTGTTCCTCCTTGACCAATCTTCTTTTGTAACACCAGGTGTATTGATTCGATCATTTCTGAACTTTCAGAGAGCAGTTTAAGGGGCCCACAATTTAATGAGTAATGTTCAGACTAAAAGTTAATTAGTGAGGCATTGAAGAGTTAGCTGAGAAAGTATACTCAATTCTAGCAGAGTCTAACACTGAGCAGAACTTGAGACAGCAAAATCAGGGTGACTTTCACATGCAGTTTGTATGTCTCATTACTTTGTAATCACATGTATGGCCATACATAAAGCAAAGACACAGGGTGTAGGTACCTTACAGAAGGCTTTACTGGCCTCATTTTATGCACAGGTGTATAATCTAACACCAATAACACCTATTGATTAACCACTGGCTGTGTGCTAGGCAGTGTGATTGAGGCTTTAGATTCTTGCTATTCAAAGTGTGGTTTTGACATTAGCAGCATAGCCATCAACTGGGAGCTTGCTAGAAATGCATAGCCTCACGCCTCACCCCAGGCAGGTGGACTCAGAACCTTCAGTTTAACCAGATGCCAATGGGGTTCTGAAATACATTAAAGTTTGACAAGTGCCGTTTTAGACACATTATCAAAATTAATCCTCATTATGACCATGTAAGGATGGGAGAGCAATATCTTCACTTTAGAGATGAGGAAACAGGGAAGTAGAAAGTTCTGAAAAGAGCAAATTCAGAGAAAGACTGACAGCAGAGCACAGACTTGTAATCATTAGTCCATGAGACCTCCAAATTATTCTATAAGCATTTAATTTATGTATAAATTTTAGGAGCTTACCTTGATATAAATAAATGCTGACTAACATTGGAAGTCTAGCCTTTTCAGTATTGACTTTTGGTAATTCTGATATGTTGCTGCTGATCAGACAAGGTCGACTAGACAAGGTTGAATGTGACAATAGAGAACTAGTTTTGTTCTCAGGTAAGGTGGGCAATTTGGTGTAGATGGATAAGCAGATGAGTAAATGAGTTGACATTGTTGAACTTGACCTGAGCCCTGTGCTCCCATAAAACAGCACAATTAAGAAATCCTCACAACATTTTGTTATCCAAAATCCCCCCCAACTCTTTTTTGTTCCAGGAGAAGGTTTACGGCAAAGAGCCATCCTCCCTCACAGAGTTAGGTCAGACTGGCTGTCCACTTTCTGATGATTCCTATCACTCTTCAATGGAGGCCTCCCTGGTTTACCTGTGACAAGGCCAAATATAGACCTTTCTTCTTTGGCTTGAACCTGCTCAAAGGCCAGAGACAGACCCTCCACCTCTCTTTTCTTTGTCTCATGAATGATTATCTGAGATTAGAACTACCTGTACCCTTGAATATAGCTAGACATAGAGATAAACATTTTCCTTTCAGCTAACAGATAGAGAATTTTCCTAATTGCAAAATAACCTAACTGTAAATCACCCCATTTATAATGTGTCTACACCTCCCTATGAAAGTGTAAGGCAGGCCGAGCGTGGTGGCTTACACCTGTAATCCCAGCACTTTGGGAGGCCGAGGCAGGCTGATCATGAGGTCAGGAGATCCAGGCCATCCTGGCTAACGCAGTGAAATCCCATCTGTACTAAAAATACAAAAAATTAGCTGGGCTTGGTGGCACATGCCTGTAGTCCTAGCTACTCAGGAGGCTGAGGCAGGAGAATCGCTTGAACTTGGGAGGCAGAGGTTGCAGTAAGCTGAGATCATGCGACTGCCAGCCTGGGCAACAGAGTGAGACTCTGTCTGGAAAAAAAAAAAAAAAAAAAAGTGTAAGGCAAACTACCCTGCCAAGACACTGTGGGGTTTTCTCCTAGTTTTAATAGTCTGAATAACATCAATTTCCTTACTTGTTGGTTTTTATCTTTAACAGGGCTCATGGTCTTAGTCTTTAGTGACTCAGAGTTGGTGGTCAACTTGGCAAAGATGAATCTTGCCTTATTACCTCTGAGTTTGTAATGTCAAAGATAAGAAATGAGTGTTCCTTTCAAACTGCAAGAATTATCTTCTCCCTCAATTACTGTCATCTTCCCCCAGGTCTGATAATTTTAATAAACTACCATCTTCTTAAAGGCTTTCTGGAGCACAGGACATCACCTGGGCTCCGGCATCAACCAGTATTAAGTTTATCCTTAGCAGGTTCAGTGGCCTCTGAGTTTCCTGCTAGAGGCTGAAAATGTTTGAAAACTGTGAGAATATTTAAAGCAGAAATCCCCTAAATGTCTAAGTGTGTAATGAGGTTGCAGAATTGATCTGACAAGCATCGAAAGGCTTTGCACTAAGATATATAATGCATATCTCTTTCAACATTTGCATTTCATTTAGTAACATCATTTTGTTCCTCTAGAAGTCTGCTTAACCTTTGAATATAAAAGGTGTTAGGAAGAAATATGTATTTATTCCATTTTATTTGTCACAAAGGAAGAAATCAAGCTCTTTCCTATGCTTTACTAAAATACATGCTTTCTACAAAACAGAATTTTAGAAGCAGCAGGGAAAGGAGGTTTGCATTTGTTCTGTCTTCCATTTTTGCCATTAGAAGCAATCCTGAGATCTATATAAAAATCCATTTAGGGGTCCTTCTTTGCATTGCATTTGTGTTGTGGGTCAGATATTAAATGATTAGGAAATAGAGAATAAATAAACAAATAAATAGAGAAGTCCTGATTAACCAAATGGTTTTTGGCTTGAGTTTTTAAATCCTGACACTTGAATGTGTTATTCAGTGTTCTTTTCATATTAAGTGTGAGTGTATTTAATGAATTCAAATTAGAAACTATTTTTAGGTTCTGTTAAAATCAGGTCTAAGACATCAGCAGGAAGTGAAATATCAAGGTCTATTAATTACTATTTCTGTAAAACTCTATAAAGCTATTATTAGAATTATTATATCCGAAGTTGTCAATATGTAAATGTTTATGACTGTAGACATTCTTATTTGGCATAGAGTCTATGCAGAAAGGTCATCTACTTGTCAGTCACTTTCACTGCCCACCACCAACCTGTTGTCACTAAAATCTCAAGACTTACTTTCATGTCTGTATTTTCTAGTCTATCTCTAGGGAATAATTAGACAGAACCAATAGCACTGGAGATAACTAAAGGGTTGTAATGGATTTCAGAAGTAGTGAGAAATAACAACAAGCAAAGACCTTTCTGCACAATAGCAACAGTGTGGCTGGATTTTGAACCTAAGCCAACTGAATTATTTTTGTAGTATGAGTATACACTTAGGTTATCGCAAAGTTATCTTAGCCTTTTTACAAGATAACCTCTACTATGAATCAATGCATAAGATCTCAAGACTGTTGTTTATTATTTTTTTGAGGTTATTTATAGACTGAGTTAATCTAAGGTCAAAATAGCAGCACCTTCTGTTGAATGCAAATAATTCCATTTGTATTTTCATTTTTAAAAGTTGGATGAGCTCATGGTCTACTTATGATAACAAATCCACCAAGTGAGTGTTTGATTTAATTGAACATTTCTGTTTTATAAACTTAAAACAATTTATATTATACTAAATGTTATTTTTTAATAAAATAAAATTTATTGTGACATTTAAAGACAATCAAAAAGGTATAAAGAATAGCACAGGGATGATATAACACGTACCCACTACCCAGCTTCAGAAGTAGAATTTAACCTTTACATTTGAAACTCTTGTATTCTCTCCCCCAATTACAACTCCCTCCCTTTGGAGAAACCACTGTCTTATTTATTAATTAATTAATTAATTTATTTATTTATGTCTTCTTCTTCTTTTTTTTAATTGTACCTTAAGTTCTGGGATACATGTACAGAATGTGCAGGTTTGTTACATAGGTATACATGTGCCATGGTGGTTTGCTACACCCATCAACCCGTCATCCACATTAGGTATTTCTCCTAATGCTATCCCTCCCCTACCCTGCAACCCCCTGACAGGCCCTGGTGTGTGATGTTCCCCTCCCTGTGTCCATATGTTCTCATTGTTCAACTCCCACTTATGAGTGAGAACATGTGGTGTTTGGTTTTCTGTTACTGTGTTAGTTTGCTGAGAATGATGGTTTCCAGGTTCATCCATGTCCCTGCAAAGGGCATGAACTCAACCTTTTTAATGACTGTATAGTATTCCATAGTGTCTATGTGCTACATTTTCTTTATCCAGTCTATCATTGATGGGCATTTGGGTTGGGAACCACTATCTTAAATTTGGTGATTGATATTCCCCTGCAATTATCTTCAAACATGACTGTATCCCCAAGCAATACACAGTATTTTGTGCATCTTTTAAAACTTTACCTAAAAGGTAATATATTGTATGAAATTTTCTTCAACTTGCTGTATTTTGCCAACATATATTTGTGAGATTTATTTCTGTTGATGCATACAACTGTGGGTCATTTTTTTAACTACTGTATAGTATTCTAGTATTCCTTTTTTTTTTTTTTTTTTTTTGAGACAGTCTTCCTCTGCCACCCAAGTTGGAGTGCAATGATGCAATCACAGCTCACTGCTGCCTCTATCTCTCAGGCTCAAAGGATCCTCCCACTGTGGACACCCAAGTAGCTGGGACCACAGGTGCATGCCACCAAACCCAGCTAATTTTTTAAAATTATTTTTTGTAGAAATGGGGACTCGCTATGTTACCCAGGCTGGTCTCTAACTCTTCGGCTCAAGTGATCCTCCCATCTTGGCCTCCCAAACTGTCGAGACTACAGGTATGAGCCAATGTGCCCAGCCTGTACAGTATCCCATTTTATAACTATGCCATAACTTATCCATTTAAGATATTGCTTATTTTACAAAGTTGTTTTAATTTATATGTAATTTACCCATAGTGGCCTATAAGGGTCCCTATTGTTTCATAGCCTTGCCAGCATGTGATATGGTCAGAGTTTTCCTTTTTGCAAATTGTATGAATATGCTAATTATTAATTTAAGTTAACATTTTATTAACATGTAAACAAATTTTAAACAACAAAATATATAATTTGGAGCTAAATTACCATTCATAGGTATATTAATTAGAGCAGAGATAAGCAAATTTTTTCCTAAAAGGCCACATGGTACATACTGTAGGCTTTGTGTGCCATGAGATCTCTGCTGCAACTACTCAACCCTGCCATTGTAGTGCAAAAGCAGCCATAGGAAATAGACAGACAAACGGGCATGGTAGTGTTGCCATAAAACTTTATTTACAATATCAGAAGGCCTATATTCAAGCTATATTTGACAACACTGAGTTAGAGTTACTGTATCAGAGTTCTTCAGAGAGACAGAGTCAATAAGATATATATATGTTGTTGAAGGACAGGAGAGGAAGAGTGTATCCTAGCTCCAGCAGATAGATTGATACATTAACCTTTTTTCTGCTTTTGTTCTCTGGGGGGTCCCCCAGCAGATTGGATGATGCCAGATCACTTTCCCCACCTAGTTCATCCAGAATCACATGCTAATCTCTTCTGGAAACATCCTCACAGATGCATCCTGAAACAATGCTGGTATGGTTTGGCTGGGTGCTCACCCAAATCTCATCTTGAATTGTAATCCAAATTGTAAACCTCACATGTTGAGGGAGGGACCTGGTGGGAGATGACTGGATCATGGGGGTGGTTTTCCCCATGTTGTTCTCATGATAGTGAGTGAGTTCTCACGAGATCTGGTTGTCTGATAAGTGTCTGGTACTTCCCCCTTCTTCCCTCTCTCCTGCTGCCATGTAAGACGTGCCTGCTTCCCCTTCGCCTTTTGCCATGATTGTAACTTTCCTGAGGCCTTCCCAGCCATGCAGAACTGTGAGTCATTTAAACGTCCTTTCTTTATAAATTACCCAGTCTCAGGTATTATCTTTATAGCAGTGTGAGAATGGACTAATACAAATGTATTTTGTATTTTATTAAATGTTTTATTAAATGTTTTATTAAAATATGTTTTATTTTGTTAAAAAATAACATTTAGTACAATATAAATTACCATGTTTCTAGGTATTCTTTAATCCAGGCAAAGTGACACCTAAAATTAACCATCACAGTAAGTAACACTAAATGCTATAATAAATCTTCTCCAAATTTCAGTGGATTAACACAATAAAGATTTATTTCTTATTTAAGCAAAATCCAATGTAGAATTTTCTGGTTATTTGGCCCCCTGGGAAGTTCTCCTTCAAGCAGCAACTCAGGCTTCTGTGCTTCCTTCACGTTGTGCTCTGTAACATGTGACTTCTATGGTTGCCACAGAAGGGGAAAAGAGATGGTGCATTTGGTCGTATGTCCAGCCCGCAGCACCTCCATATGTACTCCATTGGTCATACTCCAGTCAAATGGCTCCAACTGAAGGTCAAGGGAGGCTAGAAAATGGAGCTGTCACATGTGCCAGGAAAAGAAACAAGAGTAATGAGCATGGAGCCAGTCTGCCACAATATGAGTTAAATATATTAGTTATTTCATGAGATTCCACAAAAAAGCATCATGATTTCCAGACTTGCTGCCTGAAGAATTTGAAAACCATTCAGGTACATTCTTCTTTAAAACACTAACACTTCTGTTGGACTCTAGAAATGCTGATCTAGGCTGGGCACCAGTGGCTCATGCCTATAATCCCAACACTTTGGGAGGCTGAGGCAGAAGGATCGCTTGAGCCTAGGAGTTTGAGACCAGCCTGGGCAACATAGTGAGATCTCATCTCTAAAAAACAAAAGTAAATAAATGCTAGTCCAGCATTTTCAACTATTAAAAGCCTGAAACAAATTAGTTGACTAAGTGCCACGGATATAAATTAGTATTTTCATTCAATGAATGTCTTCATTCTTGTCTACATTCCCATTCAAGAACAGAATTTCTGGAGTAAAATTGAGAGAAATACTTTTTCCTCTCCTGCAGACTTCTTAGCTAGGCTTCATACATTTCTTTTTAACTCTTCAACCCAAGGGTCACACATGCTATGGAAATTACAGCAGATACTAATTGATTTTATTCCAAGTTCCTGAGGCTTCTTAGGCACTTATATTATTCTAAAAGAAATGCCCAGGATGGTCATGTGGCACTCTAGGGATGATGTGTACTTTGGGGTTAGGATAATCAGAGTACATTATTTTTCACCAAAGCCAATTTGTTCAAGCTATTTGCTTTCCAAACTTCTATCTACAGTCTGTTGCTTGTATGGTTCTATTTTATATTGATCACTCTTTTATTCGGTGGAAGCATAAATGACTATATAAACTACACATAGTTTCTATAAACCTTTTTGTTTCTGCTTTACAATGAAATGGCTATCACTAACTTGCCGTCCAAAGGCCTTTCCAACAAACATTCAATAGTTCCTTTTTAGTGTTGTGAAATAAATGTAAATGAGTCAATTGGAAATTGGATGGAAATAAAAGAGGATCAAATATCTAGAATGACTAGTATATTATTATTAAGATATAGGCTTTTTCTCTATTTTCCCTAATAATCACTCCTGTGATTTATTATGAGATGTTGCTGATTGTGGTGCTGGTGGTCAGGAGATGATGACTCTGTGGATATTGCGATGTTGTGTTATGTATAGTTTTAGCAATATCTCAAGGAGGTATTATTATCTTCATTTTGTTGAAAATGAAACTAAGGTGTAGTGTCCCATCTATCACCACATGCCTAGTAAGCAGTAGAGATGACACTGAAATGCAAGTTTTCCATTAGAGTTGTTAGTAACACTGTCATCTGTACCAGAGCTGCCTCTGTTAGAAGGACACCCAACTACAGAACACTATGTTTACAATTTATGGCCAAGAAACCCTGTGTTGGCTTTTTTTTTCCTTCACAGATTCCCAGAATGTTATAAAATTCAATTCTTCACATAGCAATTTGATACTTTGTATCCCTCCCCATGGAATCTGCCCACAAAAATTGTTATTGTTGATTCAGGCTTTCCATTGTCTGGGAAGAAGAGTTGTGCTTTATTAAATTAGAAATGAGAAAAGAACTATTGATCCAACAAAGCAAAATGAAACATTACTTGAGGGAGTGAAAAAAGTGTTGAGCTTTCTGAGAAATGAATGAAACCTCTTTGTTCAAGTCCTAAACACACCATATACAGGAAAAAAGCCTTAGCAAGTGTCATAGAAAATATTTATGGGACTTGGTGCAGTAGCTCACGCCGTAATCTCAGCACTTTGGTAGGCCAAAGTGGGAGGATTGCTTCAATCAAGCTGGTTTGAAACCAGCCTAGTGAGACCTTATCTCTATAAAATGAATTAAAAAAAATAAAATTAGTTGGGTGTGGTGGCATGAGCCTGTAGTCCCACCTAGTCTGAAGGCTGAGGCGGGAGGATTGCTTGAGCCCAGAAAGTCAAGGCTGCAGTGAGCCAAGATGGCCTCACTGCACCCCAGCCTGGGTGACAGAGCAAGACCTTGTCTCAAAAATAGAAAAAAACAAACTTCAAAAGAAAATGTTTAAACCCTTTAAAAAAGAGAGAAGAAAATATTCATGGACTAGATAGAAAAAATGTTAATTTATGAAATGCTCATATCATTGTGTTTTGCATCAAAGCACCTATATGCTTTGATTTTAAAAAGAGATATCACTATTAAAACTGTTTCATCTTTCTGGAGCTCAGTTTTCTCATCTGTAAAATAAGAACAATAAAGTCTATTCTTCTTATCTCTTGGTGTTGTAAAGGTTAAATGAAAGGATTAGCCATTCCTATTGACTTTTGTGCTTTTCCCACTGCTCTCTATGGGTGCACTGGCTGTTGCAGTGGCTATAATCCTAAGAAGAGAAGAATAAGCCTGCCATTTCCCAGCTTCCTTCAGGTAGCAATAACAATACAATATGCACTACTGGCTGGGCACGGTGGCTCATGCCTGTAATCCCAGCACTTTAGGAGGCTGAGGCAGGCAGCTCACGAGGTCAGGAGTTCAAGACCAGCCTAGCCAATATGGTGAAACCCCATCTCTCCTAAAAATACAAAAATTAGCCGGGCATGGTGGCAAGTGCCTGTAGTCCCAGCTACTCAGGAGGCTGAGGCAGGAAAATCACTTGAACCTGGGAGGTGGAGGTTGCAGTGAGCCAAGATCATGCTACTGCCCTTCAGCCTGGTTGACAGAGTGAGACTCCATCTCAAAAAAAAAAGGAATATGCACTACCATGTAGATATGCTACACTTGATTTATTATAGACTGACTTTGACCAAGGTCAGGGAGAGAAATCCACTTGGGCCCATAAACTCTCAAACAAACATGTAAGTTCAATTTAACTCTATTATAAATAACTTCAGAATGTTTTCTCTCTACGTTATCTTTTGTAACCTCAATCCCAAGGTAGAACTAGAAAGACCACCACTAGCTCCACATGTAATTACTATTTACTTCCTTTGGATGTGTTTTTTCCCATTATCAGATGGGGAAGGGCAGGTCTTAACCAAGGAACCTAAGTGGGCATGTGTTCAGGCTCTGTGGGACTCCCTACCCCACTGGATCACATTCCAACTGTGTTCTTGGCTCAGTTCACTTTTGTGGTTTCAAGAATGTAAATAATTTGCAGTTTTACCCTCTTCATTTTATCTATTTCTCCACAAGGTATTGGTGACCTGAATATATTCCCTTGAATTCACCGACTTCAAACATTCCATTTCTGCAACTGACCTCAATATCTTTTCCTCCTTTGAAACAATAAACTCGCTAACAGATCAACACAGTCTACTCAAGTGAAAAGATCATGAATAAACATGAGACTCTTTAGAATTTTGATATTGCTATTGCTAGCTTTGTGTTGCTCGTTTTAAACCCAAAACACTAGTAAGGGTGAACTAATCGTCCCAGGACCACACGTTGTCTTTCCTGTCTTTAGATTTTTGCTCCTGTACTTCTGCTTCTTTCAATGTCCTCTTGTTGTCCTGACAAAGGTTTCAATACGACCAACCTTGGTACTGAAACTTCCTGTAAACACTTTCTTAATTTCCCAAACCTGGAGTCATTATTCACTGGCATTTATTGTTTATAGAATTTATTTATTAATGTACTCAAGAGCTGCCTTGCAATATTGCTTCACTTACTCTTTTACCCCTTATTTATCCTTCATTCTGCTTAGTGCCATGTTAATGTCATTTCTCCCTGCCTAGAATTTTAACTCCTCAAGAACGAGAACTGTTTATTGTACTTGTAGGTAATCCAAACTTCCTCAGCTCAATGCCTTAATTTAGGACACCCTGAAAAAATAATTGTTTTTATTTTTTGTTTTAAGCATTGGTAGAATATAGTTGCTTCCTACATTTTGTCAAAGGAAGTTAACTTGAGCTGGTGCTGCTTTAACTTATTTCTGAGATAGAATAGGAATGGGATGCAGCTCCTCCTTCACATATTTTTTTTTCTTTTTCTCTAGTTCCACTGATCACAAAACCCACACCACTCACTGGTGATATACCACTCGCTGGTGATATGTCCACGAATCCCAAGGCTTTAGTCACACAGAGAAAACAGCCATTCTTTCGTGCTTTCATAACATGTAACCATGCCTTTTATGTAAAGAATTCCGGAAACTGGCTTAGGAAATCTAAATATTGTGGACTGTCCCACCTTGGGAAGGAATGCTGAACAATTGATTTACAGCTTTGTTGCTGCCAGTCAGACCACCAGGTAGTCCATCACTGAAGATAAACATTGCAACCAGATATGCTACCTGAATAATCTACCCCTCACATGCTTTGAGCCTGCGTACCCTATGCCTGATGTTAATTCCCGTGCTTTGCCTAATAAAAAAGCCCCAACCAGCTTTTTCAGGGAGTCCTTGTACCTCCACTGTCTTCCTTGAGCTTGAGCACAAGCTCCAAAATAAAAACCTTGACTGGGAAAACTACTTGGCCCCGTATTAATTTTTATTACATGGGAAACCAAAGAGGTTGTGATCTGTAACATTTCCAAATCTTCTGCTCTGAATTTTGTTTTTCTTGAGACAGAGTCTCACTCTGTTACCCAGGCTAGAGTGCAGTGGCACGATCTCGGCTCACTGCAACCTCTGCCTCCCGGTTCAAGTGATTCTCTTGTTTTAGCCCCCAAAGTCGCAGGGATTACAGGCATGCACCACCGCACCCAGCTAATTTTTTGTATTTTTAGTAGAGATGGGATTTCACCATGTTGACCAGGCTGGTCTCAAACTCCTGACCTCAGGTGATCTGCCCGCCTAGGCCTCCCAGAGTACTGGGATTACAGGCATGAGCCACTGTGCCTGGCCTGAAAATTCTTTTTTTTAAATTAAGATTTACTTTTTTAATTCAAAAGTTAACATAGCAGAGGTGTTTGTTCCAGGGGTGGTTGTGATGATGGTGGTCTATGACACAGCTTCCACACCTCAAGAATAACAATCGTCAGTGTTCAGTGAGCACTCCCTATGTGTTGTACTGTGAATAATCAAAACACGTATTTAGGCTACTGGGGAGGCTGAGGTAGGAGAATCACTTGAACCCGGGAGGCAGAGGTTGCAGTGAGCCAAGATCACGCCATTGCACTCCAGCCTGGGCGACAAGTTTTGAAACTCCGTCTCAAAAAAAAAAAAAAAAAGTATTTGGTCTTTGCCCCTGATTCCTGCCACAGAGTTTCAGAAACCCTTGGAATTTCCTTAATGATAGGAGTGTCTTTTGTTATTCATAATGAGCCACTTTTGCTATATCCAAGTATATGCCAATAAGGTAACTTTTGGCAGAGCCCCTAGAGAGCTTCAGGATGGGGGCTGGTAGCTAGGAAAATCAACTGTGTGGTGAGAGGGTTGGAACCTTCAGCCCCAGTCCCTGACTGCTGAGGAGGGAGGCCAGAAACTAAGGCTAATGTGGCTAATGACTAATTAAATCATGCCTACATAATAAAACTTCAAAAAAAGCTCTGAATGATGAGGTGTGAAGTGCTTCCCAGTTGGTGCACACATTGATGTACCAGGAGGGTGGCAGACCCTGGCTCCATGGGGACAGAAGCTCCTGTGTTCAAGACCCTTCCAGATCTTGCCATCAAATGTTTTTACATCTGGCTATTCATTTGTATCCTTTATGGGAAAAGAGTAATTGTAAGTACAGTGTTTTCCTGAGTCCTGTGAGTCATTCTTTCACAGGGTAAACCTCAAGGGGGTGCATCCTGGGAGGTCACATGGGTTCTTGCCTTCGTGCAGGAAGGAAATCAAAAGTGAGGTGACAGAGTAAAGTGAAAGCAAGTTTACTAAGAAAGTAAAGGAATAGGCTGGGCAAGGTGGCTCACACCTGTAATCCCAGCACTTTGGGAGGCCGAGGCAGGTGGATCACGAGGTCAGGAGGTCGAGACCAGCCTGATCAACATGGTGAAACCCCATCTCTACTAAAAAGGCAAAAATTAGCTGGGGGTGGTGGCACACACCAGTCGTCCCAGCTACTCGGGACGCTGAGGCAGGAGAATTGCTTGAACTGGGGAGGCGGAGGTTGCAGTGACTGCATTCCAGCCTGGGAAACAGAGTGAGACTCCATCTCAAAAAAAAAAAAAAAAAAAAATCAGAAAGTCTTATGGGGGCAAAAACCAGTTACTGCATTGTGAGGGCTCAGTTGGCAATGTATTCCTGTTTAGTTTCTCCCTCTTGATTCCCTGATCCCCTGTTCCCCTCCAAACCACTCCTGCTTCCTGGAATTATTTCCCAAATAAACTACCTATGTGTTCTCAGGCTCTGCTTTCCAAAGAAACCAGGCCACAAATAGATATGGCTAACCTCAGCCAGAGGGATATTGATGTCACCTTAATGACAAAATGGTACAGAGACGAATGGGTTCTTGCTAAGTTTACTGCTCCTGTACTTTGACTTGTGGTGAAAGAAAATATGTTGAAACTAATTAAAATAGTTTCACATCATGAAATTTTTTGAAATAAATGACCTCAAGCTAATAACATCTGAAAAATGAATAATAGGACAATTGAAAAATTAACAATGAAGAGTGTTCTTTAGAATTTACGGAAAAATTAATATGAAGGGATTCAGAGTAGATAAGATATCCTTTTATGTGAATTTAAAATGTATTTTATTTTACTGCAGAAGAATTTAGAATAAAAACCTTTGATAAGTTGTCATCTGGCTAAGGAAGGCCAGTGGCCACATCATGCTGATATTTGCATCCTCACCATTTGGTGCCTGGAACATAATAGATATTTAAAAAATGTGTGTTGAATGAATAGAATCTTAAAATTGGTGGTTAGGCATTGTAATGGGTTGCATCGTGGCCATGAAAAACATGTCCAAGTTCCAACTTCAGATACGTGTGAGTGTGAATGTGATCTTATTTGGAAAAAGAGTCTTTGTCGGTGTAATTAAGCGAAGAATCTCAAGATTAAACCATCCTGGATTAACCAGGTGGGCCCCAAATCCAATGACAAATGTGCTAAAAAGAAGAGAAGAAGCAAACATAGGGGAGGACCATGTGAAGATGGAGGCAGAGATTGGAGTTGTGTAGCTGCAAGCCAAGGGATGCCTGGAGACATCAGAAACTAGAAGAGAGCTTTTCACAAGATGGTGCCAAAGATGAAGAAGGAAGCTTCCATCCCTCCTAAAGCCAAGGCCAAAGCAAAGTCTTTGAAGGCCAAGAAGGCAGTGTTGAAAGGTGTCCACAGCCACACACACACACACACACACACACATAAAGAAAATCTGCACGACACCCACCCACCAAGACACTGTGACTTCAGAGGCAGCCTAAATATCCCGAAAGAGCACCCCCAGGAGAAACAAGCTTGGCTGCTATGTCATCAAGTTTCTGCTGACCACTGAGTCTCCCATGAAGAAGACAGAAGACAACACCACACCTGTGTTCATTGTGGATGTTAAAGCCAACAAGCACCAGATCAAAGAGGCTGTGAAAAAGCTCTGTGACATTGATGTGGCCAAGGTCAACACCCTGGTTAGGCATGATAGAGAGAAGAAGGCATATATTCTTCTGGCTCCTGATTATGATGCTTTGGATGTTGCCAACAAAGTTGGGATCATCTAAACTGAGTCTGGCTGGCTAATTCTAAATATATATATCTTTTCACCAGAAAAAAGAAACTAGAAGAGATAAGGAAAAATTCTCCCCTACAGCCTTGGAGGGAGTGTGGCCTTGCTAACACCTTGATTTCAGACTTACAAACTCTAGAACCACGAGAGAATAAATTTCTGTTGTTTAAAGCCACCAAGTTTTTGGTAGTTTGTTATGGCAGCCCTAGGAAACTGATACAAAGGTATGAAAAAAAATATGGCAAAAGCTAATGGAACATAAACAATGATTTCAACCATAAAAACATTCAACAAATATTTATCAAACATTTACTATATGCCACGGACTTCTCTAGGGAAACAGCAGTGAGCAAAATATATGGAGGCCTGTGCACTCACAGTGCTTGCATTCTAGCAATATTCTGGTCAGAGAAGCCAGCTTATTTGAAATCTTTACTCTTAACCAAGGTGTGTTTATGTCTGTACCTACATCAGGACCAACTTTACACAACTAGCGGTAAAGAATTTAGAAAATAAAGATTACATAACAACAAAGAAGCACTTACTCACCACAGAGGACTCCAGCTCCAAGTTCCCAGATGGGATATATTATTTTTTAACAAGGATAACAGAAGAAAGACATTCAGAGTTTTTTGACCTTCAGATTTCCAAGCAGCTCATGAGATAGATTGGAATTGTCTCCTGGGTTGCAATGGAAGGTTTATCTTCTATAAGCAAACACAAGGGCTTCTGCTAAAATGTAACAGCATTCCAGTTTGGGGAAAAATAACTCAAGGAAATTTTTCTTAAACTTGTTTTTCTACAATACTTTTTAAAAATATTATGCATCTTAAACTTTTGACAGGTGCCATTGATTATCTGCCAGAGAGGACTAGCCGGTAGCTAGACAAATGATCATACAACAAACCAATATTAAGGGATAGGTTTGATTCAGAAACCTATGAATCAAATGTGTGTGTGTGTGTGTATTTGGATTTGTACACTTGCGATCATGACACTATTGCCTTTCATGCTGTGTAAATTTAATTAAATATAATGACCCTAATCAATATAAACTTAAAATAACCAAACATAATTTTGTGTTAAAGTGTTATCTGTGTGATTGGAATACAACATAACAGTACTATATTCTGCAAGAAGCACTTTGGCTTCCATTGGCTCTAATACTAGAACAATTCTGAGGCCTGCTTGGTTAGCATCAATCAGCAAGCAGAGCAAAGCTCAGAAACGCTGGACAGAGAAAGCATAAGATCAAATCTGAGAGAACACTTAAAGATGAATCTGAAAACTTCTTTACATTTTAATATTAATATGTCAGGGTTAAATCATAAATGTATTTCATGTATGCAGGTTCAACTTGGCAAAAATAAATAAATAAACAACCTTTTAAATTTTAAATTGCAACTGCTAATCCACTAATTGAGAGTGAGTCCTGTGGTCAATGTGAGATAGGAAACTTCGTACCCTCAGCCTCCTCAGTCTCTGAATGCCTCTTGTGTGTGTGTGTGTGTGTGTGTGTGTGTCTGTGTGTCTGTGTAGCTAAGTTAAATATAATTCTTATATTTAAAATTATGTAATTTTTCATAGAACATGTCCTCTGATTCTAAGCCAACTATTCTCCCTAGCTTTTAACCAGACCTTTCACTGTGTTCAGCATCTTGAAAGGGATACAGACTGTGTTTTAGGGGTAATTTGAGGGGTTTTTCAAAAGTAAATTGGCTCTGGAATTTCTGTCTCATATAGAATCTAAATGAGAACTAGAGAGAGAGAGAGAGAGAAAGAGGCTCTGTTGAACATTATATGACACAGCCAAGAATATGAAAAATGATGACAGTCGCCCCAGCAAACAGCTTGACTGCAATCTCGTGAGACACCCTGAGCCAAAACTATGCAGCTAAGCTGCTTCTGAGAAACTCTGAGAAAATAAATGTGTGTTGTTTTAAGCTGATGAATTTCAGAGTAATTTGTTATGCGACAATAGATCACTAATACAGTGTCATAGATTTGAAGAAGAAAATGTAGAGTCTTTGCCTTTCTATATTTTGAAATCAAGATGAAAGAAATACGTGCAAAAAAAAAAACCCTATAAAACAATGTGAGAAATGCCATAATAGGAGCAAGTCATTAATGAGCCAAATAGTATTTAGGAGAAAAAAAATGGTTACTCCATTTCTGATCACTAGAGGACTACATTATACTCCACTAAACAAAGAATAATCTGCTTTCAGCAAAAAGTTTCCTAGTTTTGGGAAGTCCAAAAGGACTATTGCCAAGGGAAATCCAGGTTATACTAGTAAGAAATGGCGGAGGAGAGGAAGAGCTGAGAAGCACACAGGAGGGCCACTGACACTTATTGATTACTTATGTCTCATGTACTTTATCCACATTTTCTTATTTGATCTTCACACCAATTGTATGAGTTAGATCTAATTTTCTTTATCTTATAGATGAACGCTATCTATACCAAGGAATGAAAGCTTTTTTTTTTGGAATATTCTATAGCATTTGGCAAATTTGATCACCAAGACTATGCTGAAAGTCAGACTCTCTGGCCTGTAATAGATGGTGACCTGAATTTTATTACTAGTCAACTGCCATCAGAGAGCTATGACAATTTCGTAGGGGTTGGGCAGCTATTTCAAGAAGGGTCAGGAATTAAACAATGAGCAAAAGTAACGTAATCAATAGGTTTTTCTTTCAGCCCATTTCTCTTAACTTTATAGGTGAATAATACTTTCCAATCTTATTTAACTCTCCTGAAGTACTCCAAGTGGATATGTTCACTGTAATCTTTACCTTGACAGTTATGATTATGTCCAAATTTTTAAATCACTTGAATAATTAAGAATAAGCACCAGACATTTGCCTTCCAAGAAAAAATTATCAATGGCTTAAATTTCTTTGAGAATATGCACTACAGCATCACTCTTATTGCTAATGATTTATAATTCTGTAAAATTAGACTTGTAAAACAGAAATGAAAGGAAAATGGTTATTACCAGGTGAGGAACAGTTAGAAGTTGGCCTAGATAATTGTATTGCTAAAGAGCCACTTACTTCTTGTTTTAGTCTGTTTCATGCTGCTTTAACAGATTACTGCAGATTGGGTAATTTATAATAAACATAAATTTATTGGCTCACACTTCTAGAGGCTGAGAAGCCCAACGTGAAGATTCCAGCATCTGGCGAGGACTTTCTTTCAGTGTTAAAACATGGCAAAAACCATCATATGGTAGAAGGGCAAAGAGATCAAGAGGGCCGAACTTGCCCTTTATGTCAACAGTAATCCCACCTATGAAAGCAGAGCCTCATGGCCTAAGCGCCTTTTAAAGGTCCCACCCTTAATACCATTACAATTAAATTTCAATCTTACTTTTGCAGGGGACAAACATTCAAACCACAGCACTTCTGTACCTTGAGAAGTGCTGAAAGGTTACTCCTCAAATGATTTCTTTATTGTTTTGTTAAAATACTTATAATACCTGTGATCAGAGTCACTGCTTTTGTAGTTTTGCAAGGTTTGATCCTTTAATGGCCATGAGAAAGACTACATGATCAAAAAACAAAACAAATACAACAGCAACAACAAAACACAGACCCAGGAACTTTCAGTATGACTTTGTGTAAGTAAGTCTCTTTCTTTTTCTCCTCCTGAGATCTATACAAAATCTTCAAGGAGAATGAAAAAACACACTTCAGAGATGCCATCTTTAGTAAAAAGTAGGAGACAAATATGATTCACAGACTGTAAAATATAAAAGCAACAGAGAGGAAGAGCAGTTGAGAAAAGTAAAAGAGAAAGGGAAGGATAAAGGCAAAAGGTTAGTGAAAGAACCCAGAAAAAACAGATTTCAGAAAGCACTGTAAGAATACACTGGCTAAAGGTGACAGAGCCATCCTGAAGTGACTATGGACAATATAGAAATTTTACAATACTACAAATCGGAGTGAAGAAAGTAGGAGTTAAAATAAGTCTGCTGATTTAAATGACATCATTAAAAGCTGACTAATGAAGTGATAGGCATACACACATTTTTAATAATACAAAGGTAACAATAAGAAAGATAATGTTATTGATTTAAATTGGGTGGTGGGGAGGAGAGGAAGGGAATGGGGAAGAAGGAGAAAACACTATTTTTATTTCTTATAACAGGGAACTATTACGTGCTGACAATATGCATTAATAAAAATAACCATCAAAACAGAACTACAGACCTCCTCAAATCTTAGAACTATACACAGAAAGCAAACCAAAGAAAACAGACTGCATGAAGTCTTTAAAATATTAAAGACTTTAATATATAAAAACAGAAAATGTGAAACAATATGACAGAACAGAGACCAAACATATGTCAGCTCAATAAATATAAATGGATTTAGCTTACATTTTAAAGGAGAATAAGTTTAAATTAGGTTGGAATTTAAGCGATTGTAAACCCTATGCCATATATGAGGGACACATGTTAGAAAAGTGATTTAGGATGGTCAAAAATTGAAGGATGAGCAAAACTGTATTAGGAATGGCAAATTTTTGAAAACCCAGGAATCATGGTCATAATATCTGAAAAGATGTAATTCAGTCCTAAAAGCTGAAGGTGCTTCATAATTTTGGAATGTGTAAAGCATATAAAAATATATCAGTTTTTTGGGAGGCCGAGGCTGGTGGATCACCTGAGGTCAGGAGTTCGAGACCAGCCTGGCCAAATGGCGAAACCCTGTCTCTACTGAAAATACAAAAATTAGCTGGGCGTAGTGGCGGGCGCCTGTAATCCCAGCTACTCAGATGCTGAGGCAGGGAGAACAGCTTGAACCCGGGAGACGGAGGTGGCAGCGAGCCAAGATTTCGCCATTACACTCCAGCCTGGGCAACAGAGCAATCAAATAACATGGCAACAAAAAATCATAAGATGGAAACTATAGAATAATAGAGGACTTCAAATCAACTCTTTTATTCTAAAATATTTTATTATTCTATTTTATTCTATAATAGTTTGAGTGGATGAAAAATAAGAAATGATATGAAAGGTCTAAATAACATAATTTTAAAGTAAAATTGATTATATATATATACACATAAACATACACACACATACGTGTGTGTGTATATATAATATATATATGTGTTTATTAGAGCATATGCATTCTTTCCAAGTGCCCACCAACACATACAAAATAGGGTACAAAGAAAACCTCAATAAATTCCAAAAAGTAGAGATACTTTTTGTCTTGAATGAGTGAATGACTGTTTCGTGACCACTTACTGTGTTTTATTTTGGATTCTGCCAGAGAACAGACTCTGACACAAAGATTTGAATGTAATTTAGGAGCTGAAAATTTGGGGCTTATTTAGAAGATAAAGGCAACTGGAATTGAGGGTTACATGAGACAGAGAAAGGGAAAGGAGCCAATGATATGTACCTTGTCAAGTCAGCTGCTGTTAGGGATGGCTGGAGCTCAGTTCTGCTGGGAATACTCTGAAAGCTAGTGTAGAATATTCTACCTGAGGGTTAAAGAAACTGAGACATTTATACGCCAAACAGCAGAGGGGGATCCAGGGGACAGTGAAAGACCTTAGGGAAGGAAATGCGAGGGCTGGCTGTTGAAAGTTTGACTGATGTGCACTGAAGAGGAGTCAGGGGTTACAAGGTGGTGCACCAACAGCATCTGAACTTCAATGTGTGCAAATACAGCATTCAACAACGGGGGAGAGCTGGATAAAAGCAAAGTCAGATAAAGATAAAGTCAGAATGGACAAGTTATTCTGGGCACCCAGGTTAGGTTAAGCAGAAGTCTAAAATCAGAAGCCTTCTTCCAAAGCTTTCTTCTGTTGTTTTTCTATTTTCTTAGTTCTTTCATTAAGGGCTTTTCCTATGAGTTTTCCTTACAGGGAACCCCCTCTGCCAGTTGGTGTGTAAATGCCTCAGTTCGTTCCTCTATGTAAGGCTGTACAATTCTTCAATATTTAGGAATTAAAAAAAAAATCTAACACTTTTTGTTAGAATTGTTTGCATAATCTTTCCTCGTTTGGGTAGCATTAGATGTAGAATTAACATTGGTTCCCATTCTATGCTTGTTCTTCCTGGCTTTCCTTCTATTTTGCTGCTGCTGTTTTTAAAGAGATTTGCATTGATTTTGTGATGTGGCTGGTGGGTGCCAGGAGGAACTTAACTGGAAAGGAACTGTGAACAATTTGGCGATGTGGGGACTGTAAAGCCAGGGGTAAAAATGTAAAAATATTTAGTGTACAACACGGCGTGGGCAACAACCAATTACCATGTGAACCCTGGACTAGATACTGACTTTCTGCTCTATGCCAGAATTACCCTTTAGTAGGTGACTGATCCTGGGGGTTCTAGAGGGAGAGGCTGGGATTACTGGGATAACCTGAGGATTATATGAGTGGCTCAGAGCCATGGCTAGTTACCAAATGGTGCTTAAGTATTACATATTTTAACAAGATGTGAATACTTGCTGAATCTCAGCCCTGTGTATAACCTAGATAAAACTTTGTCAGAATTTGCTTCTTTCTTCCAGGTGCAGTGGTATGTGCTTATGTCTCAGGATCCTTGGAGTGTCACTTCACCAGCTAGGAACATCTGTGGCCAATGGCACTTTTGCCTGAGTTTTGCTCGGGCCCACTGGACTTGTTCCACCCACTTGGCCTGGCAGGCTGCACTCGGCTTTTGCTACTAGCCTGGATCCCACACCTGCCAAGGGTGAGCCAGGCATGGACCAGTGAGGGGGTGCATGAATGAGTGAGCCTGGGGTCCAGCCACTGTGCACAGCCAGGCACACTGGCCGTGGCGGGGCAGGCAGCTCCAGGCATTGGCATGGGTGCTGGCTTCCTGCTGTGGCTGAACTAGGCATACCACAAGTGGTTTCCACTGCAGACACTGGGGAACATGTTGGTGCCCAGAAGCTTGGAGACACCAGGAATGGCAGAGCCCTAAATCGGATTTCATAGCCCTGGTTCTGGGAGCTCTTAGTCTGGGCTTCCAGAAGGGTGGCAGCTCTTCTCTCATCTCTTTCTCCTTGCCATGACGTGGTGAGCAGTGGGGGCATGTTTCAGCTCTGTTTGTGTTACAGCTCCTCCAGCCCCACCATTCTGTGGGTCTCAAGTTCTTGTCCCACATCCAGGAAGAATGAGATACGAGGACAACCGGAAGGTGAGCAAGGGGTGCTTTACTGTGCAACAGTACAGTGCTCAGGAGACCTTAAGTGGGTCGCTCCTTTCTGCAGGCAGGTAGTCCTGACAAGTGTGCAGCTCTCAGCAGAAAGGAGACTCAGAGTGGGTAGATCCTATCTGCATCCAGGTCATCTGGATATCTACCCAAGTCTGGCTGAGTCTGGGGTTTTTATGTGCTTCAGAAGGGAGGAAGTGCATGCTGATTGGTCCATGGGAGGTGATGGGCAGGCCTGGAGAAAGCACCATAAGTTCTCACTCTGGTCCAAGGAACTGGCAGCCCCGCCCCTAGTCTTCAGGCTGTCCCTGGCTTGAAGGCAGGGCTTCACCAGGGTCCTGCCCCTTTCCACCCAGGAGGCTCTCTGCCTCCTACCACCATCAACCTACCATCTATGGCACCCACAGCACCCAGGCTGTTCATGCAGAGGGGTGCCTGCAGGCCCATGCCAAGCTGCCCTCAGTTCCCCCTCACTCTCTCCTGTGCTCACTAGTACTCAAAGTCCAGAAGGGACTGAAGGGGCAGGGGGCTGGCATGTCAGTGCCACCCCAAGAACACATAGACCTGGCCAAGTTGAGACAGTGACCAGTCTCAGCCACAACTTTGCTGTGAAATAGAAGCAGGTGCTGGGAGCCAGGAGAAGGAGGCCAGGCAGTAGGATCAGGCACTTTCAAGCCTGCAGGGGCAGGGGGGCTTCGCAGGTCCACACCCTCTCCAGAGCACAGGGATGCCCAGGTCTGCAGCCATAGTTGGGCGGCTGCAGCTATGCCCAGGAGTGTGGGGTTCCCACCCCACCAGCTTGGAAGGGGATGGGGCTCCTGGCTGTTCCCAACTCCTGCTGGCTCTGTGGAGCATGCAGCCCTGGCTGCACCTCCCTCGCTGCAGCAGGCATCTTTGCAGCAGTGGCTCCAGATAGGCTGCTGCTGCCATCATTATAGTCACAGTTCCTTAGAAGGCTGAGGCAGGAGGACAGCCTTCAGCACAGGAGTCTGAGGCCAGTGTGGGCAACACAGCAAGACCCTGTCTCAATGCAATAATAATAATAATAAATTTACTCCTGTGAATTGGGCTTAATATGACATTTTGCCTACCTCTGCTTTTCAGTTGGGGGCTAAGGAGTCTACAAAATCCCCCCAAATGTCTATAATTCATATTGGTCATGTCTAGTGACTGCGGGAAATACATAACCTCTGAAGAGGTAACATGGACAAGATTAGTCTAGACTGGTATTTTGAAACTCTTGCTCCAATAACATTTCTAAACATTAACTTACAAATGAAGAATTTAGTGTTTCTCTTTCAATTGATACTGAAGGAGAGTCTGAGGATCTCTAGTGCTGTTAAGCTAGTTTCATTGTAACATGTGGCTGCAATGCACAAATTTTCAGTCATATATTCATGGGATTTAAATTATTTCAGATGTGCCTTTTCCCTGAAGACATTCTTCTGATTTCAATCTCATGCTTTTTTTTTTATTAATATTGCTGTTAAGAAAAAATATTACCCAAAGCTTATACGTAAGGTAAAAAAAAAACAAAAGGAAATTTTGTTTCCATTGTTAGACAATGCCCTGTTCCCAGATCAAAAATTGGCACATGATATAGTTTGGGTGCCCCCTCCAAATCTTATGTTGATGTGTAATGCCCAGTGTTGGAAGTGAGTCCTGGGGAAAGGTGCTCAGGTCATGGGGGAAGATTCCTCATGGCTTCGTGCTCTGCTCACAATAGTGAGTGACTTCTTTTAAGATCTGATTGTTTGAAAGTATGTGGCACCTCCTTCTTACCCCTTGCTCCTGCTCTTGCCATATGATGTGCCTGCTACCACTTTGCCTTCCACTGTGAGTGAAAGCTCCCTCGGTCCTCCCCAGAAGCCAAGCAGAGGCTGTCGATATACTTGTACAGCCTGCAAAACTGTGAGCCAATTAAACCTATTTTCTTTGTAAATTACCCAGTCTCAGGTATTTCTTTATAGCAAAACAAGGATGTCCTAACACATCAAGATTTTTGTTATATTTTGTTTTCTGTAAAGAGGCCAGATAGTATTTTAGACTGTGTGGGCCATCCAGTCTCTGTCACAACTATTCGACTCTGCAGCAAAAGCAGCTATTTAAAACATGTAAACAAATATGTGAGGCTGGGTTCCAATAAAACTTTATTTACAAAACAGATGGTGAGCTAGTTTTGACCCAGAGTCTAAGCAAGGCTCTGATTGGATGACTTCTGCCCTAGGGTGACATGATATATAAGTTTGTTTGATTTACCATTTACTGTTCATTACCATTTACAATTTACAACTCTATAGTATTGCTTTACTGGAAACTGATAAGGCATAAATAATTTTCGACCAATATTATGCAATAATTTCTGTACAGAAACAGTGGGGATTATTTTTGCCTGGTGGTGATACACACAAATTTCCTTGGGTAGAAAAGATAACCTCAAAGGATATAGTTGTATTGCTGGTAGAACAATAACAGTTTTGCGTCTAACTTTGTGATTTATTGCAGAATTCTTTTCTTTCATTGACTATATAATTGTCAGTCCTTGTATCCTACAAGTTTGAACCTACAAGTTGGTTTGAACCAAGTTTGTTGGTTCAAAAAAACCGTTAACTCATTATTAAGTCCAATAAAACTTTGATTTCTATTCATTATAAATTTAATTGAGAATTATATAATTTTAAACATTTTGAAAATTACATTTTGGGTATTGTCTGTTAAGATATTTGCCTAGATTTGATCCCAGTGCTCTTGTCCTTCAATTTTATGAACAGGTAGGGAAAGGAAAAAGTATTTCTATTGACTTTCAAATCCAACTCAAGACTCTTAAATAATCTAACCAAGAGTTGAAAACAAGTAAAAACTATCTGAACGTGATAAAGAAGCCATAGGTGCCTTGGAAAGAGCATTTAACTGAAATGTCAGGATGTGGCTTCAAGTTTGGCAGTAGCAGAAAGCATGTGGCATGTGTTTCTAATTCTGATACAGCGAACCTCTTGCAACATTTTCTGTTTTCTGGCAACATCTATCTCAGGATGGCAGGTGTTTTGCTCACTGGAAGTTGTCAGCACTTCTTTGATGTTACCTTTAAAACAGGAATGAAGGAACATTTCAGAGTAAGTGAAATCCATGCATTAAATGTATTTTTCCCAAAAAATAACCCTCAGGAAAATTTAAGAATTGAGATTCTTCTCTCCCGCTTTGGCTCCCAGCAGTGACTGTGTCTGCTTTTAGGAGAGGCTGAACTTTTGAAGGACGGCTGAGCTCATGCTAATCAGCAGGCAGTAGCAAACTGAAGTGGATTTTTTTTTCACATTAGACTAGATGGTGTAGTGCCAAGTGGAAAAATATTATTCAGTTTCATTTTGGATTCATGAGTTTTTTTTTCTACTGTGTGATACTTGAAAGTCAAACTGAATGTCAGAGATAAAAATGTCATGCAGATTACAGCTAGGTTCCCTGGGTTAGTTGGAGATATACACAGTTGAGACTGTTGACTGAGGTATAGAGAGGTCAGTTCAGCCCTGCTGTTCCACAGCTGCCCCCTGCTATTCCTTACTCCAAAACAGTAATTCAGTTTTTGTGTCCAGTTGAAACTCAGGTATGACTAATATTCAGCTGCGCTCCTAAAAGCTTAAAGACAGTCAGTTTATGAAAGTACTAAGGATAAAGTTTTTAGAAAAGATAGACTTATAACTCTTCTACAAATAGAAAATGGACACATATCTAAGATTTTATTTAACTCATTAATGAGGAAACAGTAAGATGTTACAACCAGTTCAAAGAACAATTTGAAGAGAAGACATACATGTAGGCTACCATAAATGTCAAAATGAATTTGAATTTCCATAATTGGTGCCAAAATGACTTGTTTGGGTAGGGGGGAATCAACTGAACCTCCACCAGATTCACTTGTATATTTGTGGAGGTTCAATTCAATCCCAATGCTATGGTCTTTCAATTTTATGAACAGGTAGGGAAAGGAAAAAGTATTTCTTTTGACTTTAAAAACCAACTCAAGACTCTTAAATAATCTAACCAAGAGCTGAAAACAAGTAAAAACTATCTGAATGTGATAAAGAAGCCATGGGTGCCTTAGAAAAATCGAATGTGGAGCATCATTTGCATTTCTTTTTTTTTCATAGCAGCATTATTTGTAATAGCTGAAATGTGGAAGAAACACAAATGTTCATCAACTGATAAACGGACAAACAGAAGGTGGTATGTCCACACAATGGAACACCACTCAGCCCCAAGCCATAAAAACGGATGTGTTCATTCATGCTATAGTATGGATGAGCCTGGAAAACATTATGCTGCCTCAGAAGAGCCAGACACAAAAGGCCATATGTTGCATAATTCCATTTATATGAGTTGTGTCCAGAATAGGCAAATCCACAGAGGCAGAAAGTAGATCAGTGGTTGAGAAAGGCTGAGAGGAAGGTGGAAAGGAGGGTGACTGTTAATGGAGATGAAATTTCTTTTGGAGTGATGAAAATGTTCTGAAATTAGTGTTGATTGCATAATTCTGAATCATTTGCATTTTTCAGTTGCAGAATTGTAAAGAACTCAAATAAAATAAAAGGTATAGAGACTCCAAAGTATCAGGTAACCTGGAAGGGTATATTAGACAATGCCTATATTTTAATTTAAAACATACAGTAATTTTTTTGGTGTATTTTAGTCCTTTGCAATTTTTCTCTACAAAAGAAAACTCAACTAAAATTATGTTTGTATCTCTAGGGTTATATAAAACAGAAAAGGCAATAGTGTTCTTCTCCTGCATCTGTTTGCCAAAAACAACATAATAGAACAACAGATGGACTAAGTAGCAGACACTTGAAAGCTAGAGAAATCAAATGGAAGAAAAAGTAAACTTTATTCTTTGCTTAATCATTGCCCTTACAGCATTTTACTTTGTGTTTCACATTGTGGAAAATTTTAAGAGAAAAATACTAAATGGACTGAGCTGTCTTAAGCTCCCTGTTTTCATTTTACAACTTTTCAACATTTTGGAATGTCAGAAAAAGCAATATAAATCTAAAGCCTTAGAGAATAATGTGGAAATCTTGTGACAATTTTTCATGGAAGGAAGAGGCGACAGCACAATGGATTCCACATGGCATACCTTTCTAATAACCCTTCTTATATACCATCCCCCCGAAATGTTCCACTCCTAATAGCTCTTCCTGAATCTTTTCTCTCTCACGTACTCTCCAAAGTTTCCAGTTGTGCTAGCTCTTCTGTTTCTCCCGTCTTTTCTCTTTTTGTGCTCATGAAGATTAATTGCACCTTCTCAGTTCTTCAAGTCTTCTCTCCTTCCACAACAACACCCTGATAAACAAACCAAACAAATACTATTTCTTTTACCCTTAGGAAGAAATGGAGAGGGTGATCACAAAAACTTGTAATTTGGTATTTTCCTCCACACCCCACTTTATTTTTAACCTAAAGATTAAATACGTTTGCTATATACCTTGGAATATAAATAGCTGCCACACTGTAATTTTGAATAAGTACACCATAAATGATAGCAATTTTATTAAACTTGGGTAAAAAAGTATTTCTATACTTCATCTAAATGTCAACTGGGTTCCTCCCAATACTTCCAAAATTCAGGTAGGCAAAGGGCTGTATTAGTTTGCTGTGGCTGCCATAGCAGAATACCATTGACTCTGTGGCTTACAACAGAAATTAATTTTCTCACAATTCTGGAAGCTTGGAAGCATAAGATCAAGGTGTTGGCAGGTTGGTTTCTTCTGAGGCCTCTCTCTTTGGCTTGGAGATGGCCATCTCCTCCCTGTGTATGTCTAAATTACCATTATAGGTAATTTGTTTAGTTTAATGTTTATGATTCTTACGGAGAAAATAAACATAATGCACACATTTAAAGTGTTCTTCATTTATCTTTGCATTAGTGCCTAAAATACATATTTCTCTTTCAAGATGGCATTTAAAAATTATTCTAATACAATAGCAGCAAAAATACAATTCTGCAATTATAAAAGAGCTCAACTGGAATCCACAATTAAGCTATTCTTATGTTTAGAATTGTGATTCTGAGGCCAGGCATGGTGGCTCATGCCTGTAATCCCAGCACTTTGGGAGGCTGAGCCAGATGGATCACTTGAGTTCAGGAGTTCAAGACCAGCTTGACTAACATGGTGAAACCCTGCCTCTACTAAAAATACAAAATCAGCTGGGCGTGGTAGCGCATGTCTATAATCTTAGCTACTTGGGAGACTGAGACAGGAGAATCACTTGAACCCGAGAGGTCGAAGTACAGTGAGCCCAGATCATGCCATTGCACTCCAACCTAAGCAACGAGCAAAACTCCGTCTCAAAAAAAAAAAAAAAAGAAAAGAAAAAAGAAATAATTGTGATTCTGAAATAAATACCACTACTATGTAGCTCTGTTGTAAGCTAAGTTTAGTTTAGTTTATTTATTTATTTATTTATTTTTTTGAGACAAAGTCTCGCTCTCACCCAGGCTGGAGTGCAGTGGCATAATCTCAGCTTACTGCTACCTCCTCCTCCCGGGTTCAAGCAATTCTCGTGCCTCAGCCTCCAGAGTAGCTGGGATTACAGACGTGCAGCACCACATCCGGCTAATTTTTGTAATTTTAGTAGAGATGGGGTATCGCCATGTTGGCCAGGCTGGTCTCAAACTCCTGGCCTCAAGTGATCCGCCTACCTCGGCCTCCCAAAGTGCTGGGATTACAGGTGTGAGCCACTTTGCCCAGCCTAGGTTTGGTTTAAACACACACATACACAATTTCAGTTGTGGGAGGCTTTACAAGTTATACTCCAAGCACTTTTTTGAAAGAGTTCCAAAAGAGCCAACCAGTACACAAGACAGGCAAAAAAGAGTTAAGTAGGATAAATAGGACTCCTACATAACATTAAAGCATGCAATAATCTGCAGCAAACAGGGAGTACTTCAAGGTTGCCCTACTGTCTTCTTTAGAACTGATTTCATCTTAACATTTTTGAAAGGTGGACATTTTAACATCATCAAGTCCATTTAGGTGACATGTTTCTTTTGTGTTAACTTGACTTGCCTGAGTGACCTAGTTAGTGAACCAGTCATGGGTAATTTGGTCACCAAGCAAATCAAGCCTGCAAGAAAGGCAGCCAATATTCAAAATACCATATTATTGTCTGAATATATTCAATTTGTTTTCAACATAAACATGTAACCTCAATAGTGAAATGTGTAACTAATGCAAGCTCCTCCAACAAGACCAAGAGAGCATCTCTTCTTCTAAGGCTTGGGTTTTGCCCAGAATTCCCAATATAGGGAATAGCCCATACCAGGAGTCATTGCTCCCGCAACAAAGCCTTGGGCTGCCATACACATGTGGATCAGGTGAAGGGACATTTTAATATTTCCCCTGATCTTTAATTTGTTAATCCATGAGCAACAACTGCTGCAAAACCTGCTATTCCAGTGGGGATTAATGGTGTCTCTTCAGCTTTTCAAATAGGTTTGGATTCCTGATCTTCATTATATGAAGAAAGAAAAACATCTGTGTTGGTTGACATAGTGATTGCTTGAAGAATCTTCTGAGAGCGAGAAAACCTCTCACAATCCAAATGGCTTCTCCAATCTTTATAGTTTTCAATTTTTTTCTTATTATTGAGTTTTAGGAATTCTTTGTTATATTTTGGATATAAATCGTTTGTCAGATAAGTGTTTGCAATTCTTTTCTTCCATTCTTTCATTTTTTTAACAGTGCCTTTTGCAGATAAGTTTTTAATTTTAACAAAATCTGACATAACTTTTTTTTTCTCTCATAGATTGTGCTTTTGGCATTATATCTAAAAACTCATCTTCTAATCCAATCATATAGATTTTCTCCCAGGTTTTCTTGTAGAATTTTTATAGTTTTACACTTTACATTTAGGTCTATGATCCATTTTGTGTTAATTTTTGTGAAAGGTGTAATGTCCTTATCTAGGTCCCAGGACCATTTGTTGAAGATCCTTTCTCTGCTGAATTGTCTTTGAATCTTTGTCAAAGATAAGTTGACTATATTTGTGTGGGTCTATTTCTGGACTGGTTTTAATCAATATATGTAGAAAACTTACTGTTAGGTAGCTTAATACCTACATTAGGTATTCAAATTTATTCTCTAAGAGGTAGAAAACAAGTGCCCCCAAGTCTGCTATCTCTCCGGAAGGAAAAAAAACAGGATAAAAATAAAATGCATTTAATTTCAATAAGCATGCGTGTGTATGAAAATCTACCTCAAAATAGCTAAAATGGTAAAAGATGTGTTGCTATTTTAAAGTCAGAAGAGTTGGATTTGCCTCCGGCAGCTTTAAGCTTCCAGGGTGTTATGGCTCACTAGTTTCAGGTTAGAAAATTAGAAATGCAAGCCATTCTATAGTTTCAGTATCTGCCATTCTATCATAATTTTGTAGTACAAGGGTTTCCAGGGAGGGACCTAAGGCAGAAGGTAGGAGGGAGGGGACAAAAATTTATGGAGAAAAGAATGAAAGGTACCAAGAGAACTGGTCCAACTATCTGTCTTTATTTTTAACAGCTTTCAAAGCAAGTCATGCATGCTGAGCACTACAAAAGCACCAGGCATTTGTGGAGGGGGAAAAAAATCCTCTGGGAATGCACTGCTTGAGGGGAGAAAATGGCTTCATAAAGAAATGATGCAAACACCATACTTTGCCCTGCCAGCAACTTCTCTCTTAATTTGCAACTGCAGAATGAAATATCCACTACACCAAAGCCTCAGTCAGCTGCAAAAACAATGTATTGTAATCTGATATTTATTTTTGCTGAAATGGATCCACGGCCTTGACATTTCAGATTCTGCAGCTTTGCAAAGCACCCAGAGAGCTTTTGCTGCCCATGAGGGAGTGCAGAAGGCCGTGAAACATCTTCCCTTTTGCAATATAATTTTTCTTCAAGAACCCAAGCCAGAGTTGCATGAGTTTCCATCCAGCTTTGGGAGGGAAAAACAAAAATGAATTAATTGAGCTTACCAGACAGCCTTCAAAAAGTGTAATGTCAGCCCTTTATTATGATATAATATCAGCCAACACTTGGTTCACTTTCCCTGGGAGATACTGGACTGGAGCTGCTGATTATGGAAGAAGCACTTGGCTGTCCCAGCCCACACACTCAAGTGATTTAAATCTAGTCTCAGGAGAGACTTGACATCATAAAGGGAAATTGTATTCAGGTTTTCTAATCTATGAAAACATTACCTCAATACTGCTAAACGCAAGCCTTACCACCATTTATTTCTTTCCTTCTGTCACAAAACTTCACAGAAGAGGAATCAATGCTTCACTACTTCACCACCTAACATTTCCTTAACTCTGAGATCCACTGCCATAGAAAATGCAAACAATGCTCTTCTTTTAAATGTCACCAAGGACCTCACATTCTTCAATCCAATATGTCTTTTTCAGTTGCCGTGGACTTTACCATTAGACACCACTTCCCAACCTTTTTTCCCATTCTGAAGCTTTGTGTTTCCTTGCCTTTTGTGGACATAGTGCCGGAAGTTTCCTCTCTGTCTCTTTTCTGTGCATTTTCCAGGCCGTTCCCTGTGCTCATTCTCCAAGGTTCTTTATTTCAACCTCTTATTCTTTTATATTCCTTCTCTCAACAAGCCCCCATTCCCATATTCACAGCTATCATCTCCCTGATGGCTGGCACTTTAGCAGCAATCTTGAATCATGAAGTACCCTTGAGGATGAAATTCACCAGTGGAGGATGCTGAAGCAGGGCATTAGAAGAAACTTGCCAACCTCCAGATTTCTTTTATGTAGTAGAATAAGCCCTGTGTGTTTAAGCCATTCTTCCTTTGAACTTCTTATTTTATGCAACAGAATCAAATTTAACTAATACAAATAGGTATCAGCCTGCGTATTGTGGCTCATGCCTATAATCCTAGCATTTTGAGAGGCTGAGTTGCAAAGATCGCTTGAGGCCAGCAATTAGAGACCAGTGTGGGCAACATAGCAAGACCTCATCTCTACAAAAAATAAAAAGATTAGCTGGTCATGGTAGCACAGGCCTGTAGTCCTAGCTACTCAAGGAGGCTGAGGTGGGTGGATTGCTTGAGCCCAGGAGTTTGAAGTTATAGTGAGCTATGATTGTGCCACTGCACTCCATCCTGGGAGACAGAGCAAGACCCTGTCTCTTAAAGAAAAAAAAAAAAAAAGAGTATAATAATGCCTTGCTCGTAAAGTCAGTATGAGGTTTACAAGATACATACAGGTCATGTGTCTAGCTTAGAACCAGTCATAGCCTATGTGACCAAATTTTACAGATATTATTATTATAAACTCTATGCTTATATTTTAGCTGTGGTATACACCATACCACAGACCATCAACTGTGTCCTAAACAAATCTCCCCACAACCAATTCCTCCTAATCTCCTTCTTCTTTGGTTTATGACATGACTAATTTGTTTCTAATGAAGGTGTTGATTTTCCTATTCTTTCCCTTTTAATATTGAATCAGTTACTAAACCCTACTAATGTAGTCCTTTGAAGCATCTCCAATTACTTTCCTCATTTTTATATTTCCTCTGCAAACTCCCTAGTAGGGACTTTCATTATTACCTACCCAAACTATTGCAACTGTCAACTCAGTTGTTCCCCCACCCTTGTGGATCTTCCTCTTTTCCAGGTTACTCTATGGAAACCTTGAGATGAAACTTCCAAGAACCGTGCTCTAATCTTGTTACTCCTGTAACTGAAGACCCGAAAAACATATGATGGTCCACTGAGCTAGATAACTCCCTCCTCAGCCTGGCTCTTGAGACCCCAACCTATCTTCTGACCTTGATCTCTGTCTCCTTACATGCCAGTCAGTCTAGACCCTTCAATTTGCCTTCTACTTTCTTAACTCTGTTGCTTGGCTCATGTTTCACTCATCCAGAATGTTCTCTTACTCCGTCCACTTCCTACATTTCAATTTCTTAGCAAACTCACAAAGCTGCATGGAAATATTGTCATTTCAGGAAGTCCTCTTTCTAAAATGGATGTTATTTTCCCTTTACTTCAAGCATTTTGTGTCTGTCTTATGGCATTTGTGTTCTATTGCTTCACAGCAGTGATTCTCAAAATTTGGAGAGTATCAGAATCACCTGGATGAATTCTGAAAACACAGATTGCTGTGCCCCACTCCCAGGGACCCTGATTTACAAGGTCTGGCGGGGTGGAGCCTAAGAATCTGCATTTCTCATAGGATCCCAGGTGATGCTGCTGGTTTGGGGATATCACATATTGGGAACTGCTTTACAGTGATTTGGATCTAATTCTTCTTCTATATTGTAAATGTCATGAGATGGAACAATATGGCTTATTTTAACCTTTGTATTTTCTGTATCTTTCAACACACAGTAGATATTTAATGATTATTTATTAATATTGAAGGCCAAAGTTTTGCTTTTAAACTTGACACTTAATCTTTGGAGTTATGTTCTGTTGTTGGTTCTCATCAGCCAGAAAGAACACATCTAAGTGCTATTGCCAAGGGCACAGCCGAATTCTTCCTAGTCTTCGCTGTTGTTTTTGGTCTGGGGATGTGAGCTCACAGCATGTACTTGGAGAAATGTTAAGTATCGAAAGCAACGACATGACATGAATTCAGTGAACGCAGTAGTTGAAGGACTCCCCCAAAGAAATAGGATGACAAAAGTTCAACATTTGTGAAATTAAGTATGAAGGTTGCCATGGTAAGGTAACAACAGATTTGAAATCTATAATTGTACTGGAGAGAGGCCTGTTAGAGTCCCCTCCATGTATTTTGTTCCCTCTTATGCTTTTAATGCTTCAGAAGCAAGTCACTCTGAATTCAAGTTGTGATTATAATTACCCTTATTATTATTCTCAGAATGTTCTTTGGAACCAACATGGTTTTTAGGGAAGAAAATTAATTGCAGCTTTTCTTGGTTTAGAAATGTAGGCAACTGGATATTCTGGCAAATTCACATCCTGTCTTCCTCCCATGCGTAGATAACAGACTTTCTCTTTCTACCTGTCTATCCAGTTTTCCAGTCAGGGTATTTTTTCAGGAGGGTATTACAGAATTCTGCATATTGTAATTGTTTTTGAAATCATAAGAAAATCAAGAACAAGTCAGCCAGAAAAACAATAACGTCACAGTCATCTCCCCAGAGACCTTTGTTTTTAGGTTTTAATATTTCATGTCAGACTTCTCATGAAGTGAATTCTATAAAAATAATGAAGGATATACGGAGATCATTACAATAAAGGACACATATCAAATATGGATATTTTTTATTTTAAGGAGGCAATTTAATTATATCCAGATGGAACATTTAAAAAGTCACATCTATGCATCATCATCTTTCAGCAGTAGCACAGATGGTACCTTTTCATTTGTACCACGTGCCAACATTGACAGTGTGTCCAGCTGTCTACCCCGCCTCCATCACAATTCCAAGTTTATGTGTAAAAGGACATGTTGGTTAAGTCAGAGACCCGTGGGAAACTGCATTACCAGGGGCCATGACATTACTATTTTACAATATTTCCTTCTTGAGGGAAGCAGATGGGGTTGCCAGACCTTGGCTTTTGTTTGCTGCACTTGAGTAAGGTGCCCCAAGTCTTTTTGCCTCATCCCGGGGACAGGCCACAGATCTGCAGTGATAGAGAGAACCTTGCAACATCTGCAGACCTTCTGTTAAAGCCCTTGTTTGTTTAATATTCTGTTTCCTTGCTATTTATGTTTCTAGAAATTAGGGAGAGCCTTATCCCTTCATGTCCCAAATAAAGTTAAAAATGATGACTGATGTCATCAAGGGCCCTACAGCTTACGAGAAGCAAACGAACAAACCCATAAAACCAAATAGAGTGGAAACACATCATCACCAGCACCACCAGCACCAGCACATCGCCCCCCTCCCCCATCTGACTGTAGGAATGGTTTGTGTGGAGACAGCAGCAGGAATTTTGTTTCTCTAGGGAAATTCCTACGGTCTTCCTGGGGCAGCATACCAGCTTGGGGCCCAGAAAAATCCCAACCAGGGGAGGCACCAAGAAATTAAGTAATGGGAAGCACTTCTCATTGCATTTGAGGGCAGCTAAAGAGACAATGAAAGCACTTGCCGGCCGGGCACGGTGGCTCACGCCTGTAATCCCAGCACTTTGGGAGGCCGAGGTGGGCGGATCACGAGGTCAGGAGATGGAGACCATCCTGGCTAACACGGGGAAACCCCGTCTCTACTAAAAATACAAAAAATTAGCCAGGCGCAGTGGCGGGCGCCTGTAGTCCCAGCTACTCGGGAGGCTGAGGCAGGAGAATGGGGTGGACCCCAGGAGGCGGAGCTTGCAGTGAGCCGAGATGGAGCCACTGCACTCTAGCCTGGGCGATGGAGCAAGACTCGTCTCAAAAAAAAAAAGAAAGCACTTGCCACTCTCAGGCTGACCTGCAGTTTGTTTTGCTGTGATAACACAAACTGTCCAAAGAGCACAGAATCCCTAATTTTGGCATATCCCAGGGCCCTAGGGCATTTCATGGCCTAGCACTTATCACTTTATTGACAAATCCTAAACTGACTGATGTCACTGATAGTGATAGGCGCTTATCATTTTCAACATTCCTGTGTCCTTGCGCTTAGTCAGGAGCCTCTGCAGCTCCTCTCCTCAAGAGATGGAGCCTATTTCCTTGCCCTTTGGTTCCGATATCATCTGTGTGATTTGCTTTCGCCAATGGGACGTCGGCAGCCGTGACTCAAGCAGAAGCTTGAGAAAAAGCTTGTTCTTTTGCAGTGGGGTTTGCTCCTCTGCTGCGGCCATAAGCAAGTGCCCAGGCCATCCTGCTGGAGAATGAGAGGGATGTGGGGCAGGGCTGGGTTGTTCCATTTGTCCCAGGTAAGAACAGTCTAGGAGCAACTCACAGCCAAAGGACTCTGAGACCAGTACTTTACCTGCCATTTCATTGTCAAATTCTGGTTTTAGGGCTGGGCACGGTGGCTCACTCCTGTAATCCCAGCACTTTGGGAGGCCAAGGCAGATCATTTGAGGCCAGGAGTTCGAGACCAACCTGGGCAACATGGTGAAACCTCGTCTCTACTAAAATTACAAAAATTAGCCAGGCGTAGTGGTGCGTGCCTGTAATTCCAGCTGCTCAAGAGGCTGAGGCATGAGAATTGCTTGAACCTGGGAGGCGGAGGTTGCAGTGAGCCAAGATCACACCACTGCACTCCAGCCTGGGTGACAGAGCAAGACTCTGTCTCAAATAAAAAAAATCTGGCTTTATCTCCCATGTAATTCCCAAGCTTGCCCACTTCGCTCTAACTCCATGGCTGCCATCCTCACAGTTGTACCATATTTCACCTGGATTTCTGTAATGCCCTTTTTCCTTCACACTTTCCTGCAAGACTTTGCCCACTCAGCAACCTGGGAATCTTTTAGAAACATAAATCAGATGGTGTCAGTCTGCTGGATAAACCCTTTGCTGGGTGCTCCTTCCTCTTAGAATAAAAGCCAATACTTAGGCCAGGCGCAGTGACTCACGCTTGTAATCCTGGCATTTTGGGAGGCTGAGGTGGGCAGATCACTTCAGGTCAAAAGTTCAAGACCAGACTGGCCAAAATGGTGAAACCCCATCTCTACTAAAAATGCAAAAATTAGCCTGGCATGGTGGCGGGCCCCTAATGCTGGCTACTCGGGAGGCTGAGTCAGGAGAATTGCTTGAACCCGGGAGGTGGAGGTTTCAGTGAGCCGAGATCACACCACTGCACTCCAGCCTGGGCAACAGAGCAAGATTCTGTTAAAAAAAAAAAAAAAAAAAAAAAAAGCCAATACTTAGCAGTTCTCAAGGCTCACATGGTGTGCTTCCTTAGCCGAACTCACTACACTGCCCCAGCCTCTTCCTAGGCTCCTATTCCACTGACCTGCTTTTTTCCCTCAGCAAGATAACTTCCTTCCCATCTCTGAGTCTTTGTCCGTGCTGCTCCCTCCACTTGGAATGCCCTTTCCCCAGCACTGCCAATCACTGGCTGATTTTCCTGCTTCAATCTTTGCTTAAACATTACCTCCTCCTGGAAAGCTTCTCTGTCCTCTACCTAATGAACCCTCCAAGCTGCAGTCATACCATCTAGATGATTTCTTTCATAACATTAATCACGGTCTGTAATTATCCTATTATTTATTTGCTTCTTCGTTGGCTGCCTTCCTAGTTAGAATGTAAGTTCCTCTTAGACAAGATTGTGATTTTCTTACTTTCACTGATATTTCCAGCACCTTGCCCAGAGCTCAGCATATTGTCAGTGCTCTGTGGATGTGTCATACATGAGGTTAAAAGTGGAGAACCCTTATATCTGTACATGCATTCACACAAATAACATACATGCAATAAGTGTTCATGTGAATATGTTAGTGATTCCTTTTTCTTTCTGTGTGTGTGTGTGTGTGTGTGTGTGTGTGTGTGTGTGTGTGTTTTGACCCTGTCACTTAAACTGGAGTGCAGTGGTGCAATCACAGCTCACTGCAGCCTCAACCTCCCGGGCTCAAGTGATCCTCCCACCTCAGTCTCCTGAGTAGCTAGAACTACAGGCACACACCATCATGCCTGGTTAATTTTTTGATTTTTTTGTAGAGATGAGGTCTCACTATGTTGCCCAGGCTGGTCTTGAACTCCTGGGCTCAACTGCTTCTCTCACCTCAGTCTCCCAAAGTCTGGGATTATAGGCATGAGCCACCATGCCTGCCATGATTCCTTTAACTTCACTCTCATATGTAATGTACATGTGGAACACACATACATGTGATATATTTGCAGTATTTGTGTATAATGTATAATATACGTATATATGTAATGAGATCTTTATTTAAAACATTTTTGGAGTCCTTTATTTTTCACCCAACACACACACATAAATATACACAATTTACTCCTGAGAATCTTGCATTGTATAAAAATAGAAATTGAGCATCTTTTTGTAACAGCAGATATAAGCTTACTTATTTTTAAGGTTGCATAGTATTCCTTTGTGTGGCTATATCATAATTTATTTAGCCATTGTGATTTAGTAAGTACTAAGGTTGTTTTCATTCAGTAATGAGAAAACAGAAGCTGAAGGAGAAAAATAGTTTGTCCAAGCCAACCAATGTTGAACTTGGGGTCTGAGTCCTAGTAATGGGGTGGGGCACCTGAAGCCTAACCTGGCACACCCATGCCATGCGCCTGGTAGGAGACATGTTTGTTGGGGGTAGATTCCATTCCTGTTGCTGTCTTTTTTTTTTTTTTTTTTTTTTTTGAGATAGAGTCTCATTCTGTCACCCAGGCTGTAGTGCAGTGGCGCAATCTCGGCTCACTGCAACCTCTGCCTCCCAGGTTCAAGCGATTCTCCTGCCTCAGGTTCTCAAGTAGTTGGGACTACAGGTGCGTCCCACCACGTCCGGCTAAGTTTTTGTATTTTTAGTAGAGACGGGGTTTCACTGTGTTAGTCAGGATGGTCTCCAACTCCTGACCTCGCGATCCGCCCGCCTCGGTCTCCCAAAGTGCTGGGATTACAGGTGTGAGCCACCGCACCTGGCCGCTGTCTTATTTTTTTTGGCTCTACTTTCTCCAATCAATTCATCTCCCAACAAGTTGAAAGGGATCATATATGTCAGTGGTTTTCAAACATTACTGCTCATAAAATTACCCAGAGATCTTGTTATAACACAGACTGCTGGGCTCCACCTCAGAGATTCTCACTCAATAGATCTGGGGTGGAGGCTGAAAATTCTGCATTTCTACCAAGTTGATGGATGCTGAAGCTACTGGTCCATTGTCCGTGCTTTGAGTATGTGAAGTGCTCTGTAAAGTCTGTAAAATCAAGAGGGTGTGAGCTTTGAGCCTGTACTGAATCCTTACTGAATGCCAACTATTGGGATAAGCATTACAGGGAAATAAAGAAACCCAACGTGGAGTCTCATCCATAAAGACTTGAGAATTTAATCAATGAAAACAAAATGTGTAACAATAGCGTAAGTTTTCAGTACAAAGAAGAGTGATATAAGTGCCAAAGGAATAGTCTTTAATTAGAAACCAGTTCTGGGGAAATAAACACTCTACTTAGTGCAGACCATCTGATTTTTGGAAACTTCTCGAATATCAGTTTTGTTGATAAAACCTTCTCCCCTCACTTTAGCATGTGTGGAATTAAGTGTTTTCCTGGAGCTTGACAACTGGTTTGAGCCTCTGCTTGCTGTCTCTCTCTTAGCTGAGACTGTCCCAAGAGCCACATTACCAGAAATGGAGGCTGACTTAGATCTGTTTTCCTAGAGCAGAGCCTGAGATGGGAGGTTCTTGTGCAAGTGATTTATCTAGGGAGTGCTCTCAGAAGAAATCTGAAATGGGATGAGGAGAGCAAGACAGGGCAGGGGCAGGAGAAAAATGAGGATATGGGCTCCGTTGTAGCCTCAGCCTGACCCCACAGGGAGCTCTGGAACAAGAACAGCAGCAGAGCTGTGCCACCGTGAGTCAAGGGGGCAGCCTTCAGTGCCCTGCTATCAGTCACTGCTGTGGGTTGTTCGGGGCGGGGGGTGGCATCATCTCCAGGGTGATGTGGCTCCCTTTGGCACAGGTGCCTTCATGAGGACCTTGTAGGCCAGGGGACTCCTCCTGACTTTCCCCCATTTCCCCCCTGATTCTCACAGTCTTTGTAAAACCCTCTTTTCTTTCTTCTCTTTTATTTGGCAAGCACGTACCACACACATATTCTAGGCACTATTTGTATACTTGTAAGGTCCGTTCAGGGGCCTCAATCTCTGTTCCAGAACAAACAGCGATGTCAATTGCTGACAAAATCTGACCTGGTGTCTCCAAGGAGGTCCTTGACACTCTGCCTCCAGGGTCATACACCTGTATTTTATTGGTGGTCTTCTAAAGACAACTCCCAGTGTAAGATCAAATGTCCTGCCTCTGGGTTCGCCCTCTCCTGCCCTACCCCACACTGTAGCCAGGGGAATCTCCAGTCAAGAGAGGCTGGCCCCTTTACTCTCACTTAAAATCTTTAAGGATGCTGTATTGCCCTCCAGGTAAAGTCCAAATTCCCCATCCTGGTTTGTAAGATTCTTTATGTTTTGGTAATCAGCCCACCTCATCTCTCACCTCTACTTAAGCTTGAGGAAAGTCGAAATGGCCACTCACCAGGGCATCTGCATGTCTGTGTCTTAGCTTGTTCTAGTGTGCTGAATAATGGCCACCACAAGATACCAGGTCCCAATCCGTGGAAACTGTTAATGTTACTTCGCAGGAAAAATGGGTCCTTTAAGATGTCACTGTAAATGATCTTCAGATGGAGAGATGTTCTTGGATTATCTGGGCCCTAAATGCAATCCTAATGTGTTTGTAAGATAGAAGCAGGGCCGGACACAGTGGCTTACTACAGTAATCCCAGCATTTTGGGAGGCCAAGGTGGGCGGATCACTTGAGGTCAGTTCAAGACCAGCCTGGTCAACATGGCAAAACCCAGTCTCTGCTAAAAATACAAAAATTAGCTGAACGTGGTAGTGCACACCTGTAATCCCAGCTACTTGGGAGGCTGAGGCATGAGAATTGCTTGAACCCGGGAGGCAGATGTTGCAGTGAGTTGGGAGGGATCACACTACTGCACTCCAGCCTGGGAAACAGAGTGAGACTCTGTCTCAAAACAAAACAAAACAACAACAAAAAAAGACAGAGGCAGTGGGAAAGTTGACACATAGAAGAGGTGAGGGGAAGAGGGAGACAGAGATTGGAATGGTACGGCCACAAGTCAGGGACCGCTGGCAGCTACCTGAAGTTGGAAGAGGCAAGAATGGATTATCCCCTAGACCCTAGCCTCTTTAGGAAGCGTGACTCTATCAGCATCTTAATTTCAGATTTCTGGTGTCTAGAACAGCAAGAGACTAAATGTCTTTTGTTTTAAGCCACCTGCTTTGTGGGAATTTGTTATAGCAGCCATAGGAAACTAATACGGTTGTGATTTACCTCTTCCTGGAATTACTCGGGACCCCCACTCTCTCCCACAACACATATTTCATCAGCATAATTCTTTGTAGCTCATATGCTGCCTCCTCCAGGTAGCCTCCCAGATTTCTCCTCTCATCACCTCCAGGCTTGGGTCTGAATAGACAGACCTCCTCTCTCTCCCATAATTCCTTATGCGATCCTCTGTCATTGCTTTTGCTCCATTCTTTTGTATATGACTCTTCCTAGGTCAATCTCCTTGTTAAATTCTAAATCCCCAGGGTCCTATTCATTTTCCTAGCCCCCGGGCTTGGCATCATGCCAGGTAAAAGTGTCTTTTCTGTATTTGTTTTCTGCCATGATGGGGACGTAGATGCTATGGTCCAGTGGTTAAAGGAGAGATTTGGGGACCTGACAAATCACCATACATGGATGGGTGACAGCTCCCCAGGCTGAGCCAGGAGTGGGCAGCTTTCTCCCTGACTGTCCAGCCCTCCAACTCAACCTGCTCTAGAGCTTTTTGGGGCCAGGGGCCTGGGGTGCTCCTTTCAGTTTCATGTCTGCAGCACCCATGTTTATTTTCTGCTCAGCTTTTTTTATAATCTCCTCCTCTCTCTGCTCTCCTTCTCCTGCCTCCCAAACAACAGTGACTCACCACCTCCGATGCTGCTCCCTTTTGTCATTATTTTTAGGAGCCGCATGATTTCTCTCATTATCACCCTCGGGCTAGACCAGGATTTGGCCTGCAGTGTTTTATTTCCTAGGGCCAAGGTGCAGAGCACAGACCAAGTGACATTTCAGTAAACTAGATGTCAGGTTAGTGTTCTAATAACCTGGTTTCTCTGAGGAGGTAGAGGCTGAACATAGCATTTGAAAATTAAAGATTGGGCTTCAGTCAAAGAGATGATCTTGAGTCTTTTCAATTCTTCCTCTGACACACAGAATTCCTGGCCAACATTTGCAGTCAATTTTGACACTCCCTCCTAAAATCGGACATTTTTTATTAGCTTCAAATGAAGGTAGGTAATTGTTTTGTTATGTTTTTAGACACCAGGTAGAGGGATTCTAACGTGGAGGTGGTGGTGACAGCCTATTTTCTACCCTTTGTGCTGTTTAGAAGCCACTGTAATGTTGTAATTATGAAAGCTGGGCTTTCGGGGAGAGTTTAATAGCTTGTTCATAAAGTGGCTGAAATAGTTATCTATTGCTACGTACAAATTATCCTCAAACTTAGCAGCCCCAAACAACAAACATTTGTGATCTCACAAAGTTTCTGAGAATCAGGATGCAAGAGCAGCATAGCTGGGTGGTTTTGGCTCAGGGTCTCTGATGAGACTGCAGTCAATATGTTGGTTGGGGCTGCCATCTTCAGAAGGGGCTGGAGGATCTGCTTCCTAGAAGCAGATCACATGGCTATTGGCTGAAGTCCTCAGTTCCTTGTCACACAGACCTCCTTAGAGGGTTGCTTGAGTACTTGTATGACATAACAACTGGCTTCTTCCAATGTAAGTGATCCAAGGGAAAGAAAGGAGGAAGCCACAGGCCTTTGATAACCTAGTTTCAGAAGTTACACATTGTCACCTCTGCCTTATTCTAGTCCATAGAAGTGAGTCACTAAGCTCATACTTGAGGGGAAGAGAATTAGGCCTCACCTTTTGAAGGGAGTGTTGAATAATTTGTAGACATATTTTAAACCACCTAACTGTCTTTTTTTCAAACAGCTTCACACAAGGCAAACAAGTCATTGTTAGCCTGTGGATAAAAATACCACCTGGTATTTGAATGTTCTGCTGGGAGGTTGCAAGAAACATGGAAGTCTTATATATCACACTCATTGAAATAGTGAAAAAGTCGTATTTATGAAGATGAGTGAGAGGGTATTCTGCTTTCGTAGGCATGGATGAGGGAAGAGTTTGGAAAATGTGGGGGACACAATTTAACTTAGAATTTTCTGTTTAATATATACATTGCTAACTAGCTATCTCATTGGGCTCTTTGATTCAACCATTCAACACTATGAGGAATGAGACAAAAATCCCTGCCTTCAAGGCTGAGAGATGAATGATGCAGAGCTAACCCAGCTAAGCTGCCCAAACCTAGCCCAGCCTAGACAGAAACTCAGCTGACCCACAGGTGCATAAATGATTCCAGCAGAGACGGGTAGAACTGCTTAGCTGAGCCCAGCTCAGATATATACTGAAGAAGTGTGAGACATTAATACTTATTGTTGTAGGCCACTGAGATTGCATGATTACTTGTTATGCAGCAATAGGAACAGACACAAGTTTACAGTGTCAAAAGAGACAAACATAATGAAAAAATTTGCAAAGCAATATACAATAAATATTATACTTGAAGATTGTATAGGGTGCTCTGAGAAGAGTGAAATGGGAGTGTTTAAATTTGCCTTGGGAAGTTGAAGACTTCAGTTTCCTGAATAAAGTCCCAAAGATGAGCAGGTATTTGCCAAGGTGAGGTGGGAAAAGCACATCCTTTCAGCTACTGCAAGTATCTTAGTAAATTGGAGAGCGATAGTAATGGATGAGTCCTAATGGTTGGCAGCCACTGGATCAGGAATAGCTTCATATATAGTGCTAGAATTTTCACTTCATCTTAAAGGTAACTATTGCAGGACTGAAGAGGCATAAACTGATCAGACTGATGGTTTTTTAACCATGCTCTGGGAGTGGTATGGAGGGTGAGGCGAGACCCAAGCAGGAACTGGGTAGGCTCATACTGAGTGTGTGCTCTCCCAGATATGGCCGTGGGAAAGGAGGGGGCAGAGGAAAGAGATATTCGGAGGTGGCATAGACAAGACACGGTGACTGATTTAATGAGGGGGTGGTTCCTGGCTTCAGTCCCAAGGCAGAGAAGTTTAGAAGGGGGCGGTGGTGAGCATGTCATTGTGGTTCATGATGAGTTTGAAGTGCCTGTGGGTGAGCTAGAAGGAGGTGTTTAGTAGGCAGGCAGAAATGTGGTTTTGGGCCTCAGAAGAGGAGCCTGCAGCAGGCATCTAGGTTTGGGGATCATTTGCATAAAGGTAGTAGCTGAAGCTATTATAGGCAAGGTTGGGTTCGTATACTTTGAGAAGCAAACCCAATTTAGTATCTTAGGGAAATGCAGACACCTAAAATATGTGCAGAGGAAGAGAAACTGAAGGAGATCGACAAAGAGCAGCCAGAGAAGACCCAGGGGAAAGTGGTTTTGCAAAAACAGATGAAGGAGTTTTTTTTAAGTTGGAGGTTAACAACATCAAATATCCCAGGGAGACTAGAGTAGCTGAGGATTGAAAGATTTTACTTGTTTGTTTTGTGCCCAGAAAGTATAATGAGTTTTATGGTGACCTGAGTGAGGGTTTCATAAAGGTCAAGAAGGATGGAAGATAGACTGTAAAGAATGAACAGGAAAACTAAGTCAAGAAACGAAAACCATAATGGTTATCAACTGCTGCATGATATTTGAACTATCCATGGTTTCTTGGTCTTAGCACTGACTTTCGCCATGGATGGGTAGACAATTCTGTGCAGGCTTTGAATCGCTTCAAGCAGGAGGCGTCTTGCCTTTAGTGTGTACCTTGGGTTTTCCTTTTTGTCTCAGGGCTTCTTCAATGCTATGGGCATCGATGAGAGTTTGCTCGACCCTGTGCATGCAAGCGTGGCAGTGTGGGGAAATTAATACCTCTAGAAATAACCCTTTAGGTACAGGGGATGAGAGCTGATGAATAAATGCTCCTGCCACCCATCTTTTGGGTGGCCAATACTGAGAGTCATTCTGTACACTTCTCAGAGGTCCCATGGAATTGAGCCCCATTGTCCAGAGTGGTGACCTTGACAACAATGCTTATGGTGGCCTTTCTTTCTTAAAAGATCTCTTACTCTGGCTCTCTGAGATCACCTCTTAAATAAACTACCTGAATCAAAGAGCATATGTCAGTCTCTGTTTTGAGAGCATCTAAAGCAAAAAGGAAATATTTTAGACACTAGCAATTTAAGACGATTACATACATTATCAACAGGTACTCACTCACTGCACCCATTCTCCCAACTACAGCTCCTGCTACTTAGGTAGCCATGTTTTGTGTCACATGACCAACTTCTCCATCAATAGCTCATTGGACCAAAGGTGAGCACATGACTGAGCTCAACCAATCCAAACATAGGCTGCTCAGCAACCTATGATGTTGCCTGTTGTGAACCTAAGGTGGGGAAGTAACTGGATTCTTTTCTGTGGGAATTTCAGTAGAAAACATCTCAAGAATGAGGGAGAAAGCAATGAAAGCAGAAGCTGAAAGGTTGAGATGAAAAAAGTAAATGGAGAAAACATGGTTGGTTCTCTTTAGCCAACATTATGAGGTAGCCAAAGCGGTGAGAATATAAAGACAAACAGAAGTGGAAGCACCACATAGCTGTTAAGCAAGAGGAAGAGAAGACTCTATGACTCTCTAATTTCAATTCTTCTGTGTGACGTTCACCACAAGCTTCCTTTTGCTTGAGGGACGTTTAGTAAGACTGTTTCATGCAGCTACAACAGCCTCAGTAGAGTCAGTGTGACTGGAGAAAGATACCTATGGAGAGGGAATGTGTTTGAAGCCTTACTCATTGCTCCAAACCAACACTCTACCCTTCTCCACCCTGTTCTGGGTCTTGGAAGTGCCAATTTGTGTGGACCTCATTACTGACTCCCATCCACTAGCTTCTGGTAGGCTTTGGCCCTTGGAAGCCATCAGAAAGGCAAGAAATCAGACTGTAGGAGTAGAGGGAGACTGGTATTTATTTTCAGTTTTCTCTCTCCACGTTGCCCTAAGTTGGCTCCATTCCTTCACCAAAGGCCACAGCTCCAGCCAGACGGTGTCCTCTCCATGGAAAACTACTTTTTCTAGGTTCAGGGAAACTGCTCCCTTTCCTTGCCTCTTTGGGACTAGGGGTGGGAAGGGCCCCCAGTGTTGCTAGTCCCAAGGGACTGCATGCACTCTCCTCCTTGGTTTCTCTAAACCTGCCCACACCTTTATAAAGAGTCACTGTTATTAAAGTCCTGTTACATTACCCAGGCATTCTAAGAGCCTGACTGATACAGGAAGGCAGTACAGCATAATTGGGAAGGGACATTTTGAAACTGGAGGGACAGGAAATAAAAGTGGTTTATGCCTTATAATTGCAGACCATGGTGCTGTACTACTGCAGGGAGCATTTTTCACATTGGGAAGCAATTATGTAACCTATGCCTATATATATGTCATTTTGGTAACTATTTTGAACTTCCATGTTGAGATATAACATACATACAGAAAAGTGCACATGTAACATATTACACAGATCAGTAAACTTTCACTGACTGAACATGCCCATGTAACCAGCACCTATATCAAGAAGCAGAATTACTAGCACCCCAGAAGCTTCCCTTGCATCTTTAGTCACTAACCATTTCCCCCAAGGATTACCACTATTCTGGCTTCTAACACTATGGGCTCATTTATCCTGTTTCTGAACTTTATACACATGGAATGGAACAATGTGCTCTCTTTTGTATTTGGCTTCTTCCATCCTATATTGAAATAATAAGACTTATGTATGTTGCTTCAGCATGTAGTTGTAGTTTACTTATTCTCATTACTGTAGGTGTTCTATGTGAAAACAACCAAAATTTATTTATTCATTCTATTGTTGATGGGCATGTGGATAAATGCCAGTTTGAGCTACAAACATTCTAGTACCTGTTTTTGGGTGAACAAAAGTATATACAGTTGACCCTTGAACAACCTGGGTTTGAACTGCACAGATCCACTTACATGTGGATTATTTTCAACCAAATGGGGATGGAAAATACAGTGTTCATATGATGCAAAGCTCAAGGATACAAAGGGCTGACTTTTTCTATACTCAGGTTTCACAGGACTGACTTCAAGACTTGAGTGTACACAGATTTGGGTAGAGGCAGAAGTCCTAGAACTAATCCCTTGCCTATACAAAAGGACCACTGTATTTCTGTTTAATAGATACTTAAGAATGGAATTGCCAAGTCAGTGTATGCATACAGCTTTAGTACATACAGCCAAATGGTTTTCTAAAGTGGTTATACCAGTTTACACTGCCACCTGTTGGGCATGAGAACTTCAATGGGATCATACATTTTCCGTGGTACCAGTCCAGGATTTTCCTGTGTTCCCAAGGACCCCAGGCCTAAGGAGGTGTCAGGCAGAGAACTCTATTGATCCAGAGTTTGGGATTTATAGTCCAGGATTGAAGGGCAGAACAGGGAAGATGTTGACCCAAGAGTGGAGGCTGTCACACACTGGAGCTCTTGGCAGGATTGGAAATTGGGGTCATTGAGAGAAAACTTAAAAGCAGACATTAGAAGTTTAGGTTAGTTTGAAGGGCAAGTGCAAAGACATAAGAAAGAACATGAGAGACTGGAGGTATGAGTATTTTGATTAGAGAATGACATATATGGAGTTTAAGATTGCTGAACTTTGGAACAGTGTTGGATGAGCTGAGACCCAGGATGAAAACAGCTTTGTGGTGTAGGAGGGTGTACTCAAGGGCACCTTGGTGATGGCTGTGAGAATAAAGAAAGAGAGGGCAACCAAGGAACAGGTTATTTTGGGAAGATGAACTAGAAATAGCCTGAAGAGGCAAGGGAGAACTGAGTTTGTAAACAGCCTCTGTCCTCCAATCCTTCAGAAACCATTGTTATTTAAAAGCTTCTTTTTATACTTTTTTCTCTGGTTCCTTTTTTTTTTTTTTTGGACGGAGTCTTGCTCCGGGCTGGAGTGCAGTGGTGCCATCTCGGCTCACTGCAACCTCTGCCTCCCGGGTTCAAGCGATTCTCCTGCCTCTGCCTCCCGAGTAGCTAGGACTATAGGCACCGGCCACCTCACCCGGATAAGCTTTGTATCTTTTGTAGAGACAGGGTTTTACCGTGTTGGCCAGGCTGATCTCGAACTCTTGTTCCTTTTTAACTAATAATGACAGTTCTCCTCATTCTCTTCCGTGTTGCCATTTTGTCAAAATTGTTTGACTCTATCTTCTTTGGTGTTCCTTTTCCTTGTCTTCCTGTTCATGCTAAACTATCTGGTTCATTGCCTCTGGGTCTTTAGGATTAAAAGAAACAAAACCAAAAACAAACCAAAAAACACCTTTCCTGATATTATTATCTGTCATCCAAAACCTTAGATCTACTGCCAATATTTAGAATATTTATATATTAATTTTTCCATCTGCTCTTGAGTTCATCCTATTTGTCTTCTAAATTATCTAGAACAGAGACTTTTAAAGATTTCTCTCTCTCTCTCTCCTTTGCCTCTTCTTTTTTAACAGTGAAAGTGCTTTCAAACAAAATCTTCGATGAAACCCTATATATGGAACAGGCGAATGTGGAGCTGCTGTTACTGTATGCAACCTGAACGATGGGATGCAGTACCCTGGGTAGGTGCCCTGCTTGCGTGGTCTCTCCCTCATTTCCCTCCAACAGTAGATGCTTCTTAAATACACCTTCTAATTTTCTTGTCCCTGTCTCTTATTCCACCCACAACAGTGGCAATCAGTTTCATACAAGGTCCAACCAGCCTTACGGAAGTGTGAGCTGACTGTCCCCACTGCAGCCCCACCTCTCCCTTCTGCCCTGGAATTTTTTAGTCCTCTGGTGCAGGACATCCTTGCAAATAACCCGTTGTCATCCATGCACACAACCGAGAACAGGGAAGTAAACACCCTGCCCTGTGGTAATCTCTAAGGTATATAAATGAAGGTTCTGAGAGTAGAAATTTACATAGGCCATTGTCACAGTCAAATTGATAATTGTGTAAAACAAAGTGTGGCAATCCTTGACCAGAAGGAGTTGGGAGTTGAGGGGCAAATGCAGCTCCCTTTCTTGTCCCAGGCAGATGGTCCTAATATGCATTTCATAGGCTTCCCAGCTGTCCCACAGAATCAAACGTGCAGGTGGCTAACTCCATAACTCATGCCTCCATTGGCTTTCCAATGACTTTTTTCACCATTCACTTTTTCATCCCTCATTCCTGCTCCCTGGAGTCACAGTTCCAGATAAACTACTTAAACTTATTCCTCTATTTCAGGCTTTGTTTCCTAAGGAAGCATCCTGTAACATCCCCTAACTTGAGAAAAGCACTTCCAAGGTACTCCAAAGTTTCTTCTTGGTTTGAAATCATTGCTCTGGAATAAAATTACGTTGAGATAGTTGGAAGAGCTATCTTGACTAAAGAACTGTTAATTATTCTCAGCGCTGAGTAGGTTATTTGCATTTAATGTATATAAATGAAAGCTCTGAGAGTAGAAATTTAAATGGGCCATTGTCATGGTCAAATCAATCCGCATTGAAAACAAAGTGAATCTTTAGTGGAGTGGTATAAAAGCTCCAGCCCCTTGGAGAGTCTGTTTGTTCTGGTTTGGAGTTTTGCCTTTAATAACAAATGAAAGTACAGATTTAGGTCTCTAGGGCTTTCTATCTCCACAGCCTCTGGATGTTTAAAAACACATACCATTAGCACTTGCCTCATCTTTCCTAAACTGGCAGTTGTCACGGTTCCTTTAAAGAAGTACAACAGTTCCTCGGAAGATAGCAGCCACTTCCCACACCCCACACCCCCAGACACCCAGGATATATCTTGTGTATACTTAAGCTGTCTTTGACACACATAATTTCTTTTTCAACCCTGAGTAATCAGTCCTTTTTGTCCCCTTAGTAAAGAGAACACTGTATCTTTGTACAGAAAACGTGGGGAGGAAAGGAAAATAAAAGAAAGACCCCTTTCCTCCCTAAATTTCAGTGCAAATTTCCACAAAATAGCAACAAATAAAAGATAGAAAGGAAAATAAATACAGAAGTGTCCAGAATAAGGGTATTTGTCAAGTGCTAATTGAGGATCCAGTTTTATTTGTACATTTTGAAATGTTTTCTTTCAAGTTCTGGGTATTCAGGGGTTAATGATGTGGCTGAAACCCTATTGCTTTGAATAGGAGGGATTAGTTTTGTTGTTTCAGGATTAAGGTCAGTCTTATCAACAGGCTGTCAGCAGCCACCCTCAGCCCTACCTACAATCACTCTGCTCATGGTTCTCAAATCCTCCGTTGGGCTGCTGGACCACTGAGTCCTGTGATTTTTCTTTTGAATACCATTAAAGGGGAAGAATACTGGCATGTGCCCACTCTAAGAAACACAGAGAGTTCACCTTAACTTTTTGTTTTCATGAGTGTCTAGGGTCAAAGAGGAGAGAAGAATTCCATACACCTCTTTGAGGTTGTAGTAGATTGATTGCAAAGACAGGCATACTATTCACCAATCTCTGTATGCACACTCTTTGCAATGAGACTGAAGAATTTTTCAACAAGAAGCAGAGCATATTTCTCTATTTCTTGGATCTGGACAGGTCTTGTGACTTGCTTTGGCCAATAGGACGTGGCAGAGATGAAAAGCTTAGCCCTCGAGATAACTTGCATGCTTCCAATCTCTTTTCTGGACTCCTGACTTTGTCATGAGAACAAACCTTGGCTCCCTGCTGGAGAATGAGAGACTTCATAGAGAAGGAGCCTCAGCCAATAGCTGGCCAACTCCCAGAAGCTGAGCTACCCAGTGGGCTGTAGCTGACCACAATCACATGAGGAGCCCAGCAGAGACTGGAAGAACTGCCAGCCAAGCTTATCCCCAAATGCCAAACTGCAGAATTGCAAGCTAAATAAATATTTATTATTTTAAGACACTGGTTTTGGGGCAGTTTGTTACATAGTAGTAGCTAACTGATAACAGAAGTTCATAGTCTCCACCATATTCCTTGAATATTTTGCCTGGTTTCCCTTATTATCATTAACAGTACTGGCAAAAATGATAACAATAGGTAACAGTAAGATAGAACCGTAGAGCGTAAAAGTCGTTTGGGATCATAGTAACATTTGGGGAAGTATTCCTATTTTCTGGACATGAACAAAAGAGAAAACAGTATTAATGCCCTTGACCTTGATGACTTTTGGGTAATGGTCAGAGACTGAATTTTAATGGTGAAAAATTCAGTGCCCCCACTGCTACAATTGGGAACATGGAGATACTTGGGCAGTTTATTGGTAGACCTGACAAAAGTATGAAACATATTTGATGTGAAATTAATTTACTTAAACCTAAGATGAAGTCCAGTGAGTACAACCTATGCACATACATGTGATAAGTGAATATTCTAATTAAAAGTAGCAAGAGAGGCCTGTTTCTGACCCTGATGGTGCTGATTGTGTTTCCTTTCACCTTAATCATCATCTTAGTGGTATGGAAGATTTACAAGGCAATTTAATGAACATTATCCTCATTGATATTCCCAGCCACCCCATGGAAATGGTAAGGCAAGCATCGTGACGTCCATTTTGCTTATCCATAGACTAAAACTCAGGGAAGTCTTAATCAAGACTCCTGATTGAATTCTCTTTCCAGAGCATGTCCATGCTACCCTTTAGTGTGCAATTTTGTGGGAGGCAGAACATTGCCTTTTACTATAAACTTTCATTTCTCCAACCCTTGTTTGGGGAGGGTGTAGTGATGCCTGAGGACAAAGGCTAAGTTTCATTGTGAAGGGCAGTGGGTTTAGGCAATCGTTTTGGTATTGCTTTGCATGCAGCTTCTTGCTCAGCACCAAAGAATGCCAAGGGGCATTTCACTGAATAATGATGGATCCAAAAAATGCTTTGAAGCAGATGGAAGGCAGCATATTTCTCTACAGCAGTGTTTTGGGGAAGATGCTTAGGAGCTGTCCTGAATCTTGTGAAGGTATTATCTTAGTAGGACTCTCTGAGGAGCAGACCCTGAAACAAGGTTTTTTGGGCAAGTAGTTTATTTGAGAGGAGATTCCAGAAAAAAAAAGTAGGAAAGGTGGGAAAGAGACAGAGAAAAGCAGATAGCCAGTAAAGTGATTGATAATTATCAGGTGAGTTATCACATGAGCAATTAGAGATTGATTCAGCTGGGGAACTCTGGGAGACAATGCAGAACACACACCTTGGAGTTATCCCAACCTAGGGCCAAAGAAGCTGGGGTATCCACTCATCCGTCCTCATCCATTCTTGATGACTGCTTGCAAGGCCATTAAAACTTCAGCGTTCTGGCTATCCCTGCTGCAAGGCAGAGAATTACATGATTCTTCACTGCAAACAGCCTTTTATGAACAGAGGTGTGGCTTGGAGGATGTGGGCAAGGCATCAGCAGGGTCTGGTAGGAGGATTATCGGCCAAATTTTTCTGATTTCTTTATGGAGATAGGATCATAAACTCAAGGCAGTCAACCCCCTGAATAGAATGGTCTTGAAGCTATGTTATGGCAAGAGGCTAGAGGAGCCAAGGATTGTGTAATGGAGGGTGGTGAATACCAGCTGGAGGCATCCTGCCTGGGATTGCTCCTCCAGAACAGTGAGACAACTGAGAGTGTTGGCAACTCATCCAGGAGATAGCTGCGGGTACTACAGTTCAATGCCTTGATAATGGTTCACTTTTCCTTTGTTTTCTTGTTCCCTACATTCTAAGAGACAGACTTGAGTATCCAAAACTTAAAGAACCTGAGGTAGGTACACAACAAACATGTTTGAAGGTAAATTAGTAAGTGGATGATTGTATGAAGACCTAAATCTTGGACCATGAGGTCAACACCTTCTACTCTTCTAAGAAAATTTGACTTGACATTCATTCCTTGCATACCACTTGTCTCATTATCTGAACTTGCTTCCTTGCTCACTGGGCCAAGGGTTTGCAACTTTCTTCTAGCATATGTAGGAAATACTTAGCACGAGTACTGATTTGCAGAGGAGGTACTCCACTATTATTAAATGAAAATATAGAGGCAATTTGTACTTTCGTTTCATCACTTTCAGCCTCTGCTTCTCCAGTGGGTCACTCTGGATATATTTTAATTACTCTAAACCTTGAAGAATTCCCTGACTAAACTTCACTTTATTGGTGAGGTCTTCCCTGACCATTCTGTTTTACAGTAACACCTGGCTATGAATTGAATGTGTCACCTCCAAAATTCATGTGTTGAAACTTAAACCCCATTGTGGTGGTATTAAGAAATGGGGGCTTTTGGGGAGTGATTAAGTCATGAGAGCTTCACTCTCATGAATGAATTAATGCCTTTTAACAGGGCTGGAGAGAACTGGCTTAGTCCCTTTTGTCCTTCTACCTTCCTCCATGTGAGGACACAGAGTTTTTTGCCTCCAGAGGATGCAGCAATAAGGCACCATCTTTGAAGCACAGAGAGCAGCCCTTACCAGACATCAAATTTGCTGGTAACTCCATCTTGGACTTCCCAGTCTTCATAACTGCGAGAAATAAATTTCTTTTATTTATGAATTACCCAGTCTGTGGTATTTGGTTATAGCAGCACAAGTGGACTAAGATACACCCTCTGTCCTACCTCTTATGCTCCGTACCCCCTTCATTGTGTTGCATTTCTCTACAATATTTACCATTCCATATACTTTATATATTGTTAATCTCTCTCTCCGTAGCTTGAGTGTAAGTTCAGTTAATGCAAGGAATTTTCCCTGCTTTGTCTGTTTGCTTTTTGTTTCTCATATTGCTGTTTTTCTGATACTTAGAACAGGGCTTGATATATAATGGAAGCTCAATAAATATTTCTTGAATGAATGAGTGAATAAAAGGTAGGTTCACAAGGACCTTCTGCTATGACATCTAGTCCATCTTTCTTTGCTTCTCCTTGTGGAGGCAATTGTCTCCAGGAGTTTCTTGGCTGGCTGAATTGACAGAGGTGCATTTCTGAAATGTATATTTCAGGACTCTCTAAAACTTCAAAGTCACACACATCTGGCTTAAATCATTTATTTATTAGCTGAGACAGCTTGTTCAAATAAACTGTCAGTTTCTTCATCTGCAAAATGGGGCTAATAATGCTGGTTTTGCCAAATTGCCAAGCTTTTTTTTTTTTTTAAAGAGTTTAATGAGTCAACATAAATGAAGCTCTTAGCACAGTGCCTGGCATGTACTAGATAGATGATCACAAAATACGGATTTTCTTTTCTTTTTCAATGCAATCATCAGTTTATTAATGAATTAGTGACACAGAGATTGGGGAAAGTTGGTGAAAGCAGAGGCTGGAGGAGGATGTGGAAGAAGAGTAACAGACATAGAAATGAGAGTCCGACAAGAGAAAAGGACTCTGTTACTGGGATCTGGGGCCACCCTTCACCTTCTGGTCTTTTGTAGAAGGGTCCTCTGCCAGTGCCAAGTACGAGGGAGGTAGAAGATTGAGCTTTCACAGTGTTCCACATTGCCCTAATCATTTCATTTCTAATGTACTTTCTGAGTTGGCGCATTACCCAGAGCTGATTCATCCCTGGGGCATAGGTCTCCCTTTAGCCTAATGGAGATGACTGCATACAAGCCGTGGCTGGATAACCTCAATCATCAAAAGAAATATGCTTCAGAAAGAATAATGTGAACGGCTTTAAAGCAAAATGCCTGCATCTTACTTTTAATGTATCCAGTGAGAGGTTTTAGTTACTCAAATGATGTGGAAACACACTCACTCATCTGGCTAAGAACAGATGGAGTTTGGAACAGAATTTTCAAATGTGGCCCATATTTGACACCTTGGCAGCTTTGACATATGCAGTAAATTTATTCACTTTTCCCATCTTCTAGCATCCTTTCTACTACCTTAATTTTAAGGAATAAGTTTGTTGTTACTATTGTGCCTTAGAATAACTTCCAAAAGCCTCTGGCTACTTATAGAGCCTGTTCTCAGGCTTGGGAAAAGGTTAAAGAACTACTCATATTTACTGTCATCACTGTTGTTGCTCCTTAATTGCTCTCACCAAACCTCCGGAGATGCTTTTATGGATAAAATTATCTGACAGCCAACCAAGGCAACCAGGATGAATGTATCTGCATTGCTACTATGTGGACATAGAGAGAGGTGGAGGAGGTGGCAGACATGATGGAAGTGATGATGATGATGTTGGCAGAGGAGATGGGTGGTCAGGTGTTGGTGGTGATGGTGGCAGTGGGAGCGGTGGTGGTGATGGAGGTGATGATGGTGATTATAATGGTGGTGGTAATAAGGGTGGAGGTAATGGGCATGCTGGTTAAGACGGTGTGGAGGTGGTGGAGCCAGTGGAAAAGGTAAGGTGGTGGTAATTGAGGCAGTGGTGGTGTTAGTAGGAGTAGGGATAGTGATGATGGAGGTGATGGTGGTGGAGGTGTTAGTGGTGATTGTGGTGGGACAGGCAATGATGTTGGTAAAACTGTGGGGCAAGTGAATAAAAAAATCTATGTCTACACAAAAACTTTTACATCAATGTTCATAGCAGCATTATTCATAATAGTCAAAAAGTGGCTGGGCGTGGTGGCTCACGCCTGTAATCCTAGCACTCTGGGAGGCCAAGGCAGGTGGATCACCTGAGGTCAGAAGTTTGAGACCAGCCTGGCCAACATGGTGAAACCCAGTCTCTACTAAAAATACAAAAAAAAAAAAAAAAATAGCTGGGTGTGGTGACAGGCGCCTGTAATCCCAGCTACTTGGGAGGCTGAGGAAGGATAATCACTTGAACCAGAAGGCAGAGGTTGTAGTGAGCCGAGGTCGCACCACTGCACTCCAGCCTGAGCGACAGAGCAAGATTCTGTCTCAAAAAAAAAAAAAAAGTCAAAAAGCAGAAACAATGCAAATATTCATAACCTGATGAATGGATAAACAAAATAGTATCTATGCATACAATAGAATATTATTTGGCCATAAAAAAGAATGAAGTACTGATCTGTGATACAACATGGAGGAACCTTGAAAACATTATATTAAGTGAAAGAAGCCAGTTCCCGAAGACCACACATTGTATGATGCCATTTATATGAAATGTATAGGCAAATCTATAGAGATAACTAGTAAACCAGTAATTCCCTAGGGCTGGGAGAAGTGAGATGGGACTGATTGCTAATAGGTATGGGGTATTTTGGCGGCAGTGATAAAGATGTGCTAAAATTAGATTGCGTACCTCTGTGAATATACAAAAGAAATTAATTATATATTTAAATGGATGAATTTTATAGTGAGTCAGTAAAGCTGTTTAAAAAAACATGGAGTCAGTGGTGGTGTGGTAGTGAAGCCCTCAATTTTAGATGGTGGAGATTTTGTGGAAAGGAAGGAAGATTGGAGTTGACAGACACCAGATATACCTGAATCTATGTAGGGCCATGCCTGGGTAGCATAGATTTTTTTCCTATAAATTTTTTTTCTATGTCTTCTGGATAACTACATTTTCTCCCTTAGTCAACACTGAATTCACAAGGTAATTCTGGAGCAGGTTATGAGAATCAAGCCAAGTTGTCAGTTGCCGCTGGAATCATGCTTAAATCTTCTATTTTCCCCCACACTGTCCTCGGCGCACAGAACTGGCTTTTAGTAGCTGGGATAGGGTAGCCAGGCTTTCTCTTCTCGTGTGAGTGCAAAATCAGACGAGTCCATGAATAAATTAAAGCAGATCATCTGGAGTCTATAATTTTTAATAATTTTAAACTAGCTACAAAATGTCAATCACTTCACAAACTGACAGAGGAGACAGGAGGAATTTAATATTACATGCTATAATGATATTTATCTCACAGTTTATCTATATTTCATTCATTTATATTATTTTTTAAAAGGTTTCTTTATCAGCTACTAAACATCTCAGCAATTTGGTGTGCATAGCTCTAGATTAAGCAACAAAGAATTGTACTGATAACAAACCACAGGGGAAATGGTGGTTAGTAAGAGTCAGCCTTATAAAATTTACATCCACACTGTCTCACAGCAAGATTGCTCTCTCCAAAACATAGCCATCAAAAGCAGCAAACAAACCCTATATTACATCCATTTGACATAATTTCAGCCAAACATATATTTTGCTGGAAATGATTAAATGGTGAGTGTGTCAAATCCATCTTTTTTAAAATTCTTTTTTTTAAAAAAGGATGATTATGATTTAGAAGTCTATATATATTGACAGGAAAAAAGTGACACTACTGCACTTTTGCTGGTATAACTTAATCTTGACAGTGTCTCAATACTGAGCATGCTTTGTTGTTGTTCTGTTGTTGTTGCTGTTGTTTTGTGTGTGTGTGTGTGTTGTCTCATCAGTATGCTACTGTCATGGAAAGTTTTTGTTTAAGTAGGAATCTAAAAATCTATTTAGTTCTCATGCATAAATGCATAAATCACATCACTTTTAGTGCAATGCCTGTTATGTAATTCCACATTGTCTAATCATGAAATCATAAAGACAGATAACAGCCATGAAGAACCAAAGACGGCACATTTTGAGAGATTCAGAGCCTGACACTCAAAGGACCGTGGCAGTAACTCTGTGGAATGTCACAGTTTTACAAGAACAATACTGTGGATTGAAAGAATCAACAGCACATTGAGCATTCCTAAATTGTTGTTATTCAGCAAATGCCACCAAGGAGAGAAAATGAAAAATGAAACTCAAGACATCGAGGAGTTAGAGCCACCAAATGACCACTATGTACAACCTTTGGAAAGAAAGAGACCAAGAGAGAACAAAAGACACAAAGTATTGTTGGGAAGCTGACAGATGACACAGGACAACATTCACAATGGGGGTGGACTGATGTGTGTTATGTGTGCAGACCTACTAGATAATACCATGAGAAAAGCATGAAGGAGCTATCTTGCCCGACAGCATTCGGAGGAGAGCACAGGTGGGCACATTTAACCACTTCCCAGCATCTTTGTTGCACGTTGGTTGGCCTCATCAATTCTGGTTTTGTTGGAATCAGCCTAGAAAAGGGGGAAAAGAAACAGAACTCAGGTTACCCCTTAAAAATCCATTCACCCTTCTGGGTCCGGGTCCAGTGCTTCCTCTCGGGTGAAACCACTTAAAACCTCCTTGGTGAGCATGGGCCATCCTTTCTTTTGTCTTCCCAGAACGACGGCTATGGCTGTATTTGAACGTGACCGTAGAAGCTTAATTTTCATTTTTTTTTTAATGAACGAACATATTTATTCAGAATCATTGCTTTTTTAATTTTCATTTTTCATAATTTTCCCTAGCAGAGAGCATAGGCTTATATATGATTTATCTTTCTATCCTAGAAAGACACTCAATGATTTCTGTGGTAGGCATTCACATCTGTTGGACCAAGTTGAATTACACTTCTTATACAGTAGGATTGAAACTATGGCTAATTTATTAGCAGTGTCCCTTTGAACAAATTACATCTTGTGGGCTCACCTTTCTCATCTCCAACCTGGATGATAAAAAAATATTGCTAATGAGCATGAGCATGTACAGTGGACCCTTGGACATCATGGGTTTGAATGGTGTGGATCCACTTTTATGTGAATTTCTTTCTTTCTTTCTTTCTTTTTTTTGAGACAGGGTCTTTCTCTGATGCCCAGGCTGGAGAACAGTGGTGTGATCATGGCTCATTGCACCCTTGACTGCCTGGGTTCACGTGATCCTCCCATCTCAGCCTCCTGAATAGCTAAGACCACAGATGCATGCCACTATGCCTGGCTAATTTGTCTATTTTTTGTATAGATGAGATCTCACTATGTTGCCCAGGCTGGTCTCAAACTCCCGGGCTCAAACAGTCCTCCCTCCTCAGCCTCCCAAAATGCTGAGATTACAGGCATGTGCCATTGTACCTGGCCAGGATTTTTTTCAATAAATATACTGGAAAATGCTTTGGAGATTTGCAACAATTAAGACAAACTTGCAGATGAATGTGTTACTTAGAAATATTGAGAAAATTAAGAAAAAATTAGCCAATGTCATGAATGCATAAAATATATGTAGATACTAGTCTAGTCTATTTTTACTATCATAAAATACATATAAATCTACTATGAAAAATTAAAATTTATGAGACTTAAACAAATATAGACCATACATGGGCCTATTTGCAGTTGAGAGAAATGTAAAGATGAAGTATTAAATCATAATTGTATAAAATTAACTGTAGTCCATACTGTACTACTCTAATAATTTCATAGCCACCTCCTATTGTTGTGGTGAACTCAAGTGTTGTGAGCATCCGTTTAAAATGCTCTGTGATACTAATCATCCTCACCATCTCTGCAGTAAATTGCATAGTGCAGTAAAAAGTGATCTCTTGCAGTTTCACATTTTAAAAAAATCATGTTTAGTGCAATACTGTAAACCTTGAATAACGTCATGGCACCCATACAAAGTGCCACCAGTGATGCTAGCAGTGCTCCCAAAAAGCAAAAAAAAGTCATGACATTTCAAGAAAAAGTTGAATTGCTTAATGTGTACTGAAGATTTCAGACCGATGATTCATCTTGTAAACAAATGATATAAACTGATGGTATCAATAAATACAGTATAGTATTATAAATGTATTTTATCTTCCTTATGATTTTATTAATAACATTTTCTTTTCTCCAGCTTACTTTATCATAAGAATACAGTAAAAATACATAAAACATAGATGTTAATGGACTTTTTATGTCATTAAGGCTTCTGGTCAACAGTAGTCTATTAGTAGTTAAATTTTGGGGGAGTCAAAAAATTTTCAGCTGCATGGGGGTTGACACCCTAAATCCCCATGTTGTTCAAGGGTCAACTGTACTTTGTTCCATTCATTAAACTTTGACAACATCAAGATTAACAACATCAACTATAAAGTGTGTACTATTATTAGCTCCCTTTTCCAAATGAGAAAAGCAGTCAGAAACGATCTGGGGAATTTGTCTGAAGTCTTAGTACTAATAAATGGAGAAACCAGAGTCTGAATGCTAGCAACCTGGAGTCAGAGTCCACACTATTCATCATTTACTATTCAATTTGCTGAGATCAAATGAGTTTATACACATAATGTGCTTAGAATAATGTTTTGCAAAATGAAGGGCTCATTAGTTTATCTTGCAATTATTGTTACTGTGTGAAAACTTGGCTTGCTTCTGGGATGCTTAATAGTTTTTAAGTTGCATTTCTGAAGATTCATTTCTATGAGTTTAAAACTCTCTTGTCTTTAACAGGTGCACATTTACCATGATTTTGTAATTGGCTGGCTTTAATCTCTTGGTTGATCTCTTTACTGCTTGGGTTATGTTTGCTGTATATGCAGCATGAAACCTAGGGCTGCTACCAGCATAAATCTTTAAATTCCAGAAAATGAGTGATTCCCATCACTGCTGAGAAAAATGCATCAGCAAGCAGAGGTGAAGACAACGATTCTGTTGAGGCTTTTCTTTTGTCCTTCCCTGACTAGTAATGCTGTCTATCCTTCTACAGCCTGGGAAGAAGAGGAGGAGGCTGCCAGGCAGTGTGGGGAAACCAAACTGTTTTTCTCTCAACCAGTATCACTCAATGATTACCAACTTTGTACCTATTGTGGTGCTGTACTTCCCAACTTTTATTGAGCTGAGTCTTCTGCATTCAGTTCATATTGTGAATTCTCAGGACATTAGAATTATCCATGTTCAAATAGAAATTTGCAAAGTTAAAACAAACATATTTCCGATTAATCATAACTTTGAATACCTGGCAATGGTTCTCTGTCATCTGTTTGGATAATTGACACTTGTCTTTAAAAATCAGTATTTACATAGTAAGATAGGGCATTGATTTTGATTGTTTTGAACTACAGACTCACATTTTTGACCTCAGGTTTCTCAATTGGAAAATGGATAATCTCACCAATTTTACTTGGTTCTTAAGCCTTCCCTTTCCAGCTACAAATGGTATCAGAAATAATGACACTTCAGTGCAAAGGAAAATTACAGGATCAGGGCAATGTGAAATGTTCCTGTAGACTGAATTATTATGTTGCCAGACTAAATGCTTTGAAAAGCTCAAATGAGAAAAATAATTCATTTAAAAATGATGGCATTTCTGAGCGCAAACATTCTAGGATCTCCTGTACAAGAATGCACTGAGGGGCCTTCACTTGGGGATATTTGAAGTGGAGCATGAGGTTACTCTGGATATCCTCAAAGGATCTGGGAGGAGCTGAAACAGACTTATGTTCAATGAGCATCTGTGATTTCCACCTAACTTATTTCTGAAGCATATGAAAATTCCACCCCATGCAATATTTGACACAGAAAGTACTGCCCCTTTATTATATAAAAGAATTAGCTTCTTTTAGAAAAAAAAAGTCTGGAATCTCCTTGTAGATGTCTTCCTGGTATTTGGAGAATGCCCCTATGATCACCCTATTTATATGCTGTCGGACTTTATTTATGATGGCTGTCCCATTCCAATTTTTATATTTCTATTTAGAAAATTCTAAATTTGCTGGAGTGCCCAACATATGTTACATGTTTGTCCTTGTGAGAAGGCCAGGATGACCACCAAAGAGCCAGTAAAAGTTTAGAAGGAGCTGTTCAGCCCATCTTCTGAACACTCTGGGAATCTCTTCAACTTCAGACCATGCCAGGTAACTTTTAGTACCCAGTTCAGACTTCCAGCCTGTTCTGATCCTGGGTTTGAACAGTTCTCTTACTATCCCTTCAGGTGAGGCAATCAGGTCACAGAGCTGGTGAATGGCAAAACCCTGTTAGAACTCAAAGTCTTAGCTCTCAAATGCTGTGTTTTCTCACTGGTAGAAGAACGTGAGGACTGCTAAAGCGTCAGCTTCACTGTATTCCAACGTGTGCCTGTCATCTACCACTGACAACTTTATTTTTATTTATATATTTACTTATTAGAGATGGTATCTTGCTCTGTTGCCCAGGCTGGAGTGCAAGTGCAGTGGCACGATCATAGCTCACTGCAGCCTGAAACTCCTGGGCTCAAGGAATTCTCCCGCCTCAGCCTCTGGAGTAGCTGGGACTGTATGCCTAACTTACCACTGATAATTTTCAATCAAAGTTTGAACATTGCTAAGGTTATTTCCTTAGCAACAGTTCCCATGAACCCTCTGATATAGGCTTGCTTCCAATTCAGTAAGTTTTCTGAAAAAATTATGTTTTTAACCTTAGAAGGTATATCTATATATGGTTGTTTATTTTTATATATGGTTATTTATATATAGTTATTTATTTTATATATATAAGGTTATTTATTTATATACATAAATACCCTTAAGCAGAAAACGAGATTTTTAAATAAAGTAATTTCTTGACAATCCATGAGGATGTATTGAAAATCTCATTGTGAAGGACTCCCAAAACTTCACTATTGATCCAAGTGATGAGAAAAGATCATGATTGATAGAGCTGGGTAAAGGTTGCTGTTGGGGTCATGAGAGACTATGAGAGAAACATCATAAGACTCTCCTTACCCCTACAGTGTGATTGTAATTACATATTAGATGTGCAGGAAACTTCTGCATATTGTCCCGTTATCAGAAATGAGAACTTCAATGAGAAGGTGGAAATCTATTAATAATTGTGCAGTTCATGCGACATGATCATTTGGGGCAATGCTGGGTTGAAGTGGGCTCTATTTAAATCATGTGTGGATTTTGATTCTGGAAAAAAAAGGGGCTATTTAAAGTGTTGACTGGAAATTAATTATTCAAAGGCAATTAGACCCTTCTCCCACTTAAATGATTCTGCACTCAAGGAATGATACAAATTGAAATAGTCATTATCCATCCACCTGCCTGGCTTCTGATTAAACCTTGTAGCTGCATATGTCTCTGTCTTTATAGTACACTGGGCCTAGAAGAAAAACCTTCTCCCTAAAGATGAGAACTAGAAATTCAAAGTGGCAGAATCAAGATGCCACTTGCCTTTCCAGGAACACATTTTCTTGCTTAAAGTTCAACTCTGTCAATAAGAGTTTGACCCTTCTATTAGTAAAGACTCTCCTTCTGGAACCCTAATTGGCTTTGATGCATTATCTAGCTGCATCTGCAAGTAAAGTGGGTCCATTAATAGAAAATGAATACTTCCTGTTTTTTTTCAAATTGCTTTTTCTGTTGGAGGGCAGCTCAGCAATGATTTCTTAGTTCATTATTCTGGGCCGTAATGGGTTAGGTCAGCTTGTGTTGGCTCTAGTGAGTTTTGAAACTCTCATTATTATTTTAATATCTATTGATTTACACAGCTTTAACAGCTTTATCATATGAAAACCTTCTTAACAATGATAAGCATGCCATTACTTGCAAAAGTAAGCAAAGCACAAGTATTTTGCTAACCAACACTAAAGTTTGTGTAGTTCATATTGATCAGGCAAAATATGCAATCAGATATTTTTAACATGGAGTATGTACAACACAACAGGACAAATGTTCCCTTTATGCCTACTTCTTCCTTTTTCGAGTCATTGGAGGCTGCTTGCATACCAAGAAACTACTATTTAGACTTATGATTCTAAAAGTCTTAAAAGTATCCTTCTCTGCTCACCAAAATGGAATGAATTATTATAAGAAAATTTAGGATATCAGACAAAGAACTTCAACATCTCCCAGGGAATAAACACACAACATAAGTTACCCACATTGAGTAGATTATAGATGTACAATTATCATTAAATCTATAATGTCTGTATTTCTCCTTTTTAGCATTTGGACATAAGAGTTTGTAATCAATATTCAAGACCCCACTGACTGAGGAAAGGGCATGAAACTTGGAAATATAAATTATGTCAGAGTTCTGTGTTGCAGAATATCAGGTTTTGTGCCCTAGGTCTCTTTATAGGAACATTCCAGTGTTTTTTTCCAATCTCTTCTAATTTTAAGCCCCGAAACCCACCCCTTCCCAGTCTACTCCCTCCAGTCTTTCTTATGGCCCACGTTGACATGGTGGATCTTAGAGCCAAGTCTGGTGTCCTTGTGTAAACTCAATTTCATCATATAAAATTCGCTGTTTTTAGATCTGGGGATGTGAACTGTTAAACTGGAAATGGAACCTGGATATTTTTGAATTATCATTCAAGCTTTGCCATTTATAAAAACAAAGCTCACAATCATGTCCTGGCTAAACTGACTATTCTTTCCCCCATTTTCTGATTCTATCCCTTCACCACCACCACTTGACAAACTATTAATACTAACCATCCTTCAAGATTCAATTCAAAGTCAACTTACTCTGAGATTTTCCCGAACTTTGCCTCTTGAGATCTTTCCTTATCTAACCTTGTTTAGCATTTTATCTGTGGATCTCTTAGTGAATTATATTTTGAGTGATAGAAAATTCATCTGGAGGCTCGTTGCCTCCCATAGGCCATGAATTTCTTGGCAGTAGGGGTGGTATCTTTCTCATGTGTACATGGCCCACAGTGCCTAGCACAATGCCTGGCTGACAGGAGCCTCTGAGAATATTTGCTGGATTAAATTTGACTCTCTTATTTTCACTCCAATTCTGTTGCTGAGTCCTATATTTTTCTCTTGGAAAATGAAGAACATTTCCAGCTATCAGTGCGCCTGAATCCAAGGTCGTATTTTGAGGATCTTGTTATGCCCTTCACACTTCCTGTTGGTCATTTCAGAAGTGACTCGCAGTAGCGACTTGCTGACTGCCACGTGCTCACCTTCTCCATGATCCTGTCGATCTGGCGATTCTGTGTATCGATCTCATTGCCCATATCCAGGGCCATGTGACGGAGGTTCCCGATGATGCCGCTCACCTGCTCCAGGTTTTCATCCATTTCATTTTCTCGGGCATCGTTTGTTACCCTGGGATTCAAAGAGCAAGTTTTAGAAGACAGAGGGTGGAAAACATATTGAATACCAAGGACCCAAAGCATAGTGGAAATCTGTAGTCCTCTGGGCATCAACTTTATCTATCTTTAATCTCCATCCAGTACAAAAACACATTTTAGCTTTCATACATTTATAAAAAAATGTTTAAAATTGCTTTTTGAACCTTGAATTTCTATTCTTAAAAAAGGTACATTAAATAGATTAATTTATCTACTTTCTCACTCCTTCCATTATGTTGTTTCCCCTTCTTGTGTTTATTTCAATTTTTATTGTTTAAGGATGAAAAAATTTTGTTTGAAAGGACTTTAGGTCAGAGCACGAAGATGGAATTAGAAATGGCATTCTTCTTTCTAAGAATATTCTTAATATTTCTAAGACTCAAATTAAGTCTCAAAATTTCTAAGACTCAAATTAAGAATACAATAAAAAGCTTATTGTGCTAAGTCAGAGTCTCTGTGCTCATCTTTTCACACTTGGGATTGACACAAATGGGAAGAGTAATGATAATTACAGTCTGCCCCTTAACCCTGCTGGCTCCCAGGAACTCCAAGGAGAGCTACTTGTTCAAGATGATTTTTATTTACTCATATGTTAATAACATGGGTTTTTTAGTGGCATGGTGCATAGGTGATTTCAGAGTCAAAAACTGTGAAACTGTGACAAAAGAGTGGGAATGGGAGGAAGGAGCTGGCTCACAAAACACATTACATTTTTTCACAGTCCAACTTGAAAGTTAGGGAGGTACTTATTTCAGAATTTCCCTAGTATATACGGTATTGAGCTAAAAAATATTCAGAAGGGTTAAAATCCTTCCCCCATGGTAACTCCCAATGTAGACTGGCTCATTATGGTTTCAAAAGCAGCCCAGGGCAGAGAAAATTAAAAAATTAAAGGAGAACTTTCTAGCTTTTTTCTGTAGGGAAGAAGTTTATTTATGCGATCATGAACAGCTAAGAGATACTTCTAGTTTGATGGTGCTTGGCCCTGAGTACATATCAGAATCACCTGAGGAGCTTTAATGGGCCACAGGTGCTTGTGTCTCACTTCAAGAGAGTCTGGTTCAGTTGGTGTGGATTGGGCCCAAGCACTGGTAGTAAAGGAAAAAAAAGTCTCCCCTCATGATTCTAATGTACAGCCAGGCTTGAGAACCCTTGGGCTACTTTCCCTGGGAGCAAAGGGAGAGCTGAGTTCTGAATTGGCTAATGTGTGTAACTTGAGTTTTTTTTTTTTTTTTAAAGGAAATGCCCCTGAGTCATAATTTGAACTTTTAAAAATAGATATTTAAGTTGGCTTTTGATTCTAGGTTTCAAAATAAATCATTAATAAGAAGCTCATTATTCTCTATTTTCACTCCAAATCCATTCTTGGACCTTCTTTGCTCTGTGCTCTCAGGAGCTGACCTCATGACTATATCACCCAGCTTCTATTACCCTCTGGCTTTCAGTAGGCTTTGGCTAATGGCCAATGAAACTGCAGGGCAAGAGGAGTGAGGGGTTACGGCATTTATTTCCCTCTTTCACTCCCTGTTAGCTTTGGTAGTGGCTGTATTTTTCTACTGATAGTTCCTTGCCCACAGTAGTAACTATTGCTGGGTTCTGATAATCATTCCTTCTCCTGTCCCCCAGGACTATGGTGGTAACAACTTCCTGCTATTGCTAGCTCAGAAGTGCTTCACCATTCCTTGTTATTAGTCCTGCCCACCCGTCTGTAAGTAGTCTCTTTTATAAGCTCTATTCAATTAAACTCATGGAATGTGATGCCTGTCTACTGCCACATTGAGTCTGGATGTGGTCATGTGACTTGCTTTGTCTAACGAAACCGGCAAATACAAGGTAAGCAAGCAAAGGTTTGATAAGTGCACTGAGGCCTGCCCCCTTGGAATGCTGCTACCACCATGTAAGGAACCTGGGCTTTCTTGCTGAAGAGGCCACATGGAGAAGAACAGATGTGCCCCACCAACAGCCCCAGCCAACCACCAGACAAGTGAATGGGGCCATCTTGGATCACCCCACCCAGGCAAGGTCCAGGAAAGGCTTAGAAAAGAACACTCAGCCGGTATGTAGATTAATGAGCAATAAAATGGTTGTTTTTTAGAAAACCACTCAGTTTTGGAGTTGTTTGTACTTGACAATAGAGAACCACTACAGTGTATGCTGCATGAGGCTCACCTGCGGATGAAGCCGCCACTGATGGCCATCTGCTCCCGTTCGTCCACTACACGAGCAGGCTGGCTGGCCACCACTCCATCCTGATTATTGCCCCAGGCTTTTTTGTAAGCATCACTTGATTTAAGCCTATGCAAAAGAGAGGGTGAGTGACAAGGCACAGGGGTGGAGGAGCAAGCTCTCAACAATTGTCATTTCTTCAAGCGAAGAATCGAACCAAGCGAATGAGTTTTAAGTCGAGGCATTAGAGAATACCGATATATCATAATCCAGACCCAAACAGTTGGCCACCACCATGCCTCAGCTACTCAACATTTCACTTCCAATCGAATCCATTGCAATAGACTGCAATCTTTGCCCACAAGGTTGTTCTTGTTTTGGTTTGTTTTGTGGTTTAGTTTGGATTTTGGACAAGGATTAAGGTAGCTGGAGGACATTTAGTTCTATTTAAGTGATGTGATTATATTTGGAGACACAAAACACACAGAAAAACATACTGGCAGACAGACACAAAACAAGACTGCCAAGTAGAGTGTGCACATCACACCACAGCAACACACTGTCATCAAGAAAACATCCTCAACCAAGTTTTTACACACCATCATGCAAAGATCCCTGTGGAATATTTTTTTTTCCCAACACATGTGGAACTAACATTTCCAAATGGAAATGTCCATGAAGGACAAAAAGGACTGGTGGTTGGCCAAGAGTGACGGTCTTTGCATTGCCTCTAGAGTGATTTGAATTAGATAATATATCGGTACTTCCAAACAGTCACCATACATCCAGAGTTGATGTACAAACCTTTGTCCACAGAGACAAAAAGTAAAAGAAGCATAGTGAAATGAATGCAGGAAAAGAGAAGAGAGAACAAGCCATCTAGCACCAAAAAGGGAAACCCCTCTATGTCTTCTTCATGCACCAGCTACAGGCATGAGTAGAAAGTGAAGCATTCTCATTTAAGCCAAACTACTCCAGAAGTTGACCATTCTCGAAAAAGGCACTAGCAGGACAGTAATAGCCTTCATGAGGATTTGAAACGCAGGTTCAGTAGCTTCTTTGTTGGGCTGAGGGGCAGGGCAGAGAGTGCTTACAAACTCCTACTTTAAACTATCCTGGGGTTGTAATGGAGGAGAGTGGTTTAATGCTGGTATGGTCTCCATGGGCTGTATTTCGCTGAGCTGCCTTGGAGAAAAACTTAAAATCCAGGCATACCTATTGTGCCCAATAGAAACATGTGCAGCATATTTTGGTGAGTGTTGTAATTAAAGGCAATCAAAGATGTTTTTAGGTTCTTTACATAGTAGAAACCATATGCTTTTTAGTCCAAAAACAAGAGACATTCTTTGGTCCCATTTTCACATTTTTTTTTGTAAGACACCAGAATTTAACATTTTATTTTCTTCTTTCGCCAGAGGACCACAGCCATCTATTAAAACTGGCTTTAATACTTGCAGACTGGGGACCAAGCAACCCTAGAGACAAACTGGAAAATTGTACCAATGGAATTTCAGCAACTCCCACAATCAAGTCTATAATGCCGCAGGCCTTAGTGCAGTCAAAATTTATTACACCAAAGGGCCATGGACCCATTCAATGAAGCAAGATCCCCAAACTAAATTTAATAGGACTTAGAGTCTGGCTTTTTTAATTTTTATTTTTCCAACTCCCCATCTCCTCCCTCCTCAGATTAAAAGAAGTTATATGGACTTTGTGATGTTTTCTGCTATGTCAAATGTCTGCTATACCATCTTTGGCAAAGTCAAAGGAGTGGGAAGTATGCGTTTCTGAAAGAAGGCAAACCACTGCACCCACAATGCTGCACATAGACTCACATCACTGCCGTACATCTACCATCATCCCTTGAAACATGCCGAAACAGGGCGAAGCCCTCAGAGAGTCCAGGGCACCACCAGCCACTGCGTTGTGACACATGGTTTTTAAAGCATTATTTACACACAATAGGGAACACCTCAGTCAAGCTTTGAAGCTTAGTTTAGGGTCTCTTGTGCATTAAGGAAATTAGTGACCACTCAAAAGTGGAATTCGTAGGAGCCATCATTTCATTAGAACATTAGAATCCATCCCAGGGGACCCTGCCTTCACCCTTTCTTCACACACAGTTGATGAAGGGGGGAAAATGTATCTGTTGGAATTTATCATGAAATGGATGGAAATCTCACCTGGGGGCAAGTTGCCACTGAAAGGAATATACAGTCAAATCTTGACTAACTGGAATGCTTGGTAATGAGGTTTTTTTTTTTTTTTTTTTTTTTTTTTTTTGATGAATTATATGACTTTCTTAATGAACAGTGGGGCCATGGAGGAAAGTTTTGTTTCATGGATGATGAGTGAATATCTTTGCTAGACTCCTGAGCCACTTTCCTGCCTGAAAGTCTTAAGGTAGAAGACCTGACTGAATCTTTCCTTGGTTATCATTTATACTGATTGCTTGATGGCCTTTTCTGTGAAGATCAACTCTTATTGTTTGGTCCTCATAGATGTGGAAGTTGCAGGAGGATGGAGACTAAGTGAGACAATGCAAACTACCCTGGAAGAAAAACCATTTTACATTTCTGATGTGATTTTTTTTCTTTATTTCTTTTTTGCTAAAAATGGAAGGGAGCAAGAGCATGCAGCTGAGGTTTCCAGTTAGCTAGATTCCAGTTAATCAGGCTTTACTGTAGATCATTCTTTAAAAAGCAAAATTTTTTAATTTTTTTGCAATATGAGCCCCTCCCCCTCCTAAACAGGAAGTGGGATATTTTAAATCAGCCTCAAAGTTTAAAGGATGTGAATGGTCATATAATCTGCTAAAAATGACGTCAATTTCTATTCTAAAAGCTAGGATCAGGAGAGCTTTTAGGAAAAAGTCTTCTTTTAAAAGGGGGGAAGTGGGAGGGGTGAGGGAGATTGGATAAGGAGTTTAATTTTCCAAATGCATGTTGGGCAATCCACTCATGCATTTCTTTTTCCACCACTAGTCCAATGAGACAATCTTCCAGAACCTTCAGTTTTAGGTTCCTTCTGTTGCAAACCTTTATAACCACATGTCACATTTCTGCTACATTCCAAAAAAGCGTTGCAGAACCTTGAGAACAGTTGAATGTTTTGTGATGTTGTGCATGCAAAATCTACACATTTCAACATTTCAGCCAGTGTACGGGTAGATCTTCCAAGGAGAAAAATTTGGGAGGGATGGGTCCAATCTGAGTAAGGCTTGAGCACTTCTTGCTGAAGAGCTCATTGCCTCTGTGTTGGGTGCAGCAGCAGCATCTATTGACAAAATTTGGCAACTGGTGGGCAGTAGAAAGGGAGAATCTCTGTCATATTCTCTAATTTATAGAATGCTTCCCTAGGCCAAATTATCTATCTCTTTTATTTTGGAAAAAATCAAACCTTCACATATGTGTTTCTCATCTTCCAAACTTACCCGCAGCCTTTTCTAAATCTGTAATTTTGACTCTTGGGGTTGGGGAAAAGGAAGTTCCCTGGGTGCCTCTTTCTTGAGGCTAGCCTCTGTCTCAAGGTACACTTTCTGGAAAATGTTGAAACGTTCATCAATAAAAGTTGCTGACAGTGAAGCTTTCACTGTAGTATGCCTGATTTTTAATGCATCAACAGTAACTCCTGCTAATATCATCTATGCTATGAGATGAATGCATTGGAGACGGTATTGATCTGTTCTGCATGCCACATGCTCATCCTGCCTATGAGCTTGGCAGGAATGAGCTTGTCAAGGCTTGGAGATGGGCCTTGGGAAATCAAAGCTTCAGGCAGGCAGGCAGCACCTACTTGTTACAGGGACACACACAAAGCCCGCAGAATTTTCCTAGGTCCGTCAAATTCTTTTCTGCTTCTTTCATGTCCTTATTGATTTGGTCCATCCCTTCCTCAATGCGTTCCAGTTGTTCTGATTAAACACAAGTATTTTATCCCCACAGAATGAAGCAGATGGAAAAGGACAAAGAAAAAAAGACAAAACTTCAGACATTCACTTTGACATTAAAAAAGAAAAAAAAAAAAAAAAAGAAAGAAAACTGGACGCCACAGATTAGAGCTGGTACCCAGTACCTACTTGTTACAAGGACATATGAAAAGGCCACAGCATTTCCCTAAATCTTTTAAATTTTTCTCAGCCTCCTTCATGTCTTGGTTGATATGGTTCATGCCTTCTTCGACACGATCGAGTTGTTCTGGTTAGGACAAAGGGATGACAGTGTGGAATGAATTTTTTGGGGGTCTCCAACAGAATATGAGAAATGACTATGTGAAACAGAATTTGAAAGAGAGATATTACAATGCATTGTCCAAGAGGATGCATTGTTGAAGACTGCTACCGCTGCCCTACACAGGTATGGGTGGAAGGAAACAAACCAAACGATGCTCAAAATAGTTTGTAATTCAAACATGATGGGATGGGGTGGAAGGCCTGTTTGATTCTGAGTGTCCAGGAAAACAGCACAGCATATTCGCTTACTCGGGCACCAGTGAAATCCAGGAGAAAAAAAACAGGGTGTTAGTTTATGTTTTAGGCATTCCAATTTAATGCTACTAAAGAAAGTATCTGCTTCAACTTTAAAATATCTCCATCTTTTGGTTTTTAAGCATCCTCAACCAGAAAAGGGTAGAAAATAGAATCCATTTTCTTCTTTGTAGACAACAGCAGCAGCAGCAATCATAAGCAATGGGTATGGATCTCTTTTCTTCCCCTAGCAGTGGCAGTCTAGCCAGAGGTAGCCATGGTCTGCACTTAATTGTGCATATGTAATTCATAAAAGCTGTTAAAAAAAAAAAGAGTAACATCCACACAGCAACATTGTAAGTCCTGGAACATTGCAATTCCTCTCTCATCCTATGACTTAATTGCTATGAATGTTTTGGAAGGCATTTCACTTCTCTTGCCCCCTGATTTCCAAGTCTATAATGGGGGTCATGCTCCAAGCCCAGGCAGAGAGCAGGGAGAATGAATGTCTCCTTGGAAGTAGGATGATGAATTGGAACATAGGACAATATGGTGTCACTGCTGCCACATAGGTGACCTTAGTGTATCTAAGACATAGATCAATAGTCATAAAAATGAATCATACTTCTAGGTTGCCAAGGTTACATACACCAACTTGATTAATTTTTTTGAATTGTGTCACCAAATTGAGATAACTACAAGTTCAATGAAAGGATTTTTAAAACAGCTTTTAAAAGACCATTAAAGGAAGGCAGCAATGGATGTCTTGGCTGTCTAATTACAAAACCTAATTACATTTCCATTCCTCTTTTCATCTGTATTTTTATGCATTCATGCCTATGCCTCCTGGAATAAAGGCATGCCTAGAATACAACTGATAAGTACATTTCTAGCCTAAGGGCATACATTATCACTTAAACACAATTTCACATTAAGTTATACAGTGGAAATTGTGCTTCCAAAAAAACTAAGATACATTCACTAGTGACCCAAACTGCCAGACTGTGAATTTGGAAAATAAAAGCCTATTGTATTTTCTTTCATGAGGCTAAAGAACAGAATTCAGTTCATGAGGAATCTGCTATTTCTCCCATGCTTTTGAAATGACAGGTGAAAACAAAATTTCATTGTTTATCCAGCATTGAGTACCTGGAGGAGATAATAAGGTAGTGCAGGAGAACTTTTGCTGAATAAATACAGGCACAGTGATGATATAAAAAAAAAATCCGCAAATATAGCCAGGCGTGGTGGCTCATGCCTGTGATCCCAGCACTTCGGGAGGCCGAGGTGGGCAGATCACCAGAGGTCAGGAGTTTGAGACCAGCCTGGCTAACATGGTAAAACCGTGTTTCTACTAAATATACAAAAAAATTTCTGGGCGTGGTGGCATGCGCCTGTAATCCCAGCTACTTGGGAGGCTGAGGCAAGAGAATCGCTTGAACCTGGGAGGTGGAGGTTGCAGTGAGCTGAGATTGCGCCATTGCACTCCAGCTTGGGCAACAAGAGCGAAACTCCTTCCCAAAAATAAAAATTACAATTAAAAAAATTTTTAAGAAAGGCTATATATATATATATATATGGCAATCCCCTACATTCGAGAAGATTTTTTTCTTTTCTAAGGATTTCACTCCAGTTTCCTTATAAGAATGCAATAAATTAGTCTGTAGATGAAGGTAAATATTCAAGTAGAGGGACTGGTGTGGGGAAAGGAACTCATCATCAGATGAAGAACCATTATATGTACAGAAAATAGGGATGCCAAATCCCAATCAAGTAACTGCTAATGGCCTCTGGGAGTGCAGGCTTGAGATGGATTGGAGGAGGCATCTGGGCTCAGGAGAGATGCTGCCCCCAGCTAATGACAGCTGAAATAAGCATAGATTATGGCATGGGGACACATATGCAATTATCCGTCCTTCTTGAGGAGTTTCTCCTAAGTTACAAAGTAAATTGATAATTTTTTTTTTTTTGGCCAAAATATTAACTCTCTGACAAGATATTAGGGACCCATCCACTGTGCTTCCAGAGATTATGAGGTAACATATGTATGTGAATTGGTGCACAGGTATTGGACCTATGAATTAGATAATTGATATTAAAAAGGGAAAAACAAACAGGCATGTCTAAATCATATTTCAGAAAGCTGGGCTCTGCCATCAGTTACCAGCTTAATTTGGCAAAGTTTTGACTAAAAGAGAAAACTCTGAAGCTGAATTTGATTCAGAAAACTATTCAGAAAATAGTTGATTCAGAATACTATTTTATAACTACCAATATCAGTTGAATATATATTTATATAAGAATTCTAAGTCAAACCTTTAATTTAAAAAATATTGTGGAATCATTTTGTTGCAGAAATTCTAGCAATAATATTAATTTTTTAGAGTGTACTGAGTTATGTTTGTGGAGATGTTTGGCATATTGGGACTTCACGGCACTTCAATGATTTCTGTGAAGATACTTCTCAGGAAATGCTTAAAAGCATCTCATTCTGGGATGGACAGCAGCATCTCTGAGGCTGATGCAACACACCATCCAGCGTTGACTGCTTTTGATCTCCCTAAGCTTGTTTTCTGGCTGGTTTCTGTTTATTCTTGGGGGCTGGGAGGAGAATAACATTTTGAGTAGGGAGGGGGTCTTCAGGTAGGTGACACTATATGTTGGGGCCAGAGCTTGGGCTTTCTTTTGCCATGATATTGGATCACTGGATATTTGTGATAGATCCACCAATGACAAGATCCTCAAGGATCTATATTAATGTTTTCCATTAATATTTTTCCAATGACTGATGAAAACAAAATTTCTACTAATCTCTCCTAAGTAAGCCAACATGGGGCCCTTAGTATTCTCAACCTAGTAAAAATCAGTAGAAGAATAGTAAGCGTTAATACTATTAATCTAGTATGCAGCCTTCATGAGTATATCCAGTTACAAGATGCTGCCTCTATGAATTCCATTCTTAGCATTTATGAACATATAGAAATTCATTTAAATTTAAATAGCCTTATGTGGCTATCATGACTAAGTACAGACTTAATCATTCATAACAGATATTGGTGAGTGGACTTTAGCTAGAGAGATGGTTTTTCAAATGCCACCTTATAGTGCCATGAGCCTTTTAAGATAGCTGACTCTCTGGACAGGGATTTACTTTGTCTTTCTTCTGTCAGACAGTAGTCAAATATTTCACTGTTTAGTTTAGAGTTGATCCCAGGAGATTTTCCCAAAAGTCACATCTTCAGCATCAAAACAGACATACAACTCAGCAAAGACCAGCAAAAGGAACAAGAGATATGCAGGTAAAAGCCCACATTAGTGCCAAGGTCATTTGGGGACTTCCCTTGGTGACAAACTTTCTAGAGAATTGAAAGTCCCAGGGCTCAGTACGTTTCCAGGGCTGGTTGTCATGCTCAGTGCTCCTTGGTGTCTCCCGATACCTGGGTATAAAGCAAGAATCCCATAGGAAATTTCCTAGTGCAATCATTTAACTGGACAACCTGGAATGGCCTGGCCTGACCCAACAGTGGTTGAGATGGTTCTTTAGAAGGATGGCTGTTTCTTGAGGCTCCCGTGCTGCTGTGAGGTAGAAATAGTCAACACTTTTGGTGCTCAGGCATAAACAAAATTAGTAGAGCATAACTGAAGAGAAATTTCAAAGCAGTTACTGATCTAAACAAGTAAAGGCAAAATTAAAATGCACTTATAATGGCAATGAAGATAGCTGTTGACATGCTCATCTGTCAATTAGAAAGGTCCTTCTGGGTCTCTACTGCTTAATTAAAAAAAAAAAAAAGGTCCTAAGCTCCTATTATACTATAAATGAAATGTGTACCTTTAAGACTGGCCAGAAACCACCCACTTTCGGGGGTTTTACAGTTGCATGTTTCTCATCAGTGTCTATCTACTCACCACACATCTGGTAAAACCCAGTCTATCCTTGTTTAACTGAGGAATTCAGCATTTACTGTGGTATGGCCATAATTGGAAATGTCTTAGCCGAGAACATTAAGTGTGTCATGGGGAAATCTGTCAAACAGACACTCTATTCTGCTTTGTTTCTCAGAGAATAATACATAGGTGATTCTGGAGATCATTTGTGCTAAAGAATATATATTTTTGCATTTTTATGAAGATTTCAGCAAATTATATCTCTAGATTTTCTTCATCAAAGTGCAGTGCAATTTATCACTCATGTAAGCCTGTTATTCATGTTTTCTCTTTTTGATTCCAGGTTTGTATATATTATTTTCCATGTCTTTATGTCAGTGCTTTATTGTTCGGGGGGGAAAGTCTCTATTCTAAATCTTCCCTAAGTCTACCCTCCATTGTAATGTCTCTTTTTCCACCCACATGAAGTTACAAATTATTAACTTAAAAAATAAATAAGACGAAACTGCTAATTATTTGAGTGTATATGTTTCAGTTTTGCACCGGAAATCAGGTACCACTCTTCTATTGGGCACCTGTTGTTTAGCTATCTTTTTTAAAAGCAATGACTTGCTGCATCCTCAGTTTCAAAGCCTGGGACATTGTTACACAGATCCAGCCAACAAGTCACGTTATAATAACAAACCCATTTGGGGAGTTCTGAAGACTTCCATTGCCACTGCAATATCTTCAACATGGAACTCTAGTAGACTTTGTTATTTGTGTACAACTTTTGACAATTTGTATTGTGAAAACTGAAGGAAAAACGTTGGGGTTTATGTTCAACTTTTTTTCAAACTTTTTTCTCCATTTTTTTGATCAATTGGTATATATTTATTGAAAAAGTTTAATACAAATAAATAATGTAAAACCGAAAGTCTTTATGTGACAGCCAGATGCCTTCCAGCTGTGCACCTATGCAGCCTGCCACAGTGTTTACATTGAGGCCAGGCTCTTCCTGGGATGCTTCAAGCCAATGGCTGAGCACAATGGGCTACTAGTGCTAGAACATTTCTGCCCAACACAGGGCTCCTCTAATCAGCAATCTTTGCTCTCAGGCTCCCCATTGGCCTGGCTGAGGGCTTCTCAGAGCAGTACCCATCTACTTTTATAGGCGTCACATAGTCTGAAGGCTGTCTCTGCCTGCTCCCGCCCGCTCTCCCCTTCACCTATCACAGACATTTCCCCAATAAATCTCTTTTGCTTCTAATTGCTTCCTGGTATTTGCTCCCCAGGGGACCCCAAATGAGGCCATCTTCCTCCAGTCCCTTCCTTCTCCCACCCCAACTCCACAGAAGTCAGTAAATAAAGATTTACCTCATGTATTATATTGGTGGCAGAACAATTCTTTTATGGCCGTACCACAATTAATTGGGTTGGTCTCCCCACCGACAGATACTTAAGTTGTTTCTAGTCTTACATTATTATGAGTAAGCCACATGCATTTTACTTCATATAACTGTAAATGTATATCTGCACTGTAAAATTCTAGGAGTGGAGTGTCTTGGTCAAAGATGGGTGCACTTTAAAATGTGAAGATATTATCAAATTATTCTTTAAGACATTTGTATCAGGCTACAGTGCCTAGCTGTGGAATAAGAGTTTCTGTTTTCCCAACATATTCACAACACTGGTTATTATCATTTTTTAAAATTTATGCCAGTCTGCTCTAAAAAGTGGTATCTTGTCCTTGTTGGTGATTAGAGCATGGTTTCATACATCTGTGATGACGTCTTATTTTACATCCATTTTTCCTTTAGGTTGCTGCCCTTTTCTTTGATATGCAAGGGCTCTCTGAATTTTAGGAGAAGTGCCTTCTCTCTGCTGTCTGTCAGGTACGTTCCCCCGCCACAGCTTGAGATTTATGCTTAGAGTTTATTTAAAGTTTCCTGTGTTGTGAATACATTGTACATTTTTATCTTTGCCATTAAAAAAAAGTCATGACTCCAAAAAATTTTCTAATGCTTTTACAAAACATGAATAAAAAGAAAAAAACTTTGCAGAAATCTGTTTATCATGATAAGAATTCAGAATGGAATCAGGTAACTGACTTGTGGCTAGAATTATGTACAATCTCACCATAGGGCTAGATACATTGAGATGAAGAAAAATGATGGTATTACCCTTTTCAGTTTCCATGTTAGATATAGAGATGCTATATTAAAAGGCTGGCTCTCTGATTTTCCTTGCTTCTAGCATTTCTGTAATAATCTTTAAAACAGGCCAAATATTTCAATTGGTTCAATGTTGTATTTTCCAGATAATTTCCCTCAGGTTATATTCTGTGAAAAACAGCTCCCAGGTATTTAAGAAATACCCAAAACTACTAGATACTGAGTTGGGATGGTCAAAAGAAGTAGACAACATGATATGCCATACGCTCATTCTATCTACGTATTATTAGAAGAAAACCAAATTTATTGGGAAAGTTTAGGGGCAAGGATAATAAGAAAATTCTTACACTGTCCAAAATACTATCATTTAAAAAAAAAAAGACAATGGCTTTTGCCTTCAAAATTCTGTTACCTCAACATATATAACAGAGATAGTGGTATCATTGATTCACTCATGAAGAAGGCCTCCACATTTCCATACGTTTACCAATCTTTTCAACAGAGAAAGAAAAAAAGCAAGATGAAAAATCTAGAACCCTCACATTCATGTACGTGTGTAACACGTGTCAAAGCGATCATCTGCGTATGCACAAATAATTTTAAAATGCACATTATTCAGAAGAGGAATTGTTCTTACTGAAGAAATCTGAACTTACCTCCTTGTTCATCCAACATAACCAAAGTCCTGATACCAGCATCTTTACTCTACATTCCAATAATGGTAGCAAAGTTGAAAAGGAGTTAGAGAGAGAAAAGAGAGAAAGAGAAATCAGTAAGGGGACAATTAGCCCTAGAAATGGAAAATGAAGAAGGACCAAAAGAAAAAAGGGAGGAAGTATGACAAGAGTCCTGAGGGGTTATGGAGGGATAGAAGAATGGGCCAGCTGTGGACTTGATCTACCAGTGATGCTTTAGGCAGAATGAGGAAATGGAGCACTGTCTCCATGGGGTAGGGCTGGGGTGGGGCCTGCATGAAATCAGGATACACATATTTCATATTATACTGTAATTTTATGTTTGGAAATAAACGTGTCCACAGTTTTTATACCACCAATCACAGAAAGCAACCCTTTGGAAATCTTCTAGTCTAAATTTTCTTCTTTGGCACGATCTATCAGAAAGTCTTCATCAGTGAAATTGGGGAGGGATGCCCCATGGGAAGATGTGCAAGAATCTTGGTGGTAGGGGTTGAGGTTTTCAGGTTCATCAGAAGAGAGCATGGCTTTACAAAGGTTGGGAAACACAGCTCAAAAGGAAACTCACTCTCCAATTTTCTTTCTCTATAGAGAGGGTCTGCAGTATTTAGAATGGGTTTGAGATGAGAAATAAGGGCTCTTAATTCTGAAATCTAACATTCTGCATAATAATCTAGTGTGAGAAAATAATTTCTTTACACGCTTTACAGAAGTTCTTCTGTGCAGGGGAAGTCTTTAAAAGGCATCCCTCATCTCCTTATTGTTCAAATAAACCAAATACCACCTGAACCACGAGCAGGAAGTGGGTGGGAGTTGGTGGGCAGGAGAGAAGTAACAAAGATATCTGTATCACTCACACTTAAGAATCCTCATTTCTAGAAAGCCTAATCAGTTAATGCCTTCCATTTTACAGGGCAACTGTTAATGGGTATAAAATGGCATTGCTTACAGTTTGGATGAATTGGTTTTTCAAGTAAAGCTCATGGTACCCCCAGAAGAAATTCTAAGCTAAGACCTCTCTCATGGTGCTTATTTTCCACTGATGTACTTTGAACTTAGAAAGAAAGAGAGAGATACTAGTGGAGGCCAACAAAGTGCTTTTAAAAAAATAGTATTTTAACAATTAAATTTCAATAGTGCTTCTGAAAAATAAAATACTGAAAATGATTTCTATGAGCTTTTATAAACTCACCATTTTAGAGAATGTGTGCAGTTAAATCTCCAGGACACAAAAGCCTACCTTGCCTTTGAGCACACTTTGATAGGCTTTAGTGGCAAAGTCAGGATGTAGTATGGACAGGGCCGGCCCAGGATGGCCTCAGGAGTCCTTGACAGCACAGACTCCGGAGCCAGACTCTGGGCTGGAATGCTGGTGATTTCATTCCCTAACTGTGGGGCCTCAGGCAAGTGTCCTGATTGCTCTGTGCCTCCGTTCTCTCCTTTGTAAGACAGCCATGACAATAGTTAATACCTCATTGAGGAGGTATATGCGTTAAACAAATTAATATGTGGAATGTGCTAGAATGGAGTGTTTCTAAAATAAGTGTTTCTAAAATAAATATATTCAGAAAATGCATCTATAGCAGGCTATCTAGGCAAACTAAAAGCTATCTAGGCAAACTAAAAATATCATCATTATCAAGTATCTGAAGCTTCTAGACCACTACTTTTCAAACTGGAATGTGCATATGAATCCTCTGCACATGAATCATCTTGTAAAATGTAGATTCTGATTCAGTAGGGCTAGGGTAGAGCCTGGGCTTTTCATTTCTAACAAGCTCCCTGACACATGGAGCTGGTTCAGAGACATACATTAAGTTGCAACGTTCTAGACCACAAAAGACATTTCAAAATATTTTCTTTAAATGGGTTGTAAATAGGCTTTTGTCTGTACTAGCCTGTATTTTAATGATTTATTTGCTCTTTTCTTCATTCTTTCTCCATTTCTTGTGAGATGAAATTATACAAGGCAGATGGCTATTCGGGCATAGGGATGTGACAATGCAGGTTCTGCTGAGGGCAGAGGCATCTCGGAGAGCACTTTCTCCTCGAGGGCCCAATCAGGCCACACATGAAATCTTTGCTCCATTCTACTGGGGACAGTGGATGGGAAAAAGGTTAGTGATTTTAGTTTGGTCAGTCCAGCCCTCATCTGTTTACACTTTCTTGATATTCTATTATACCCATTTATTTTTATGTGGAGCCCTGCAAGTATAATTGCACATTTGTCCAATTTGGTGCTGAATGTTTTAACACTAGAATGATTCACGGAACTAATTTGAGGGAGCAAGAGTTTTTCAGGTTGCCCCAGTTTGGGAGAACAGAAGCAGAGAGCACTGATGTGGGAGTCAGGAACACTGGGCTGTGCTCTTAGCTCAGCCAGCAACCAGTCATGAGACCCTGGAAGAGACATCTGACCTTCCGGAATGTTTCCCCATGTTTAAGATAAGGATAGGGATGCCGAGTAAGACTGAGAAGATTGAGTGGTTGATAGGTTGGCTAATCACTCACAGGCTCCTTTTTACTTTCCTTCCTTTCCTTCCTTCCTTCCTTCCCTCCTTCCTTCCTTCCTAGTGTTTATTGAGCCTCTACTCTGCTCTAGGCACTAAGGATAATGGGTAGACAAATGCATGACCTCTCAAATGTGTTCCTTTGTTTGTGAGACAATTTGGTCAGGTGGGCAGAACCAGGATCTGGGAGTCATTACTTCTGAATTCTAGACCTATCTTAATAATGCTAGTGCTCTCAGGTCACCTGTTCTGTGTCTCAGCTTCCCAGCTGTCAAATGGGGACAGTAACTGCTCCCTCATAATTTCTCACAGTAGTTATGAGGGTAAGATGAGCCTCAGAGGGTCCAGCCTCTCAAGGTTCACCTCTATGGGAAGCTGACACCTCCATGAGTTCAGGAAATAAGACATTGAGTAGAATCTCAATCTACTTAGAATGAGCTGCTTTGTTTCCTTAGATCTTTTTTTTTTTTTTTTTTTTTGTGGAATTTTCAAAGAAAAATAATGATTGTAAGAGATGCTGGTGGATGAGAAGTGTGATGTGTAAGAACTTACACTCTGAAATCAGGTAGGCCTGGGTTTTAACTTCATCTCTGCCGTTTATACCTGTGTGTCTCAAGCAAGCTACTTAACCACTGTGTACCTCAAGTTCCTCTACAGTAAAACAGAGATCAAACTAGTAGTAGAAGGAAGCTAACAAAGATTAAATTAGGTAATGTACATTTGATGATGATGACAATGATAACTCCAAGCACAGTACCTGGCACATTTCACCTCGGTACATGTTAGAACTTGCGTTTGGCTCCAGTCTTTTGCTGACAGCTTCTATCAAAAATAACTAGGTTGCTTTTGTGGGGAGCTAGAAGCTTGAGATCGGCAGGGATAGAGACATGATTTCAGGGAGGCAGAATATTACTTTCTCTTATTCCTTAAATAGTATTATGTTTTAGTAGCTAGGAATGTGAGGAGGTGGTTCTATTTTTATCTTAGCTCAATTCTTAGTTTCTGTTTGAGATTGCTGGGAAAATCGCCTACCTAAAAACAGGGGAGTTGAAGATATGAAGGATTACTTTTTCTTTTCCATTTCTTTCTTTTCTCTTTTATTTCTCTATTTTAATTAAAAAAAAATTTTTCCAGATGAACTAAGACAATCTTTATAGAACGTTTTGAATCTTTATTTTGCCATTCTGAGATGCTTTTCCCAAAGTCTAAAACATTTGAACTAAAACTAGAACACTCCAGGCACTCTCTCCAAAAGACCCCACATCTGCATATCTGAAAAGGACTGCTCAACCTGATTTTTTTCATTTTTAGGGGGAAATCTGGCATACACCACTTTAGAATGCTTATTCTCTTCGCATGGCCAAAGTGTCTTGAAAGTCTTGAAAGATAAGTTGGCATAAAAAGAAGGATGCTAAAACATTCATGAAATATTAGTTGTGCAATAACCACTCCATGGAAGTTATGTGGTGTCTCTGAATTGGCCTGCCCTAAGGCTGTGGGGCTTTTCCTGGGCTTAATTTACATAGCCCAAAGCATTGATGTGCAGGCTCCATTTCCTGCATTTAGCATTAGCAGAGTTAACTTTTTTTCCTGGAATTAAATACTCCGTCCTTGAGGATACCTTAATGAGTCTCTTACCAGAATCAGTTGTTCCCTCCCCTGTGCGCCTAAGGCAAATATGGCCTTGAATTTGCAGAGCTACTTACATATCTGTTTCCCAGCAAGATACCAATTTACATCTCCCTTCCTATCCCCAGAGTTAGGCATTCTGTGAATATTTGTTGAAATGCATTCACCAAAAGAGAGTTCCTAACTCCAGGCTGAGAACCAAGTGCTACATGATTTCTAACCTTTTTACCTATCTATGGCATTCATTTTTTCTGAACTTTCTCCACTCACCTCTGCGTAGTTTTACATTACCCTTGAAATGCTGATAACGATGACTATTAAAAAGCAAGGCCCCACCCCTAACCACGGCTACACCCTGGAGTCTGTTAAGGATGGTGTAAAGTTGTATATTCCACTGAAAGAGAGATTGTTTGCCTTAGGGAGACTTCACAAGTTTAGTAACCTTTCCTGTCTTAGAGACTGAATTTCAATAAGGATTCAGCTCAATTCAAATTATATGGCACTGTCAAACCTTGGGATCATGAGGAAGATCCTGGTACTTCAATCCTCAGGTTTTCCAAATGATTTCTGCCCTTGATGAATATTTAATGCAGATTCTCTTTAGAGAATGTCCTTTTTGATTGAAAAGCAGAATATCATCTAAATAGCCAATGTCCTAGACATCACGATGTTTGACCATAAATATAAAATAACCCAGGAGGAAGTAAGAGCAAATCAATCTACTCTAATAACACTTTGCTCACAATTTCCTAAGCATGGAAAGTCTAATAGCCTCCTCTTATTTATCAGAGGCAGGAGATAGCTTCCATCTCTTTTGTTCCTTGTTCTAAGATGTAGCTGCATGCTTGACTGAAAAATGCTTTAGGAGAAACAAAAACGTATGATTCGAGAATCCTACTTCAATCAATAAGCTTTTGAGAGATTTTCCCCTAGAATAAATTAGAGCAGATACTCATTTTTGAAGACTGGCCGACATGGCTTGCATTTTAAGACGATACATGAAAAAGTGACCATGTCTCAGACTCTGATGTGTAAGGGATCAGTTCAAGGTGTGCGTTCTGATTCATTTGTTTTGCTCCTTTCCACTGTCTAGGCAGCATTTCAACATTGCACAGGCAGGCAAATTAGTGACAGTTCTGATATTTCGGAAACTTATACCAGATGTGCACACATGTAAGCAAAAAAAGAAAAATGGGTTTGGAGGCTATGGTTGAAAGCCATAAGGATGTATTGTAATAATATACAATCAAATAAATATCTCGGTTGATTTCTAGGCTCCCTTCAGGTTAACTTCAGAGCTCATGTAGGCATATTACTAAGATGGGCTTCTTTCATTTTTCTTCCTCCTGAAAACTTGAGAGAGAATAAGTCCATGCTAAGAGTCTTGCCTGCACTCCTAGATTTAGAATATCTACCCCCTTCTTCATCCTCAAGTATTTCTGCATGAGCAGCAGCGTTCCTTGGACAGTGCAGATAAAATATTGCTCTTCGCTTAGACAGAACGCTGCTTCCCTGTACTGAGGATCTGCTTTGCTAGGGTTGCCTTCCGGTGTGGCCCGTTTGTGCCACATTGCAGGCTCGAATTATCATTTTGGGGGATAACAGATTTTGTTATGTGTGCCCCACCCCCCCACCCCCTGCCCCACCCACTTCCCCGGCTTCCTAGGGAGTGCATGCTTGCCACCTCCTTCCCACTCCTCCTGCGGCAATTCACATTTAGCCATATCTCCTTCCTAGGTGAGAAGCTGAAGCTACAGATATAAGAGAAGGAGGACATTGGCTCCTAGAGGGTGAGAGGTGGCTGCCTTTCCTTTTACCCTTTGTAAAATTTATCTTTTCTTCCTTTTCAAGTTGTTGCATATGAAATTTATGATAGCATGAGGGGAGTAGGCTCATTTAATCATTCTGCCAGAGAAAGCCCAAGATCTCTAAAAACGATAATCACACATAAATTTATATACTGATAAGCAGTATCAAAGCACAGCTAAAACAGCATCTCACTGAATAAAAACTATTAGGCTTGTTTTATTAGGTTAAGATAAATATAGTCCAACCCATTCTTTTTCCACTTCATCTCTCCCATTGGGCAAATTCAATTAATCCATTTATTCTGCCTGGCTGACTGCTGCTCTACCAAATTGGAATGAGTGAGGTTTATGATTGCAAGTGCCTTTTGATTCCATTATTGCTATTTGCCCCCATTTTACCCATTTAAAAATAGTTTGGGACTCATTAACCCTGCCTTGCAAATGGACTCAATCCAGACAGGAATATAAAAAACCTTCTGTATTTATATTATTGGACTTGATATTTCCCTTTGTTAAAGGGCTTTCCTATTTTTTTTTCATAAATTTTAGTGCTTGACTTTAAATAGAACAATTTCTAAAAATGATACACCTATATGCGTACATATTTTTAAAAGTCATATATGTGGCTAAAGTTAGAACAGAATCTCAAGATTAGATGTAATTTATAGGCACCAAAATAATTACAAATAAAGTTTTATGTAGATAATTCCTTTGTATATTAAAAATTGCTCTGATTTGCTTAAAGTGATACAATCTTCTGTGATTTCTTGTGAGCACTGACTTGGAAATTCTGTTATTCTCTGCTTCCCAGACCAGACTACAGAGGTGGCTTGGGCTGGGAAGGAGGGTGAAGGTGTCTTCATGGCTATCTGGCAACTTAATTACAGCATCTCCCTCATTCTGAGCCTTTCTGATAGGCTACATCCACACTGGAATCTAGGGGATCATGGCCTAAGGAAACATAATAGCAACTAGGAAAGGATATATCAGCATAAGGGATTTGTTTCTTTATCTTAAAATACTGTCACTTCTTACCTCTTCAACCAGTTGCAGCATACGACGGGTGCTTTCCAGCGACTAAGATTTAAAAAACAAACAAACATAAACTTTGTGAGTGCAGGATCCAGAGATCTTGGAAAATCAGAAATACCTTATTTACTTGAGAAACACAAAGGGTATCTATCACATATTCTTTTCAGTTGGCAAGTGAAACACAAAATGTCAGTACATTTTCAAACTCTTTCCTATCAGGCTTTTTACATGATCAGATTCCCTAAAGCAATTACATTAAAGCTTATCTTCAGAAAATCAAAACCATATGAAGCTGATCTTGATATCAAAGACAAAGTAATCTGGAGAAGATAATTTTGCATGCTCGGAATGCATGAAAAGTTATCTCAAATACTCAGAGGACTAATTTGGCCTCCCTGGGCCAGGAATATTAAATTTTAAACACAAACATAATTTTTCATGAATCGAGATGAATATAACATCAAGTTTCTTACAAAGCTCCTAGAAACACAATTGGAAGTTCTTATCAATACAAATTAAGTTGTCGCCTTAGGGTGAAAAAAATCAAGCATGTTTGAAATGACTAGCCTATAGGAGACAGCTATAATAATTATCTTCATCCTTAGATAAGAAAAAATGAGACGGAAAGGCTGAGCTCTGCAATGGTCCCCCAGGCACGGCGTTGTCACTTTTTTCTCAGTTCTTTTGAAACGACTAGAATCCAACAACCAGTGTGATTTCTCAAAGCTTTGCTTTTAACTGACAAACTTATTTTGAACAAGATTCTACAGGAACCTGAAGGATGTTAACTTCCCTGGAAGAGCTGTCAGCCGGCTGCTTTTTGAAATAGAATGGCTGCAAGCAGCAGTCTGCTGGTAAAGGTTTAACTACCGGCTCTCTGGGAAAAATATACGAATACATACATGTATTCAAGTTTATTATTTTACTGATATAAAGGATGAATAGCACAAAATTTATAAATAATAATAAAATATACAATACTGTCTTTATTGTAAATTCCACATAGCCAATTGATTCTCACAGAAAGCTTTTACTGATTTTTGCTGAACTTTTGTGTCTATAGCTAACCATGTGATGAACCAGAGTAGTTCTGACATGAATGTTGGTTGGATATTTTCATTTATATTAATGAGTAAGAAGAAAATTAAACAATGAAGGCACGTGTTGGAATTGTACTCATTTGTGAATGACAAAAAGGATTTCTTTGCCTTAGAGAATCATAATTTTCAAATACTGGAAGATTTCCTCTTTTTGTGTTATTCATAGTATAATGGCTGCAGACATACATACTTTTAACTTTAATCTTCATTATTAATATTTTCTCTACTTTTTAAAGTCTAGACAATCAGCAAAACAATAAGTCAAGTCCTGATCTGCAGTATGTGCAGATTCTTGGGTTATAAATACTCTTACTCTGTCTGATTTTTAAATTTTTAAATATTTTTAGAGATGGGAGTCTCTCTATGTTGCTCAGGCTGGTCATGAACTCTTGGCCTACGTGATCCTCCTGCCTCAGCCTCCCAAGTAGCCAAGATCACAGGTGAGAGCCTCTGTGCCCAGCTCTGACTGATTTTAAGCTACAACTTCATATTACTGATCATGAAGTTGGAAAGATACATGGTAACACATTATTATACCTTATTTCCACCCTACAGATAAAATGGATGGATCTCAAGATCATGGATAATGGAGTAAAATGTAGCAAAATAATTACGAAGTGATGAAGTTTGAGTGTTTATTACTTTTGATTTTAATAGAATCTGTCTAATTGTCAGTTTATATGATTCAATTTTAATAATGTCTGCATTTAGCAACCAGCTTGCAAAGTTCCCGAAAATGTTAACAATCTGTTCTCAGAACTGAGCCTTCTCCAGCATAGCACTCAATTAAGGCACCCAAAGACATTGCTTTCTTTTCTTAGAGGACCTTGACTTCTCAAGATTTCTAGAAATTGAGAGTTAGGGCCAAGACATTAATTTGTATGCAGCTTTTATAATCAACTCATTCTGGTCCACAGAAGTCTTAGGTGTACAGAAAATCAAAGTCATATTACTTTTTCTAAAAGAAATTGCGACATTGAAAGAAAGGCTTTCCCCACCTGAACCTGAATAAGATAAACCACTCAGGCCTTCATCTTTTGCCTCCCTTCCTAGGTCTCCACTCCTTACCTCATCAGCCAACTGGTCTGCCCTTCGCTGCATCTCCTCCAGCTCATTACGCATGTCTGCGTCTTCGGCCATGGTAGCGGTGGGGAGTGGCTGGGCACCTGGGCTGGGGGGTCAGTGACGGGTTTGGCTCTGGACCTGGGAAGAAGTAGATTTGAAAATATGAGAGCTTATATATGTTCATGTAGGTGTGTGCAAAGACCAGAAAATCTAAATGGCCCGTACTTAGTCCACATGACGCAGTTTTCTGATCTGAAAGCCATGCTCAGACAGGGGTCAACAGAATTGTGCTGTTTCTCCAAAAGATGCCACAAATACATACTTGCCAATTCTGCCATGGAGATATACACCTATCTACCTATGAAATATTTTTAAAGAGACAAACTACCCAAGGGTTGGGAATGATGAGGTTGGAGGGATGTGGTTTGGGGTTAGTGTACTTTTATCATCACATTTATTTATTTATTTATTTATTTATTTATTTATTTATTTATTTAAATAGCTCTATTAAGGTATAACAGATATACAGTCCACCTCACATATTTGAAGTGTACAACTTGAGAAGTTTCGACATATGTATACACCCAGGAAACCATGACTGCAATCAAAACGATGAACATAGCCATTACTCCTCCAAATTTCCTCCCCACCCACTGGCCCCTGCCCTATCCCACATGTCTATGCCCAGAAAACTGCTGATCTACTTTCTTTTTATAATTTTTTTGAGATGGAGTCTCGCTGTGTTGCCCAGGCTGGAGTGCAGTGGTGCGATCGCAGCTCACTGCAAGCTCTGCCTCCTGGGTTCACGCCATTCTCCTGCCTCAGCCTCCCGAGTAGCTGGGACTACAGGTGCCTGCCACCACGCCTGGCTAATTTTTTGTATTTTTAGTAGAGACAGGGTTTCACTGTGTTAGCCAGGATGGTCTCGATCTCCTGAGCTTGTGATCTGCCTGCCTTGGCCTCCCAAAGTGCTGGGATTACAGGCGTGAGCCACCGCACCCAGCCTGATCTACTTTCTGTCACTATACATTAGTTTGCATTTCCTATAATTTTATATAAATAAAAATCACATAGTATGTACTACTTTTTGTCTGCCTTCTTTCACTTAGCATAATTATTTCGAGATTTATCTATGTTGCATCACGTATTAACAGTTCATTCAATTTTTGTTGTTGAATAGTGTTCCTTTGTGTTTAGAAGCCTGCGGAAGCCAAAGGCAGAAAATCTCTCATCTATTTCTGTTGTCATCAGAGGTTGCCAAAAGGGCTTGTGTGAGGGTAAGCTGCTATCACTCCAAGGAGGGTGGGTCCTTGGTCCTGAAAGGTGACCAGTCCATTTCTTGGCTACTCTCTTGAAATCCCACATGGTGCAAATGACAGGAACAAGGACTGAGTCCATTCCAGAGAGAGCCCTCCTTCCTCCTTCCTCCTCAAATATTTATTGAGCACCTGTAATATGCCAGGCAGTGTTAGGCACTAGGGATACAGTGATGGACAAGATAGGCAAATCACCTGCCTTTACAGAATTCAGTCTAATTGGGAAGATGCAAGCAAAAGAGGGAACTAGATGATTCAGGGTGATGATAATTACACTAGGGGACATGTCTGGTATCATGGGTGCCCATGGGTTTGCAACAGGCCTTTCTGAGGAAGCCATGTCCCCAGGCCATCGAAGGGAAGGGGGTAAAGGGCCCGATGGGGTAGGTATCTGATAGAATGAAAAATTCTCTGTGAGTAGCACATTTGAAGAAGGCATGGGCTCTTGTCTTGTAGATGAGATGGTCAACTGTGCACTTTATCCTCACTGTTGCATGGTAGAGCATGATCTCTGGGAAATGGCTGTGCAGCCAGGAATTACATTTCTAGTTCCCATCGCAAGGAAGTGGTGCTTTGTGGCTAGAGACAGTCCATGAGTGGTAGTAGAACAATGTGTGTCCCTGTCAGTCTAAGGCAGTTCAGAAGCAGGTATTCTCCTCCCTCTCTTTCTCCTTCTGCCAGAAAAACAGTCTTAAAGGATGGCTAAGCCATGAGACCATGAGACAGAAGGAACTTGGGCCCTCCATATCCCTGCATGGAGAAAAATGACTCCTGGCCAGTAACACCTGAACTCTTATGTGAGCAAACAATATATTTCTATTATGCTATGGAAAATGTGAGAGTTGTTTTGTTATAGCAGGCTGTGTTACACTAACTAGTAAATGTCTGAAGAAACTTAGAACAGAAACATTGCATATGAGCTTGATTTCCTAACCAAAAAACATATTTGTGTTTGTCCTTCTATTGAAAACCGAAGCTGGGAAAGGAAATCAGATTTGGGGCCTTGGGGCACTACCATGTTTATTATTATTATTATTATTTGCATGAGAATGAGAATCACTTTTTGGAAAAATAAAAATGAAAATTCTGTATGAAAAAAAATCAGGAACATACTCATTGAGAGGCAAGGCAACAAAAGTTCCCAGAGGCAGGTCCTAGACCTCATCCTGGGGGAGGAGGCTCTGCCATCTCGCCTCCCAGGTCCACGATTCTACTGCTTTCTCAACAAAGATGGAATTTTCTAGGCTTTTAATTTAGCACATATTAATATCACTTTCCAAATTTATTGCTCTTGTGAAAAAAAATCATACCTTTAGGGTTCTTAGGAGGAATCCTAAAGTGAAACTTCTTTGGAGATAACAGGTTTCACAGTTCTCTACCCAGTGATTGCTGGGCAAAGCAACAAATATGAAATCTGAGTAAAAAAAGAAATAACAAAGCTTCAGGTTTGCCTTATTCTACCACTGGCATTAAGCAAATAATGGAGTAAGTTTATGTGAGGTTAGCTTTATGGGCAGTCATTTAATAACTGACAGAGCATCTTACTATGAGCCTGCTAATTTTCAAATGCCTGTTCCGGCCACTAGAACATGTGCTCGTGAGATGATATAGAGATGTGAACACTGTGTTTTATTTAAATACATGAGACTTTATTTCCATGTCTCCATTTTAGAAATTAGTATCTAGAAAACAGACACTAGAAAGAATTTACACCAAGTCACTCCAGAATCTTAAGAATCACGGAAATGAAATCTCAGTATTCTCAAGTGACTGGGGATCTATCCTCCAGAATAAAGCAGTGGACCCGTGGGGAAGTTGAGTAGACTATGGACCATAGTTTTTGGAGTGGGTGGATAAAGACATTGATGTCAGAAAGACCCAGCTGGACTGTTGGCTCTGGCGCTCAGAAGCTGGGTGAGTCTAAGTTCATCGCCATCTCTGAGCTTTAGTTTTCTCAACAGGACAAACAATACCAATCTCATGGGGTTGTTGAGGGGAATAAATTACAGAAAAGTTCTGGCCAACCTTTTTTGTAAAAAAGGATGTGGAGCTTAATATTCAGAAAGCCTCACTAATTCAGGACAGCCCTACACCCTTGGCTGAGTGTGGAACAAACCCGGTATTTGTTAATCAGCTTTCCTCTACTAACGGCTGGGCATAAGGCATGTTGCTGTGGTGCTCAGCACCCACGGAAGCTTGAAACCAGGGAAACCAGCAGAGTGCCTGAGCCTCCAGTCTCCAAGCAGCACCTCTCACAGGAGTACCACGAGGAGACAAACAAGAGTGCCTTCTGGCCCCATGCTCCATCTTTATATTTTGCTGCTGGGTTCCTGGGGGGAAAATGTGTATTTTCAGCCTAAGCAAGCCATTGACCTTTCCTTTTCACAGGCCAGTTTATTAGAAGGCAGGGGTCCATGTGCTTTCAGACTTGTAGTGCTATTGCTCTGTCCCACTCCTTCAGGTCTATTTGCTGATGAATGTTTCTGTGCATGGTTCTCTCTCTTCTCTCTCTCTCTCCCTCTCTCTCTCGCTCTCTCTCTCTCTCACACATACTCAAGTTTCCTGTGTTTCCTTGGCAATCTCCTCTCAAAGTTGTTATTCTCAGCATGTGAAGAACAGCTGTAGGGCGCCCTGGCTCCAAGTTGACAGCAGCCTATCCAGGCCTGGCTGATGGGCAGCTGGTGCGATGGCGGAGAAGCCATGTGGCAGATACCCTTGGTTTCATCACTTTCACGGTTCCCCCAGGAGCTCCCACACCTTTGTCCTGCTCTAAAACATGGAGATACATCTGTGATTTGGGAGGAGGGCTGATGAATCCGGTGGATCTCAAACACACAGCATTTCAAAGCTGAAAAAGTGATTCCCTCTCTTGTAATAAGAACAGCTGGAGAGTGGGCGCTGAGTGTACCTCCAGATCTTCTGTTGCGATGTTTACTGCTAGTGTTTAATAAATTGTTCCTATAAACCCCAAACTCATGCATGTTAGCATTCTAAAAGACAGCAGCTGAAGAGGCATAAGGATGTTTATTAATAGTAATTTCAGTAGCTGAAAAGATGTTAGTAGTGAAGTGGCATTTATGATCAAGGCAGCCTGTAATACATCCCTCATATTAGCACATTAAACTGCCATCTTGTGTGTCGCAGAGCAGGTAGAAAGAGGAAACTAGGAAGGAGAGGAAATTAGGAAGAAAAGCCACTCAAAACTATTCCCCGAGGCTCTGATTGTAAGACAAACTCCCAGTCTATTAAGAGCCTAACAGATCTAATTAATTATCTCAAATCACCAGTGCTTATTAGCAAAGGGTCTGACCCCTAGTAAGGGTTCAATTCATGTTAACTGACATGGATGAACTGTTCTGACACTCCCATGTAGCATTCAGTGTTTCCAAATCAGCACTTTACAAGGTGTGGTCCAGGACAGAGCTTCTGAAACTTCCCCCAGAGTCAGAATATGCAGAAACCTTGTTAAAATGGATTGCTGGGCCCCACCCTCAGGGATTCTAATTCAGTTGGTCTGAAATGGGGTCACTGATTCTGCATTTCTTTCTTTCTTTCTTTTTTTTTTTTGGAGACAGAGTTTCACTCTGTCACCCAGGCTGGAGTGCAGTGGCGCCATCTCAGCTCACTGCAACCTCTGCCTCCCGGGTTCAAGTGATTCTGCTGCCTCAGCCTCCCAAGCAGCTGGGATTACAGGCGCACGCCACCACGCCCAGCTAATTTTTTGTATTTTTAGTAGAGATAGGATTTCACCATGTTGGCCAGGCTGGTCTTGAACTCCTGACCTCAAGAGATCCACTTGCCTTGGCCTCCCAAAGTGCTGGTATTACAGGCGTGAGGCACCGTGGCCAGCTGATTCTGCATTTCCAGCCAGCCTTCAGGTGATGCTGAAGCTGCTGGTTCACAGAGCACACGTTGAGTACCTCTGGTCTGTAGGACCTTCTCTCCTGGAATGTTCATGAGCGTCACCAGGTGGGGTGGTGGGAGTCCTATGGTATTTTTTGTTGTCGTTGTTGTTTTTGAGATAGAGTTTTGCTCTTGTTGCCCAGGGTGGAGTGCAATGGCACGATCTCGGCTCACCACAACCTCTGCCTCCCAGATTTCAAGCAATTCTCCTCCCTTGGCCTCCCAAGTAGCTGGGATTACAGGCGTGCACCACCACGCCAGGCTAATTTTGTATTTTTAGTAGAGACGGGGTTTCTCCATGTTGGTCAGGCTGGTCTCGAACTCCTGACCTCAGGTGATCCGCCCGCCTCGGCCTCCCAAAGTGCTGGGATTACAGGCGTGAGCCACCATGCCGGGCTGGAGTCCTATAGTTATATAGAGTGGGAAACAAGGGGCAGGCTACATTAACCAGGGGCTTTGGGGAAGTTAGGGCCCACGGGCCAAATTCAGCTGTTTTTGTATTGCCCTTGAGCTGAGGGTGGTTTTTACATTTTTAAAATGATTTAAAAGACTCAGAGAAAAAATTTTGTGACATGTGAAAATTATATGAAATTCAAATTTTAGGGTCCGTAAATAAAGTTTTACTGGAGCACACACACATCCATTTGTTTATCTGTTGTCAATGGCTCCTTTCACGCTACAACAAGAGTTGAGTGGAAAGACCATATGCCCCCAAAAGCTGCAAATAGTTACTACCTCGCTCTATGCAGAAAATATTTGCAGATCCTTAGCCTAAAAAGAATTAAGCAAAAATTCTGAAATTTTTCAAAATCAATCTTAATATCCCCAGAGCATTATACATTTCCTATAGACAGACACGGTAAATTTTTTCTGTTCATATGTGTCTGTAAAATCCCCTTTTCATGGAGCTTCTAAGGTGGGGTTAGTGTTTTCTGGAACATAGTTTATTTTTAATTTTTTATTTTTAAGATGGAGTCTTGCTCTGTCACCCAGGTGGGAGTGCGGTGGCACAATCTTGGCTCACTGCAACCTCCACCTCCCGGGTTCAAGTGCAACCTCAGCCTCCCGAGTAACTGGGAGTACAGGCATGTGAACCATGCCTGGCTAGTTTTGTATTTTTAGTAGAGATGGGGTTTCACCGTGTTGGCCAGGCTGGTCTCGAACTCCTGACCTCAAGTGATCCACCTGCCCTGACCTCCCAAAGTGCTGGGATTACAGGCGTGAGCCACTGCGCCGGACTTCTGGAACATATTTTAAAACAATGCATGAAGTAAAATACAAGATGTAAAAACAAATTTGCCTTTGATCGACTATTCCTACAGGGTTTTAGGATTGCAAATCAGATTTAATCTATATGATTGATTGCAAGGTTATAGGGTGCCCTTGTGGCCCTCAAAACAATTTCTAACTTCTGCAACCAGCTGCGGACAAATGTTCCCAGCCCCAGTAGTAGTGGTGGGAGACAGAAACATCTGAGACAGATGTTTAACATCAGAAACGGAAACATCTGAGGGTCTGTCACTGTCAAGATACTTGCTTCAAGGTGGGCAGGCTGCAGTTATTCTTTAGTGTCAAGGGTAATTTGAAAAGCTCTTTATTCTTTAATGCTACACGTAAGTCTATCTGAAACCCTCATGACATGGGGGGCAAATGGACTCCACAGAAAACTGTTCTTCCCTGTCAAGGGGCTTACTTAGTTAGGTGCCTTAGGGTAAAAATGCTTTCCTGCTGAAGACTCTGAACTGAAATATGAGTTTAGGGCCCAGGAAGAGAGGTGAGTGTGGATAGAGCAGGGTGTGCTTTTTGATATACAAGGTGAATAGAGACATGGCTATTATGCTGGGGACATGGGTCATTAGTCCAAGTGCCAAAGGACAGGAATGTCTCAGGAAAGGTATAAGGAAAGTGTACCCTGATCTAATATATTTATTTCTGTTCCTCTTTTAATAAATAAACCAAACTAACAAATATGTATAAATCAACACCCATCAGCTGAATTATCACAGAGAGCCGAAACCTACATCTTCATTTCTCGCCACACTGTTGATCATTTGTATGAAACTTCTGCAGGATAGATCGTTCTCTTCCTGCAGACCCTGCCTGTTTTCTGGTGGAGGTACACCTTCAAATTCAACAAAAGTTTATGAAAACTCACTATATTTAACAAAGCCCAAAGAAGAACAAAAGGATTTTATAAACCAAGTGGGACAACTCTCCTTATCTATTAATAATAATCATATTAACTAACACTTACGGAGGGCTTGCTCTTTGTTGGGCACTATTTTAAGTGCTTTTCATATAATATATACCTTTAATCAAACTTTCAGTGATACACGGTGTGCATACTATTACTATCCCCACTTTGAGATTATGAAGCAGGCTTAGCGGTAACTATTAAGATTAGGCTAAATGTTAGATCAAGAGTTTGGGCCATTTAAAAAATATATTTTCAAAGTATATTTATTCTCAAAGCAAAGTGTGTGGCTATTTCGTGTTTTAATTAAAAACTGGAGACTATTGGCCGGGCACGATGGCTCATGCCTATAATCCTAGCACTTTGGGAGGCTGAGGCGGGCGGATCACAAGGTCAAGAGATAGAGACCATTGTGGCCAACATGGTGAAACCCCATTTCTACTAAAAATACAAAAATTAGCAGGTGGCGTGCGCCTGTAGTCCCAGGCACTCGGGAGGCTGAGGCAGGAGAAGCCTCGTACCTGGGAGGCGGAGGTTGTAGTGAGCCAAGATCATGCCACTGCACTCCAGCCTGGTGACAGAGCGAGACTCTGTCTCAAAAAAACAAACAAACAAACAAACAAAAAACCTGGAGACTATTTTTAGTTTCATTTACATATTGGAAAACAACACAGAGTGATTTGACAGGTACACCTCAGTAAATCCCAGTTTTCATTACTGTTTATCATCTCTACCTATATTTTAAATCACTGGTTCTTCCACACACCCCACCCCCACCTTTATTCTTATTTCTTTTTTCTTCCTAAGATGTGTTATTGTGTTGTTCCTTTTATATCTTCTTGAATTGACAAATGACTCCTTTACTTGGCATTTTTCTTGTTCTGGGTATAGTATACTTATTGCTATAAATTGTCCTCTATGTGTTACTGTGGCTGTATCTTACAGGTTTTGTCATATAGTATGTTCTTTGTTATTTATTTCTATACAGTTTTAAATTTCAGTTTTAATTTCCTCTCTAATGCAAGAGTTATTTGAAAATGTGATGTTAAGATTGAAATATTAGAGGTTTTTTTGTGATCTCTAATTTTATTTTCAATATGTTGAAAGTGGTCCATATGATTTTTACTATTTGGAATTTGTTGAGATTTCCTTTGTGCCCTAACACATGGACAATGGCTGTGAATGTTTAATTTGTGTCTGAAAAGAAAGTCCATTCTGTCCTTGACTCTAACTACCTACCTATTGACATCAAATCAAGCAGAAAAGGAAGGTTTATGTTTTCAAACTCTCTAAATTCCCTAGTCAATTTGACCTATTGATTTCTGAAAGGGGTGTGTTCAGGTCTTCAACAGTGAGTTCGCTCCATCAATTTCTTCTATTTCAGCCTATTTTTACTCTTTACATTTTGCAGCTGTGTTGTCATGCTTATACGTCCATGATTGCTACCTTTTCATAGTGCATTATTGCTTTTATCAATATTGAAGATAAGTATTGCTACCATAACCCTGTTCCACTATGTTATTCATGTTGCATAATCTTGATCAAACTCAATCCAATCAAATATTCATTTCTCTTAGCCTTATGTCTCTCATCTTCATCAAACAAACCGAAACAACAGCAACAACATCAAAATAGTGCATCTAAGCGTCTAAGTCATGGGTTAATGTGCTCTCATTTGGCTCACAGTAGCCACCTTTTTTTCTCTGGGTTTCCATTCTTGCCCTCCAGAAAGAGCCAGTACTTGGATTTGTTTGGAGACTAATAATCTCTTGCCCTGACCGTAATGGCATGGGAATATGATCAAAAATGGGTTTGGTGCTATTATTTTCACTGGATGAAATTTCTTGAAGAGAATGCAACTGTAAGATGCAAAGCACTTATTCTAAGGGAATATATTGTTAAGCACAGTGACTGCTGCTGAGACAACTCCCTAAGTCCCCTCATTGAAGGGGTGAGTGAAACTGGTGGAGAGGTGATTCCTTCCATTTTCTGAATCATCAGAATTTGCCCCAGGGTTGAAGCAGACTTTCCCTGTTAGGCAAAATCAGCTGCATCTATTCTAACATTCTATGCCACACAACTGTTAGTTGTCAAAACACTCTTCATAATAATAGTTATTATCAAGAACTTGCAATGTGATAGGAATCAAACTAAGAACTTTATATAAAACTAGAGGGATTATATAGAAATCCCCAAACCTTTGGTACTGCAAATGTGTTCCCCAGACCAGCATCAGCCTCACCTGGGAGCTTGTTAGACGTTCCACCCCAGACTTATTGGATTGGATCACTTACTGAACAACATATCAAGCACTAAGTTTGAGAAGTGCTGCCCTAAATCACATTATCTCCATATTAGGCTGGTAGGTGTGAGAGGCGGAGTTCCCACCTTGGGGGTGACTCTGTGCCTGTGCTCCACTCTTGACCATGTGACGTTATTTTAACCTCGCCAATTCACATGTCCTACAGACTCCCAACATCATTTACTTCCCAAGCTCACTGAAAGCTCCACGGGGCCATGGGTTCTGAGTCTCCTAATGGTGCCCTGCCCTGGAGGGTGGACAAAATGAGTGATTTCCATGAGATAAATTCTTGTATTCAGAAAACGAAGAGAAGATAGTTATTAGAAAAAGCACACTGACGATGTTCTGTCTCTCCCAAATAACAGGGTTTGTGAAGTCTTGTTCTATAAGATAGAGGAAGAAGAGACGGAGGATTTTGCACACTGGAGACTCTGTGGATGGTACTGATAAATTATTCTTCTTCCTCTGCAAATAATTAAAACTTATGTCTTAAGGCAAACTAAGGACCAGAGCAAAAAGTACTTTCAGCAGATAACCTGTTATAAGTTTCTGTTTACATTTCTATCACTAAGAATGGACACTTCTTAAATCTGCCGTGTTCATAGTTGTAAATTTTCTAAAGCATGGGATGGACTTAGCTCCTTGTTATTGTATTTTTGAATATTCCTGTGCATGAAATTCAATCTCCTCTTTTCATAGCAGGAAATACTGGTTTTAAACTATTTCCTAGTTAAATCAAAAGATTATATTTCAAATATGATGAACACATGTCTTGTGGATGAATTGATATACCATCTTGCATCTATTTTACACCCATTTTCTGGATAACAGATGAGTCACAGTGGCTCATAACAGGGCCTCTTAGTGAGCCGAGATCGCGGCACTGCACTCCAGTGTGGGCAACAGAGCGAGACTCCATCTCAAAAAAAAAAAAAAAAAAGCATGGTCTGAGATCTCCTTGCATCAAAATCTTTTTTAGTTGCTTGCTAAAATGCAGATTCCCAGTTACATTACCTGTGGAAAGCAATCCTGTGGAGGTTGGGCTAGTATCTGCATTTTCAACAACCACAGGTCCTTCTTATGCTCCCCCAGAGTGGAAGGATCCATGTGTAGCATGACTTAGGGCTGAAGGTCTTTGTAAGGACCCAGTGGGAAACTCTGGTAACCTTATGATAAGCTATCCAAAAACACAAGAACGCGGCTCCCCAGCATTGAGGAGGCCATCTTGATCTGAGGTGATGGTCACTTTTCCTTCCCACCATGTTGTTTTCAATATTTGATGACATAGTATGTGTTAAACACCATTAATATGCTTCTTATAGGAGAATTTGGCTTAAGAACAATCTCAAGTGACAAGTACTTTAACCAGCCCACAGAATTGTCACCCTCTCCCACAGTGTCTCTGAGAAGAGGCACTAGCATTAAAGCCCAATTCCTTTCAAGCTTGGCTAATCTATTTCTTGGAACATTCCACCCCACACCATTCCTAAATGGGATTCTATATCTGTATGTCTGGATATAAATAGACACAGTCTTGATCTGGTTTCTTCTGAGAAGGGAAGTCTGGCTTCCCTGATATGCCCCTTCCCTGGGCTAGTCCAGGATTAGTGACAGCATCATGAAAAGCGGCCTCTGCTTGGGTTTTGTATTTTAGGGTGCTGGGTCTGGGGAGGCCTGGCATTGAAATGCAGCCAGCATTGGCATTTCTTAATTGTAACAGGGCATCCAGCCACAACCAACACTGATTATGCCTAAATCTCCCTTTTTCGAAAATGCCAATGTTTCTTTTGTCTGTTTTGCAAATGTGGCTAAATGGGTATTTAGCCCTGTGGTTTGTATTATGCAACAGTTCCCGATTGTTTACTTAGGAGCCAAAGCACAGCAGCCTCACTGACCAGGAGAGAGAGAAGAGGGGCCCCAATCTTGTCTCATTGATTCTGTTCATAGTTAAACAAACCACGGTAACAGCTTCATTCATTTAACCAATATTTACAGAGTGCTACTGTTAGTGCAGCCGCATCCAGCCTGAAGCTGGAGTGGAGAACCGCCCCTAAGGGATGGTTCTAGGAGCTCTCGCAAGAAACCTTTGCGTTTGGGTCTCTTCCTTCCCCTTCCTAGGACAGAACTGATGAAAATGTTTGTATTCTGAGGTACACAGCTTGGTTCTTGGGAGATGAGTAATCTTCTGTGGGGCTAACACTTGGCCACAATAAAAGAAAGTCTTGTTATACCCTAAACAAAATGATTCCTCTCAGGAGTGCGTGAACAGACAGAATCTAAGACCAAACAGAAAGACCCCACTCCCACCATTCTCATGAAAACCAAACTGTTTCTGTGCTGCTATGACCACACCAACACCTGGAAGGAAGCTGGTGTGTATTCAGGCTTAGTAACAGTTTTGTCTTCAGCAGTCGATGTTATTGGGTACCTGCTCAGCTCCCTTAGGGGTTCTTTGTGGTCATCTCCATGTTTCTGTGCCTGTGATCCTCTTTGTAAGAACACCCCAGGGTTGGCCCAGTGCAGTGGCTCACGCCTGTAATCCCAGCACTTTGGGAGGCTGAGGCGGGCGGATCATGAGGTCAGGAGATCGAGACCATCCTGGCTAAGCCAGTGAAACCCCGTCTCTACTAAAAATACAAAAAAATTAGCGGGGCATGGTGGCGGGCGCCTGTAGTCCCAGCTACTCAGGAGGCTGAGGCAGGAGAATGACATGAACTGGGAGGCGGAGCTTACAGTGAGCCAAGACTGCGCCACTGCACTCCAGCCTGGGTGACAGAGCGAGACTCCATCTCAAAAAAAAAAAAAAAAAGAGCACCCCAGGGTTGCTTCGCCTGATCCACTGAGAGTGGCAGCAAGTACCTGGGAGCTCCGCCCATCCCCAGGGCAGGCCCCTAGCTAATAACTAACTGGCAGAGGAGTACAAAAAACTAGCTCCTGTACTGCTTCTGTGCCTTAAGGTGAGACAAACCATAAGGTGTAACGTACACTCCAAAGATTCTCTCAGGATCATGCCAAAGTTGGGACCCTGCCGGCAAAGGCTCCTTGGCTTGGCTTCTTTCTGTCCCCACTGTCCTTCTCCAAACTCCCTTTCTGGTTTCTCCTGCGAGCACTGCCTTAATAAATCACTATCATGTAAATCCCTGTCTAAGGGTCTGCTTCTGAGGAATCCAACCGAAGACAACTTCCACTTGTTTATGAGCTATGTTTTTTTTATCACGTGTGGATAACTGGACGCCGTGTACTTAGAGGAATCAACAAACCACTGAATCAGGAAAAGAGGGGAAAAAGAACAAAAATTCTCTGTATTCTCAGCTTGGCTGAACTTACTTGGATTTGAAGACTCCACATTCCAAATACCACAGAATGGCTAGAACTTGAGGATTACTGGGTGTCATTTGTCACAGGAGGAAGGGAAGCTCAGAAAGGTGGAGTAATTTGAAACTACAGAGTCATGCAGAGTCTGAATCTTTAAGTCCCAATCTAGGGCTCACCTTAAGGTATCCTTGAAATGGCAAACATCAAAATAGTGGAGAAGAAGGGACTTGTCTGTGCTAGTTGAGAATGTTTTTAGAATATATAAAAATAACAGGACTAAGGCCAATGTAGCCTGTCTTTTTCCTACTGTTAATTTCAGACAATTGCTATTTTTATATTTCATGATATCATCCTTCCATAGCAAAACTAAAACTCTACTTTTTTCTGACTTAGATCTTCTCTGGTGGGTGCTGGTCTTGGTATAGAAGGCTTTCTCTCCTGAATTAAAGCAGGCATATGAGCTGTATGGTATTTATCAAAGAATCAGTGGTGTTTGTGTTGCTAAACTCATTGTGTTTTGGCACTTTGTGTTATTTTTTACTGCCTTCTGGAGAAAAGATGAACAGTTTGGCAGGTAAATAATGCTGATCAACATAATTTCTGTTTTCCTAGAAAAAGTTCTTATGGTGAAGACAACTCTGGCCAGGGCCCCCATATCCTGAACTCATTATCCTTGTGAATAGTTTTTCCAAAACCCTGGGCCTCTTATGTTTTCTTCACAATTTAGGCATAAACTCACGCTACATTGTTAATTCCCTAAGTCTTTTTAAAATCATTGATTTTAACGCACCTTTCAAACCTAGCCTCATTCTAAGTAATAATATCTATAAAATCAGAAATGTTATGGCCAATTATGTTTGTTTAATATACATTAAAGTAGATACACAATTACTAAAATGTATATTGCAAATTTCATCTATCATCCTCCTAAGCTCATTTCGCCAGCCACTGAAGGTATATGTGCTATACTGGGGAATTCATTGCTATAGATAAGGGGATGGATCACACACCCACATTCTTGCCTATGTTTCCATATGTCTGACCCATGTAGAGGATGCAAACATAGGCAAGGGAAGCTTGGCAAAGAGAGGCTCTGAGTTTGAGCAAGGTCTAGGGTGTGGTGGCTCAGGGAATAGAAGTGGAACATTTAGGGTGTGTGTAGGTACCTTTATCCTGGGATCTGGAAGCCCACAGAACAAGTGATTTCCTGAATCATATGTTCATACTCATGTTCATACTCATTCATTTGTAGTTACCTTAAAGCTGGGAGGAGAACAGTGTGGTCAAGGGCTTTGAAATCCCATTATACTAAAAATGATTGAGGGTATGAGGGTATTTAGCTTGGAGAAAAGAAGACAGAGCATGACTCTGGTTACTGCAAGGAATAGATACTAGACTGGTTCAATGTTAGCCATTAAATTGTAATTTAACTTAAAATTCATTGACATGAATGTATATTAGTTGTAATCTGTACCCAAGAGGTGGTTAGTAAACAGTCATGGTTCCCTAAGCAGAGATAGAGACTTCTAGGATATGCAGTTAGCATTTGAAAGAGTTATATCAGGAGCTCACATTTCTGAGATAGCTACTATTAGTGCTTCAACTCCCTTTGCCTGTGATCTACAGAAAGGTTTACTAATTAACCTAATGGACGTTAGGAATAATTTTTTATTGGTGGAATGAATGTTCAAAATATAAAAATTGGCTAGAAATACTGTAAATGTACTATCATCCCACATAATATAAGCCGTGTGTGTGTGTGTGTGTAGTGAGTCTGAGTATGCCATTAACCTAAGGCTTACATTTGCTCCTTGATTCTGTCATGGTTAGGGGAGTTTCCTGACTGGTTTTCACGGGTAGGGCTTGTTAAAACTCAGATTGCTGATGTAGTAAGTGATTCTGGGGTAGGGCCTAGCAATTTGCATTTCTAAGCTTCTCATTGTCTCATGCTGCTGCTGGTGGTGGTTCAGGGAATGCACTTTAAGAACCACTTTTTTTGTTTGTTTGTTTTAATCTGATCTGACTGCAAGGTCACCTGAATCCTGCCACTAGAATATTATGCAAGGTGCTGATTGGAATGCCCAAGTGAACAGAAAATGTATACTTCATTGTGTTTATAGAACAAGTTTTCCAACTAGTATTGTGTCTGCTTGCTAAGAAATATTTTGGTGAGGGAAGAATCCATCCTGAGGCTTGTTTTCCTTAAATATAATACCTAGTTTCAATGTCATGAGGGAGGAGACCTACGAACTTCACCTACTTTAACTACGTCTATTAAAATAATTACTGAGAATTACCAGATCGGCAGAGGAAAATTTGCAACAGACTCTAAGGAATAAAACCGTCAGCACTGGGAGGAAGTGACAGAAGAACTTTCTAAGAGATCTGTCCAAAGTCTGGGTTAGAGGACTTGGAAAAAATGAGTTACCTATTTCAGGGAAAGGCTGACCAACCAGCTGGTAGCCTTGATGGACATGATTCATTTATAAGATGGAACACTGGATCAGGTGATGTGCAAATTCTCTTCCAAACCTGAGGTCTCTGGCTCTATGAAGAAAGCCAAGGTGTATGCACAGTGTTGATGACACAAACCCAGGTCCTTTCATAAGAATGGGTTCTGGCTGGGCACAGCGGCTCATGCCTATAATCCTAGCATTTTGGGAGGTCAAGGCAGAAGGATTGCTTGAGGCCATGAGTTTGAGACCAGCCTGGGCAACATGGCCAGACCCATCTCTACAAAAAATTTAGAAGTTAGCCGGCATGGCAGTGTGCACCTGCAGTTCCAGACACTCGGGGGGCTGAAGTGGGAGGATGGTTTAAGCCCAGGAATTAGAGGCTGCAGTGAGCTATGATCACATCATAGCATGCCAGCCTGGGCAAGAGAATAAGACTCTGTCTCAAAAAATGAAATAAAAAAATAAAAAAAGTCCTGATTAGCTGGTCCTTTAAAATGGTTCCTCAGAATCTAATTTCACCCACAAGACTGTCATAGAGATTAGAATGCTGATGGACCTAATTCTTTCTATCCTCCCATCCTTTTTGGAAAAGGTTTACCGTGCTGGAAGAAACACCATCTGCTCCTCAGTATTACAGGATCCACTGTGGAAACAAGAGAGACATTTCCTAAGCCAGCAAACTCCCAGGAAGGAGCTGACTCACTTGCAAATTCTGCTTCCATGGAGGTGAGAGAAACAAAAATGCCAACTTAATTGTTATTCCTCAGATTAATCTAATAATCTCATATCAAAACACATGGGCATTCACCCTGGACTTCATCATTATTATCACCTCTGCTGAATATATATATATTTTGCCATACTCTGCCATATATATATCTTTGTATATATATAGCCTTAGATAACAGTTCTGCTATGTCCCTCTTTGAAGAAACCAGGACCTATGAACACAATCCCACTCTGAATAAACCTACTGTATACCAACCTACTAAGAAGTTAAACTCTCTGGAAAATTATTTGCTCTAGAAGTGAATTCACTGCAGGGTTTCTTTAAATAGCAAAGCTACTAGCTTATATTCTAGAATTTTATAGATCATTGTGGGAGTACTTGACACAGAGAGGGGTAACAAAAAATAGAAAAACGTCCGTGGCCAAAGTGTCAGGAGTCCCATTTGATGGCAGAAGAACTCCACATGATGATCAAGTGTCTCTGAAGTGATTGTGGGAGTCAATGGTGGCAGAAGACTGATTGGTAAAATTGGATTTACCCAATATCTAATTGCTTAAGGTAAGTAACTACTGTGACTGTAACTACCCTAGTGTGTAAATTTGACTTCTCCAGTTACTCAGTTTGGCATTCCCTGTCATTATCATGGAGTGGATGTAAAAGGCACTTGGATTAGACCTCGTGGGCAAAGGGCCTGGAGATTTTTGTAAGCCACACAGACTGCATGTTCTGAGAACATCAGAAGAAGGAAGCATATTGTGGCCAAATGCTAAGATGTTGTTGCTGGATCAATCACCACTCAGGATGAGTTTTCTAGGTTCACTTCTATCACTAAATCCATGTTTGATCATCGACAGTTTTCAAGGTACCCTTTCAAAAAGTTAAAAACATGAGTCTCATAAAAATATAGGAGTATGTGATGAAGATTTATTAACTCATTAATGAGAGAGCCAACAAGATGGTAAAGCTGGTTCAAAGAGAATTCATACATAATACTGGAATAAGATTACTAACTGAAATACAAAGCTGGTTAATATCTTACAGAGCAATAAAAGTGTCACTTTTGCAGTTGTTTTTTCTATCACACAGGAATCATTTAAATTTCCATGACATGAGAATCTCTAAATTAACAAACATGTAACTTCACAGAGTCTGGACCCTGATCAAAAGTTAATAGTATGTCAAAGACAGAGAATGGGATAATCCTTGAGTGGGCCCATTAGATGACCAGTATGTCAAATGAAAGATGTGCATCAATTATTTTGCTTTATTTCCAAGTTATGGATAATTTTTCTTAATAATACAAACAGGTAAGGTTTTCCTTGGGCACTATTCTATGAAATTTGCTGGCAACTAGCAGGTGAACTTTTTCTTTTTTTTTTTTTGAGACAGAGTCTCACTCTGTTGCCCAGGTTGGAGTGCAGTGGCATGATCTTGGCTCACTGCAACCTCTGCCTCCTGGGTTCACGCAATTCTCCTGCCTCAGCCTCCTGAGTAGCTGGGACTACAGGTGCATGCCACCATGCTGGCTAATTTTTTTGTTTTGTTTTGTTTTTGAGATGGAGTTTCGCTCTTGTTGCCCAGGCTGGAGTACAATGGCACAATCTTAGCTCACTGCAACCTCTGCCTCCTGGGTTCAAGCGATTCTCCTGCCTCAGCCTCCCGAGAGCTGGGATTACAGACATGCACCACCACACCCAGCTAATTTTGTATTTTTAGTAGAGACGGGGTTTCTCCATGTTGGTCGGGCTGGTCTTGAACTCCCAACCTCAGGTGATCCGCCCGCCTCAGCCTCCCAAAGTGCGGGACAGGCGTGAGCCACTGCGTCTGGCCCATGCTGGCTAATTTTTGTATTTTTAGTAGAGACGATTTCATCGTGTTGGCCCGGCTTGTCTCGAATTCCTGAACTCAAGTGATCCACCTGCCTCAGCTTCCCAAACTGTTGGGATTACAGGCATGAGCCACTGCACCTGGCCAGGTGAATGTCTTTTTGCTTCGGAAGGCTAAATAAATATTTATTCTTTCTCCAAGTCTTCTCAGTGAAGAATTGTTTTTTTCCTTTTTTAAATCATATGCCCATAGTTCTCAAATCTGGAGGGGTGCATTTAAATCTCCTGGGGAGCTTTAAAAAAATCTTGATGCCCGGGTGACACCCCAGACCAATTCAATCAGAATCTGAGAATGAATACCAGGATGCAATATATTTAAAGCTCCCCAGTGACTTTAATGTGCAGCCAAGATTGGGAACCAATGTGCTATTCAGAATCAACATACATGTGTATGCCTGCATATACATAAATTTATTTGTTAAAGAATCAGATACACACATATTATCCTGTTTTTTATAGTTAATTACATTATGAAAATTTTCATATATTAGACATTGCTCAAATGACATTTTTAATGACTGCATGATGTTCCCTCACATAACATATTAAGATTTATTTGGCTAATCTCCTGTTACTGGATGTTTAGAGTTGTTTTGTTTCCTCTCTCCTCTTCCTTCCCCATCCTTTCCTTTCCTTTCCATTGCCTTTCTTTTTGCCTTTGTAAGTTAGGCTATCATGAACATATTTACACAAACATTGCATTTACATCTTGGATTATTTCCTTATAATAGATTCCCAGGAGTGGATTTACAGGTCAAAGAAAATAAATTAATGACAGCTGAGGTATATTACCAACGTGCTTTCTACAAAGGCTCATCAGTGTATATTTTTAACTTGTGATTTCCTCAGTATTTTATCTGTAAAATATTTGCATTTTCCAAAATGAGTTAAAAATTCATTTTTTTCTAGTTTTCTCAGTGGTCATATTTAATTCAACGTTTTAATCCAGCTAAAATTTGTTTTAGTGTACATACGGAAAGAATTAAAGCCCTAATTCTATATTTTTCCAAACAGCTCCTTTTTCAACATCATTTATTGAATAATTCATTCTTTCTCCATTAGTTTATGACTCAAAGAAGTTTAAAATAAAATATGTAGGTTAATTAATGGTACTTCGTAATAGTGGATAGACTCGAAAGATGCACAGGAAGAAGGTTTCAACTACTAACAAACTAGTTTAAGCACATTCTTGCCTAAATCTTAGCTATTATTATTTCTTAGAGATACCTAGCTCTGATTTTAACTCTTACTCATTTATAGAACACTTAGGTGTTGAAAAACAACCCAAAGCTCATCCTCTCTAAGATGGCTTTAATCTGTCTGCAAGCAGCTTGTAGCTTTGCCAGTAACAGGTCTGCCTAAATCCATCTGTTCTACTTCACATGTTCTCCCTCTGAAACATTGTTTATACCCTTGCATTATCTACGAATAAAGGTTTTTTTACATAATGTTGATTGATTACCAATTCTGAATGTAATGGAATCGATTTTTGTAAGTTTTGTTATTATGCATTTATTTCTGTTCTTATAATAATCATAGTCTCACTGTTCTGTGCTTAATAGCCCTATATAAAATCTGTAAATGAAGCCCAAAGTTATCAAAGCCATATTAACAAAGGGAAAGGAGGCTAGAATTTTTAATTATGTCCAAGAAAACAGAAAAGCATTCAATAAATGGAGGACACAAATCTTCTAACCCACATGATTCCTGTGTTAAAAATCACAGGAAAGGTAGATTTGCCTACTAATCTTTTTAATGAGTTGTACTTCATTAGTAACTCTAGTACTCAAGTTGTACTCTTTATCAGCTTTCTTGGGCCCCAAACCCTACATTTTGCATCTCCTATTGCCCGGTAGTGTTTAGACCACAGTGAATTCCCACCCCAGAACCCTGAGTTGGCAGAAGAAATAAATTGTGTGTGTATGTGTGTGTGTGTGTGTTACTGTTCCAGAAACTTGGAAGAACTTACCCTGACTCATTCACCCTCTCCCACCTAGTCTCCATATAGCTCAGAGTTATTTGCCCATTGGAAGGAAACACGCAAGAGGGTGGACAACACTTAAGAGTGTCACTTGTGGCCAGGGGAGCAAGCATCGTTTGATGGCCGTTTAAGCAATCAAAGTTTGAAGTGCTTTGCCACACCAGTGAGTCTGTGTAGTACCATCCAGTCTTTTGGAAACTTGGCAGGTTGGCTGTCACAACCGTTATTCTTATCCGTGGGCCCACTTGGACCCTGGGATTTGGCAAACTCCAAAAGACAAATTTGCAGATATTTTTCTTACCCAAAGTCTAGGCTATGGGCTGCCCTGATGGCTTGGGGAGAAGGGATCCCTCTATATCATTTCAAGTACCTTAGCCACAAATGGCTGGGCTCAGGAGTCCCATTGTGTCCCATCAATCATTTTACTTCAGATGAAGAAACAGTTGGAAGGCACAGGACCCTTTTCTATGGTGACTGAGCTGAAGAGGGAAGCTAGGGAGATTTTCCCTGAGGCCATTGAGACACAGGCAGGCTATATCTGTTTTGGAAGAAGTTCATGAGGCTCCGAGACTGCCCAGTGCTTTAAAAAATAATTTTCCAGACCTGAGGCAGGTCTGCGTCTCCAGCACTTTGCCCTGGGGGAACTGTTTTTTCCTTGGAGGATTTGAATTGCTGTTTTCTCCATTTACCGCAAGGCCTGTGTCTTTCCATCTGGTTTCTCCTCCTGCTCCCAAAGTGTTTACAAAGCAGGTAGCTCAGGATAGGGCAAACTGCTCAAAGTTCTGTGTTTCTAAGAACTTCAGAGCAGGACCGTCCTCCTTTGGGATTCCATAAGCTACCTGCAGAGAGGCTCTTCTCTAGTGGAGGTGGGAGTGTGGGGGAAAAGGAGCTCCTCCTGGGTTTGCTGCTTCTAAGAGCCAACCCTGAGCTAAGAGTCTATGTGCAGGGAATTTGTTGAGGGAATGCTCCGGGGGGAGATCAGGAAGGGCGTGGTGGAGATAGGTCAGAAAAGGGGAAGATGCCAAGCAAGGGGGGTGTGCCAGCATCAGCATCATCCTCCATGGAGCTCTGGAGTCTTAAATGCACCTCAGAGCATGCCTCACCTCCAGGAGAGAGAGCTGGGCTTTGCACACTTCTATATCAGTCAGTCATTGGCTAAAGCCACTTGTAGGGTACAAAAACTCCCAGCCATTTCTGGTCTCTGTATGGATGAAGCAACTCTCTGTATGAGTAAAATCATAGATTGCCTTTAGCAGCAAAACATGCAGAAGCTATGCAATGGGCTGGTAAAAGGGAAAAAAGGGATCTCATAGGAGACCCACAGTGCCTGCTAAAGGAACCTTCCGGGGATAAATCTTGTAGCTCAGGCTGAGCAATGCCCCAGAACTAGGAAGCAGCCATCTTCCCCAAAGCAGGTGGTAAGCCATCTGTGGGCTCTGTGGGAGGAGGAGGGCACATCCTGCGTAGGGAACCCTGCCAGTCAGCAGGGTGGAAGGTCTGGCTAGGCCACCCTGAGAACTGCCCGGTCAGCCCCTTTGTGGGTGTTAACAACTTTTTTCCAGCCCCAGGGTGTGTGTGACATGTAGATCACAAAGTGTATAAATGTCATTAAACTACATCTACAACTGCCAGACAGCTTGTATTAGTACCCCCAAATACACCTTTGGAGTTATTGCTGAGTGACACCGCAAAGGGGAATTGTCCTGCATATAAAAATTACATTTTCAAGTCTCATCATTTTGAGAAGTCCACCAACACTCCTCAGGCTTGCTGAATGGGACCCTTGGCTGACTGACCGCTCATTCACAGGTGCTCATAGTAACAGGGATGATCCCTGAGCATGTAGAGTCCTCCCAGCACTGTATAGATTCTGGTATGTGATAACTCAGTATCATAGTCCCACCACCAGCTCTATGTGAGGTGGGTGCCTTCATCATTCCCATTTTATAGATAGGAAACCAAAACACAGAGGGGTTCAGTAAGTAGCCTACAGTCACATAGCTAGTAAGTGGCAGAATCAGGATTCGAATCCAGAGTCCTCATCACTGAGATACAATACCGTGGACAGAGAGCCCTAAGAGCTTATGAGATTCTGGATGTGAAGAAGCCAGGATTCCATCAGGATTCAGTCCAAGGCCTGGTGAATCCAAGTCTAAAAATTAGGACCTGCTTTAGCTCTCATATACTCCTCGCAGTTTGTAGCTGAGGAATCAGAAAAAAGGTAAAGACAAGTGACCTGATCAAGAACACAGTTCTGAGTGTCCTTAGGATCTCATCCCTGGTCTATGATATTTTTTGTCTCATTGTCTCTCATTCACATAGCTCCTGAGCTACAGTGCTCCTTGGAAATGATAATTAAGAACAGTTAACCTTTACTAGGTCCTTAATATGTACCAGGTGCTGTGCTAAGCACCCAAATGCATATTTTTATTTAACCCTAGTAATACACCTATGAAACAGAGATCTATTATTATCTCCATTTTTTTTTTTTCAGATGGAGAATCTGAGCCTCAGGGAGGTTTAAATATTTTGCCTAAGGTTATAAACTTACTAAGTGGCCAAAACTTAAACCTCTTTGAGTTGAGAACAACTACTTTAATTAAAGCCAAGAAAAATTATCTAAAGCTTGAAAGCTAAAAAAATAAAAAAGGATGAGGAAATTCTTTTATATCATATTGGAACATTTTCTAATAGGACTGCCTGGGGATTAGCTAATTTTTTAGGGGAATGTAACTTGTTTGGGCTTACTATTTTTTTCTAACAGCTTTATTGAAGTATAAAGAACATACAACGAATGCACACATTTATTTCAAAATCTGTTAAATTTTAACATATGTATATTGCCATGAAACCATCACTACAATAAAAGTAATAAACATGTCAATTACCCTCAAAAGTTTTTGTTATTTACTCTTGATTAGAGACCAGACTGACAAGTTAGATGTTGCTTTATACAAGATTGAGCACATGACTTTCATCCAGTAAAGAAGCAAATGATATCTCTCTGGTAGAAAAGATAATCCCAAGCATTGTAGTTGTATTGCCTGGAGGGCATTAATCAGTTTTGAACCCAATTAAACAAATTTTTTTAACCTCCCTTTCCTGACTGACCATATAAATCTTTGTTCCTCAAATACTCTGTGAACTGACTTGATCTGCCTACTGGTTTTCTCACTAATGAAGTAAATAAATCTCTGACATACAGTCACTATACATTCATATGATAGTCATGTGCTGACTCTGGAAATTATGCATTGCCTCTACTGAGTTTGCACGTGGGTGTCTCCGTATGTGTAGATGTACAAAATGTTCCCAAGAGCAAACCAGGGCACATAGGGCCTGTTAACTGGAGGGTGGTAGAGTTCCAGATGGTTCTAGAAGGTCGTGGCAGCCATATAAGAAAGCAAGCTTATGAACTTCGCTCAACCTGATTTGGCATGTGCTGCTGGAGTGACCTGTCAAACACAAATGTACAGAGAATTTGTGCCTCAAGTCTCTGTAGGTTCCTGTTCTTTCCATCTCCGCAGATTTGAGATTTCCTTTTCTGTAGCTGCACAAATATCCAAAATTTCCATCAATTCACTTTCTAGGAGGAACATATGATAGGCAAACAAGCTTTTCTGGGCCTGTAGTTCATTTACCTAGAACCTTGAGGGGATATACGATGAAAACAGAAGATCTCATGAATAACAAAAAGGAAAGACAAAAGCCACCCAGGAAAGGTTAGCCTGCTTCAATCACAAGTGCAAACATGGCTCCCTTCAAATAGATTTATGTGTTCCTTTTTGGAGGTAGGACAGGTTTGTTTAACGTTCTCCAAGGGATCAGATCTCATGCTTATTAATCATTGCTCCTTCAGGAGCATGCCTGATGAAAATGCTTCCCTACTTACTTTTACTGTAATCCTTCCAATGTCTGCTATTTCTTTTGCCATAATATCATCCCTCAACCCTTTTCCAGCCTTCCATCCAGCCTTCAAAATTCTGAACAAATGGCATCTCCTGGAGTAGGCCGGCAGCCTGGACCAAGGCTCCCTTTGGACTCCTGTGTGGTTCTCAGGTATCCTTCCCAGTATTTCTTGCTTCGTGCTACATTGGCCTCTATGTCATCTCTATCCCCCAGGAAACTGTGATAGGTCCTCAAATTCCCCTTGAAGCACAAATTCTCCAGGAGACAAAAATACTGTGTACATTCGGGTTTGACAGGTCACTCCACCAGCATCCTTTTAGTCTAAGTGCCTACCATGCAGAAAGAAGCAAGTAAGTAATTGTGAGGGCAAGGATCATGTCTCACACCTCTTTATAACATTTTTTGTTTGACATGGTGCTGGGATCTTAAATTGGAGTATACAGTCATGCGTCACTTAACGATGGGGATACCTTCTAGGAAATGCGTCATTAGGTGATTTCATCATTGTGTAAACATCATAGTGTGTACTTAGGCAAACCTAGATGGGATAGCCTACTATACACCTAGGCTATATGGTATAGCCTATTGCTCCCAGGCTACAAATCTGTTTAGCATGTTACTGTACTGAATACTATGGGTAACTATAACACAATGGTAAGTATTTGCATATCTAAAGATATCTCAGCTTGGAAAAGGTACAGTAATAATCTGGTATTCTTATCTTACGGGACCACCCATCTATCCATCATTGACCAAAATGCATAGCGCATGACTGTGTATGTTTTTTAATTGTTTCATGAAGCTTTTTGGCACCAATCTTCCTTGGACTATTTAAGGCAATATATTTCAAATTAATTTGAGCATGTTAATACTTATAGGAGAGTCCAATGAGTAATTTAAAAAATTCTTTACATACTTTGCCCATTAAGCGTCAGTATCCTAGAGACTGTGGGTTAAGATACTGAGGGTTTAAGACTAGAGATAAGTACTTTAAGGTTTCTTCCTCAGGGGACTTGGAGACCACTTGTGATCATTTGGGTGTCATTTTTGCAGGGCTTGACTAATGTACTCCAAAAATTTAGTCCCCCACAATGTGTATCAGGAGGGCTCTGGTTCTAAGCAGATGGAAGGTGATTAAAGTCTCCTGAACAGGAAATCATGAAGCCATGCCATACCTCTTCCATTTACTTACACTCAACAAGCTCTTTCAGAAATGCCCTGGACAACCAGAACCAGTTCTACTTTAACATAGTTTGTGGACTTTGATTGAAAAATAAGTTTAAAAAGTAAGTAGTTTTCTGAAGAAACTGAGTTCCCTAAGTAAGAAAATATAATTTTGAAATGGAATGACAGAATCAGAGATCTTGAAAAGGTCTGACAGTTGCAGTCAGTTTTTTTTTTCTTTAAGAAGAATGCTGCTAAAGGAGTCTAGGAATGTGGTCCAGGACAGGCAGCAGCAGCATATGCAGGAACTTGCTAGAAATGCATATTCATGAGCTCCACCCTAGATCCGCTGAATTGGAATCTCTGAGGGTGCGGCCCAGGAATTTATGTTTGAATAAGCTCTCCAGGTGATCCTGATGGTCACTAAAGTTTGAGAAGAGCAGACCTTTAGGTCTAACACTAGACCTAAAGGGTTTTAACTTTCCAGAGGGTTAGCTGTTCTCCTCGGGAAGCAAAATAATTAGCTTTGCAGGGTTCTTGTTAGACTAGGGCTTCTAAAAATCACCTGGAGAACTTATTAAAACACAGATTCCTGGGCTCCAAATCTAGAGATTCTAGTCCAGTCGGCCTGTGGTGGGGTTTATGAATCAGCATTTCTATCAAGTTGCACAGTGATGCTATTGTCTGTGGCCCGCACTGAGCAGGAAGGATGGACACCCAGAGAGCTCCAAGCTGGTCCTACATGGCTACAAAAGCTACACTCCATCTAGGCAGACATCACAGAGGCTCTGCCATCATAGGAGGGTTATTTTTTTCTTGTAAGGAACCCACCAAAATAATACCAGTCTCTTTGCTGTTAGAAAATAGCACAGAGGTCTTTGGAACTGGTTCCTGTCAATAGCTTCAACAGGTAACATCTTTGTGCCATTTTTTTTTTCTGTTCATACTTCACTTGGTGAGATTGTCATTCCTTCAGTCAGAAACAGTCACTTCAGTATCAGTATGTGGATGCTGCTGGGGGCAGGAATCCTACCACCAACCATCATGGATGGGGCTTCCCAGCTAGGGCTCCTTGCCAAGGGATTGAATGAATGAGCGAACAAATGAGTGGCTGCAATCCACATACCTCCCAGTAAAACCTGGCTCTCAGAGAGGCTGCATCTAACTTCCGAACTATCTCCTTAGCACTATAGCCTCACCAGAAGAAAGGCACGAGCTATCAAATGAAGTAAACATTGGCTGTTATTGTTTTCCATGAGAGTAAACTGGAAAATGGACATAACACAGACTTGACAAGCTGTGTGTCCATGGCCTATTTATTGAATCTTTCTGAACTTCTGTTTTTTCATCTATGAAGCGGAATTAGCAGTACATACCTTGACACTGCTGTGACCAGAGTTATTCGCAGAGTGGTTGATGAACCTGCAGTATCAGCATCACCTCCGAGTCTGTTAGAAATGCACATTCTTAGGCCCCAGACCAAATGAATCATAATATCTGGAAATGATGCTCAGCAAATTGCTTTAACAAGCCCTTCAGGGGATTCTAGTGCACACTAATGTTTGAGTAACATTGGATGTGAGGATCAATAGTACAGATTTTAAGGGTCAAAAATGCTCTGAGGAGTGGGGCTGCACTACTTTGAATGCTGGCTCTACTACTTACTTGCTGTGTGATCCCAGGAAAGATGTCTAGCCTCTCTGTGCCCCATTTTCCTCATCTCAAAAATGATTGTTGTTGTGGGGATTAAATGAACTAATACATATAGAGCAGTTAGCAGACATTCTGACACATAGCACATAACAAATGGTGTTATTGGATATTTAAATATAGATATAAACCAGGTCATGTTATGTCGTATGTATAATAAAATAATTATTCATAATTATTGCCTCTGCACACGAGATTATGGTTAATTATATTTTCCTTGTTATGTTCCTCTTTGCCTATTTTTCTGCAATTAACATGAATTACTTTTATAATCAGAAAAAAACACTATAAAATAATTTGCATTGAAGGAGGGAAAATGTTAACAGCAAAATTACATGAGGTGTTGGGGTTGGCTATAAACTATTTTATGGGTCTCCTGGGTCTCCCTGCACCCTATACCCTTCTCCTTAAAGCCAAGTATACTTTTTGTCGGCGTCTGTGCACACATGTGTGTTTGATAATTCCCATGCAATTCAGTTGGGGAGAACAACTTTTTAGGTCTCATTATCTCATAAGCATGGGCTCAACATGATTAGATTGGAGTGTTCTCCATCCGTCTTTGTATCCATGCAACCACTAGGTGAACAAACCCAGGCTAGTCTAATGGATCATGAGATACACCCTGCGGAAGAGAGAGAAATCGTCTTAGCTAAGGCACTCTAAACCAACGAGCCCTCCAGCTGATCCAGCAACAGACTACAAAGGGAGTCCAGCTGAACTCAGCCCAAACTGCTGACTTACGGAATCATGAGCTAAATAAATGAATGTTGTTTGAAGCCTCTAAGTTTTAAGTTGAGGGTCATTTGTTACAAAGCAAAAGCTAACTGACCTACTGAGTATGTCTCAAAAGTTTGCTTTCGTGCCATCATCCTCTCTCCCAGTTCTGCCCTCCATACCCTGCAGTCACATTTCTTTTCACTCTTTCATGTTAGGAGTTTTAGAGACAGTTGGACTATTGGGATGAGTAAGCAGCAGGCAGCAAGTAGAGCAGAAATGCAGCATGCTTGGAAGGCACATCAGTCATGGAAGGTGCTCGCTTCACATCCTTTACCAAAAGAAAATAGGCCAAGAGGAAAAAAGGAAACCTGACTTAATCTAAATTTTTCACATGGCATCTCAGGAACAACCAATGATTCTATTCTTAGCCTTTTCCTCTATCGAAGCTAAAATGTATTTCCAGTTTAATGCCTGTGTTGGTCTAAAAGGGAATACTGAAGTTGTGGGCTAGGACAGGAAGAACGTCACTGGTGAAATAAAATCTTGTCATTTCATTTCATTTCAGGAGCCAGAAAAAAGTTTGCTATAGGGCTGGCCCTAAATGTCATCACTGATCGGAACAAGTGGTTGTTGTTGGCACCACTCGACCACTCTGTTGTTGGTCATTGATATGAGAGCTCAGGGGCAGCCTTCTGGGAAGAACTAGGGTGTTCTCTGCAGCTTCCCAAATCCTTTAAGAAGTAAAAAAGATGTTTGCATTTGCCATTGAGAAATTGCCGGTTCTTTTCTAACTTTTGGGTCATATGGATCTTAACTGGATGCATGAGGCCATCTTCATGCTTAGAAACACCATAGTTGACATCTGTGAATCACTCACATCATGCCAAGCAGTGTCTAACTTCTTTATGTGTGTTAGTGCTCATAACAATGTTATGATCATCACCCCTTTTCTACACATGAAGAATGGAGAAACAGGAAAGTTAAATAACTTTCCCCTAGGTCTCAGGCTGTTAACCTTTATGCTAAATTGCCACTACATGCAGGACAGTGCCTGGACATAATAAATGCTCAACAAATATTGTGCCCAACGATGTGAGCCCTAACAGGAATATTGTACCCAGTAGCTGGTGAACACATCTTTAGAATGAATATTAGTGATAGGGCATTTATTTATTCTCCTCTTCTGTCCTTATCTCTCCCCTTAAAGGGCCACCCTTAGCACATCTATTCTTTCTGGATTTCAAGGGGGCTGTGAAATTAAAAGGTGGCAATTTGGTGGGAAGTTTAGGAGACTTGTCTGGAAAGTGAGTTTTTTAGCAAGCATGTAGTTTTCACTGAGGCTGTGTGTGCATTGTGGCTGAGGGCTGGGGTACTGATGAGCCCCTGGGGATGGTGGGTAGCAATAGGACTCATTCCCCTGCCACTGTCAGGGTGGCTTGCCTCTTTTCTTTCTTCTCCATAAGACGTTTTAGATAAACATCAAAATTTCCTGGGCTCAGCCAATCATTCTGTCTTCACTGATAAGGAGAACCTTGCAAGTGCAATTCCCCTCCCTCTCAATAAACAGGCAACCCCCTTTTATCTCTCTCTCCACCTTCTCCCCTCACCCCATGTACATGCACAGATGTGCGCAGGATGCGCTCACACACGAATGCACGCACGCGCACACGCGCACACACACACATACACCCACACTATCTTCTCTTTTACTCTAAACCAGGAAAATTCGATGTGAGACCCTGTCTTTGAAACATAATGGCTCAGAAATAGCTCAGACTCAGCTTAGAATCAATATGCTCTCTGTGAAGCCACTGGAATTCCAAGTTTTCCTAGCAGGCTTTAGACAGAAGTGGAGTCAACATATTCAGGCATAAAATGAATTCCAATGAGCTCCATTAAATAATGTCAATGCTTGAGGACACTCACTAGTTACCTCGGCTGAAGGGCACACAGCTTTGAAGTCTCAGACTTCAGTAAAGGTATGTTTAAAATTTCAGTCATGAAGTGAATTAAGATGCTTTTCTTCCCTGCCAATTTTGGAAGTAGAAAGATGATTTTATATGGGGACAAGATGGGACAAAGGAAAGGACAAAGCTTATGATTTACATGTGCTCTTTGGATTTCAAATATAGATGCAGTGACAAATAAGCAAGTCACGGCACCTTATCATAAGTCTAATTATAGATTTATTTAAGACACATATTGAGCACCTATTGTGTGGGAATTGTCAGTGTGTGTGTGTGTGTGTGTGTGTGTGTGTGTGTGTGTATAAGATGAAGATAGCATTTCTGTCACCCAGAAGTTTGTAGTTGAATTCTGATGCAAGACTTTGGATCTGGGCACACGCCCAGGGTGAAACTGTAAATGTGATGCTTTGAAACCCACACTGCCCCAGAAACAAAACTTTTTTTAGACCCCCCAGTTTTAAATGAACATTCACTTTCCCCAAATATAATTTGATAGCTAATCTAAATTCTCCCAATCAGAAACTTCCTTTGCCTTACGAAACTCCTGACCTAAAAGCGAAGGAGGGTGGATTTTTAACTGTGGAAGACACAGATGAGGATGTGCTTTGAGTGGTCCAGGTTCTTTTATACCGGCGATCAGTTCCAGTTATTGAAAGAGATGCCCTGCCAGCTCCAACCTCCCTAAAACCAAAGACCGACTGAATTCCCAAGGGCACATTCAGAAATTGAGAGAGCAGGATATAGACAGTGAGAGAGAGAATGAGATATTTCTCAGAAAGAAAATTTAATATTAGTTGGCTTTGGGGGAGAATGCTTAATATCAGCTGGCTTTTGTAGAGGATGCCACACTAGACTGGGAGTTTCCTTAGCAATCTTTCCGAACACCTCAGCTCTCTTTTCCTGACCCTGGCCCCTCTCTCCTGTCTGGCATATGCTTGCTTAAGATTTAACAGATGATGGCCGGCCACGGTGGCTCATGCCTGTAATCTCAGCACTTTGGGAGGCCGAGGTGGGTGGATCACCTGAGGTCAGGAGTTCGAGACAAGCCTGACCAAGATGGTGAAACCCCGTCTCTACTAAAAATACAAAAATTAGCTGGGCTTGGTGGTGCGTGCCTGTAATCCCAGCTACTCATGAGGCTGAGGCAGGAGAATCGCTTGAACCCGGGAGGTGGAGGTTGCAGGGAACTGAGACCACGCCATTGTACTCCAGCCTGGGTGACAGAGCAAGACTCCATCTCAAAAAAAAAAAAAAAAAAAAGAAAGAAAGAAAAAAAAGATTTAGCAGATGTTATGTCTCACTGGGTTCCTGCTCCTGATGAGACCCAGTCATCTTTCACACAGTCTCACAGTTTATACTTCTTGTTTATCCCACATAGCATCGTGTAGTGGTTACAAGTGTAGACTCTGAAGTCGAACTGCCTATATTCAAATCTTGGCTCTGCCACTCACTGGCTGTGTGCCTTTAGGTAAGCTGCCTCACCTAACTGTGCCTGTTTCCTAATGGGTAAAATAGTGATAATAGTTCCTACCTTGAATTCTTTTCATGAAGATGGAATGGGTTAATATTTATAAAAATGATTTGAACAATGCTGGACATATAATAAGTGCTAAGTGTTTCTTTATAATAAATAAACCTGGTGGATTTAGTTTCATAATATGTCTCTCTTTCCCAAATGTAAGTTCTAACTTACTGTTTTATGTCACTGAGGTGCATTATTGTGACCCTAGATATCAGATACACAAGGTCAGAGTAATGAAGGCAATTATTACTACGACTATTAACATGATTGATAGTGAACATTTGTTGAATGTTTGCACCATAGTCAAAACCTTATAGGCATTATCTAATTTAATCATGGCAATAACTCCTAGAAATAGATATTTGACCAATACCCATTTCTCAGAGGAGGAAATTGAGGCTCAGACAAAACTAAATAACTTACCCAAGGTAACAGTCAAGAAGTGCTGTCTCAATCCCAGGGGAACTGAGGGGTATGCAAAGTCCTAGATCATTTGAGAAAGTTTGCAAACAGTGATTGGGAACTAAGGCAAAGAGATGAGGATAGTTTGGTGGCCATAAAAATGTGTCTCATAGATTTCTGACTGATTTTCACCCACCTCTACACACGCCATACTTTGAGGGTGAGCTAGACTCAGTCAAAGATTAGAATAGGGAAAGGGAAAAATACTAACTTTACAGTGGAGAGACCTGGCAAATATGACCTTCACCAAATAACAAAGTGTAATATTACCAGTAATGTCATATGGATCTACTGTATCCCCTGACATGAAATGATGAGTAGGCCACTTTACCTTAGCTGTACTCTTTCCAAAAACCCATAACCTGAGTCTAACAACCTTAGTCTTGTTCCATTACAAGAACAATAGACAAACCCAGATTGGATGATATTCCACAGGATCCCTGTCAATGCTCCTCAAGACTGTCAAGGCCATGAACAACAAAGAAAGACTGAGGAACTGTCACAAACTAAAGAAAACAGGGGAGACATGACAATTAAATGCAATGTGGTGCCCCAGATTGGTCCTGGAACAAAAAAGAAACACTAATTGAAAAGCTGATGGAATCCAAGTAAAGTCTGGAGCTTGATTAATAGTAATGTACTCATGTTGGTTTCTTGGTTGTAACCGATGTATCATGATAATGTTAGGTTTCAACAATGGGGGAAATTGGGTGAGAGGTATACCACCCTTGCAACTTTTCTGTAACTCTAAAAATATTCCAAAATAAAAAGTTTATTTAAAAAGTATTCCCAGAGATTGTAATTCAATTGGTTCAGGATACGACCTGGGCTTCTGGATTTTTAGAAGATCCCAGGGCGTTCTGATGTGCAGGCAAGGTCTGGAAACCACTGATCTACATTCTAAAGAGCTACACAGTTGAATGGTAAAGCCAGTGCCTCTGAGCAAAGCTGTGGCCATCACAGAAGCAGCTGTTAGGCGGCCCTACTTCTTAGCTACTGGTTTCTTCTCTGCAATCACAGAGCAGGGGACAGGAAGAGCCACTCCTTGCTAATAGGCCATGTTTATTCTCCATTTATTCTCAAAAACAGGATCAGATAACTTTGGCAGAAGATTCTAATGTACTGATTAAGTGCACCTAATCCTAATCTCTTTTTATGCTGGCTAAATGGATATTTAGATATAACCTTCCAGAATGCAATGAACTTATTCTTGGGAAGCTGGATGAATGGAATGCCCATAAGTTGATTCCTATTTTAAGGGCACACTGGGAGCTGATTATTTGGAGAGCATCTGTAGGCAATGAGAGGTTCATCCTGTAACAGGCCTCCTATGTTAGCTCATTTGCTTTTAGAAATGTGCGTCCTGTGCTTTCTTGCAGCAGGACACTTTCTTAGTCTAGGCATCCTCCCTCTCCTCTCTCAGTAAAGTCATGGCCACTATAACAGACGCTGGAGGTGCTCTGCCCAGATTCCTGTTACTTTCCACTAGCAAGTGCACCTGTTCCCCAGATACCGGGCTTCACATGGCTTAGAGTTTATACCTGTGACTTCTCCTGAGCCATGCCCTTGAGACACAGGAGCCCCCTCCCCTACTGGGAGTTTCTAACACCTCCACTCTGTGCTGGAATGACTGACCAGTTCAGGGCTACCAAAGCCTGGCACTCCGAGTCTCAAGGCAGGAGTAACTATGATGCAATCCACACTCCAGGGCTCCTCTGGGATCAGCTGATGCTAGTCTCCAGCTGCAACCACATCCTTGCTTGCTTCTTTCTCCTGCCGCATTCTTTCCCCCTCATTTTCTTATATAGGTTTCACTTGAGAATCCTTCCTCACTTAATCACTTGCGTACACATTCTGCTGCATTTAGGGAACAGACTTAGAATCAGCTTCTCTTCTGCTCCAGGCGGAGACTGTGGAAACAGCAGTTAGGGTTCTCCAGCAGCTCCCCATGGTGTGTACCCGCTGGCCATTACTATCCAGTAGGGATCCCCTAGTAAGGAATGCTGCCTCCCTGGGTTAAGTTGCTTCACCCACAGTCATACTCTGGAGCTGCAGCCGCCTCCTTGCTCTACTCCAATCCAGATTATCTTGTAGAAAGATAAATCAGATGGTATCAATCTCCCTGTTACAATTCCAAGGGCTCCCCAGTGCTTTTTGAACAAAAGCCAGTCTCCTCTGCAGGCTGGCAGGCCCTGGCTAACCTGGCTCCCTCCTAACACTTCACTTTCCTCTGTGTTTCCCTCCAACAGCATCAGCCTATTGCTGTGTCTTGAAAGCACCCACCTTGCCCCTGCCTCAGGCTTGGCATGAACTGTCTGCAACGCCCGTTCACACCATCTCATGACTGGCCGTTCTTGTCATCAGGCCTCAGCATAAACATCTCCTCCTCGGAGAGACCTTCCCTGACCCGTCTCTCTCGACCACCTCACCCTATTTCAATCTTTTACTTAGCCACCATCCCCATCTGATATTTTTCTTGTTCATCTGTCTGATTGATGTCTGCCCCTTCCCATTAAAATTTAATCACCCTGAGAGGAAATATTGCCTGGCATGTTCACCCCTGTTTTCTCAGTGCCCGGAGCAGCGCTAGGCATGTAATAGATGCTCAGTAAATGCATGGGAAGTGGCAGAAAGAGGAAGGAGGGGGTATTGATGGACCCGGGGGCTGCAACTGTGCGTGATGAAGATGATGAGGATGATGAGGGCGATGAGCAGCTGGGGTGCGGAGCCACCCCATGCACTCTGAGGCTCAGGAGATACTGCTAGGTTGCCTGTTAATCACAGAATACAGATGCTGCCCTCACTCCCCCCACTGCACCTACCCTGCCCTCCCATACTGATCCCTGCCTTCCCAGCCAAGGCCTCTGCTGTTCTCTTCAGTGCAAGAACAGCTTCATCAGGAAAGCCCATGTCGGCCCTGCAGTTCACACTGGGCCTCTCTTGAGCAGGGCACGCAGCCCTAGAATCTTGCCCGGCTCCGTGGAAACTCAGCAAGGCAGCAGGGCATTTCCATTACTCTGGCAGCTGCTTCGCAGAGGCTTTTCTCCAGCTCATGTCGGGGACCCCCAAAGCCTGCTGTGACTGCTGGCTCCACGGAGCAATTGAAGCCATTCGCATCACTCCCCAGGTCGCTAATGGCAAACACTGAAAGACTGAATGTTCCAGAACCCCCTGCCTGCTCTTCCAGGGCTCTGCAAGCCTAGCCTCCTCTGGAGGGATGATTGTAGATTAAGGCAATCAAGGTCAGAACAACGCATATAGGCCCCAACTCAGGCAGGTGGATGGGTCTGCAAACATCACAATTACCCAGGTCAGAATGAGGCCTGGCCGCTAAGAAATGTTCGTTTGGGAGGCCTCTGGCCGTGTGATGTGGACCAAGGCTCTCTGTAGGGCAGGAACACTTGCAGCCTTGGAGAGAGGCATGGAGAATGGCGGAAGGAAGCAGGATCACGCTTTCCTGGCATGCAGGGTGCCATGCTGAGATGACCCCCAGCATTTCTGTGCCCTGGTGCCCAAGTTCTTTATAATCTCCTTCTCTTGAGCATGGGGGGCACCTGTGAGCATGACAGGATGCCATTCTGTGATTAGCTATGATATTTGGAAAACGTAAATGGATCCTGCATGTATAATTAAGGCTCCCAATCACTTGATTTTGAGACAAGTAAAAAAGGAGATTGCCTGGGTTGGGCCTGACTTAATCAGATGAAGGCCCTTAAAAGAAGGACTGGCCCTTCCTGAAGAGAGAGATTCTTCTGCTGGATTTGAAGTCAGCTGTCACGTTGTGAGCTGCACCAAGAGGGTCACGTGGTAAGGGACTGAGCATGATTCCTGGATGACAGCCAGCCAGGAAACAGGGCCCTCAGGGTGATGCAAGGAACTTGCAAATTCTTCAAACAACCTGAATGAGCTTGGAAGTGGAGAAAGCTGCAGATGAAAATGTGCCCTAGCTGACCCCTGCACAGCAGTCTTGTGAGACCCTAAGAAGGGAGCCCTGCCTTGCTGGGCCCAGACTTGTGATTCCCAGAAACTGCAAGATAAGAAATGTGTGTTGCTTTAAGTCACTAGGGTTGCGGTAATAGTGTTACACAGCAATAGCTAATGAATACACCCAAGTTCCAGAAAGGCCTCTCTGGGTTCTTGCTGCTGCCTCCCCAAAATCAGGGGGCTTCTACCCTGTCTTGTCCTCCTCTGCTCCTCTACTTAGGGAGGGCTCATGGGACATTGTGGAGTAGCACAGAAGCATTGGCCCAAGGTCATGCAGGTTCCAGGGATGGCCACCCCACTGACTAGCATGGTCATATTCCATATTCTGGGCATATTCCTTGTAACTTCTTAGAACCTCAGTTTCCCCATCTGTAAGTGGAAATGTTGAGATTACCTACTGCATTTGGCAGAGTGAATAGCAAATGACTTCATATGCATACAGCACTCAGTTAGTGCCTGGGAGCATGTGAAATTTGTGATGACTTTTTGAAATAATTCTCCCCTGCTTGTACACCTGCCTGCAGCCACCAAATGAAGTCTACTTTGTAGTTTAAAAAGATCTACAGGCTTGGGCCAAGAAAGAATTCAATTGTGTTCCAAAGCCAAAATTCTTAGATGAATGCCCACTCTGTCCAAATATAGTATCTCCTTCGTTCTCTCTGTTCCTCCTACTTTGTTTGTCTTCAGAGGACTTACATTACCTGAAATATCACCTATGTGAATTTCATATATGTGTGCATGAAATTCGACTATTGCCTAAAGCCACAAAGGTGGCACCGCACGCTCAGTGGTTCAAAAGAACCTGGAGTTGGAATCTAAGATGGGATTTAAAATGAGGTTTGAATGACTCGAGGCCCCCTACTCTTCCTTCTCTATAAAATACTTTAGATTTTGTCATTTAAATGGTCCATTTGGAACCAGTGTATAAAATTTATGCTCCCTAATCTATACCAGGGCATTTTCCATCAACAACCTCTGTCACATTATTTTTTTAGGTCTAACTTTATTTTTTGTTTTTGGCCTGTGATGGATGGAGAGAATCTGCTACTCACTGATAGTGGCTTCTGAGCCCCCACCAGAGATGGTGTCAGAATTGACGCCTTATTGATATTATTATTATTATTATGTGAAACGGAGTCTTGTCTGTCACCCAGGCTGGAGTGCAGTGGTGTGATCTCGGCTCACTGCAACCTCTGCCTCCTGGGTTCAAGCGATTCTCCTGCCTCAGCCTCCTGAGTAGCTGAGATTACAGGTGCCCACCACCATGCCTAATTTTTTATTTTTAGTAGAGACAGGGTTTCACCATGTTGGCCAGGCTGGTCTTGAACTCCTGACCTCACGTGATCTGCCTGCCTCGGCCTCTCAAAGTGCTGGGATTACAGGCATGAGCCACCATGCCCAACCTATTGATATTCTTTTTGAAATAATAGTATGATCCTCATGAAGTTGGATATGTTGACTCTAAAACAGAGTTGCACAGCATCCTTCTGCACCCATCCGTTCCCCTTATACTTTTTGCCACCTGGAAGCTACAGTTTTGTTTATTACTGTGGAGCCCTCCTGAGACTGCAGGAGGTGCCACCTCCCTCCCACTCCCTCTCTGCCAGGCTAGAATTAATTACTCCCTCTCTTAGTGCTTGCTGCATGCTATCTTAGTTTTAAAATATTAACCACGGTAAATCAGAGTTTACACTGTGGCCTGATGCTTATGAACAAATCAAGCAGTTCAATTTGCTTGGGACCCACAGGTAAGATCAGTCCTAAACCTGCAAGATGCTACAAAGAAATGGTTCCATGATTCCTTCCCCACTAGGATGCCAGAAGCAGTAGGATCCACCAAAGCACCTGTTGTGTGTGGGTGGAACAAGACCAGATCGTGGGTGGGTGGGTATGAGTTGGAGGGTGTTTAAGGACTTAGAGATTCAAAGATGTCTTGAGCATGCAGACAGTGATCCCAGCCCCCAGGGTAAGGAGGTCTGGAGGATGAGAGGGATAGCCCACTTCCCCAAGAAAGGATCTAGAACACTGAAGGGACATCAGTTAATTCCATGGAGCCAACCTGAAAACAAGAGATAAAGGAACAGGAAAGACCAGAAAGGAAGAGGAGAAAGATTCAGGAGAAATGGTGGTATGGAGGTTGGACATGGCTGGGCCTTTTCTCAGCAGGAGAAAAGACTCCTCACCTAATTGGGGTGAAGCTTGCTGTGGATAGAGCTTGGGCTTTAAAGTGGATCTGGATGGGAATCTCAGCTCTGTTATTTTTAAGCTGAGGGACTTAAGATAATTTACTTAACCTCATTGTACCTCGGTTTTCTCAGCTATAAAATGAAGCTAATAATACCCTGCATGTTGTCCTGAGAATCGGATGCGATGATGTATGAAAAAATTTTATCTCAGTACCTGGCACATAGATATTGAATGAATGGAACCCACTAGGGACCCAGGGAATAAATGAAGGTCCAAGCTATCAATGTGCTAAAGCTAGAGACAGCCATTGTGATACTTGGGGTGTCTGGTGATAACAGTTTGCAAAATTCTAGCAGCCAGTTGGTGCCCACCATATACCCTCGGCACTCGCCTTTTCTGTATATTCTGAGGGCCTCTTCTGCTAGTGCCTCTACTGTGAGTGAGGCAAGACTCACTGCCTTAGGATTTTCTCCAATCTGAGGTGTAGAGTTGGTCTCCTGCAGGGCTGGGTGCAAGTTTACACTCTGGGAACAGCCCTTCACCACTGAAGGATGGGAATTGGTGCATAATACTCCAGCTTCCTTGCCTTTCAGGTCAGGCAATCCAGGCATGTTGTACACTCTCTCTGAGAGAGGTCCCTGGCTGGGCTGAGCCCCAGGAGCTGGCAAACTGCTCATGAGTGCCCCCTGTATTGGCTTTCTTTGAATCCCTGTCTAGATTCTCCACTCCCCCCCATCAGCGCTTCCTAGGATTAACACCCAAATAAAATATGTGCACCCTCATCCTTCACTAAGGATCTGCTTTTGGGAGGGCTCAACCTAGGACAGCATTCCAACAAAAGAATTTAGAAGCATGCATTTATTTATTTATTTATTTATTTATTTATTTATTTATTTATTTTCCTTTGGAGGCTCAGTAAACTGAAGCTGGTGCAGGAACTGACACAGTTCTGCCCAGGGCCTCATCTTTAGGGGTCTTCTATTTGATATCTGAAGTGAGTTGAGCAAATGTACAGCCAGGTATCAGAATGCCCTATGGAAGTGCCTGGCTAGGCAGCTGGGTGAGTCAGCTGTGCCCTGCTAATCCCTGGAATCACTAAGAAGAAGGCTCTGGTGGGACCTGCTGCGAGGCTTCCACGCAGTTGCTTGGCTTGTTTTCCATGACGCAGCAACACAGCTGAAAGGCCTTCAGAGTTTTTTCCATTGCCTCCTCCCTTGGTTCCCATTACCAAAGTACTCATTGGGCAGAGGGCTGGCAGAGAATTGTTTTTAACATTATGGGTAGCTCTTGTAATTAGATGAGAAAGTAGAATTTGCTTAAACAGCGGGCACTTCTGGAGAGACAGGGAAAAAACTTAAAATGCAGTCGTCTTTACCAAGACAGGCTCAAGTGAAATTACAGATAAAGCAACATTACCATAAAACAATAAGATGCTGATCCCCTCCTGCTCCACCCTGCCAGTTTGAATCCAGAAAAGTTTACTTATCCTCAATATTCAAAGGAGAAAATTTCCCCTTTGACTTCCCTGCTGAATTGATCAGATACCTGTGTCTATGATTCCTTAGTTACCTTGGAGAGATGCAACTAGATATTCAGGTGCCCTCTTGAACCAAGGATATCCAAAGTTAAACTTAAGGGCTCCAAGGCCTATGGGGACAGGGTACTAATAAGCCAGGTCTAAGTTTCCTGGTTTGTGGAACTTAGTGGAAGATGTGTAGCCACAGGATGGATGGGCAGAGGCCATCTATCTATGGCAGAGGTGGTGCTCTCTCTGACTTATGCTCCCAAGATTGGTGGGAACTATGGTTGATTTTTTGTAAATATAGTTGGCATAATTCCCCTCCCAAGATCCATAATCCCCTTTCCACACTGACTCTATGCTTGGTCATGTGACTTACTTTGGTTAATGAGATAATAGCAAATTGTAGCCTCAACAAAGACTTGGAAGGTGCTTGCACATTGGGGCTTGTTCTCTCTTGCTGTTTTCAGAAACTCTGTAACTCCCACCATGTCTGTATGCCAACACTAGGGCTAGCCTGTTGGATGAGAGACATGTGGTCCAGCCCCTGATGCCCTAGCCAAGAGCCAGCAATAACCACTAGACATGGGAGTGAACACATCAAGCAGGCGCCAGCCAATCTACCAATTGACTGAAGAACTAACTCATTAGCCCATAGACCCATACACAATAAGAAATGGTTGCTGCTTTAAACCACTGAGTTTTGGGGTGGTTTGTTATACAACAAAAATGACTGCTTCAGGGCCAGCCAGTTTCACTGGACCTGGATGACATGTGGATCCACTCCTCCCTCTACTTGACTAGCTTCCTTCCATCCCACCACCCACAGGGGTTCAGGAGAGCTCGACACTGATGTCTTCATATCATTTTACAGTTGTTGCAGATATCTCAAAATAGCAAATATTCTCATTACCACTTTGAAATTATGATAGTTATTAGACTTACCACTAAATATTGTTATTTAATGCTTTAATTAAAAAACACATATTATACCACAAATGTGGTTTTTCTAAAAATATTTTAATAGTTGTATTTAAATAAAATTGGTTTCCTATATAGTCCCCATGTATTTATTTTTATTTTTTAATTTTTATGTTTTAGAGATGAGGTCTTGCTCTGTTGCCCAGGCTGGAGTGCAGTGACATGATCATATCTCACCGCAACCTCAAACTCGTGGGCTCAAGCAATTCTCCTACATTAGTCCCCTGAGTGGCTGGGACTGCTGGTGCAGGCCACTATGCCCAACTAATTTACTTTATTTCTGCAGAGACAGGGTCTCACTATGTTGCCCAGGCTGGAATGCAGTGGCATGGTCCAGTTCAAGGCCACTGAACTCTTGAATTCTTGGGCTCAAGTGATCCTTCTGCCATGGCCTCTCAAATAGCTGGGATACAGGTGCACATCACCATGCCCAGATAATCCCTATTTATTTTATTTTATTTTATACATTAAAAAGTATCACTCTGAAAATGGCTTCAGTAGATCTTCACCATACTACCAGTGGGATCCATGGGAAAAACAAAAATCTAAGACTGCTTGAATTCAACTCAGATCAAAAGCCATAGTCTATTTAGTGCAATTTATATGTCTAATCGTGTTTCCCCAAATACTGACATAACTCATGAAGACATTCATAGGAAAGAGTTGTGGTAAAATAACTCAAGAAACTTCTAGTCATTTCTGATTCTGGCAGATCATAAAACCATGACAAATTGTACAACTTTTGTAAGCAATGGAAGCAATCTCAAATGCCCATAGGGCTGGGAGAATAATAAAAATTATGCCTTGGGCATAAGTAATGGTAGGCTTTCCAGCAAACTGGAGAGGGAGTATCCTGCCTTAAGGCATTTCAGATTAACAATTTTGTAAATCCAGTACTGGCCAAATAAAATAAATTTGTGGGTAGTATTAAGCCTATAGAGCACTAGTGTTCCATTTATGGATTAAGAACAAGATTGGGGAACTGGACATCTGGCTAACCTTCATCCCTGAACTGGCTCTGTCATCAAATAAGTAGGTGATCTTTTCCAGGGCAGTCAAATTTCTATGTCCCAGTTTTCATATCTGGAAAATGGCTGTGGTTTCTGTATCATCTTCCTTTCCAGAACTGTGATGAAGTTAAAAAAAAATTAAATAATAGTGGGGAAACAATTTGAAAAAAAAAGAAACAAGGATCATTAAACAGATGCAGAATAAATCAATGCAATTGTTTGGTAAGTGACCTGAAAAAACTTAAGTCTATCTATATAAGACATGGTTCTTTTAAGTTACCAGCCTGTCAGATCCAAAAGGGGAACTTCAAAAATGATGAAGGGAACTTTGCCCGCTTCACTGAGAAGCCAATTTTGATCCATTGGGCCAAAATTGTTAATAGAGTTGGGAGGAAAAAGCACATAAAAGAGCCACCCATATGAGTCTCAAGCCCTAAGGTGGAGGACTAATTTCCAATTCAATAATATACAAAAAGCTACATGCAGGCAAACAAAGTTGAAAACAAGCTTAAAGAATAAAAAGGAAGGAAAACCAGACTCCTGAGATACTAGGACAAGAAGGGAATAGAACAAGTCGAGGGAGAACGTGACCTTGAAACTAAATTTGCCGGTCCAGAGGCACAATCTTGCAGCCTAGCAGCATCTTTGGGCCCAGTTCTTCCACCTCAAGAGGGTCTAGTTCTCAGGTCTGTATGCCTTCCTGCATCCCATCATCCAATTAGATGCCATCCCTTAATGCTTACCTTCTCAATGGACCAGAGACAACTCAGCTTTACACTGGGCCTTTTTTGTGATTGATGGAAAGATGGGTTTTGGTTAGTAAATGCAGAGGAAGGAGATTCTCCCTTTCCCTTCCTTCACTGTGTCCAAGAAAATTTGTGACAGGGTTAAATATTATGGTTGGCTGGGTCAAGGAATCACATTCATATCTTTTCCCTCTGGGTTGCATATATTTTCATAAAGCTTACATGAGATGTGGCCTAAGTAGGTCTGGAAGGAATCTTAGGCTTAATGGGAATTCACCACCCAGTTTAATATCCTGTGACAGAATCTTTGGTTTGGCTCTAATCTTTGAGCCCTTTAGCCCACACAGGCCATAGGTGCCCCAGCTCATCCATATATCTGTGCACATAATACGGTCATGATAGGAGGCAAAATGAGCCAGAGGAGGAAAGACGTGAACCAGAGGACCAGTTATCCCTTATTTTCTGCCACTGTGGACTGTTTGGATTTTATGAAGTTCTTTTCTCTCACTGTATCCTTGAGCTGTAAGTGTGCCCGGTCATGAAATCGGGGAGACAAATGAGAAAATGATGGGAAAGCAGATCTATATGATTCAGATCAAGGTTAAGTTTATTTTTATTGTTGAAAAATAAAGGGATTAAGTGCTGGAGTTCTGCTGATGTTATAACGGGAAGGGGGCATAAAAATCATTGAGCCCACAGATGATTTGGTCTCTGCTTAAATGCTGCCTCTCAGAGATACATTCTCTCATAGTTCTTTCTTTCTTTTTTTTTTTTTAAATTTATTATTATTATACTTTAGGTTTTAGGGTACATGTGCACAATGTGCAGGTTAGTTACATATGTATACATGTGCCATGCTGGTGCACTGCACCCACTAACTCGTCATCTAGCATTAGGTATATCTCCCAGTGCCATCCCTCCCCCCTCCCCCCACCCCACAACAGTCCCCAGAGTGTGATGATCCCCTTCCTGTGTCCATGTGTTCTCATCGTTCAATTCCCACCTATGAGTGAGAATATGCGGTGTTTGGTTTTTTGTTCTTGCGATAGCTTACTGAGAATGATGATTTCCAATTTCATCCATGTCCCTACAAAGGACATGAACTCATCATTTTTTATGGCTGCATAGTATTCCATGGTGTATATGTGCCACATTTTCTTAATCCAGTCTATCATTGTTGGACATTTGGGTTGGTTCCAAGTCCTTGCTATTGTGAATAGTGCCGCAATAAACATACGTGTGCATGTGTCTTTATAGCAGCATGATTTATAGTCCTTTGGTTATATACCCAGTAATGGGATGGCTGGGTCAAATGGAATTTCTAGTTCAAGATCCCTGAGTAATCGCCACACTGACTTCCACAAGGGTTGAACTAGTTTACAGTCCCACCAACAGTGTAAAAGTGTTCCTATTTCTCCACATCCTCTCCAGCACCTGTTGTTTCCTGACTTTTTAATGATTGCCATTCCACAGCCAATATCATACTGAATGGGCAAAAACTGGAAGCATTCCCTTTGAAAACTGGCACAAGACAGGGATGCCCTCTCTCACCACTCCTATTCAACATAGTGTTGGAAGTTCTGGCCAGGGCAATTAGGCAGGAGAAGGAAATAAAGGGTATTCAATTAGGAAAAGAGGAAGTCAAATTGTCCCTGTTTGCAGACGACATGATTGTATATCTAGAAAACCCCATCATCTCAGCCCAAAATCTCCTTAAGCTGATAAGCAACTTCAGCAAAGTCTCAGGATACAAAATCAATGTACAAAAATCACAAGCATTCTTATACACCAAAAACAGACAAACAGAGAGCCAAATAATGGGTGAATTCCCATTCACAATTGCTTCAAAGAGAATAAAATACCTAGGAATCCAACTTACAAGGGACGTGAAGGACCTCTTCAAGGAGATCTAATAGTTCTTTCTAAATCATCATTTTACTTCCTTGGGGTATCACTCTATGTCTCTGTCCTGCATTCTTTAAGTCATAGCATTGTCTTTCTCTACTAGAAGGTAAGCTCTATGAGAACAGGACCTCATCTACTTTGTTCTCTGCTTATTACCATTGCTTAGAACTGTGCCTAGTCTATGGTGGGGGCACAATCTATATTTGGCGAATGAATTGTAACATGGAGGGAACATCCTGCAGAACCAGGCTAGTGCGAGCACAGAAAGGTGAAAGAAACATCCTTCCTCACTTCTGTGAAGTCTCCTTAATGTTCTCAGAGGTGAGTAGTTTATTCTTCCAAAGCAGCAGAGATTTTACCTGTGGTTTGCTATCCAACCCAACCTTTTGGAGAAAATAAGGAAAGATGGCTTACTGTGTCTGCTTTGAAACTGGTTCTTCCCAACTGAACTGTGTGGTTCCAGCATAGAAATCACATTCCTCCATGCCACTCCACACCCACAATTGATTGAGCACTTGGCCCAAGCTATGCCAATCAGAGATCTTCCTTGGTATTTTTGAATCGAGGATACAGACAACAATTGGCAGTTCCTTTTCCATAGTGGAAGTCCAGAGAGTACAAATCGCATGTGTATGTTTCTGGTATGGGGAGGGAGGAAGTGTTTTTCAACAAGAGAAAGTGGAATCAATGTACAGAAAGAATCAGGGACAGGAGGCTGAGAAAGAGAGAGCTTTGATAATGTTTGCACACTGGGCTTGAGTTGTTCCTGAATTCCAGCTACATCTCTGCTTTTCCTATGGCTTGACTGCTCAACATTTACTTAGATTGTTTAAGCCAATAAATCTGAATTGTTGCCAAAACCACTTATAGCTGGGTTTCTATAATATGAAAAACCCAAAGAGATGTAAGCAGTATAGGTTGAGTATCCCTTATCCAAAATACTTGAGACCAGAAGTGTTTTCCATTTCAGATATTTTTAGATTTTGTAATATTTGCATCATGTTTACCAGTTGAGCATCCCAAATCTGAAAATCTGAAATCTGAAATGCTCTAATAGGCATTTCCTTTGAGGGTCATATTGCTGCTCAAAAAATTTCAGATTATGAAACATTTTGGGTTTGGGTACAATCTGTACACCCAAATTTTTGAGGAAGCTCTGCCTGATAGCTCAGGGTTATGAGAATGTTCCTACCCTGTTTTGTAGAGTTTGGCACACCATTTGAGGCCAAGACCTCTGAGTGTACCAACAGACTGAGAGAATTCCTGATTGGGGATCTGGAAACTCCAGGAGATTGGGGCTGCACCAGAGAGAAAATTTGGAAGAGATGGAGGCAGATGTGGTAAGGCAGTAAAGGGCAGTGGAAGGAGAGCTGAAGCTTGAGTCAGGAGCCTTGGCTGCAGTGCTCACCCTGTGACCTTGGTGTGAAGTTTATCTCTGGGCCTGGTCATCTGCAATTTTTTTGAAAATACAATTTAAAAATCTCAGCAGGTACTCTGAACCCATGATTCTAAGCAAGAGGAGGACAGGAAAAAAAGGGCAATGTAAGACATCAGGATCCTTTTCCCAAGGGCAATGGGTATTTTAATCCAGGGCAGAAACAAGACATTGCAGGGGATGAGTAGAAAAGGCCAGGATGACTCTCTGCATCTGTGGTAGCTCATTGCTGAGGGATGGGGGCAGGAAGTGTGGGGGGTGACACAGAGGAGGAGTGATAGAAACTCCTTTATTCTTTGCACTGCGGACACTTTTTCCTCTTTGGTATCCTTCAGAGGCTACGGGCTGGGACTGCAGAAGGAGGAAAGGAAATGTCCTATTATTTGATGAGATTTTAAGCTTTGGAGACAAGATTCTGGGGGCTGGGATTGGGCCATTGCTGAAGAAAACAAAGCACAATAAAGGAGCCAATTGGCTCCCACCTCACACACTTGTCCTCACTCTGTGAATGCTCACCTTCCTCATCCTTCAAACTCACTTGGATGAACAATAGCATCTTCATTACTAAATCAGAGGGTAAGTGGAGACTTCTATCCAATGGTCCAGGACATCTCTTCTCTTGCTAAGTACCCAGTGACAGCTTTTGAAAGGTTGAAAACAGTGAAAACACCTCATTCTCAACAGGCTCAGTTTGAGACAGATGTGAAAGTCTGAAGGAACAACTAAGATCTCTAGGGCAGTGTTTCTCAAACTTGAGCATGCATCAGAATCACCTGGAGATGATTAAAACAGAGGTTACTGGGTCTCATCCTAGAGTTTCAGATTCAGTAGGTCTGTGTGGGGCCTGGGAATTGCATTTCAAACAAAATCCTGGGTGATGCTGATGCTGCTAAACACCATAGTTTGAGAACAAGTGTCCTAGAGTAATGAATCATTGATTGTAGAAGGTCATTGCACTTGAGATCTTAAATTCAAACTCAAGTTCTCTCTCTTATTAACTGTGTAGAAGAAGGAACCATTTTCCCCCTCTCAAAGACTCATCAATTCCTACTTTGTCCCACAAAATGGGATTCTCCATTCTTTGGGAAGATGAGTGTTGGGATGATATTCCCTCCACCCCTTCCTTTACTTGCCCCTCGAACCCCCAACTAAAGTATTCTGTGAGATGGGAAATAAGCAGTGAGCAAGTATAACTCAGTTCTCCTCCTTGGCTTTTTCTCTGGGATCTGCCTGCCTATAGCAAGCTTGCATTTTCTGCTCCCCTAGATTGCAAGTTTCTGGAAGCAGGTTCTGTCACTTGGGGGAATGGGTGGGAAAAGGAGAGAAAGGCCTTTGGTTCTCTAGCTATCCTGTCTGACTATACACATTTCTGCAGCCCTTTCTCCTTTGGTAGGTCCCAATGTCTAATCTTGGAGTAGAACTAGAAAAGAGTAAGGAAATGATAGACTAGATTAAGAAAATGTGGCACATATACACCATGGAATACCATGCAGCCATAAAAAATGATGAGTTCATGTCCTTTGTAGGGACATGGATGAAATTGGAAATCATCATTCTCAGTAAACTATCGCAAGGACAAAAAACCAAACACCGCATGTTCTCACTGATAGATGGGAATTGAACAATGAGAACACATGGACACAGGAAGGGGAATATCACACTTTGGGGACTGTTGTAGGGTGGGGGGAGGGGGGAGGGATAGCATTAGGAGATATACCTAATGCTAAATGACGAGTTAATGGGTGCAGCACACCAGCATGGCACATGTATACATATGCAACTAACCTGCACATTGTGCACATGTTCCCTAAAACTTAAAGTATAATAATAATAATAATAAAAAAGAAAGGAGTACGGAAGTCTGATAATCTGACTCTGGCTGCTGGCTGTAATCTTTTCTTTTCTTCTTCTTTTTTCCCCACAATTCTGCTTAACAAAATGCCTAGTATTTTAATCACTAACCCCTGTTTATGTATGAACTGGTTTGTCGGGGGAAGAGTTGTGATCAGTACCTTAGAATCCATTGTAAGACCTTGATTAAACAGTATTCTCTCTTAGTCAAGTGTGACGTATAACCTGCCACTCAGAAGGTTGCTGTAGAAAATAAATACAAAACAAGCAACGATAGCGTAACATAATATCTACCACATAGTAGATGCTCAAAAAATAGTGTGACTTTCAAAATCTTTCCCCAGCAAGCTCTCTTGTCTGTAGAGTTTCTCCCTAAAGCAGAATTTGAAGTCATTGCTTTATATAGGGTTGTTTTGGAAGCCTTTTCCAACTTTAAAGAAAAATCATTCTGTGAATGCAACTTAGGAGCATAGATTCTGCTGTTCTTGTAACTTGCTTGTGCAGGTTTTATATTTATTGGTTTATGAATAAAACTAAAGCTTTTGACAATGAGATGATGCATGTAGGAATTTTGTATTCAAGACTGGCTCCAAGAAAGGGTCTGGGTTTGCATCTCTCTGCTTGTGTATTGTGTGCACGTACAAAAACACATGTGCACACACAATATTTAATAAGAAACCTATCCCCACCCCCAACAAAAATCCTTAACACAAAGCTGAATATAAAATGAAGCCAACAGATGCAGCTTCAGTAATGGTTCACTAAATAGCTTACAGAAAATTTCTTTTTCAAAAGCTAAAGAATAGCAGGACATATTGCATATCATCTCTTTTAACTCCTCAAGCATCTTTAAAATACAAAATGTTAAGGAAGAGGGGACCAGTGTTTAAATAACAACTGGGCCTCTTTGGGTATCTAAACATTACCCTGAGAAACATGAGGTCATTCCCAAAGCAGAGATGCTAATCAAAGGTATTTAAAAATCTTCCCCCAAATAGAAAAATCAAAGGCTGTTGATATATTTCCCCATTTTATTTTGCATGCTGATCAAGCTAAAAAATATGTGATACCAAGACTTGTTTCTTTAAGCTAACAGAATAATAAAGAGGAAAAGAAGCATATGGCCTTCATGTAACCTATAATAAAGAACCCTGGAAATCTGGTATGGCAAATAGCGGGTAACTGAACATAACAACAGTCCCTTCCTCTTTCTCAGAGTGGTGGAGGTAACTACTTCACAAGCATTAGCTCCTTTAGGTCTCATGACAACCACTTGACATATATGCATGGCAGCAATTGCTCTCCTTTTACAGATGTAAATAAAAGTAAGGCTCAGTTCAGATTAGGTAAATTGTTCAGGGTTATACAATTGAGGCTCAGTTCAGATTAGGTAAATTGTTCAGGGTTATACAATTGAAGTGGCAGAGCTGGCATGCAGCCAGCTGACTCTCCACCCATTGCTCCATGAACTTGTTTGGACACATAGTTTCTCTGGTCACTTACACCACCATATCTCACCTGGCTATTTAGCTTGGAGGACTCAGCTTTTTAGATTTGGCTGACTCATGTTCTATGTATCAGCAGTGTGCTTTCTGTTAGAGGATCTCAATGTATTTTGTGCAACTCATGGGATAATTTATGGGGTGGTGAGGAAAACCATGGACTTTGCGGTCAGAGACAAGTGTTCCGAACTCTTTTAAGGCTGCCATGGAAATTAAATGAAATAATATACATCAAGTGCCTAGTGCAGCACACAGTAGGCATTTAGGAAGTTAGTTACTTTTTTCCTTGTGGTCATTAAGTGGTAGTATCTTCAGTCTTCTCTGGAGAAAGTTGGATGCAGAGTAACCCGTGTTTCCATGAGAAGGAATGGGGAAAAAAGAAATGCAAAACTCAGTGCTCAATTGGTGAAGGTTTTTTTCTAAGGACAAATGGGACTGATTTACCAAATCATGCCCAGGCTTATGATTCTCTCCCAGGCAAGAGGACACTGACTATTTGAGAGGAAAAGCCAGAGACTGGTGTCTCTGAAGGACACTTTCAAGGAAGCGGAATCGACATGAAAAACTTGTGTCCACCATGCCAATTCTAATAGTGCAGCAGCAAATATGTGACCCTGAAAACATGAGTTGGCCAAAGCCATAAATCTACCCCACTGGTGAATGTAATATATGTCTCAAATGGATGTATGAAATATCCTTTTCATCCTAGTGGACAGTAAAACATTTAAACTTATATTTCATATATGCTAAACCGCTTGGCTTTAAATGTGAAACTGACTTAAATTACTCTTAGTGAGTGGCTTTTAATCTCTGAATATAAACCTTATTTTAGCAATGCCTTTATTGAGAATCCTTTGATCCTTCATTAGCATTTTAACTCCTGACTCATAAGTGATAAAATAACAGATTAGAATATTGTATCATTTGCCATAGATTGGTAGCTAGTTAGGGTAAACCAAAGTAATTCCTTGGGACATAATTTTATTCCAATATTTAGGATGAATCTATGTGCAAGGGTACACAACAATTCCTGAGTTATTCTGATCATAACATTTGATCAATAAAAAGCAGGATTACTTACAGTGGTAGAATTCTTTTCTCTGCAAAGGGGTAGCTGGTATCCCCATTCGCTCACTTATTTCCTGCATACATGGGTGTGACAGGCACTGTTATAGGTACTGAAGATTCAAAGAAAGCTAAGATATTACCCTTGCTCTCAAAGACTTCCAAAGTCTATTAAGGAAGAGAAATACATAAGTAGGTAATTACAAAGCAGTGTGATCAATCTTACAAGGGAGACAGGGGCATTGCTCATTGGTAAGAGGTGAATTTCTAGAAGTAGGAGTTTGGGGAATTACGACATAATTCTACTTGATCCAGATTCACTACATAATTCTACTTGATCCTGAATCACTGAACCTTGTTTAGTGATAGGAAGTTTTCAGAGGAGGAAGGTGGATTGGATTGGGAAGTACTCTCATCCAAAGGACCCTTTCTTAGTCAACCTATTCTTGCATTGCTCCATGAGTTTTAGAGTTGGGAATAGGATTTCTAGCCCAGGAGGTACCATGTTTCTTAAAGCTTGACCCCTTCCTCCCGTGAGTGGCAGAAAGTGGTCTGTATAGGGAGAGATCCCAACAGATTGGGATACTGGAATATAGTCATGTATTTAAGGGGCATTTTAGTGACATCCTAGTTGATTGCCATGTAAATAGAGACAAGTTCACACAAAGACATATCTTAGATATTTACTGAGTTCGGTGATGGCTGAGGCTGGTTCTTAATATGTATTTGTTTATGATATAGCAATCTCTCTGTAGATACTGACAGCTCAGTAGAAACCTTCAATAGATTGTATATTTTGATTAGAGAGCCGTAGCTCTTTTCTACATTGAGTTAATGTCTTAGATTCTAAAAGGTATCCCATTGAAACATGCCTTCTAAAATAATGACACCCCAAGAGGGGACACCTAGCATAACACATGGAGGGCAGAAACACGACAATTTTATTTACAGCTCTGACTTCAGGAACTAGTGTATGTTTTCCTGGTACATGGCAGGTGTTCAATAAATATTTATTCAATGGATTAATTAATGAAGAATGCCATAATAGCAGTTGATTTATGATGAAGGAATACATGGGCAGTGATCATGGAATTGGAAAAAGTAGATATATTCAGCAATTTCTCTGGCATAAATTAGGAATGGACTTTCCCATTAAAATAAAAAATTCACTCAACAAGGCTAATGCGTATTGAAATAGTTTGCCGGTGTTTTTCCTAGCAGGCTTTCTGGCATTTATTTCTGTGCATTTTCTGTTTATTGATAGAGAAGTCACAGTGTAATTTACCTATACCTAGCTGCCAGACCAACTTCGGAATAACTGCAGGGAAATTTAAGAAATTCACTGTTTTGGAATTTGCCAGTCATTATTCTTTGAAACTGTACCAAAGATGAACATAAATAAAGGAGATCAACAACTTGGTCTGAGACTCTTCATGGAAAGGGAACTCTGTCCAACTTGCAGGATTTTCAGAGCTCAACTGAGAAAATTCTCTGAAAAAGCAATGAGGCAGGAGTGTGGGGCTGAACTCTGGCCTCAGGGGGCACCTAAGAGACTTTCATTATTTTACTTGCTGTTATCAGTAAAGGACAGAAACCACTGATTCAAGGTTACAGGCATGGAAAGTCATCTCTCAAGTTCAAGATCTGTGACTAGTGTCATTTGAATAAAGGAAGTGATGGGGAAGCTGGGACCAGATGGTCATTTTGTAGAACCTGCCACTTTGGAGGAAAATAACCTTTTTCTTTAAGTAAAAATGGACCACCTTGGAAGATTAAGACACGGTGAGTCAGCAGAAAGTGCCAACAGTCTCAATTTAAGACATGAGAATTAGACATCTTTGAGTAATATGAACCATATCAACAACAGCAAAGAAGAGGATGAAATATATTTTTCCACACCAAAGAAAGCAAGCCATAAGCCCAGTACAGCTGTTATTCAGCATCATTCGGGAGCAGGCATCATTTGACTGAATTTCTCTGGAATCATTGTTAAGCATTTAAAAGGAAATGCTAATCCTTAAATAGGATTTCCCCCCATCTCTTTTTAGGGATACAGATTTGTTCTTACCAGTAAGTCAGTCACTGCTGAGGTTGACCTCTGTAGTCAACAATAAGAAAATCAGTTAGGATTTCCTCTTGTGATACCATGTTTTACCTTGGTGGAAAGACACTGAAATCTGCAGTAGGTTGTGACAAGGCGAACGTGGTTTTTCTTTTTTTTTTTTTTCTGGGACATGTGAATTTATCTGATGTGTGACTATGAATTTAATTAATCAACGTTGTACCACCAGCTGCTGACCTCTGACCTCATAGGCTTTAAAGCTCCCTTCTCTCCTTGTCCCATGTTTTCAAAGCTTTCCTGTAATGTCATTTTACCCCACATCCTCCCAATGTGATTAGTTTTTGAGCTGGCTATCAGTATCATGAGATTCAGGTCACACAGGAATGCTACTTTTAAAGTACTTTACAGCTCACAGATTCTATAAAAGCTTCTGTTTCCTCTTTGCTAAGTGGCAGAAGAAGTAAGAGGATGAGTGAGGAAACTGCAGCTAATGTATCGCTAAGTCAGACACAGGAGATGATCAAAAAGAAGTCTAGAAAGAAATTTTTAAGAAGTTAATTTGGTTGAAAACAGAATTATACAGTTTAGGCAGGTTGTAGGAGACAGTATGTGCCAGATAGCTACAAATCTGATTGAGAAGAACAGGAGATACCCAAAGCAGTGATGACTCAGAATCAGGGCTTTGAGGAAGAAGACAGGATTTCTTAACTCTGGGAAGGCTTCAGAAAGATGAAGGCAAGCAATTTTGAGGGGGAAAAAAATAAGGATTGAGATGAGGGAGGTGATGAATGTAATTAATCTTCCAATTGGGTCCAGATCAGTTACTGAAGCATTATTAAGATGATGCCAGCTGAGGCCATCGGTCACTAGGCCAGGACCCATTGCCTGGGGTTTTCAGCACTGATTTCCTTGATTTTTGAATGGTAGGGATATTGGACATCATTAGTCTACTTCTATCATTCTGCCAGTAAAGAAACCAAGTTCAACAGTGGTTCACTGACTAATTTAAAGACTGTGTAATTTCAAACAGGAAATTACAAGCAGTTGTTTCAGGGCTAGAGCTGGGTCTTCTGGCTCTGACCAGCATCCTTACCTTCAGGCCTTGCTACCCAAGTGAGGAGGAAAAGACTGCAAAAAAAAGACATGTACAATCTCTATGCCTTATTTGGCCAATACGAAAAATGTGGATGATGCAAGAGGTAGCATAAAATATACTTCATAGCTTAATCTCTGGAGTCAGACTGATTACATTTAAGTCCTGGCTCTGCTCTGTGACAAGTTACTTACCCTTGTTGTGCATCAGTTATTTCATCTGTGAAATGGAAATAATAATAGTAATCTGACCGCAAGGTTGTTAGGAGGATACAGTGAGCCAGTATAGGTAAACACTTTTAGAATGAGAATCACATTCTTCTTCCCCATAAGCCCATTCTGATTAATCACTGATTTGGATATCTCTGTCATTCTAAATCAATTTATGTCTGACTAAATGTGATCTAATACTATATCTGAACATATGTGTCTGTGGGTTGCACTATTTATTTAGAAATCAGAAATTCCTTGGACTTTCATATTGGGTGAAGTGCTTGAGAGCCTTGTGAAGAAAATTATTTAGAAAGAGTAGGTATTATTGTTAAGGCAATAATAGCAATTCTGAGGAGTTCACAGTGTAGCTGGGGTTCTCTAGAAATTTCTATGAAGTGTTTTTCCTCTTGTAAGACTTTTTTTTTTAACTTTTTGTCCCCTCATCATATCCTACTTCCTCAGTGCTATGTCATATCTCCTTCCTTCACCTTACTTGATGCTTGTGTGACCCCTGGACTCAGTTTAATAACCACCAACCTGACCTCCTAAAGCATCAAATGTCACTACCTCTAAGTTTCCCCTAGGTAGTCAGCTTGGGTATAAAAATGTTATCCTGTGGTGTCTCTACTGCCAGTGTTTTAGTGAAGAATAGATGAGGATAGTCTCTTGATACCTTATAGCCAGAAATGAAATGGCAGTAAAATCGGTATCTACCGTTGCCATTTCTTCCTCTACCTGAGCCCACTGGCTATTTTGGCTTAGCAATTCTGTCAGCATTTGGAATTTTGAAGCTCTTCTGTGAGAGTAGCAACCACAAGGTTAGAAAGGAAATGGGTGTAATCCAGACCTCAAGGTAGCCCTGAAGTGAGGGTAACTAACAAGAGTCAGCAAAATAGGCAGGGAAAGAAATCTGATATACTACCCATCCCAGTTTTTCAAAATTCTACCATTCCATCTTTTTCCTCCCATTTTTAGCCACTTGGGACTGGTCCTATATGTTATGCTGCTCAAAACATGCTCAGGAGAACTGACAATTTTTTTCATTCCTCCAGTCAGTGCACTTGACAATGCTGAATATTCACAGAGGGCAAGAGAGTGTTCGGCACCATGTTTATTATTCAAGTGCACCTTCTGGGACCTTCTGGGGGTGTCTCATCACCAGATTCTGGACCTTCTTTTCAGTCTGCCTGGCAAGTGCTCAACTTGCATAATTTCTTTTAGTCAATAATGGAAAATTGAAACTTGCAATTAACTTCCAAGCAGGAATTATATGTCTATGTAGGCATATGTATCCTGAAAAGTGATCTTAAAAGATGCTTCAGTAAGGACTGATTTTTTTTCATTAACCATCTCTTATGATACCAATTTGTTCCCCTCTACTTCTGGAAGAATGCAAATTAAATCCACTCTGTCAATAGTAATTTCTGGATATTAAAAGGACCTGGTTACTTTGTTATATCAGCTTCTGCTCAGAAATCAACTTTAGAGGAAAAAGTACCAAATTCTCAGCTTGACATTCAAAGCCTTCCACAGAAGGCTCCAACTCTGCATCCTAGCCTATTCCCTCCAACCTTCCCACTCCACCCAAATGAATGGGCATTTTCAGGGTTTGCTAACTGTGGAGTGGGCTTGCCTAACTTGATATTCTGCATATGTTGTGACTTCAACTTAACAGAACTCTCCCACCTCTCTGCAACCTCCAAAAGCCATCTCAAGGCCTGCCTCTTCTCTCAGATTGTTCCAGTCCACTGCGATATTGCCCTCCTGAATTTATGTTACTTATTGTTGGTCACATTCACTTGGAAATTAATCACATATGTCCTCATAATTTGTCTTCTAATGTTTTATTGCATTTAATTCTGGTTTTATTTATTAACTTATTGTTTATTGCTTTTATTAAGATTGCTAGATGCTAAACTTATTGAGGTCAAGACAAAATCATGAAATTTTATATCTCCCATGGGATTCATTTCTGTATCCGGTGAATACCGATTGATCAATATCTTCCTATCAGGTTGGTCCTTGCTGACAAGGGATGACATTGCAGAAAGTATCCAGCACTGAGGCTTAAAACATGGATTTTTCCTTCTTTCATAGAATTGTAAAGCAGTCCCATAATGTAAGAAACATTGTTTATTCACAGTGAATTATCTAAAAAGCAGATTTTCTATTTTTCTCCTTCATGTCTCCTCTCTCAATCTCTTTCTCAGATTATTTTTCTCATTTCCACTAATCGTCAAAACCTACGTGTTATGCTGAAGGCTGACTGCTTACGCAGCTTCTAGGTGTCACTGGCAGAAACATGTCTTTCAGCTGATAACCCTCACTCCAGGGTTAACATTTAGAGCTTAGGAATATCTTTAGACAAGCTAATTAAGGGGTAGTTTGCATTGTGTTTGTGCACGTGTGGTTGTGTCCATTTAACAAAGTAAAAATAAAGTTGTGAATTCTTGGGAGATTTTGCCATGAAGAGGTTAAGAGGATTGTAAATTGTTCTGTAATTTGAACACTGAGGTGGTAATGCAGTAAATGCTGATGAACAAACAGGCATCAGAGGGTCTGTGTGAATGACTCCTGGCTCATCCTATGTCCATCTGCTCCTGCCTCTTCTCACCGCATTGCCCTGAATTTTAAAAATTCTAACTTAAAATAGGAAATTTCTTGATTTTTTTCCCTGGAAGCTTGTCAATGATATAAATGTTAAATTCATAGCTCAATGATATATTTTTTAAATTTCTCAGTAAGCTATTCCAAAATTAGCTTTCTAATTGTGCACATTGCTTCTTCCTCTCAGCTCTGTGCCCTTTGCCATCTTCACTGCGGTCCTCTACTTCCCCCGCTCCTCCCCAGTCTTCCACTAGCAAACAAACCCAGCAGTAATTACTGATGTCCAAGCACGTAATTCCGGCAGCATTAGGCTTTTCATTTGACGCAACTACGCAGACAGCTGTCTGGACATGCAGCATGAAGTTAAAGCATTTTTAAAGATTCCTACCCATATTTTCTCTCCTCCACTACTAAAACACAGTTGTTTATTTTTGTCTGCAGATTGCAAAGTTATAAACTTCTTTTATATATTTACATACTCGTATATAAATGTCCACCCAAATAATTTTACATCCATGCAAAATAACAGATCAACATATACATACATAGAAACACATGGTCATCTATAAAAAGAAAAAACACTAGGAAATAAATAGCTGGGAATGAAATTACCTTCTGTATATGGACAGGGAATTTTAGTATCTGTAGCATACAGATGATAGGAGGTATGACTATCTAAACACAATCCAAGTTCTCATTTGGGGTCTTTTAAGGGGATCATGATAGCGTTTCTTTAATGCATTGTATAGATTATTACATATGACGCTGTTACTCTTTTTTGCTAACGACTCAAATGGCATAATTTTGACTCTGGTCATTTTTATGCCCGTTTTATCTATATCAAACAGAGAGAAATACCCCTGATGACTTTTGCTCTTTCAGATGCTCCAAGCCTCAGAGTAGAAAATGGTTAAAGTAGTCATCACCACCTCAGCAAAATCCCGCAGTGCCATAAGAGAAATTGCAGTAGATCTTTAGGTCAGAGTTAAGTTCTAGTTTAACACCATGGTTCTTTACCTGCATTACCCTGAAGGACACACTTGGATTCTCCTGAGGAAGGCCAATCTTAATATTGTCAAAATCTGAAGCTATCAGCCTGCGATAACCAGTGCTGATAGGAAATACTTCCAGTAACTCTGAAACCGTGGCCAAAGAGGTTAAATCTATTCAGTAAAGGACCAGTAAAATTTCTCAGATATGTGTTTTTGTGGATGAATGCTTGTGTTCATGCCTGATTGCAAGGATGGGGGAAGAAGGAAAAGGAAGAGTGATTCATTCTTAAAGTTGATTCTGTTTAGTTCAGCTAATCTCACATTTTTATCAAATGGAAACATAGAGAGAGATGTATCATCCCTATAAACAGATAGCATTGGCTTCTTCATACATACAGTACTTATGCTTACCCAAGATCTGTAGACAGATCTACTCTGTGTTAAAAAACAAAACCAAACAAAAACCTTGATACCCTGCTGGAGGATAAATCCATATTTAAAAAAATGTATTTATTTTCTACGTAAAATAAGGGTCAGAGGGCAACACAGAAGATTTCCACAAGTAGACTACTATTTTGTTGAAGCTATGCAGGAGGTGAGGAGGGGAACAGGAAATTGTCTGCAAAGGAGTCTCTGTGAGGAAGATTTATTTCTTTCTTGTTTTCTTTTAACCTACTATGACTCCTCTATTAAGGGTCTCCGTAAGACCGGGGTCTCAGAGAGACAATTTGGTCTTCAGCCCTGGCACATCCAGCCCTGGCCAGGCATTTCTGCCGCAGGCAGATGCGACGCAGCGGCTGGACCGCTGTCCCCGGTGCTGAAAGGTCGAGGGCGCCCGCGCGAGCCCTCTGTATTGCTATCCAGGGTGCTGAGCGCGGGCCGCCGCAGTCCCCGAAGCCAGCCCACCCGCGCCAGCCCTCCGCAAAGCCCTCCCACCCGGCACGACCCGCCCGCCTCCCGCCAGCCTGCAGTTGACGTGGAGCAGGCGGCATAAATCAAGTCCGCGGGGCATGGAGGCTGCTGTCGCTGCAGCAGCTCAGCTTGCCCGGGGCGGGAACTCCCCCTTTCTCCTTTCGCCTCCCCAGCACCCACACCCTGTCTCCCCCTGAATTCTTCCCTGGATAATAGCACCCTAACGACAACAGTCATAATAATAGGGTTAGAACGACAGGGGAGGAAAACCCAACAGCCTAAATATCTCTGAAAACTGCATCGCAAAATGGAAGAAAGAGGGGGTCCCACTACTGTTTCAAAAGAGTAAGTTATTATTCGGTACGTACCCTCGCTCTTCCTCCCCGTCGCTCCATTTGCAGGACTCCCGTTTCCCTTTCCCCCAGCAGCTCACCTCGAAAACACTTTATAAAGCCCCCACGAGACGTGCACACACGGAATACCGCACCCTAAGTGCACCAATACTTGTATTTACCCAAGCCCACTCGGACTGCCCAGCTGCTGTCCCTTCTGGGTAGGCAGCCATCCCGAGCCAGAACCACGACCTGGGGAGGGGGGTCCTTACCTGGGCTTTCGGGAGGGTTGTGTTCTCCGGGCCTCTGCAGGTTGCAAGTGTGGTGGAGCCGCCGAGCAGGGAGGGAAGGAAAGACAGCGCCTGACCTCCCCGAGGTTTCGTCTTCAATGCAACGTGAGCTCTGCCCTCATCAAAGATGGCCGTCCGTTTTGACGTCAGCAGCTTTTAATAGCCGCCCGGCGAGGGGCGGGAGGAAGTGGGGGCGGGGCACCGGCGGGGGCGGGGGCGGGGCCCGGGCTGCGGCGCGCTTGACTCGGCTCCCAGTGCGCTGCCCTGCAAACCTGCGTGTTTTCACCTTCTATGAACACCCGCACGGGGCGACTCTTATGACTCCATTTTAACACTCGGTCTTGGGCAAACGCGTTCATCCCGCAACTGCATTCCTGATGTTCTTTGGTGTGTGTGCGTGTGTGTGTGTACATATGTGTATATGTGTGTGTGCATATATGTATGTATATATTTTATAATACATGTATAATATATGTATAATTTGAGTGTGTGTGTATATTTCCCCCCCACCCCCACCCCCTTTCAGTGGAATCTGTGGTTGAGTCATCTAAGGAGAGGGGAAGGCAGAGGAGGGGTAAAAGGTAGTGATGGGAGGGGTGGGGGAAATTTCAGCGGCGATTCGTTTTCTCCGAAGAGGGTCCGGAGGGGCATCCCCGTCCACCCTCGCCAGCTCCATATATGGCCAGGCTACGTGGGTTGCTATTTTTATGAGTGATTGCTTCATGTTATCGAAGCAGCGTCGAGGGCTTGTGGCTCTCGTTGCTGTGGTCAGCCGGGCAGCGAGGCTGGCGCACGTTATTTTGAACTACGTCAGAGCCAGGCTCTCTGAGCTGTTGCAGGAGTCGGGGGAAGAAGGGAAGCGGAGTTAGCCCAGCCAGCGTGGGTTTGCAAGGGCTCGAGGCTTGAAGTTGAGTTGTTTGCCGAGGGCAAAAACGGATGACTCTGCTTTCGGTGGAATTTGCAGTCGGCGCTGGGGTTTCGTGCTGGGTGTCTTAGGGGTACCCCACGGAGGCACAGACGCCCCGAGGGAACCGTCCAAACAGCCGGGAGGAGGTGGGGGATTCAGAGCAAGGACGGCTGGGGCGCGGCCGAATCTGGTGGTTCACTCAGTGCGCCAACCCCGGGGTACCCGTGCAGGCTGCCTCGGGGGGCCCTCGGATGCTCAAATCAGGGCGGGGAGACAAAGGCTACTTGTGCTGGTCATATTAGAGATTAAAAGTGATAATTATAAAGCAACAACCCTAACTGTCCTCCCTGGCCATGCCCGGGCCCGGGGAGGGGGTGGTGCGCGGATCGCTCGGCGGTGGCAGCCTCCCGGATGATTCACAGGTGTTGGGGAGGCTGTCGCGGGGCTCTCCGCGGGGAGGGAGGGCTGGGGAGAGCGTGGGAGGTGGGGGACCTCGTCTGAGGAACTGTTTGTACTTTTCCGGGAAGGATGCGATTAGAAGTCGTGCCTCGCAATGTTAAAACTTGATGGCCTCTTTTAGGCGATGGAAAATCCTTGTCTCGCTTAGGAAAAACCATTTAGAGCTGAGTTCGGAAAAGCGGCGAACAACCTCTCCCCTTGCACCCTCCCCCCCCACCCCCTCCCCACCACACACACACACACACACACACACACACACACACACATCCCTAGCTGGTCTGAGAGCCAACCTTAGGCAATAATACGGCCTTTGATTGCACTCCATTGCGGAGGGAGGGAAGCGGGGTGGGGGGAAGGGAAGAAGAGTTGTGAAGGCGCTGCGTTTAGAAAGAGACAGGCTGTTAAGAATTTAATAAAGGATGCCTTTAATCAAAATCAGTAGACATAATTGTTTCTTAAAGATTCCCTGGCCTGAAGGCTTTTTTTGACGTAATAATGTTTTTGCCATAATAATTAACAGTGTTTGAATGTTAATTAAAGCCAAATTCCTAAAAAAGGCATGCTGCTGAAATTTGTTTACTTAAATATTCATTAAACATTTAAGATTTCCATACAATAAAGAAGAAAATCTGCAAAGTCCTTAGATACTTAATTGCCAATAAAAGTCTCCTGATTATGGCTCTTACTTTCATTATAAAGCAAGTTGGAATGGGGGAAAGGGGTTTGAATGCAATGTACTGCAAAATCCTTTATAGTCAGAATTTTTTCCAAAGTGTGACACTTTAAAAAAAGGCAGCATGCGGAAGTTTGAAGAGAAAAAAAAAACCTGCAGAGGGAGAAAAAAATATGTGTATGGCCCTCAGACTAGAAATCATTCAGGCAGAAAGTTTTGTGAAGGAATAGAGGAGGTGGGGGATTTTCCAAGTTAAAAAAAAAGTTAAAAAGCAACTACGTCAGTGATGGAGGCTTATCCTGCAGGCAAAAGCTATGTAGCAGTCACAGGGAAGGACTGGCTTGGTATTCTGAGTTTTCAACTGATGATGCCCCACACTGACATCTTTAAAAATGACAGATAAGAGGAGAGAGGCAGACTGTTTCAAGGCATTACAGAAAATACGATGGACCCTACAGGATTAGCTGGTGGTGATGACAATGTTTTCCATTGCTAGTGCTTGTTTTGAAAATGATGCTGTTTGAGAGGTTCTTCATCTTGCTCTGGGAAAGGTAAAAGAGTCTAATTTGAGATACATAAACATTGGGTACATAAAAATCTGCTAAGGATGACCAGATAACCCTAAATGTATTTTGAATATGATAATGAAATTTTTTCCCCTTAGGATTTTCTCATGGCATGATTAAAGCAAAACAAAAACAAACAAGAAAACGTCATCATCTTTGCCAGTAGGGAACCAGCAGATTCATGTTACTCAGAGTTTGCAATGGCCTGAACCACACAGCAAAGGAAGGTGATGGAAAATTTGTTCCAAAATGGTTCAGCTGCTATGGGTTATTTCTGCAAAGGACTAACACACAGAGTATCTAATGCTTAGGATGAGTAATGAGAAAATTACCTGCTCTGCTAGATGGATATTTACACTATGATAATTCAAGCCTCTGAAAGCTTTTTTGATACATTATGCCCCAAAGTATTCTGGTTTACAGTAGCTCTAGGTCCAAGGTATTTAGCTTGTATCTCCAAGGTAAGGTACAAGATTCATAGTTGACTCAATAATTACAATTTTATAAGGAATAATAATAATAACTTTTCTAAAATCCCATGTGATCTTTCCAAAGTCAGTTTAGAGATAGCCCAGCTCAGAAGTCCTCTCTCCAGAGTCCTCCTTTGGGACATCCCTGGCACTCTATGACAATGTTTCAAAACACTGTGAGGGCAAAGAATATTCAGTTCTGCGCAAGAATATTCAGTTTGATAGAGCAACTGTTTTGATTCCTTGGTTTGCTTTCCACGTGGTTTGCTTGCCACTTTCTCTTCATATATTCTTCTAGCCCTTAACCCAGCCTCCCACCCCATTTATATATAGTGAAGTAGTAGTACCTTAAAATGCCTCAAGTGGTTTAACTCTAGGTTTAAACTATCCAGGCTGTTCTTGTTCCCTGAAGCTTCTAAGGTAGATACATATCTTATGAAAGGTAAAAAGAGAACCCGGAATATTAGTTGTTGTTTCTGGTTTGCCATGTTAAGAAAAAATAGGACTGTACACTCAGAATATTAAATAACACTTTATTCTTTACTACGGACGTATTGTGGGAAGGAAGAAGGGGAGTGTCCGGCAGCCAGAGGCTGGATGTTTTCACACTTTTGTTCCTTGATGCACCAAAATTACAGACTTTATTTTACAATGCATCCTAGGACCCTTCCCAATGCTGAGACATGCCTGTGGTCAATAGGTAGGAAGAAACTGTGACAATTAGGAACAGAGAGGCAGAGAAAATGGTAGTCCAAATTAGTACATTTCAAAAAGGCTATTTGTTTGGGATCACAGTATTCCTTGAGTAAATCTTTTAGGAATCATATTAGTTCTGTAACCTCTTTGTATCTCAATTATCTCATAGGTAAAATGGAGACAATAATTATACCAAATACACAAGGAAATTATGAAGCACTGAGTGTCGTGTCTAGCACTATGAAGTATTGGCTAAATAAAATCTATCATTTTGATGAGACTTTAACTTTATTTCTCTAAGAAATGACATGTAGCTTGGTTTTAATATGGAGGATTGCCATTCTTTTCGTTAGCTATTAATTAGATATGTATCAATCATACTGGGCCTTGTTTTTTTCATCTGTGTGAACTTATTCATTTACTCAATATCGAATAGCTGCCATACGCTTAGCACTGGGGTCTAGGAAAAATTGAGTAGAGAGTTGAGGGTTAGAGCGGTTAAATAACCAGGCCAAGGACACAGCTAAGAAATGGGATAGCTGGGGTTTGAACCCCAGGGCCCAAGCTCATAATCACTACGTTTTAGTACAGCCTCCTCCAGCTCCATCAGACTCCCTTCTGCCCTCTGCAGCTACCTTCTCTGCCTCAACACACTGTGGCTTGCATATGCGTTTTCTCATTAGTAGCTTCAGGGTTTCATTTGCTAGAGGGATGAGTATGAATTACTGGTTTGGTTGGGTGAATCATAAGGTTTCGCTGCGGCGAATTTCAAGAAAGAAGTCTAGGCTGTTAACCTGCGGTGAACAGAAACAACATATTCAAAGGAAGAGAGTTCAAATTATAATCAAGGAGGGAATTCAGAGATCAATATCCAATAAACAGCTTAAATAAGAATCAGGGCAGAAAATGCTCTCAAAATATACCTAAGCAAGTCAGCCAGAGGTCAGAACAGAATGGCAATGTGGATCAGTGGTTTTGAAGCAGATGATATGAGGTCTTCAGCACGAATTGATTCCAAGGGTAAAGAACTCTGAAGGTGAGGATGGGGTTAAGCTGGGTTGAAATGAATGACTCAGGATACACCTGGAAATGGAGCAAGAATATCTCGTGCCATTTTATTGATACTAGCAGAGAAGGGCATCACACTTCTGCCAGCTCACAGGCACCAGCCTAGGCAAGGAACATTCTAAGACATCAGCAGATTGCATCAATAATCTCTTGGTCATGTCCAAAGGACTTTTCATCTATATTGACTTCTGGGTTCACCTGATGGCATGTACTTACCCCTTCCCTTTCTTAAAGCTTTCATTATCAAGTGGCTTCACCTCTGTTTCTCCCTTTTTTGTTGGCTCCTCATTTTCCGTAGCAGATGGGTTGAAGCAGCAAAATTGTTGTGCCCAGCAGGTTAAGCTGGACATTTCCTTGAGTCCTGCACAAGCCCCCTGGGAGCTCCATATGTCCATAGAACCTGTCCTGACTCTCCACCCTGAAAGCTTCTGTGCTCTAAGCCAAAGAGAAAAAAATTAAATAGCTCTCTTTTGTATAGCTCTGTGCCAAAGAAATACGAAAGTTGCAAAGAACTGTCACACACATGATCTCATTTTATTCTTGCAACAACTCTCTGAGGTATGTATAATAGTAATTATTATTTTAATTCCTAATTAATACATGACGATCTTATACCATGCAGCCAGTTGGTAATGGAGTTAGAATAGGTACTGAAAACTTCCTACTCTAAATTCTACATCAGAAAATGCAGAATTCTGATTGGTCCTTCAGCCTTCTCTACTGACCATGGTACATCAAGAGACTCTGTTCTATATCTTCCTTCACATGTTGTCTTCAAAAAATCTGATTTCATACCCTTGAGTTTAACCACCTTTTTATATATTTGACTTTTAATTTCCCATTGCCAGTCTCACTCGCTCTTGTGAGCTTCAAAGTCATATTCCTAGCTTCTTAATGAACACTCTTATCTGGCTGAATCAAAGGCACCTCAAACTGAACATATATGTGCATAAGTTGATTCTATACTCTGCAAGAATCTACTTCTCCTCTTACATTCTTAATTAACATTTTCTCATGATGTCCCATCCTCCAAACTAGTATACTCACAAGCATCTTATTTTCACTCTCCTTTGCCGGCTTTGCTTTCATTTTCTCAACTCCGAGGGTTCAAGACTTGGAACTTTTCTCCTCTCTACATAATCATTCCCTGGTAATTGTATCCATTTCTAGGGCCTTGGGTAGTATCTATGTATTGATGCTTTTGTGTTACATATTCAGCCCTAATTTTGCTCCTGGACTGCATCATGTATGCACAAATTTCTACTCAATATCTGTACTTAAGCATAAGGCAAATATGGAGATCTAACTTAGCATATCCAAAGCAGATTTCAGATTTTTTAACTTCAAGAGGCTCCCTTCATCTTAGTTCTCCATATTAGTGAATGGCATTGACATTCCTAGTCCCCGAGGATGAAAATCTTGTATTATTTCAAGGATATTTTTTACATTCACACATAATAAATAACACTTGCTGCTCTATTGTCAAAATACTTTTCAAATCCAACTACTTCTCAGCACCTCCGCGGATACCACCTTAGTTTAAGTCGCCATCACTTCTCTCGGGATATTACAGTAACCTCTTAATTTGTCTTCTAGCACCTGTATCTCCTCTACATAGCTGCTGCAATGATACTTTTAAAAGACAAATCTGATCATATTTCCTTTCTCAAAAACTTTCAATGTCACCCATCACACTTAGAAGTCCTTCCTTTACTCTACAAGATCATGCTCCTGGCCACCTTTCCGAACTCGTTTCCCAACACCTCTCCATTCCAACCACATTGGCCTTCTTGCTGTCCATTGAATAACCAAGCACACTCCTACCTCAAGACCTTTGCACTAGTTATTGTTTCTACTTGAAATAGCCTCCCTCAGATCATCTCATGTCTCATCTCCTCAAATGCCACGTTTACAAAGGAGCCTTCTCTGACAATCTAAACTAGTTAAAGTTGCTAACCTCTATTTTTTAAAATTATTTTACCATGCACTATTTTTCTTCATAGCACTTTTCTCCTGTTGACATTATGTATGTGTTTATAGCTACATCTATATTATATTTCCCAGAGGCAATAGTTTTCAATGGCATTTGCATTTTCTTTGGTTAATTTCTTTTTTGTTTCCAAATAATACGCAGACGTTGCTAATTCTTGATTTATAAAATAGACATCAGTTGACTTCCTAATAATAAGGCTCTCTTACATCACCCTTGTTTCTTCTCCCCATCCTGTCAGTAACAAAACTGTTTGTTAGTCACTCTGCCATGAATATATCTAGGTAAATATTGTTCACTGTAAGTAGTACTACATAATGAGTATGCTTCTTTTTATTTTTGCATATTTTCTCACTTTCCCTAAAGAAGCTCTTAGAAGCTTCATAGAGAAGAAAGAGGTGGTTGCATACAAAGGAGGAAGAATTACAACAAAATTGGACTTCTCAAAACAAATTCAGATGGTAGGAGTCAATGGAACAGGTCTTCAAATACTGCAAGAAAAATAAATCTCCATCTGTAAGTCTATATTAAGCCAGAATATTAATAAAGAACGAAGGGCAAAATGAAAACATTTCTAGATGTGATGTGGACAGACTCAGGACGATTACCTCCCATTAATATTTTTTGCAAATAAAAATATTTTCTAAGGATTTTACCTTAACAATACAACTCACAAAGGAATCTATGCAAAAGAGGAAGACCAGGAACTTAGGAAATATTAGAACTAAGATAGCATTTTTTTCCTAGGACCAAAGCTAGGAAACAGGTATGGTAATAAATCAGTGTAAAATTAGTTTGACAAATAGTGTAGTTTAAAAGCTAATTATAGTATTAACCTGACAATGGCATAAATATCTCCTATCAGTAGTGACAAGAAAATGCCCCTATAATGACAGGAAAAACAAAAGCTATATCATATATTTTTGGTTCAAATCTGAAGTCAATTATATGACACAATTTTGAGCATTTTTTGATGGAGTTTAAGGAAATATTTTTTATTTGTCCTTTATCTTCAATTTTTTTTCTTTTTTGGTGTGAAAATTTAGTGCCACAGAGAAATTTTTTCTTTAAAGGTTTACCACCCTACCTGGTTCTGCAATAAATACTATTTATATAATCATAAGCTGTAAATGCTCTTTTTTGATCTTTGAAGTTTAAATTAAACTGTAGACCAAGAATAAAGACTTAATATTTACCAAACAGAATCTGAATATTATGGGACCTAACATATAGAAGTAGTAAGAGAGCTGTCAGATGTGGGAAGTAAAGGACAGGGCTTAGGAGAGGCAAGGTAAAGAGATTTTATAATGCAGACATCACAATTTACTCATTTTATATGGTAAAGGATTAAAATAATCAGTATAAAGTTCATAAAAGGAAAAATAAAGTTTACTCATGGTATAATCATATATAAAGTTATATGTATAATTTTAAAGTTAGCCAACAGAAGCCCAAAAAGTAATAGAAGTACCAAAGTTCAGTGGTTGCAATAAGGGAGACAGAGCCAATAAGATAATGTTCTCAGTTTTTTCATAAAGGACTTTTATATATTATTTAAAATTGGTAACTCAAGAAATAAAAAGATATTATTTAAAATTAAGGTTGGAAACACCAAAGATAACTTGAAGAGGAAGTATTTCAAGATGGTTACTTCTGGGAAGGATAATGAGTAAGATGCAAAAAGATTTTATTTTATTTAAACAATCTTCATTATTGTTTTCCTGTGAATGTGTTACTCTTCTTTAAAAGAATGGCAGTAACAAAATTATTTCAAAAAGCTTTTATGCAAGCTCTCCTGGTTTGGGTGGGCTGCAAAGTTCTGTCTTCAATGTCCTCTCCTATAATGCTTTGGCAACTCCACAACCTTTCTTATTCAGTATAACAAAATGGCATTGATTTTTAAAGTGGAGAAAAGAAAGATTCCTTGAAATGTATTTTTAACCCCTTTGTTTTTCTAGGCAATGTTAAGGAAAGATACTGAGATTAAAATAGAAATATGAGATATGAGAGCTGACATCTGGTCAGGAGGTCTGTTGGAGCCAACATTTTAATAATAAAATTATGATTATGAAAGAGCCACTTTGGGGATGGTTGAATAAGGACCCTGAAAATCTGTTCCTTCATAAAAGCCACAAGAACACTAGCAAAAATTGTTAAAATAATTTTTTTTTTTAGAAATCTGGAAATTAACCAAAGACTTGCAACAATCTGAGGAGCATTTATTCAAGAAAAATGTCTGCATTTTGGTAAGAACAAGAAACTTTGTGGCATTTAAATTGCCCTATTGCCATTCCCCTTTCTGCAGCTTTATAGCAACCTTGAAAACCAGGAACCTACATGTCATTTGGAAGGTAACAGAATTGATTTGGAGCTCCCCAGAATCCCATCCAGAGAAAATTGTCACTATTTAACTTGTCTGAAAGTTTCCTGAAGGTGAGGATCAAAAAACTACCTATTGGGTACAATGCTCATTACCTTGGTGACAAAACAATCCATACCTCAAACCCCCATGACATGCAATTTACTCATGCAGCAAACCTACTCAGGTACCCCCTGAATCTTAAATAAAAGTTGGAAAGAAAAAAAGTAAAAATAAAAAATAAAAAGTTCCCTAAAAACTACCACTCTTGAGGCTTATCTTTATTTGATGTAACTTAGAGCTCACATAGTATAAACATTATCTCCCCAAAGCATTAGTCAAAAACAATCAGCATCAAATGTTTCACATAGCAGCTGCCTGAGGCAGTGATAACAGCTGGGACAAATAAGAAGCTGACCAAAAATCATAACAGGAAATGCTGGAAAATGAGATGTTCATAGGGTATTTTGAAAAGCTCTGACACATTCCTGGGAACCTAGAAAGCCATGCACATGCAGAAAGCTGGGTGCATGCCCCAAATCTGAGAAGGCCCTATTCTCTCACCTCTCCATAACCTGAGACTGCATCAACAGGAAGCAAAGACTAAGGCAGCTTTGTAACCTGCCTGGCGGAGCATTGAAAGATTACTCCAAAAAACACATACACAGAACTTCTCAGCAAAGACTGTGAGACTTATTGGTGCAAGGTATTTAGGGAAATCTCTGTCCAAACATGAGCTGAACATTAAATTAGCTAAGTAGAGACTTCCGGGCCACACACAATAAAGAAGACTTACCAAAGTAGTTCAGCAAAATCGCTCAACAATCAAACAAAACTCCCCCAAATAGATTGAAAAAAAAGATGAAATATATATACCATGCAAATAATCAAAGAGAATCGGATAAAGTGGATATCAGACAAAATAGAATTTAAGACAAAAATTGTTACTAGGGACAGTAACAACAGTAGTAACAAATAGCAACAATAACAAATGCTGTGGGATGAAGGTAGAAATCTGATTTCCAGAATTGCCACATTATATTATTTAAAATGTGTAGTTCTTAACTAAATATTAAGACATACAAACAAATGTGGCCCATATACAGGAGAAAAACAGTCAAGAGAACCTGTTCCTGAGGATACCTAGGCATTAGAATTTCTGGACAAGGACTTAAAATCAGCTCTTATAAATGTGTTAAAGAGCTAATGAACTAGCCGATGTCCAATGAACTAAAGGGAAATATGGGAAAGATGTCTCACAAAATAGAGCATATCAATCAATAAATAGGTATTGTAAATAATCAAATAAAAATTTTGAAGTTGAAAAATCTCATAACTGAAATAAAAAAATTCATTGGAGAAGCACCGTAACATATTGGAGGTGGCAGAATAAAGAACAAGCAATTTCAAAGATAAATCAATTGAGATGATTCAGTCTGAGGAACATGGAAAAAGAATGAACAAAAACTAATGAAGCCTCAGAGACCAGTGAGACATCATCAAGCATACCAAGTCAGCATAAAGGAAAACAAAAGGAGATGAGAGAAATGGGTAAATAGAACATGTGAAGATGTAATGGCCAAAACTAACAAAATTTTGAGGAATAACATTAATCTAAACACCCAAGAAGCTCAACAAACTCCAGTAGGATAAGCTTAAGGAGATCAACATCTGCATGCATTACAATCAAGACTAAAAGTCATGGAGGGAGAATACTGAAGGCAGAAAGAGAAAAATGGCTCATTATGTACAAGGGATCCTTAATAAGATTAAGATTCTCATTAGAAACCACGGAGACAGTGGGATGACATGCTCATATTTAAAGTACTGAAAGAAAAAGACATTCAACCAAGAAGTCTACATTCAACAAAATTATCCTTCAAAAGGAAGGAAAACAGCAACAATAACTAAAATAATTTGTTGCTAGCAGACCTTCCCTGTAAGTACTAAAGGAAGTGCCTCAGCTGAAATGGAGGGACTGGACAGCGACTCAAATCCACATAAAACAATAAAGAGTACTGGTAAAGGTAGGTACAAAGAGAAATATAAAAGCCAGCTTTATTGTGTTATTTTGGTTTGTATTTTTTTCTTCTCCTATCTGATTGAAATTACATAAAGCAATAATTGTAAAACTATGTTGATGAGTTTATAATGTATACAGATGTAATTTGTATGAAAATAAAAGCACCAAGGAGGTAGGAGGGAATAGAGCTATGTCAGAGCAAAGTTTTGGTGTATTATCAAAATCAAGTTTCTATTAATTTGAACTAGATTTTTAAAACTTATCACATTAATTGTACTTCCCAGCTATGCAGTGGCTCACCTTTGTAATCTCAGCTACTCAAGAGGCTGAGGTGGGAGGATCCCTTGAGTCCTGGAGTTCAAGTCCAGCCTGGGCAACATAGTGAGACATCATCTCCAAACAAACAAACAAACAAACAAACAAACCAAAACAAAAACTTTACTGAAAAACCCAGAAATGTTTTTGGGAAAATAAACAGTATGGTTCTAAAATTTATATAGAAATGCAAGTAACCCAGAATAGCCAAAAAATCTTGAAAAAGAAGAACAAAGTTGGAAGAGTCACTCTTCTGCATTTCCATACTTAATACAAAGATATAGTAATAAAGACTTTATGACACCAACATAAAAACAAATAAATGGAATCAGATTAAATGTCCAGAAGTAACCCTTTCATTTGTGATTAATTTATTTTTGACAAGGGTGACAACAGAATTCAATGTGGAAAAAAATAGTATTTTTAACAAATGGTGCTGGAAGAATTGGATATCCACATGCAAAAAAATGGTGTATCTGTTTCTCACGCCATATAGAAAAACTAACTTACCTGAAGTGATCTATAGGTTCAATGCAATTCCTATCAAAATCTCATTGACTTCTTTTTTTCAGAAATAGAAAAATCCCTCTAAAATTCATACAGAATCTCAAGGGATTCTAAATAACCAAAATGATATTGAAAAAGAAGAATAAAGTTAGAGTTTCAGATTTCCTGATTTCAAAACTTACAACGAAGCTCCATAATCAAGGCAGTGTAGTATTGGCATAAAGTCAGACCAATGGAATAGAATAGAGGGTCCAGAAATAAATGCTTCCATACAGTATGATCAAATCATTTTTGACAAAGGCTCCAAGACCTTTCAATAGGGGAAGGGGCAGTATTTTCAACAAATGATGCTCAGAAAACTGCAAAATATGCAAAAGAATGAGGTTCATTTGCAAAAGAATGAGGTTGGCCCATTTCCTTATATCATAGACAAAAATTAACTCAAAATTGATCAAAACTTAAATATAAGAGCTAAAACTATAAAAATCTTAGCATAAAACATATGTGCAAATTTTTATGACCCTGGATCAGGCATTGAACACCAAAATACAAATGACAACAAATGATAAATTTGACTTTCTCAAAATAAAAAAACTTAAATGTGTTTCTAAAAATACAATTTTACAAATGAAAAGACAAAAAGCAAAAAGGAAACTAATATTTGCAGATCATATATCTGATAAAGGACTTCCATGCAGAATATTTAAAGGACATTTACAACTCAATAATAAAAAGACAACACAACTTAAAAATGAGAAAAAAATTTAAGAATTATTTTTCTAAAGCAGATATACAAATGGCTAATAAACACATGAAAAAATGCTTGACATGATCAGTCATTAGGGAAATGCAAATCAAAACCACGATGAGATACTGCTTCACATCCCCAAGATATCTCTAATCTAAAGATGAAAAATAGCAAGTGTTGGTAAAGATGTGGAGAATATATAACACTTATCTATTGTTGGTAAGGTATAAGATGGTGTAGCCACTTTGGAAACATTTTTGCAGTTCCTCAAAAACTTAAACACAGAGCTACCATATGATGCAGCAGTTCTACTTCTAGGCATAAACCCAAGAAAACTGAAAACACATATCCATCAAAAAAATCCTGTACATAAATAAATGTTCATAGCATTATGTCCAATAGCCAAAAAAGTGGAAATACCAAAGGCACAGGCAACAAAAGAAAAAAAGTAAATTGGACTACATCAAAAATAAAAATCTCTAGGCATCAAAGGAAATAATTAATAGAGTGAAAAGACAACCCACAAAATGGAAGAAAATATTTGCAAATAGCATATCTGATAAAGAATTCATATACAGAATTCATAAGAAGCTATAATTCAACAACCACACAACCCATCTCAAAAATGGGCAAAATATTGGAACTGATATTTTTCCTGAAAGATATACAAATGGCCAATATGCACATGAAAAGATGTCCAATATCACTAATCACTGGAGAAATGCAAATCAAAACCACAATGAGAAGCCACCTCACACCCCTTAGGATAGATACTAAGAAAAAAACCTGAAAATAACAAGTATTGAAAGAATGTGGAGATATTGGAACTCCTGTGCATTGCTGGTGGCAGTGTAAAATGGTAGTTACTATGGAAAACAGTAAAATGTATCCTTGAAAAATTAAAAATAGAATTGCCATATAATCCAGCAATTCCACTTCTGGGTATATATCCAAAAGAATTGAAAGCAAGGTCTAGAAGAGGCAGTTGCCAACCGTGTTCATAGAAGTATTATTCACAATAGCCAAAGGGGGAAACAACCCAAGTGTCCATCAATGGAGGCATGGATATGCAAAATTCATGTACATACAATGCAATATTTTCCGCCTTAAAAAGGAAGAAAACTTGGACACATATCACAACATGGATGAACTTTGAGGATACTATGCTAAGTGAAATAAGCCAGTCACATAAGCACAAATATTGTTTGATTTCACTTGTGTGAAGTACCTAGAGTAGTGAAATTCATAGGGACAGAAAGTAAAATGGTGGTTGTCAGGGTGAAGATGGAGAAAAGAGAAAGTTATTGTTCAATGGGCACAGCATTTCAGTTTTGCAAGATGAAAAGAGTTCTAGTGATGGATGGTGGTGATGGTTGCACAGCCATGTGAATGTACTCAATCCCATAGAACTCTACACTTAAAAATTGTCAAGACAATTATTAAAGTAAATTATTATAGTAAATTTTATATGTATTTTATCACAGTGAAAAAATACTGATGCCTGGGTAACCTTTCCAGAAATCCTCAGTTAATTGAGTTGAAGTGAGTTCTGAACATAATTTGATAATTAAAAAATCAGGCCAGGTGTAGTGGCTAACACCTGTAGTTCCAACAATTTGGAAAGCCGAACGGGAGGATTGCTTAAGTCTAGGAGTTTGAAACCAGCCTAGGAACATAGTCAGATCCTGTCTCTATAAAAAATTTTCTTAAAAAAGTAGCCAAGTGTGGTGGCACATGCCTGTGGTCCCAGCTACCTGGGAGGCTGACTGGGAGGACCACTTGAGCCTGGGAGGTTGACGCTGCAGTGAACCATGACCCCCCCCACCCAGCCCACTGCACTCCAGCTTGGGTGCCAGAGTGAGAAAAAAATTATTTTTCTGGTGCATCTGGTATTTCAGTCTACTCCTTGGGTCAACCATGAATAAACTAATAGGTGTTGCCTTGTTTGTTTCTTTCTGGTTCTTTCCATCCACTCAATGCTTTTTTTCTAATTCCTTTCTCCCTTCAAGAAGCCCTAGTGACCTAATCTGCTGCTGCAGATAGCTTCTACTAAGTATAGATTATCAGGTGACTAATTCATAGTAAGCATTTAGAGACTTCTCACCATGCTAGAAAATCAGAGTAATTTTAAGAATTGAGTAAGGTGAGGTTTTACACACATTGCCAGGTCGTTAAAGAGATCTTGTGGGAAGAGATATTTCTGGTACAGGACTGCGGCAGGGTATGAAAAATATGCTTTGGACGTGAAGTCAGATTTATTTATATTTATTTAATAAACACACATATAAAATGTTGTAAGTTGCTAGCATTCTGAACACTTTAGAGATTTAACCCCCTACAACTTTCTGATGTTTATACTATTATAATGCCCATTGAACAAATGAGTAAACTAAGGCACAGAGCACTTAAATATCTTACCCAAGGACATTCAGCTAATAAGTGCCAGGACCCAGGTGCCAGCTCCAGAATACAAGTGCCCAAACATGACCCGTTATTCTCTTGAACCTTCTCAACTCTCCTGTAGGTTCTCATTCTTCCTCTGCTATGTCCGTACTGTGTGACTTTTTGAAAACCAATTAACTTCTCTGAGCTTATTTTCTCATTTGTAAAATAGAACATTGTGTTTAGTTGGAATAGGATGTCATGCCACACACAGGGTCTAGTCAATCTTTTTCTTTCTTTCTTTTTTTGAGATGGAGTCTCCCTCTTGTTGCCCAGGCTAGGGTGCAGTGCTATGATCTCGGCTCACTGCAACCTCCACTTCCTGGGTTCAAGCGATTCTCCTGCCTCAGCCTCCTGAGTAGCTGGAATTACAGGCGCCCACCACCACAGTCAGCAAATTTTTGTACTTTTAATAGAGATGGGGTTTCGCCATGTTGGCCAGGGTGGTCTCGAACTCCTGACCTCAGGTGATCCACCCACCTTGGCCTCCCAAAGTGCTGGGATTACAGGCATGAGCCACTACGCCCAACCAATCTCTTTCTAACTGATAGAGGCACCTTTTTATTTTTCTACCATCTGTGTTTCCTGTTAAGCTGCATGTTAAGTTGTCACAATCTATGTAAACCAGGAACCCCTAACTATGAGTGTCTTAGAAAGTCTGGGCTGAAGTAAATCTCCAAAATGTCTGCTGATTTCATGATGAGGAAACTGAGGAAGAGGAGGAAGTACAGGGCCAGCCTTCTAACCATCAGGCGGTTACTTTCCCCCATAGTATATGTTTGAGTAGTGAGCTTCTATACAGAACCCAGCACTTCAGGCCTATTCTATGCTATTGAAGAATTGTGTCTATCCCAAGTCTCTGGGGTCAATTCCCACTTGTGATTACGACAGCAAATATAATATGTAAAAATTTTGTAATTTGGAAATTGGAAAATGACTGTCACAGGTGATTGGAAACAGAAGAGAGACAGGAAGTTGAGGCAAAAACTTGTAAGGGGGGGCATCAAGCTTACAACATAGGGTGGCTTTGCAGACCAGGACCATTTTGCTTGCAAATTATAGAAACCAGACCACAATAACAGGCATAAAAGGAAATGTATTGGCGTATGCAGTTAAAAAATCTGGAATCAGATCTATAGTTTCAAGCAAGGCTTGATTTAGGTCCTCAAACAATGTCATCAGGAACTTATCTCTCATCATCTCTGTGTTGATTTCATTCTCAGATAGACTCAGCCAATTATCATCAACAGCAGAAAAGAACATGCCACTTTTCCAATCGTTCCAGCAAAATCCCTACTTTTTTTTATTGGTCAGACCTGGGTCATATATTCATTCCCGGAAGCCATGATAAGTCCAACCTGACACACATCGCCTAGGAGTGGGGAAGGAAACTCCTTTCAAGGAAAAATCAGAATGAGGCAAACAAGAAGGAAATGCATATGGAGCAAGCAAAAATACCAGGCAATCATCCCAGAGAGCAGGGCCAATTGACAGTGGAAAGTATTGAGTGCTTGGGTGGGAGGTCAGAAACTCCGTAAGGTGCTGGGCCTTGAAGGGTTAATTCGTCTAATACAGTAAATCTGGCTACACATGCTTTTCCAGTAGTATAATCCTGGTGCGATTCTTGCTGAACCTGTGCTTCTCAGATTCTGATTTAGTGGGTCTGGAATGAAGTTCAAAAGTCAACATTGCTAACAGACTCCCACGTGATGCTGATGTTGCTGGTTAGTGGACCGCATTGTGCTAAAGCATTAACATGAATAATCTCTAGCTGTGGTGAGTTCTGGCATCTTAATTGCCCTGCCCTTGAATTGGTGAGAGGTTGGACGATTCTGTATGCCCTGTCTGTGTGTCCTTGGCAGGCTCCATCCTGCTATCATTCATCTGTCTCAGGGGGATTTGGGAATAGAGGCAGCCTTTCTGCCAGAATTATGGGCTTCCTCATTTCTCTACCCCAGGACTGCATGGGTTTAAGGCACTGGACCAAAGGAAAGCCTTGGCATGGGGTTCTGGAAGGTTAGTTAGCTGGCCCAAGATCAGCATTTTATTTAATAAAAGAGTCAGAGATTATTCAGTTTCTTGCTGCTCACTTATTGCTCTTTGGCTATAGACTAAAGAGATTTGCCAAAGCCCAGATGACTACAGTTGCAGGAGTGGGTCCTGCTGAGGCCAGCTTCAACCAGCAGAATGGCCAAGTTGACCCACAGGTTGATAAGTCACACAGAATGGTTGTTGTGAGCTGCTGAATTTGGGGGAAATTTCAATACTGTATTATTATGGCAATAGATTACTAAAAGACTATCTGTGTGGATTTGGGAATTTTTTTAACCTCTGTAAGCCTTTGTTTTCTCTGTAAAATGAAGATAAACTCATGTAGGGTTATTGTGAAGATTAAATAGAATAAGAAAGAGGAAAAACTTGACGTAGTATTCCAATAAATAGCAGAATTAGAACTACAGTTTTCCTGTATACAGCTAGTCTTCAAGAAGCCTCATAGAGAAAGAAACTTTCTGGTAGAATTAAAAAGAGATGGTGTAAAAAAAGAAGAGAGAAGTGGAATTTGTTATTCCCTTTTGGTGTCAGGTGGTTTCACAGATCATCCAATATATTTGATAGAATTGTATCTTCCCTACCAACTTATATGGTAAGTTTTTCTATTCCCTTTTCATAGATGAGGAAACCAAGACACAAAAGTGAACTGATTTTGTTAAAGTCAGATAGTCAATGGTAGAGGACCTGGGATTAAAAAATCAAAAACACTAAAAAATGAAAAATAAATACAAAAGTTAGATCTTTCGCTCTAAATACCTTGCTCTTTCCATCATTAAACCCCAACTCAAACCTTAATCACATGACAGCTTTTATTTAAATATTTTTATTCAGAGCTCCCACTACAGAGTAAGAAAATATATGTCTCAAATAAACCTTTCAAAGATTACTTTTGCTTTTTCTGTTTAACTTAATTTATCTTTTCTTTCCAGAACCAGTCTCTCTCCCCATCTCTTTGAATTTCTCCCTGACTCTCCAGCTGTGTCTCTCTTCCTCTCTTCTCCCTGACTTTTTCTCTGTCTCTTTCTTTCTCTGCCTAACACAGGCTGTCTTCAGATCCTTGTAGTTAAAATTCAAGTGGAAAACAAGTGACTCAGCAAGCTGGATGTTAATTTCTTTAGTTTATTTGTTCTTAAAGAAAAAAATTCTCTTGGCAGCATATGTAGAAAGAGAGAAATGAAAATTTTAAGGCTCTTGTAGGAAAAGCATCTTAGGTATACACAGTCTATATGGTATTTTTAAATTCAACCAGGCAGGAAAGGAGGCCCAAGCTCACAGCAGAGTTTAAATAAACCTCTTTACCGTTTGTGCTCACATGAATGAGCCATTTCTTCTTTCTATGTTTAGTGTCTGTAGGAAATCAGACCTAGGATTGCTTTTTTTTTTTTTTTTTTTCTTTGAGAGGGAGTCTTGCTCTATCACCCAGGTTGGAGTGCAGTGGTGCGATCTTGGCTCACTGCAACCTCCACTTCCCAGGTTCAAGCGATTCTCCTGCCTCAGCCTCCCAAGTAGCTGGGATTACAGGCATCCACCACCATGGCTGGCTAATTTTTGTATTTTTAGTAGAGATTGGGTTTCACCATGTTGGCCAGGCTGGTGTTGAACTCCTGACCTCATGTGATCCACCCACCTTGGCCTCCCAAAGTGCTGGGATTACAGGCATGAGCCACCACGCCCAGCCCCTAGGATTGCTTTCGTCAAGTTTGATTCTTCACCTTTACGTGATTCTTGATTTGTACACATACAGCTTTTTCACTTTGTATTCATAGAAACAAAAGACTCAGAACCATGTTGCCATTTGGTGCCATATGACCTAGATTTGGATGAGGTATTGGTCAGCAAATGCCATGTTATACTGCAGTAACAAACATCCTCATGCTCATAATGGCTTAATATAAGAAAAGTTTATTTTTCCTCTTGCTATGTGCCCAGTGTAGATCAACAGAGCCTTTCTTCATCATACTCACTAGTGGATATCTGCTGATGGAGTTTCCAACTTGGGATTCCATGATTGTCAATGTAGAGAGAAAGGGGGAATGAGTCAAGCACAGTTACTTAAATGCTTCTTCTGGAAGAGACATTCATTACTCTTACTCATGTTTAAGCCAAGTCATGTGGCCTTTTTTTTACTTTAGGGAGTGGGGAAGTGAGTCCTCCCACACCCCTAGAGAAGGAGAGCCAGGGTTTTATAAACAGCTCTAATAACTAGCCCAGATGGTCTCCCTGAAGTCAGGTAGGGTCCTTGCTTCTCCTGGACCAATAATAAAATAGGATCCAGGCTGATTCACTTTTCTCTTAGGTGAACTAACTTCTTTTCTTGGAAAGAAACGATGCCATATCTTATTATACAGCTTAGAAGGTTAACATGTACAAGAAATATCTGTGCTTTGAAAAATATTACACAAAATTTTATTCTTTAAAATGATATGTACGTGGAGATAATACCCTTAAAAATAAGCAGTGTCCTTTTTTAGTTATTTCTTGCTTCTAATGTTACCTGGAAAAAGTCTTAACATTGCTCATGCTCTTGTTAGGAGTTATTAACTTTATTTTTAACCTATAATCCATAATTATCACTGAGCTCCAGGAAGCTAAAATTTTGTTCATATTGTAGATGTGAAATTTGGCTTTCCAAGGTGAACTGAACCTTCAAATTTATAAAATATATTTTAAGAAATTGCATGCATATGTTTAAATTTCAGCCAAATAAAGGTCCTCTTATGCTTTTCTAAAACATTTATCGTATTTTCTACCAAATAGGATCGACAGAACTTGACTTAGAAAGCTGGCACACAGCTTCATGGAAGCAGCTTCTAGAGGAATGCTATCCAACATAACTTTCTGTGATGACAGAAATGTACTACAGCTGCCTTGTCCAATAAGGTGATTACTAGCCACATGTGGCCATTTAGTGCTTAACATGTGGCTACTGCCACTGAGGAACTGCATTTTAAATTTTGTTGAATTTTGATTAGTTTAAATTTGTATAGTCACACAGGCCAGTGCTAGTATATTGAATAGCACTGCTCTAGAAGTTGGGCTTTCAACTGATGTTTATTATTGTTGAACTTTAAAAACCGAAAATGCATCCTTAACTTGAAATAAAGGAAGCTCACATGTGCATTCCTGGTCTGCTTGCTGAGAACCTGAAACTGCCACAGTGATGTTTTCTAATTCTGGGGTGTGAGCATCTTTGAATTCTAGCAACCTGCAGAATCACTTATTTGGGAGTCTCTGGGTTAGACCATGTTGGGTAGCATTTTTAGACTGTGGGATGGGATAGAGGGCAAGCTAGAGACTGTCCTCAAGAAGAACTATTACATCAGTTGTTTGGTGGCCTGATACCCTCTCCTGGTGAGACCTATGGGCTCCAGCAGGTCACCTGAGGTGGTCAAGGAGAGGATCCTGCCAGCTTATGCTGCAGAAGAACTGAGGTTCACATACAATCATCCCATAACTTAACTCCTGCTATCATCATCCCCCATCACTGTGGGGATCAAGGTTGACAGTTTTACATCTCCTTCTATTATTTGCCTCCCACCTCAGTATGCCCTCTCCATCATTCTTTAAAATTACATTTGCTATTTTATCCAATTTTTCTAGAGTATAAAACAAACATAATGTCATCCGTCCCTCAAGTATACACTCAAAAGACAAATGTTCACCCTACAAACCAGCTCTTCCCAATATAGATATTTGGGAGTGGACATTGACCATCACCATCATCATCACCAGGAGAAAGAGTCGACAACGCTTCCTCTCTGATTTGTCCAGAGTTGCCAATCCTTCTTAGGTCTAATAGGTGCCAGCCTCTGTGCTAAGCCCTCAGGGTACAAAAATGAATTACAAAGGTTTCCTCTTTCAGTGAGCTCCCAACCAACAGCTGGAGTTAGACATATAAACAGTTGACTCGTGATAACACATAATAGTAGTGTGAGGTGCTTGAAAACAAAGGATAGGGAGTAACAAAATAAAATATTTAGAATGAGATTAATATTCCCCCTAGTTACTTTGAATTTAGAGAAAGAAATATTTCTGGGGCCAGGCTTGTTGGCTCATGCCTATAATCCCAGCACTTTCGGAGGCCATGGTGGGAAGATTGCTTGAAGCTAGGAGTTTGAGACCAGCCTGGGCAACATAGCAAGACCCTTTCTCAGAAAAAAAGAAATATTTCCAAAAATGTTTATGGTAGAGATGGTATTAATACTCACCAATCCTGATGCTTCTTTCAGGTCTCACAGGCTATGTTACCCAGCCTCATTTTTTGTTTTTTCTTTGAGATAGGGTCTCACTTTGTCACTCAGGCTAGAGTGCAGTGGCATGATCTCGGCTCACTGCAGCCTCAACCTCCCAGCTCAAGCGATCTTCCCACTTCAGCCTCCCAAGTAGCTGAGACTACAGGCATGTGCCACTATGCCCAGATAATTTTTAATTTATTGTTTTTTGTAGCGACGAGGTCTCCCTATGTTGCCCAGGCTGATCTTGAATTCCTAGGCTCAAGAGACCCTCCTGGCTCAGCCTCCCAAAGTGCTGAGATTACAAGCATGAGCCAACACACCCAGCCACTAGCCTCATTTTCATTTAGGCAGAGGCCATGTGACAAGGTTCTGGGCAAAGTATCTGGTTAAATTGACATGCCTCCCATAAAAACCTCCTGTTTTGTTCTTCATGTTCTCTTCTCTTACAGGAGCCATGGAAGCCAAATGCTGAGGATGGTGGCATCATAGGGTGAATGGAGCTGGGTTCTTGAAACACTGCTTGGAGGAAAGACAGCAAAAATGCCTCATGAATCCAACTGGACTGTTATGTGAGAAATAAACTTTCATTGTGTTAAACTACTGGAATCTGGGGGCCGTTTGTTGTAACGGCTAGAATCAATTACCCTTACTAATATATTGTTCAAATGGTTTCAATTGGGTTATCAGATATAATCTTTTTAATCTCCATATTTTACCAAAGAAGCAATGAAGTAACTTGCCTAAATTCATACAGCTAGTTTTTGGAAGTTCTAGGACCAGAACCCAGTCTCCCAGTTCGCAGCCAAAGCTCAGCTCTACAAGGCCAAACTTGCCTCTATTCATCTATAAATAATTTTCAACAACTCTTGTATGACTGCTGGTAAAACAGAAATATGTAGATTGAATTTTGTGGAAAATAAAAGTTGTCTTTATGGGGAAGAGAACAAGGTAACACTGAGGTTTACCAAAAGTGATTTATTTTGATATTAGCACATTTAGGTTGCTTATAAAGTGCTGAATTTAAAACATGGCTGGATTTATCTATCAGGACAATTTTAGATTTATCATTAGGACAATGCCTTGTTACATGGTGTGGTTTTGTTATTGTATGCCAGGTATATAAATTTATCCATTGCTGGGAGGTTGAAACTATTTGGATACAACATATGGGTTCATCAATTACTGAGAAGAGTAGACTAACTTTTTCAAGACTCAGTGTCATCAGATTGAGCTCTAAGTTTCTTAGTCCATGGACTTAATCCATAACATCCATATTTTCTAGAATAAAGAGGGACAAAAGAACCTAGAGTAATTCAATTGCTATGGCAGATGCTGTTGCCGGTATGATCAATAGCCATTCTTCCCTTCCATCATAGATATCAGAATCTTGATACATTCGGGTGGAACCAGCCTAGCCCAGGTGATGATGAATGGTGATGAACGTAAATCAGGAGTGGCAATCTTGGTCTCCCTTGCAAATGATAGTAGTGGGAGTGGAACCAAATTCTGGCCAATGAAATGTAACTAGATATCCACTGAAGGCTTCAGGAAACTATTTTTCTCTTTTCTGAGTGGAAAGTACGAGGAAGAGCCATTATTGTCTATCCCTTCCTTCCTGCATCTGGATTTAATTGGGTGAGGATATGACTCTTGGAGTGGCAGCAGCAGTTCAAGGAGGGGGAAACCTGTCTGGGTGGGAGCATTCTGTTCTTCACATCCCTTTGCAACACTCCCTCCCTCAAGAGCACAATTGCTTGTTTTTCAAGTCATGGGAATTGAGCGATTAAAGATTGGGCTCTATATAGGAACTATAGGGTTCATGTCCCCACTCCACTTCTCTGACAAATTGGCCTGGTTACCATACTGTCTCTCTACTCTGAGTATAAGTAATACAAATAATGCCTGCCCTCAAATTTCTTATTTGTAAAACTAGGATGATAAAAATCTACTTGATAGTGTTATTGGAAGACTTAGATTAGTTTATTAAACTAATGTTTACTGAGTGCCTACCATGGGCCAAAATTTGTGGAAAGCACTTATGATGCTAAGTGAACAAAGTAGACATGGTATCCTGCCCCCATGAGATTTCAAATCTAGTGGAAAAGACAGGCAAGAAAACACATATTGTTAAGTAAATACACCAAGAATCAGCAATCGTAATATTTTCAATGAACTGAATAGGATGGGACAATGGAGAAAAATGGTGGGGCAAGAAGACCACTTTAGACAGGGTGGCCAGAAAAGACCTTCAAAAGGTGGCGAGACAATCTGGGATAAGAAAGAGGTAAAGGAAGACACCCGGCAAAGAGCAAGAAGAAAGGAAAGAGACTTTTGTAGCAGATTAAAGAGCAAGAGCAGAACCCTTCAGATGAGGAAGAGCTTGGCTATTTCAGGAGAAGCAAGAGGGCAAACATGGGCTGGGCATGGTGGCTCACACCTGAAACTTTAGCTTTTTAGGAGGCTGAGACAGGTGGATCACCTGAGGTCAGGAGTTCGAGACCAGCCTGGTCAAAATGGTGAAACCCCCTCTCTACACAAAATTACAAAAATTAACTGGGCCTGGAGGTGTGCTCCTGGTGTCCCAGCTACTCAGGAGGGAGGCTGAGGCAGAAGAATCACTTGAACCCGTGAGGTGGAGGTTGTAGTGAGCCAAGATTGCACTACAGCACTCCAGCCTGGGTGACAAGGTGAGACTCTCTCTCAAAAAAAAAAAAATATATATATATATATTTATATATATAAATATATATATTTATATATATTTATATATTTTTTATATATATATTTATATATATATATAAAGAAGGCAAATGTGGCTGGAATGTAGTGAGTCAAAGAGTGAGAGTGGCGGGAAGAAAGACTGGGGAGAAGGAAAGGAAATAGGTCATGGAGGGTCTCATGGGCCATGATACCCAATTTGGATTTGATTCTAAGCATGATGAAAAGTTTCTGAATGGTTTAAGCAGGGAACTGACATGATCTTCTAGGATTTTTAAACCAAAACTAGCTTTTGTGTAAAAAAGGTTTGGAGAGGTTCAGAAGGGATCAGACAGGAGGCTACTGTAGTGCTGTTGGCATAAGACGTGAGCAGCTTAGCCTGGCAGAAGTGATGTGAATGGAGTGGACAGAACTAAATGGATTCAAGAAAAATTTAGAAATTAGAATCAGCAGGACTTTCTGATGGATTGAATGTGGAAGGTGAAGGAAAGGAAGAATTAAATGGTATCATCCAGAGTTTTGGCTTGAAGAACTGGACAGATAAGGGGGCCACTTTTCAAAAGGAAAACACTGAAGAGGTTTTTAGATGGGGTAAACATCAAATTTGGTATAGTTCTTTTAATGGCTATGAGATATCTATATGGAGGTGTAGATTGGTATTGAATACATGTCTACACATATGTCTAAGCTGGTATATCAGTTAGCTATTGCTGTGTAACAAACCACACCAAAACTCAGCAGTTTAAAACAATAACTATTTTGTTACCCTATGATGTTGCAGCTTGTTTATTTAGCTGGGTTAAGCTGGGGGGGACTCATTTGGTCTTGCTTGAGTTACCTCATGCATCAGTAGTCAGCTGCAAGTCTGTTAGATGGCTTTGCTTCTGGGGGTTGGTTGATTGTCAATGAGTGTAATGTTCCATGCGGTTTTTCGTTCTTTAGTGGGCTGCCTTGGGTTTGATCATATGGTAGAGGGAGGGCTTCAAGAGTAAGCACAGCCTTAAAGTTGGTAATGCAATTGGTATTCCCCAACCTTCTATTGGCCAAAGAAAGTTATAGAGCCAGTTCAGATTCACTGGGTAGGGAAATAGATTCTACCTCTTGATGTGAGTTGTTGCAGTGTGACTTTGCAACAGCTCACATCAAGATATGAGAGGGATATAGAGAGGCCATTAATTGGGGCCATAAATGCAATTAATTCGCTGTAGTACAGGTTATAACTCTAGAGTCTTTAGCTTACAGGTGTTATTTAAAGCCATGGGACCAACTGAATTCGGCCAGAGAGAGGTTTAGATGAAGAATAGTTGAGTTGTAGGAAACTTAAGTATTTTGTCAATAATTGATTAAATAATTTGTCAATGAGGTTGGTGACAGCAAAAAGACTTAGAAGGAAAGGCCAGTGATATAGAAGATAAAATAGGAAGCAAAAGCATGTAGAGCAGAGATTTGTGTGTATTAATGTTTAATAAACTGAGTCTGATATAGTTCATATTCATTTACTCAGGGTGTCCTCATTTCAGGGTACTTAGCTACCACTATGTTAGAAAAAATGTGTGGTATAAACTACAGTCCTACTATCCAGCCATGTAGAATATATCATTGAGTTGGAGCCTTTATGTAAGCCTTATGCTTACATAAAGTTAATAACAAGGTAGGACAACTATACAGGTGTTTTTCAAGAGCCCATCAGTGAGACTTTTTAAATAAGATAACACTTTTGCTGGTTACATGAGTGTTTTAAGTTTGTGAAAATTCATCAGATCACATAGTTATTACTTATGTGTTCTTCTATGTCAATGTTATACTACAATAAAAATTTTAAAACAAACACACACACATGCCTTACTCCTCTGGATTGTTGATGCCTCAAAGTGGTTTAGTTTGATTAAAGGTGCTAAATGTCTTTTCATTAGAACTTACTTTTATTATTTTCATTTGCATATATGTGTGATATACTCATATATATTTCAGAGCCAAAATTTAGAAAAAGAGGCTTCGAAATAAACAAAACAAATTCCTTCTCTCTGTATGCAATTTAATCATGATTGATTTTTAAAGGTTTTAATAGTTTTGAAAAATATTTATTATCTTTGTCTTCTATCCCAGCTTAAATGAATCTCCAATATGTAAAGGGAATTTAGTTATCTGCCTTAGCATGCATTGCCCATTTAACATAGAGAAAAATAAAATTCAAACAAGATAAATTGCTTTTTGTTATAAATTTATGCTAATAAAAGGTATAGAAGCCTCTTTTGAATAAGACTCAAGAACAAAATTGGAACAGTTAGAGAGAAAAGAAGACCTTGCAGAAATTTTTTAGAAGGCCAAATCAGATAGGGGCTTGCTTGGAAAACTGGCATAGGGACAAATTGGCTGAGTCAAAAAGGAAAGCAGCTTTTAGAAAATTGGCTATGGAAACAATCAAAGCATCAAAAGTTGGTAAGAATAATTTAGAGATGCTTGGGAGGAGGGAGGGCAAGGCAGCTCAGATCCTCAGGAGGTTTGCATCATGTTCTGTGAAAAGTTGAAATAGAAGCAAGCCCTCTTAAAACTAATGCAACTAAAAAATTATTATTAACTGTGTGTCAATGGCCTGTGAGCATAGTCAATGGCTGAACTCTCATAGAGCTGGCTGACTTGCAAAGCACTTAGAAATGATGAGATACAAGGACATTTAATTCAGATGAGAAAACTGAGGCCCAGGGAGACTAAATAATTAGCCAAAGGCCATCTGACTAATAAATGGTTGAAACACAACTAGAGCTAATAATGAAGACATATAGAACTGGACTGAGTTAAGACCTTAAGGTTTCAACAGAGACCTGCCCTGTTTCTGTGGGCAGAATGCAAATGTTGACTTTGTAAAGGATGAAGTTGGTGTGGATTTTTTTTTTTTTTTTGTATCGGTCAAGGCCAGTGACAGAAGCAGTGAGAGTACCAGAAGTACTCTCCAATGGGTAGGATGGAGACTGATTTCTGTAAGAGTGAATGCAGCAGTTTAGAATAAAATGGCCACAGATTCTCGGATACTCCTTTCACTGAGAGCTTGGGGGTCTATATCTCCTCCCCTGGATCTGGGTAGGCTTGTGACTGCCATCTGAATAATGGATTGGGGGTTGGAGGTCAAGGAGAGAAGCCAGGGCACCAGTTAAGAGACTGTTGCTGCCACATGGGATGATGACAACTTGAACCCTAACCCTAACCCAAACCCAATCCCTAACCCTAACCTCTTTTCTGGAGGTTAAGTGAAGACAAAGGTTCTAAATATATTTTGGAGGCAGAATGAATGGGACTTGGTGATAAAATGGATGTGGGATGGTATGCCTTGAGCAACTAAGTAGTGTTAATTCCCTCAGATAGGAAAAGCTAGGCATAGAACCCCAAAGTTCTATTTTAGCCATGTTCCATTTGGGGTGACCATGAAATATCCTAATTTCTATTTGGGGTTGGAAGTCAAGTGGGAAATTGGATTTACAAACCTAGGGCCCAAGAAAGACTTCTGAGGTAGACATATAATTTTTCTTATTAAACAAAAATGAGTTTTTAAAACTTGAATTATTCTTTTGACACAGCTACTTTGGCTGTGGTCTTAAATCCTGTAACTTTCGATGTCCTTTTGGGCTTCCCAATCACTTCAGCTCCAGGTTTATTCCTGTAACACCAGTGTCATCTTTCTCCATCTTTGCTTTGGTGTCTATGAATATTTTTTTCAGCCCTCTTCTCTTCTTATGAAGTAAAGCAAAGGCTGACCAGATTTCTGGACTCTTAGTGGCAGCATCAGAAAAAAAAAAAAGATCTGGAGCTTAAATGGCTCCATACCGTGTATTTGTAACTTCACAGCAGCCCCCAGACTTAAAGAAAAATATTGGAGGTTCTAAGTCAGAAAAAATTGGTGCTCCATCATCAGTTTGCCTGTGAAATTCTGTAACTTGATATGGCTGATTACATCCATTTTTTTTTTTTTTTTTGGTCTATAGAAGCATGAAGGGATGGCTACCTTTCCAGATCTAATAACTTCCCATGGGACTATAATGATGGTTAGTCCCTTACACCCAAATCCCCACTATTCCTCTTTCAGAATTGCCATTATTTTCCCATTAGGTCATTTCTATTCCTGGAGCTTGTTTTCCTGACCCCATTAAGTCATAACTTTGGAAAGATGCACTTATTTAATTCCTGTCCTCAGAAATCATTCCCATTATTTCTTTATTTCATTGATTCTTGCTCTGCAATATTTGTAATTGGTTCTTGTTATAGGAAGTCAAGAGGCTGAAAAGAGTAGAAAGGATGCTTTTCTCCAAGATATGACATATGCCTACCTGTATAGAACTGTTGTTTTGGATTTCTGCTCTTAGGAATCTAACTGGGAAATGCCCCACCAATACCCTGCTGAAGTGTGTTCTACATAATGGGGAAGGGGGAGGGCAGTTCATTAGTGTCAACAATTTTGTCAGAGTGGAAATTAGCATCTCCCACAAATGGACATGATCACAGACTTAGGGACAGATCAGTCTGGGTATATAATGCTAGTCTGACTTAGCAGCTTGAGCATAACCATGACCTTGAGCATGACCTTGAGCATAACCATTCAATATTTCTGTAAAATGTTCCCCTCATCTAAACTTTTGCACTTCTAGCTCATCTTTACCCTTCAAATCTTAACTCAAATGTCCTTCCTCTGAGAGGCCTTTCTCCCTGCCCTCCCATGTAAAGAAACCAGCTCCATTTCTGGGTAATTATTCTCTGTTTTATTACTTTATTTCCTTCCTTCTACTTACGATAATTATCTGAAATTGTCTTATTTACAATGTTTGCTTGTGTGCTTATTTCTGATTCAACTGCCACTTTATCCCTTGCTCAGGATAGGTGCTCAGTTAATTAATGAAATGTCTGTGCAAGGCCAAAATCACTAGCCAGTCTAGTGAGAAGACTCAATCCAAATGATTATTTGCTATCCTCTGCTTAGCACTGTCCATTGGAAATATAATGCAAACCACTTATGTAACTTTAAATGTTCTAATCATCACATCAGAAAAGTCAAAAGAAACAGGACAAATTAGTTTTATATTGTATTCTACTTTACCCAATATATCAACATATTTCAACGTGAAAGTTATTAACATAAAAATTATCAATGAGTTTATTTACATTCTCTTTTTTATAGTATTTTTTTGAAATCTTGTATGTATTTGTTATATGTAGCACATTTTAATTTGAATGTTAAATTTTTATTCAGAATAGTCGATCTGTGTTTAGATTTTGTAAGATTTATAGTTGAAAAAGGAAATTCACATACCCAAATTGTTCCAAATATGTTTAAACATTTTTCAATACTCTAATCAAGCATCAGGTTTTAAATTTAAGTTTAAATGAATTAAGATGAAATAAAATTAAAAGTTCAGTTCCTAGTTACAATAGACACATTTGAGTGCTTAATAGCCACATGTGGCCAGTGGCTACCATACTGCAATTCTAGATCTTGCCAAACATTTCTCATCATGTTGTCTTGTGGAAACATGTTCTTACAATCAGGTTATGTTATTCCAAAAGGAAGAAGAGAAAGGAACTTGTGTGCATTAAATGGAGGTATACAGCGGGCACTTTGGTAAATGTTTTTTAAACAACCCTTTAATGAATCTATGAGGCAAGTTTCATCATACTCATTTTATACACTGGGAAACTGAAGGTTGAGAGAGAGTTTGCTGTAGGCCCATAATGTCCCTCTTCCTCTGCAGCGGTTTTTAGCTGAGAAGCCAGTGAGCAAAGAGAAGCTCACTCTCAGCTTTCTACCTGGTCCTCCCGACATCTTCCCAAGCACTACTCCGACCATCTGAGAGCACACCTGGCTTCTTCTCCTCAGATAGAGGCAACGCAAAGTAGGCTTTTTGCTTCTCACTCTTGCAGAACCTGGGGTTGACTGGCCACAGGTGAGGCCCTCTTGCCTAAGGAATAGAACTAACATCCTTCTCCCCCTTTAAAGGGCTGAGAGAGCACTGCCTTATCTCAGAGCTAGAGTGTAGACAATTGAGATCTTTCCTCATGGTTCTATGGGAAAGCCTCTGGGTTGGGATGCCCCTGGGGATATGGAAACCAATTTGGCTGCAATAAGTTAAAATCTTCTGCATTATTCAACCTAGATAATGCTCCTTCTATCCTTTGAAAAAAATAGTATATTTATTTGTATTTTCATTTCATTTTTTAATTTTATTTTTTTTGAGACAGAGTCTCACCCTGTTACTCAGGCTGGAGTTCAGTGGCATGATCTCGACTCACTGTAACCTCTGCCTCCCAGTTTCAAACGATTCTCCTGCCTCAGCCTCCCACCTGAGTAGCTGGGATTACAGGCATGCCACCACGCCCAGCTAATTTTTGTATTTTTAGTAGAGAAGGGGTTTTGCCATGTTGGCTAGACTGGTCTCAAACTCCTGACCTCAGGTGATCCACCCGCCTCGGCCTCCCAAAGTGCTGGGATTACAGGTGTGAGCCACTGTGCCTGGCCAATTGTATATTTAAAACAAGTTTGAAGTGCCCAGTCATAATCTATCTTTACGCACTCAGTTTCTCAAAAGGTTTGGGGGGGAAATAATTTTGATGACTTTATATGTCTAAGATTACTACTTGAACTTCAATATCCCCTTTCCCTTCTTCTTTGGTGGCAGAACACCTCATTTTTAGCTGGGCACATACGTCTCCCCTGAGAACAAGAACAACATTTCTCAGCTTTCCTTGCAGCTAGGTGTGGTCATATGACTAAATTGGGCTAATGCAGTATATGAGGAAGTGTTGTGTGAGGCTGATGAGCAATTTCCTTAGAAAATGAGCCTTTACCCTTCTTTACTTCCTTCCTCTACTGTGCAGGCTGGAATGCAGGTTTGATGTCTGGAGTTTCAGCAGCCATTTTGAGCCATAAAGTGAAGGCCATGAGCAACAAAATAAAAGGAGCTCATATTCTTGGCACCATGGAGTGCTAAACCTGCCCTGCACTATTTAAATTTTTCTTATGTGAGAGGAATATAAACTTTTATTTCTTTAAGTCACTGTTTGCATTGTCTATCATAGGCATCTGCACCCAAATCAAATTCTAACTGAAACACACACACTTCTGAAGTAGAAGACAGTTATGGAAGTGAGTGTTCTGCAACTGAAATGGCCCGATTAATTAGGTTACACATGGAGATGAGAGGTATGAGGCCTCACTTAGTCTGCTCATTATTAAAATGTATCTGATCTCTAGGCCCATCATCCGTATTTATTCATGATGTAAGAAATTTGCATTAGATTCTTAGATTAAATATTAGGCCAGATGTAGAGACTACAACATTTTCCACATCTTGTTCATTTTACCACTTTTTATCTATTGATATATATTTATTTTTAAATTTCCTTTTGTTTCACTCTTACCTATATTTTTTGATTCAACATTTCTTTTGTATCTTTTCTTTTATTTTTTGAGACAGACTGTCACTCTGTCACCCAGGCTGGAATGCAGTGGCACAATCATGGCTCATTGCTGCCTCAACCTCCTGGTTCAAGCGATCCTGCCACCTCAGCCTCCTGAGTAGCTAGGACTACAGGCATATGCCACCATGCCTGGTTAATTTTAAGTTTTTGTAGAAATGGGAGTCTTACCATGTTACCCAGGCTGGTATTGAACTCCTGGGCTCAAGCCATCCTTCCACCTTGGTCTTTCAAAGTCCTGGGATTACAGGAATGAACCATCATGCCCAGCCTGGTTCAACATTTCCACATTAGACTTTCCAATGTTATTTTTCACAGACACAGAGAGAGAATCATTACCAAGTGGAGTATTTTTCTGGTTAGGGCAGAAGGGCACAAGGGTTGAACAAGGAAGAAGACAAGGTTGGCTTTCTGGGCTGTCAGAAAGTTATGCTTGTAATGTTGGCATCATTACCCAAGTATGGTTAATAATGTGCAAAGGACACATGCAAAAAGTACATGTGCAGGAAAAAGACAGAAAGGAAGTGCCCAGATTGAGAGCAGTTGTTATTCTCTGGAGAATGGAATAGAACTCACACTATTATTTTTCATCTTATATACTTTTGGATTATTTGTTGTGTTTTTATCCTTAGAATCAGCATTTTTTATTCTACAATTTGAGAAATAGAAATTAGTCAAGAGGTGCATAGTCAAGAGGTGGTAGTGATTTTAAAGTCACAGAAACCATGGGAATGTTCAGCTGTGCCTCTGTCCAAAAGCCATTCACAGACCTAAGACCACATTCTGGAAAACCTTAGCTCCTGCTTGGATCTGCCCTTGTGTCTTCCAGGAGAGTTTCCTCTTTCCTGCTTAGTTAATACAAGAGAGTCGTTTCCGGGTAAGTAGTAGGAGGGCAGTGAAATGCTGGGCCAGGCTGAGGGTTACCTGCAGACTGGGTCAACACAGACTCCAACCTAAATATTTACCCAGGTGCTGATTGCATGACTGTGCTTTCATTTTGTCATCACACTGTTTGCTGAGTTCCCTGAAATACCCCAATTGCTCTTACTCCAGGCATTTTGCTATTCTTCCTCCCAGGAACCTATTTCTCTGTCCAACTTCATGGTCATTGGCTTGTTATTGTAGATGATTGCATTAAAGGTCACAGATTTCCATGCCTCCATTTACCCACAGCTTTGGTTACTGACCTTCCACGCTGATTCTGGGCTTGGCTGAGATGTGTTTAGCTAGGGAGACAGTAGCCAACTCATAGAAAAAAGTGGCTCAAAAAAGGGCATGAACATTTTGGCTTTCTCTCTTTCCCTTGGATCCTTGCCGCAATCTAGAGAACAGGCTTCAGCTGGCCTGCTGGAAGGATGTGAGAGATACATGGAGCAGAGCCAAGTCATCCAAGCCAAGGCCACCCTGAACCAGGAACTGAGAGCTAATTCAGCAGCTGAGAGTGGATGCCAGAACAAGCCCTGCCAAGATCAGCCAAGACCAATCCAGATTTGCAGAACTTTCTAGTAGAAATGTAAGCTCATGAGAAATAACAAATGGTTGTTGTTTTATGTTACTACGTTTTGGGATGGTTTGTTACATAGTAACAGCTAATTGATTCAGTTGCACATTCCTTTCCTCATCTGCCTTCCTCCTTCCACCTTACTGCAAGCCCATCAGCCCGTCTCTAAACAACTGCCTCATTTCCAATTCTCATAGCTTCCTTGGTCACATCTTCAAATACTTCCAATAGCTTGCATTCCACCCATAAGCCTGCAGAAGAGAGAGAGAGATTAAAAAAAGAAATATATTGAGGATCCTAGTGGTGGCCTATTTCATATGAGAGGGGCAAGGATTAAACTCTCCGTCTGCCCTGGGACACAACTGAGCCAGGCAAATGCTACGTTATACTGGGCCAACTGAATGGTTTTTAAGATGACTGTTCTTTCACCTACAGAGCCCTCATTCTCTCCCTTTTGTTGCTTACTTCACCACTAACACCATAGATTTTAGTCAATCTCATCAAAGCCAGAAAGCACATAACTAAAGGGCAAACCCATAACTTTCTATTCATAATTTAGAGAAGGAGGAAAAAAAAGAAGGAAAGCAAAATATTTAAGTTAATATAGTTAGAGGCTCTGTATATTGACTCGATGCTGGTGGACACATGGGAAACTCATGTTGTGGCCAACAGGAAAATTATGAATCACCATCCCATTGATTCGGAACTGTGTGGTATAAACAGGTCAAATAGTGATTACAAGTTCCAGCTCTGCCATTTAACACCTATGTGACTGTATCAGTTTTCTCTGTGTAACAAACTTCTCCCAAATTTTGTGGCTCAAAACAACCATTCACTCATAATTGTTCATGAATCTATGGATCAGCTAAGGGTTCTGCTGATTCGGGTTAAGCTTGCCTGATCTTGGTGGGGTTTGGTCATGCACTTGTGGTCAACTGGAGGTTTGGCTGGTGCTGATTGATTTCATATGGTGACATGAGAATGATTGGAGTCTCTCTCCACAGACAGAGACGCATCACTTAACATGCTAGCCTAGGTTTATTCACTCAATGGTCACGGTGTTCCAGAGTATGCAAGAGAAGAAATCCTAGTGCATTAGCACTTTCCAGGGCTCTGCTGGCATCAAGCTTGCTCTGTCCTATTGGCTGAAGCAAGTCACATGGCCAAGCCCAGCATCAGCAAGGAAATGTACTACCAATAGGTAGATTCAGAGAGGCAGGAAAAATATTGGGGCCATTATGGCATTGATTCACCACAGTAATGTTACATAAATCCCTTGGTTTCTCTGAGCTTCAGTTTCTACCTCCAAAAAGTGGATATGGTAATATTAGCCTGTTGTGGGTTATTATGTTCCCCAAAAAATATGTAGATGTTCTAACCCCTGGTAGTTGTGAATGTGACCTTATTTGGGAATAGTACCTTTGCAGGTGCAATCAAGTTAAGATGAGGTCATTAGTATGTGCCCTCATCTAATGTGACTGGTGTTGTTATAAGAAGAAGAAAATATCACATGAAGACAAAGGCCCACAGGGAGAATGCTATGCGATGATTGAGGCAGAGATTGGCATAGCACAGCTACAAGCTTGTGAATGCCGAAAATTGATGGCCACCATTAGGAACGAGGAACAGGCAAGGATGGATTCTACCCAGAGTTTCAGAAAACATGGTCCTGTGAACACCTTGATCTCAGACTACTAGTCTCCAGAACTGTGATACTACATTTAAGCCACCCAGTTTGTATTACCTTGTTATGGCAGGGCTAGTAAACTTCAACAGAGCCCAACTCATCTGGCAAAGCTTTTATCAAGGTTGAGTAAGAACAGTTACTGCTGATGGACGGACTCTAGTCCTACAAATGGTTATTCTGAGATAATGCAGATCTTATAGTTTCTTATTTGTAGGAGGCTGTTCAGGCATGGTGGAGGTTATATAGTTGCTGAAGCATCAGAGCAGCCTCAGATCTCTGGTGTTAGAGTCCCTGGGATTTCCAAGGGAGGAAAATGCCAGCATTGCTTGTCCTCCTGTCAGCTTCCCTCCTGGTTTGTAGTGTTACCGGGGCTCCTGACAGACCTGCCTCCACCAATCCCTGAGCTTGAAATGCCTGCAGGGCCTGGGATTTTCCCCTTTGCTAAAGGAGAAGCCCCAAGATCTGGTAGCTGGCCTTGCTCCCATGTAGCTCTAGCTCTGGGAGCATTTCAGGAAGGCAGAGCCTAATTTAATCTTCCTTATCTTGTGATTTCAATACTTCAATACTGTGTCCTCCATTTATACTTTCTTATTATGCAGGGAACATGGTTCCAGACATTGCTAGAGGCAGTAGTAGTTGTTTTTGCAGGCAAACACAGGCAGGGAAAAGCTTGTCCTGTGGGCTGCGGGAAGTCTCACATCTCCCTGGGCATTGGATGAGGCTAAGTACATGAAAGGGCACCCAGAATGCACCACTGGATTTCTCCCAGAATGCTCCCTGTTGCCTTCCCTAATTTGGCTCACCCTATTCACTTTGACTTGAGAAGGCTTTCTACCATCTCTCCATGTTAAAATGGTTCTTAAACTTGGAGAACTTTAAGACAAGTAAAAATGGAGAGAATATAGGACTTGAAAGAAAGACCTGAGTTTAAGATTCATATTTCACATTTACTGGGTGACTTTAAGCAAATCACTTAACATCTCTGATGTTGAATAATTACTATTATTATTATTATCTGGTAGACAGAGTAACCTCATTCTGAGAGTCAGCTAACATAATGGGCCTGAAAGTGCTAAACTGCATAAGACCATTCAATTTAGAAGGAGAAAATTTACTCATTCATTCACCTAACTAATAACTATAGGAAGCCTGTTCCATGCCAGGTTCTCTACTAGATGGTAGGGATGTGAATGAACAATATAGTTGAAGTCTCATAGAGCTTACATTCTAGTGCAGGAAATAGGCAATAAAATAGCAGACAAAAAAATGACATAATTGCAAATAATTACAAATTATAATAATTGCTAGGAAGGAAGCCAATTGGATCTTAAGCAACATGGACCGAATTGATAATGTCTGCGTTTGAAGGCTCTAATTCTCTGTACCTGGAGGAAAAACCAGGAAGGGGTGTGATAGGGATGGATTTTTTTTTTTTTTGAAGTGGAGTCTCAGTCTATTGGCTAGGCTGGAGTGCAGTGGCAGAATCATGGCTCACTGCAACCTTCCTTGAAGTCCTAGGCTCAAGTGATCCTCCCATCCCAGCCTCCCAAGTAGCTAGGACTATAGGCACACACCATCATGCCTATTTTTTTTTTTTTTTTTTTTTTTTTAGTAGAGATAGGGTCTTGCCACCATACCCAGCTAATTTGTTTTGTTGTTGTTGTTTCTCAGTAGTGACAGGGTCTCGTTATGTTGCCCAGGCTGGTCTTGAACTCCTGGACTCAAGTGATCCTCCCACCTCAGACTCCAAAAGTGCTGGGATTACAGACGTGAGCCATCTAGCCCAGACCATATTTTTTTCATGTATTCTGAATTTCCTGTTGACCTGTTTTTCTTACTGCCTTGCCATTCTCTACTTATTAAGTCACTGGCATATGTATCTTCATGGGATGGCAGGGGCCCCTAGACAATAAGGGGTGTCACTGAATCACAACTTAAAAGTTGAATGAAACAAAAGTTTAGAAAGCTAACTTTAGTCAGCAAAGAAAAAAAATTTAAAATAGTTAAGCCTTTCTTTACATATTAAGAGCAATGTGTGGAGACTGAACACAGAGTTTCACTGTAAAGCAGAGTAGAAAACTTAGCTTACATTTAAAGGAAAGTTTCAATGAGACAGAAAGGAGTAGAAAGTTTCCCACCACTGAAAGAGAGAGGGAGAAAGAGAAACTGAGGGGCAGGAGGTCAGATATGAGTGAACTGGTTCCTTCTAGCAGATAGACAAAACCTTTAGAAAGATAGTTTTAGATGATCACTTAAGATGATTATTTTTGAGCAATTAGCTTCGTATTTGCCTGCTCCTTATTGATAGACTGAATATTTTGATAGCTGTCCATCTTACCTCACACAGTCCATAGTGACCAGAGAAACTGAACTCACCTTTAGTTACTGGGGTGGGGCTTAGTCTCAGCAAAAATTATGGTAATCCCAGTCCCCTTGATGGCAGTTGGTTCAGAAACCCAGGTGTTTGTCAGTCAGCACATGGTATTCCTTTGTCCATTCTTACTTGTTCTGAGATGGCCCAATCAAGATGAAGGAAAAGTTTTTAAATATAAGGTTACAGAGAAATTTTGTTTTTTTCTTTCCCATTGGTGATGGAGGAAGCAGGCTTTCTATACAGTAGTCAGTCCCCCCCGTCTCCATGGTTTTATTTTGATTTCTGCATCTCGGTTACCTATGGTCAACCACAGTCTGAAACTATTCCATGGAAATTTTCAGAAATAAACAATTCACAAGTTTTAAATTGTGCACCATATCCACATTGCACATGCTACCACGCATTAGTCATTTAGTCCTCTCAGCTACCAGATTGACTGTTGTAGTATTATAGTGCTTGTGTTCAACTAACCCATATTTTACTTACGGTTGTTAATCTTTATGGTACCTAATTTATAAATTAAACTTTATCATAGTATATATGGATAGGAAAAAAGATAGTATATATAGCATTTGGTACTATCAGCACTTTTAGGCATCCACTAGAGGTCTTGGAACAATTCCTCTTGGATAGGGGGGTATTACTGTACTATTTACAGCCAACTTCTGGCTATGCAGAAAAGTCAGCTTTGGAATGAAATCAACAGTGTGGATTTCATAGTGAAGAGATGGAAATAACCCATGTCCCAGCTGACATTGCTGAGCCCTTGAATCAACCAAACCTAATGCTAGACTTTTCATTTTGTGGTATAATGATGTTCTTTCTTGTTTAATCCAGTTTGAGTCAGGGTTTCTGTTATTTAGAGCCAAAAGCATCCAAGATGATACAGTGGGAGAAATAACCAGACAGTTTTGGAGGAATGCCAGAACAAGGAAAATTATTCCTCACTTTTACCAGCAGATCCTAGAACATTTAAAGACCTTAAGATGAGTCCTATGCCAACAGGGAGATGTCAAAAAAGAAAAGAAATGAACACATGATAGTGTTAAATACCAAGAAAGCTTATTTCACCTGCCTTAGCCTGAGAATGCTTTACAGAGAATTCACTTTCCTGCATACCCCAGGAAACTGACTTGTGACCCCACCAATGGACTCTCAGTAAAGAATGTGGTGATTTTGTAGAAGAGGCCTGCAGGGTGGGTCACTCAGGCTCTAGGTTGAATGGGAATCATTGCCATGTCCCAGAGGAGGAATTTCAACACCAAGACCCCCAAAGAAAGACAATTCAGCAAGGACAGCCTATAAATTGCACAAGACCCATCAGCAATAGATGCAGTAAAATTAGAGTTTTCCCTGGTAGGGTATATCTGAACTTGAGGTCACTGGGAGCCAGCAGAGAACAATATGTAGGTAAGAACATAAACTTCTATCTGTTCCCAAACACTGTATTAGAAGGCAAGATCAGGTGTTGTGAGATCCACTGAGAAGGAAGAGATAACAATACTTCTAGAGAATTTGAATAAAAAGTGATTAATTATTTGCCCAAATGAGACTGAGTTAATCTGAAAGAGATGATGTTAAACTGGTAGTGATGGATTGCACCATTTGTCCTAATTCTTTGCCCAACCCTGTATTCATGTATCCTTTTGTCAGGTGACCTCATAATTCCTCTTTCTATGAGGTAGCATCTAGGGCACAGTCTACTTCCACACTCCTTGGATCTGGGGTTGGTCACTTGACTTGCTTTAGTGAATGATGCAGACTGTAGTTGTATTTAGTTAGCATCTGTCTCTCCTTTCCCACTTACGGATACATTAGCTATGGGTACAGGGCAGATTAAGACACTTAACCAACCCAAATGTGGCCTGCACAGTCCACACGGCACCCAAGTCCACCCCATGATAATACGGGTATGGGCCAGTTTAGACATTTTTATCTGATGGAGATTTGAGTTCTTCCCAAGACTGAAAGCTGCTGGTCTCACAGAGCATTGCTATCCAGACCACTGGGGGCAGCACTGCATTTGGCCCAAGGATCGCTTCTTTCTGGCTAAGAATCTCATTGCTTCTGTCCTTGGAATAGGGATTTCCCAGAGATGGTCTTCTTCTAGGGTTCATATCCAATCCCACTTAAGATTTTGATGCTGAAACAAAATATTTTATTTTATTTTTCTGTGGAATACTTCATTTTACTTTTCTAATGTGAGAGTAACAGCTAACTGAATGCTGTTATTTCCCAGCTGTCTTAAAAGGCAAACTGAAGGACTGAGGCCCAGGAGCTACCAAGCTGGAGGCTTCTTTGAATTATGCACTTAGGTGACCAATATATTTTAGACAAGAACTCAAACAAGGTCTAGGCTGACAACTTTGCTCCTTCTCAAAGCAAAGATGGCCTATGAAACTAGTGAGAACAAAGACCAAAGAAGGAAGAAGGCCTGCCTTCTGGCACACAGGTGGCAAATGCTAAGTTTTTTTATGTCATTAATAACATTAATAATATTGGTAGATAACAAGCATCATAAAATCTCATCAAAAATGATAAAAGCTGTGTTTGGCACCACAACGTCACTTGGAAACTGGCCTCTGTTTAATAGTAATTGTCTGAATCACTAAGAATATTTGCCTGTTCCAGGCTTATCACTGGGACTTGCTCTAAAAACCATCAGCATTCATTTATTTTTTCTTTCCTTCATGAGTTAAGTTTCCCTGCATTATTAGTACACAGAGGACTTCTGAGATGAAATGAAGCTTGGTTGATTTACTGCATCTCCTGCTGCCACAGCATGTGCTGGAAATGAGACTTTCTGCCCAGGAATAGTGGAAAGGGGCACCTGTTCCATGTTCTGCTTCTGCCTCCCAGCCAAGGATCTCTGTGGATGCCTTCCAGACAGTTAATTTAACTGGTTTCCTTGGATGGGCCAACAGCACAAGCTCTGGGCTCTGGCAGTTCCCAAGATAGGACCTATTTACCACATACCTTGTTTTGCTGACTGCAAAACTCTTGTTAGAACATGCTTATTTCTTCCCTAAACACTTAAAACATCTTTCTAGTTGAAGCCTGCATATCCTTTGTGGAAACACATGGATCCTACATTTAGTTTCTTTCAACTTGCTAAACTGCTCCTCGTAAGTTATTGAAGCTTTATCTTTCAACACAAGTGTGCAGAATGGAAATAGCAACCATAAAGCAGCCAATCAGTTAACAGGCATTGAGTGGGGGAATAATCTTCTCTCTACAGTAGAAACATACATAAAAAACATTATGGGTTATATGTAAGTAAAAAGTAAAGACCAAAAAATATGAGTCACAATGGAGTACAATATATGTATAAGCAATAATCGAGGAATACAAAATTAACAAAAGAGTCCAATCTTCAAGACAGTCCAAAGATCCCACTGTTAGCCACTCTACCCCTTGCATGTTTAGATAAATAATGGGAAACTGCTGTGGAACTAATGGATGCCATTGCAAAAATCTGCTACCATAAGCAATTTTAGAAGTTCCTTGAGGTTGAAGAAATTAAACAATATGCTCGATCTGGTCTTTGGATTACAGATTTTTCATTTCAGATCTAGACCCAGCCCAACTTATTGTTTGCTGGTGCAACCCAAATATGATAGGGCTCTCTTGTGGACCAGTTTTTGCCTGGACAAGATAGCAGTGTAGTTTCTGGTGCCTAGAAGATGAATGTAAATCTTTACTGTAAGTTTTCTCAAAGATGTGGTATAGGGGCTTCTCACAGTGAGTTGCTCAGAAAACATTCACAACATCCTCTCTAGGTATCTCTTCACAAAATTGTTGAGTGAGAACAACTGCTAAATTTTCTCTTTCTTTTTCCAAACCTTCCTTTCACCAGCACGTGGCTTCCCATTTCTTCATTCCCTACTCTGTACTATTTCTACCCATCATGCTTATGACATGGGAACTCCCTCACCCCTTACGCTTTACAGTATTGTTCTTCTGTTCTTTACACTATTGTTCTTCTGAGAATCATCCTCCTTCCCACTCCAACTTTAAATGAAATTCCAGTAAATAAAGTTCTTCACTATGGTTAAAGACAGAACTCCCCACTCCTTAAGTGTGGACTACAATTAGCATCTTGATTCCAAAGAATACAGAATGGAAAGGGAGAAAGAAGCAACTTTACAGTGGAGAAGTTGGCAAACAGCACATTAGCCAGATGGTCGAGGTTAACATCATTGGTGATAAGTCACGTTGATGATATGCACACTTGATATCGTGTGTTTAAAATGCCATTTTGCCTCTGTGGTCTTTTCTGTGTGGGAAGACAATAACTCAAGTGTAACTATGAAAAGAAAAATTTAGAAAAATCCAATTGAAAGGCATTTCACCAAATGCCTGACTAGCTCTCCTCAAAACTTTTGTGGTTACCCTAAAAAAGGAGAGTCTGAAAAACTGCCACAGCCCAGAGGAGTTAGGAAGACATGACAAACCAATACAATGTGGTATCCCAATTAGGATGTTGAAACAGAAAAAATGTTATTCGGGAAAAATCAATGAAACCAGAATAAAGTATGGAGTTGAGGTTTTTTTCTTCCTTAAGAAAAGGGTAATTGATGTTTTGATTTGGACCAAGTATTTAGAGAAGGCACAAACTCTGGTTGTCCTTTCAGGGGATGATTCTTAATTAAATTTGCTCCAGATAACTACCCAGTTTGCATGTGGTTTAGGCCTGCCAAAGTGTTACATTAAAAACCAACTAAGTTAGTGGCCGATAGTAATAAAAATAAAAAATAGATCAAACTTCACTTCTGTATCTGGAAGAAAAATAAGAGATCCAATTCATAACTCAGTACAGTATTTTAAAACATTCTTTCTTCTCTCTAGTTTTCATGTAGCCATAGTTTTATTCATTCTACAAATCCCTTCCTTTCTATTCTGCACCCCAGCTTTTTCTGCTGCCCCATCTTATGTGGTTCTCCTGTCTGATTCTCTTACTTTTTTCTTCCTGATTCTTCTAAACTTTATGTTCCCATTATTCAGAGTCAACCACCACAAATCCTGGGACCTTACCCAGTAAAGACAAGGGGGAATACACAAAGTTGAGTGATCAAACAGAGCATTCTCATTCACAAGGAGGAGAAAAGGGGATAAGGAGAGGCTGAGAACCCTGTAAGTTAATACGGATTGCCCCGTCACTACAAACAATTGGCTTTGATAGACAAACTAGCCTTCAGGGAACCATAACAACCACTGCGGGTGAAAAGTACATCCAGAGGAGGAATCATACAGTCTTGGTTGAAGTCCCAGTGACACCACTTAAATGGTAAACTCTATGTTCTGTACAGATAAGATCTATGTCTGCCCTGCTTTCTGTTGTGACTCCAGTGCCCATTCCTGGAAAAGAATTCCTATATATTTGATGGGCGAATTTGAGAAGAAGAGTATCAGTTTCTTCCATTGTTAGGTAGCAAATTTAGGCAATTTCTGCCTAACCACTTCACAGAGATTTTATGATAATGGACATGAGCTACATCGTATGGGAAATAACTTGGAAAAAGGAGATATAGTGGACAAAACATCAGTGTGGACAGAGTATCAGTGTGGAAGGCAGCATAATCCTGTATAATTTATTTAATCAAATGGGGACTTGGCTAAGCTTGGTGCCTGTAGTTTCTCATCTGTTAAATGGGGAGGATTGGGCTAAATGATCTCTGAGCTCTTACTGGTGCTCTGCAATGTGTCTTTGCAGCTCCTTCCATCAAGAAGCGGGGTTGTGGCCGGGCGTTGTGGCTCACGCCTCTAATCCCAGCACTTTGCGAGGCTGAGGCGGGTGGATTACCTGAGGTCAGCAGTTTGAGACCAGCCTGGCCAACAAGGTGAAACCACGCCACTACTAAAAATACAAAAATTAGCCGGGTGTGGTGGCACACACCTGTGGTTCCAGCTACCGAGGAGGCTGACACAGCAGAATCACTTGAACCTTGGAGGTGGATGTTGCAGTGAGCTGAGATTGAGCCACTGCACTCCAGCCTGGGTGACAGAGTGAGACTCTGTCTCAAAAAAAAAAAAAAAAAAAAATAGGGTTGTGACACACTTTGACAAATAGAATGTGGCAGGATGACAGTGAGCAAGTTCTGAGCCCAAATCTCGAGAGACCTTGTGCAATTTTGCTCTCACTCTTGGAACCCTGCCTCCCCCGTGTGAATAAGCCCAGGCTAGGCTCTGAAGGATGACAGATACATGAGCTCATCACTCCCATTGCCTCAGCCAATAGCCAGCCAAGTTCAGACACAGAGCCACTTAGCTGACCAGAAGCCAATTGCAGATCCCAGGTAAGCCCAGAAAAACTATCCAAGTCTACACAAAGACAAGCCAAACACATCATTTTTTAAGTTACCAAATTTAGGGGTAGCTTGTTACATAGCAATTGTTCACTGAAAAACTTTCAAATCTAAAATGTAGCCAGTCAATTACTTTGGCTTCACTTACACTTTCAGACAGAGGGTACATTTTCCAGGGAATCTGCCATGACCAACAAGGGAATCTGAAATATCCAATGCATTGTCTTGACGGTCTGTTGTGTGCTTCTGTGTACTTCCTATACATCACTGCTATATTAGCTATTGTAAAAGCTCTTATAGTTATGGTTAAAACCTATAAGAGCTATTATAAAAACCTATAAGAGCTATTATAAAAGCTCTTATAGTTATGGTTAAAAGAGGTCCCTATGGTTGGAACCTCTTTACTTCTTAAGCTCTTTCATATTTAGCAAAGGCTAAGCTACCAATAACTCTTGATACTAACTGAAAAAAAAATGTAGTAGAACATTGCTGTCTTCAGTTTCCTCACCCTTCTCCACTGAGAGCCATTATCCTTGAAGATGGATAGCACCCACTTGTCTTTAGATATCTGGAATCTTTCACCAGGAATGTTGAAGCTTGCTTGTTTGCTGTCATATTAGATTAGAACTCTATTCTCTGCATTTTAAAGCAACACATTAACTCTGCTATGATGTGGCTTATCATAGAAAACTCAGTTCAAGTTTTCTTGGGTGAAAAGGGGGAATTAATATCTGTTACCGGAAGGATCTGGCTTCAGAAATGGTATTAATTAGGTTTCAGTCTTTTTCACTCCATGAATAATCTCTTTTCCTCTATGTTGCCTTTCCATGTGGTGACAAAATGGCTGCTGGAAGCTCAAGGCTCCCATGTTTTCTCCTAAATAACTGCAGCAGAAACAGATCTTTCCCTTCCCAATAGTTTCAGCCAGTCTTGAGACTGATTTTCATTGGACCCCGTCGTATCACATCTTCTGCCTGAACCAATTACTTTTTTCAGGGGAATGGAAAAATGCAAAGAGGCCAAACTGGTAGCCTGCTATTCCCCCGAAAAAAAGTAAAATGGGAGGTGATGATGGGGTTAGTGTAACTCAATCAAGTGGACCAAGAAAGAGTGGGGTTTCCAAAGGAACATCAGGTGCTATTAGTGGAAGGGAGAACAGATGCTGACCAGCAAACTAGCAGCTCCCACGAGAGCAGAGGTTTTCAGTCTTACTGTTGTTATAGTCACCTGGAGGAGCTTTTAGAAAACACCTCTAGAGGTATGGTCTGAGGTATGGCCTGGGCATCAGTGTTATTTTAAATTCTCCAAGTGCTTCTAGTGAATAGCCAAGCAAGAGAATTGCTGTGTTAGAGATATTAATAGGTCATTAAACCTTATCCTAAGGATACCTTGAAGTGCTATGGGTTTTTTAGTTTAGTTTTTATGTTAGTTTAAAGGAGTGCATCTCTCAGGTAGAGTTTCCAACTCTAGAGAAGGCCAAGAGTCAGTGTGGTGCAGTGGTCTGGTTATAGATTGGGGTGGGTAGGTGGGAAGCTCTAATTGCCCCCAATCTGAAATACATTAGCAACCTCCTTCTGTGTACACAGCTGCCAGTCCTGATGGAAACTTCCGAAATTAAAATTTGAGAAATCTTTTGTTCCAGAAAGCCAAAGAATACACTCTGATGCCCCCAATTACAGAACGAGAAGTACAGAAGGTTAGGTACCTGGTCAGAGGCCACTTCCTTCAGGGTTAAATGTATAGACCCTTGGGAGTCCCTGGCATCATTCAGCCTGTTGAGCCCACCCCTGGCTCCCTGACATCCTACCAGTGTGGGGTGGAACAGCCATTGCTATCTCTGCTACTGCAGTGTTTTCTCTCAGCTGGTTGGAGGACTGGATTCTCCTCATCTCTCCAGTGAGGAAAAGTTCTGGCCAATCACAAGAAACCAACTGGAGACTGCAAATATGGGGATGAGATGGCAAAATCTGTTTTTGGAGCTGCAGGAGACACACCTCTCCGTGTGCAGAGATGCCCCAGAAACTTGTCAGGCGGGCATTGGCAGCTGCTGAACGCCCAGGGTTGCGTGGGGGTTTCGGAGGCTGTCTGGGTCTCCACACTCGGAATTCCATGTCTTCCCTTACCGAGGTCGAGGCCCTGGGAAAACCACTCTGTGTTGCTTCTCTCGCAATTTTAATTTCTGAGAAACCGGAAGAAGAGAATGCCCAGGGAAAAGCAGTGGATGCAGGAGGCAAAGTAATGGATCGCAAATCCCAACCACAAAACCTTGATTCCTGTCTGCGTTCCTGCCTCAACCTCAGTTTTCTCATTTGTAAAATGGGATATTAGATAATGTCTGAGAGTCCTCCAGGCTCTGTGGGTTCTGAAACTATGATGAGGCGGCAGCAGCCACTAACCTGCTTTGCTTTGGGGGCAACTCGTTGTTTGCAGCCGATGGATTGTTTATGACCCTTCTCATTTTTAAGAGCAAAAGACACCTCCTTTCCTCCTTGTCATTTTCTTCCCTCCTGTCCACCATCACTGTCATGGCAGGAGCATGAACTTTGGGTTAATGTCTAAAGTGTGTGAAGGGCAGGCCAGCCAAGTCCCATCTCTACGGTTTTACTTCCTATATCACACAGGGAGCTGTTTTGCACTTCTGCAGTTATGAAAGCTCAAGTTACCTTCCATTTTTGTTCCTCTCCCGTCGTCTGTCTTCCTCCCCCTCTCCTCTCCAGTCCTGACCTGCCTTCCTTCGCTGCCGTTTACTGATCACCCGAGTTGTGATGACGCCAGGCATTGTGCCAAAGGCGAGGGCCCGAATTCATCAGGGGGTGGATTAGAAGGCTCTGCCTTAAGCGAGTCTATCTTGTAACAGAGCAGATGTAGAAATAAACAAACAGTGACAATGCAGTCACAGCACAGCGCCCCGAGGGCTCCCGCGGAAATGAGCACAGGCTGTTTGGAAAGCCCACGGGAGGCCCCTTGACCCAGGGGATGCCTTGCTGGCGCCCCTCGGCTCGGTGGCAGCGGTGGCAGATTGCAGGCGGCGCGGGGGTGGTGCTGTCGCCAGCCCTGCCAGTGCCGCAGTGAGTCAGGAACCCCGCCTCCCAGCCTGCGCCCGCGAACAAATCACCGCCACCCAACTCACTGCGGCACCGGACAGATCCCTCCCGCCCACACCCTCACCGCGGCCCCGCCCTCCCTCCTGGGCGTCCCCCTCTCCACCCCCCGCGCCTTCTGCTCTTCCCTGGGCTCTGGCGCCCCGACCTTCCGCCCGGCCCGCAGCAGCCCGAGGGGTGGGGGTGGCCGGCCCAGCTGTAGGGAGGCAATCGCCCCGCTCCGGTGTTCCTTTGCATCAGGAACCTTGCTGGGGAAAGGGGAGAAACAGAAACAGTGAAATGACTCAGGATTTTTGAAGGGCTGGGACACAGTAGCGCAGAGGCCTCACTTCAGAAGAGGTGGGAGGCAAGACGCTTTGCCAGTCTCTGTGTCTCAAACACAGGGCCCCTGCCCAAGCTCTGAGCTTGCATTTCTGCAGGAGAGTAGAAATGCAGATATAATTTATAGCTCTAAAAATAAACGGATGTATTTGGATGAATTCACACCAAGCAGGTGACCCAGAAAAAGGAAGTAAGCTCTCAGAACCTTGAGCGTCCACAAAATAATCTCTGCTGGACAGAGATCGCGTTCTCTCAGCCGGCTGCCTTTCCAGTTGACCTTTAGGGAAGAAAGGATGGAAATGAAAAGTAGTGACTAGAGTCATTTCAGTCTCAAACTACCCAAAGGTACATCGCAGCAAAGCCACTCTGAGATGTATCCCGCTGGTTTGAGACGCCCTGGCTATGGGGGTCACAGGTTCCGCAGGAGCTCCTGCTGTAGCTAGGATTGACTTTGTACCTCCCAGGTCACTAGCCATGGGCTAATGGTGAGGAATGGTGCTGCCTTGGCCTCTGGGATCAAAGACTTAGCTCAGGCCCAGATGGGCTTCAACCAAGATGGGCAGTGATTTGTTCAGTAAAACATATGACTCGGAATCTCACCTCTTAGGGTGGCAGTGGGAAGCTTCTCGTTTCTCTGGTCCATACCAGCTTGATATCAGATGAGGAAATGGCTGCCCGTCCTTCATACAGCAGCCAAGGTCACACTCAGGGAACCTAAGTTAGTTCATACCTTCATCTGCTCAGATTCCCCCACTGCCTTCCCATCCAAAGTCATTACCAAAGCTAAAAGACCCTCCAGGATTGGGCCCCTGTTATTGCTCACCTCCTTGCCTTCCGTTCTCCCGGCTGTTCCCTCTGCTCCAGCAGTACTGGCCTTCTCCCTGCTCCTTGAAGATGCCAGGTGCACCCCAACTTCATGGCCTTCCTGCTGTCCCCTCCACCTGGAACTCTCTTCCCTCAGATATTTATTTTATTTCACCGCTCAAAAGACCATCCTATCCAAAATAGCATCTTTTTCACAGCGCTTTTGTTCTCTATTGCTTTCATGTCCTTATTGTATATTTATTTATTGGTTTATCATATATCTTCCCTAGAAGGTAAGTTCCCTTAGAGCAAGGACTTTGTCTTGTGGACTATTCTATTCCCAGTGTCTGACACGTTGTAGGTGTTCAATAAATACCTGTAAAAAGAATGAGGTTGGAATAGGCCCCATAATTTGCTTAACTTCAAGCAGTCGATTAGTGGCACAGCCAGGAACCAAACCCTCATTTCCTCCTCCTTGTCTAGAACTTTTCAAGAATCTCACCTTCAAGCTGGTTATATGGAAATGATTTTGAAATGGAATCAGATTGGACAATGGCCACTGGACAAGCTGGATACCTTTTGAGCAAGATGCAGTTTTTAGGGTCCTATAATCTCTCTAAAAGCTCAAATCCTCCTTACTTTGGAATGTGAATATTTATAAAATTGGGAAGTTCCAATAGATGTTGAGAAGTTCACAAGGCAGTACCAACCTCTGGTCTTTCTTGACATTTCTTTTTTAGTCACCTTTGAAGGCTTGGCTGGATGCCAAAGTTTATGGAGTTGAGGGCCTTTGTAATGCAGCTCATCCTACCCATTAAGGCCAAAGCTATTTTTGGAAGAGTGAGTCCTGCCAACTGAACCCAAAATTATAAAATCATAAAATCTGTATCAATGTGTTGGAATGTGGCTGATGATCATCTGGGCAAAGATGAGCATTCTAAGAGGTTCAGTCCTCTTAAGGCTATTTTTCGAGCTAAGAAAAGTTCCTTTTCTTAGCAATGATTTATTTTCTCTTCTAAGGTTGTGTATTATAAAAAAGTCCAAGAATTTCAGCAGTGCTAGTACTTTTTAAAATAGCGTGATGCAAAGAAATAATTCCCAGAGTTAGAGACAGGAAAACTGGGTTTGTGTCTTGGTTTCTCTGTATACCAACTCTGTGACCTCCTTTGTACTCTGAGTCCTCATTTGAACAGTTAGGGTCATCCTATCCAACTGAGAACACCATTGTGAGGGTCAGATGAGTTAGTGTGGAATAAAGTGCCTTGTAAGCACTATAGGATTGGATACTACAGTGCCCAGCATGATGCTATTAGAAAGAATATATATATTCTTATAATTGAGAACCAAAGTCCACCTTTCTGAGGCTACACTCAGGGTGGGGGATATGTACAAAACAAAGCCCACTGGGGTATAATAAAAAAGAAGTTGAGAGCCAAAATGGAAAACCTGCAGGTGTCAAGAATCAAATATGAAAGAAGCACTGTGCCAATGACTAGGGAGGAAATGTGATCAGTGAACACTTTGGGAGAGTTGCAATGGCTGAATCACAGGGCTGGAACTGGTGATAGTTGGCAAGGCCAGATAAATGGATCTGACCAAACTGAGATGAAAACACAAAGTGGAAAGAATGGAAAGATGGGTAGGGCAGGACTAGTTCCTATTTTCCTCCCTTCTTTAGTTTAGTAAATATTGTTGAAGTGCTTACCATCCAAGTGTTAGGCACTGTCTTCTTTCCATCATCTTCAGGAAATTGTCCTTAGATAACTGATGAATAGTCAAGTCCTTCTTTGTGAAAGTGGGTTGATATTGGTACACTCTTCTCCCCTCACCCCAGCTTGGAGCAGTTTCTTAAAGAACTAAGCAACTTAAACCTCTGAAACACCTAGAAAAGCATGTAATTTTCTATAGATGGAAACCTGCCACAGGTTTCTAGGAATGCAGGAGAATTGGGTTTTCTGGGGCTTTGGAAATTAATAATCAAGCAAATCTGAAATGGTAAGATAAGACCAAACAAAATATTTAATCTTACCCTTTTGTTATCAATTTATCCAATACTTATCTATATTTTCTACTAGCTACCTGCCTCTGTATTGCCTGTGTTTATCAATAAACTATAAGGCAATGGGCATCCTGTCTTCACAGCACATCAAGCACCAGGTCACTATGTAAAGAAGCACATAAGAAATGTTGTCTAATGGCAATGTGTTTTCTCTAACTTGTTAACCACAAAATAATCTTTAAATGTTTGAAGTTTTCAACCATTTATTAAATATTGATCTGGCACCCCTGATATTCTATTTTGTGGGTATAACTTCACCTACCTTATTTTTACTACCATCTCACTCCCTAATAATAGTTTTTTGTAAATTAATGATGATGTAGATCTTGATATTGAGACTCCTGATAAGAGGTGGTGATTTGCTATGTGGAAAGAAACAGACAGTAATAATAACTTCCATTTGCATTGAAGTGGAAGTAGGAAGATGAAAGAAATGTAGCAAGTGTATTAGTCAGCTATTGCTGTATAACAAATCAGCCCCAAACTCAATAGCTTCAAATAACAATATATGTTTTTTCTTGCTCATGTGTCAGCAGTTGGCTGTATGCTGGATGATCTAGACTGGGCTCAGATGTGCTTGTCTCAAAGCAGTGAATTAGGTTTGGATCTATGCACATGTTTCTCATTTCCCTTGGTTCAGTGAGCTACTGTAGGCAGATAATAGGAGCACAAGAGGGCAAGCACAACCAAGTAAGTCAATTTCTAGTCTTTGCTTGCATCACACTTGCTAACATTTCATTGGATGAAGCAGATCACCTTTCCATTGCCTATCGTTAATGGAGCAGGAGAGTGTATTCTGTCTCTAGTGTGAAGGATTGCAAAAGGTCACATGGATACAGGAAGGAGTTAAGGACTTGCATCAGTAATGGATAAATAAGAATCCAGTTTCTCTATTTGGAATGTTCCCAGATTGTGGAAATATATCTTATTCTACGCTTTGATGTTCTAACTCATTGGAATCTGTTAATCCATGGATTAGGCTTTTCAAGCAGCAGTCGGACTTCTCAAGTGAAGGCCCGTTTGGCTGTAGGTTCATTGGTAAATGCCAAATCAGATGCATTACTGGACAGAATCAAAGAGTCTTAGTTTCAAGTCCCAGTGGCACATTTACCATTGGTGCATTCTTGAGCGGTTGTTTAACCTCTCCAAGACTTCATTTTCTTCTCTGTAAAAACGGGGGTAATAATTCATGCTCTATTTTTTCACATGGGGTTGTTAAAATTTTCTGTAAACTGGAAATAACTATACCTGTAATGTAGTATTATTACGGAACAAAGAGCTTAAAGTCTTCTGAAGGGTACTATTTGTACTGGAAGCTTGTAGAAGTTGATCTTCTTGACTGATTCTGCTGATTCAATGACTTGCATTATTCTTATGCCTCTTAGGCTTGTTCTTGGGGCAGCCAAATTAAAGCATAAGGAATTTGAGTTGGGGGTGTGATAGAGCAGAATTTTCAATAAAGGGACATAGAGAAAGGTGGTAAAGCTAAGGAAAAACCCAGCCCACTCCTTGCTCTTCTGAATACTAATTCTGCCATCCATGGACGTCCTATGGTCTTAGAGCATGGAAGCTTGAAGTTAACATCCTTTGCCGCAGTTTTGAATTATTTCTTCCTGGTTCTTCTCGAGTGGTTTCTCTAGAGGTTGGAGCATGCTATGAAGGCCAATACCAACAAACATGGAATAATGCATAGCTTTCAACAGTGTTTGTGGTTTCATTTGCTTGGCTTTCATTTTAGTTATAAAATTCTTGATTTTCATGAATCCACCTAAAAATACATACTTATTTAACAACTTAGCAGTCTACATTATACATATTCATATCTGGAATGCCATCTGTTCTATCTCTTGGAAAGAGTTGGTTCCTCGGTGTGTGCCATCCAACCTCATCCAGGAGGTAGCCTGGGGAGTCCATATGGCTTCTGGCATTTTCCGGGCCATACCAGTACCTGGGCTTAGGCCCAGGAAGTGGTCTGGGATTAGGAATGAGCATGAAACCAAATGGACTAAGGTTGAATCTGGAGGATAATCGAACTTTTCAGGCTGTTCCTAAAAGGATAAGAAAAGGCTATGGGCTACTTCTTGCAATGTCTCAGTGACAAAATTCATTATGTGGGAGGATTTCTCCCCAGTGCATCTATTTAGGCAAAGCCACTAATACAGTGGAATAATCTTAGGTTTTTCTAAGAATAAACAACCCACATCACATGCAAGATAAGTTATAGGGTTGAAATATGAGGTTAAGATAAAGCAAACATGCAAATCAAGCAAAATACTTAAACCAGAATTGACGAGGATAGTATGAAGAGGGCATGGAATCAAGATTCCTTAGTTCTGACCCCGACTTTGTCACTAACTAGCTGTAAAATCTTGAACAAAGCATTTCACTGATTTGTGCCTCAGTTTCCTCATCTGTGACAGGAATAAATTGGAGCATATACTGTTAAAGTCCTGTCCAGGTTTGTCATCAAAGACTTTTGTGCCCTCTTTTTTTTTTGAGATGGAGTTTCGCTCTTGTTGTCCATGCTGGAGTGCAATGGTGTGATCATGGCTCACTGCAATCTCTGCCTCCCGGCATCAAGTGCTTCTCCTACCTCAACCTCAGTTAGGATTACAGGCATGTGCCATCATGCCTGGCTAATTTTTTGTATTTTTAGTAGAGACAGGCTTTCTCCGTGTTGGTCAGGCTGGTCTCAAACTCTCAACCTCAGGTGATCCGCCTGCCTCAGCCTCCCAAAGTGCTGGGATTACAGGCATGATCCTTCTTTATCCTTAGTGGCAAAATGAGGAAATAGGGCCATTTCATCTAGAAATTGCTGGCTCCTCCATCCGTGATTTTCTAGTAGGAGTGCGACGCAGTCAGTGCAAGTCCTGTTGGCCATACATGTTCTTTGGCAAGGATTTTTGGTTGGAAGACCGAAAGGAAGAAGAAAGAGAAGTAGACTTTCTCCATGAGTATTAAAGTGAATGTTTTGTTTAAAATGCCCCAAATAAAAATAAAACAAAGGAATCCACATTTTGACATTTTTCATGTAAATAATAGTCAACATACCATTAGGAAGACTAGTCAGAAAGTACATAATTTAAAAGTGCGTTTTTCATTTGCCAGGTACTGTTTCGAGTGAATGTTTCTGGCAAAGCCCCATGCCTGGTGATGTTTTCCTTAGCATGGAGGATTTAGGAACTGAGAGAGAGGCTATGCAGAGGGGGAAGTGTATCCAGAGATTCAACGTGTCTGTGCTGCTCATCTTTTAGGACCACCAGATTAATAACCTCATTGACTCTGACTTTCAGTGGAGTATCCAGACAGCTCACTGCCACTTCTGGAGCCTGAGGACGAATGAGCATCCTCCACACCTTGGCTTGTTCATGCTTTTGCTTCCCTTTCTCTCCTAAAATCTTCCATCTATTCCATCACCCTCTGCTTGGCTGGCACTGACAGGAAAGAACACTTTGGCTTACGTGGATTTCAATTCATAACTTCTTTCTAGGCTGAGTTTATGTCAAATGGTTTGGGTATGCATCAGTCTATTTGGGGGTGGAAAGGTGGAAATCATGTAAGCCACAATTTGTAGGGTGCATTTTTAAAAATTAATTAATTTATTTTTTATTATACTTTAAGTTCTAGGGTACATGTGCACAACGTGCAGGTTTGTTACATAGGTATACATGTGCCATGTTGGTTTGCTGTACCCATCAACTCGTCATTTACATTAGGTATTTTTCCTAATGCTATCCCTCCCCCAGCCCCCCACCCCCCAACAGGCCCCGGTGTGTGATGTTCCCCACCCTGTGTCTATGTGTTCTTGTTGATCAACTCCCACCTATGAGTGAGAACATGTGGTGTTTGGTTTTCTGTCCTTGCGACAGTTTGCTGAGAATGATGGTTTCCATCTTCATCCATGTCCCTCCAAAGGACATGAACTCATTCATTTTTATGGTTGCATAGTATTCCATGGTGGATATGTGCCACATTTTCTTAATCCAATCTATCATTGATGGACATTTGCATTGGTTCCAAGTCTTTGCTATTGAGAATAGTGCTGCAATAAACATAGGTGTGCGTGTGTCTTTATAGTAGCATGATTTATAATCTTTTGGGTATATACCCAGTAATGGGATCGCTGGGTCAAATGGTATTTCTAGTTCTAGATCCTTGAGGAATCACCACACTGTCTTCCACAATGGTAGAACTAATTTACACTCCCAAAAACAGTGTAAAAGTGTTCCTATTTCTCCACATCCTCTCCAACATCTGTTGTTTCCTGACTTTTTAACAATTGCCATTCTAACTGGCATGAGATGTATCTCATTATGGTTTTGATTTGCATTTCTCTGATGACCAGTGATGATGAGCATTTTTTCATGTCTGTTGGCTGCATAAATGTCTTCTTTTGAGAAGTGCCTGTTCATATCCTTTGCCCACTTTTTGATGGGGTTGTTTATTTTTTTCTGGTAAATTTGTTTAAGTTCTTTGTAGATAGTGGATATTAGCCCTTTGTCAGATGGGTAGATTGCAAAGATTTTCTCCCATTCTGTAGGTTGCCTGTTCACTCTGATGATAGTTTCTTTTGCTGTGCAGAAGTTATTTAGTTTAATTAGATCCCATTTGTCTATTTTGGCTTTTGTTGCCATTGCTTTTGGTGTTTTAGTCCTGAAGTCTTTGCCCATGCCCATGTCCTAAATGGTATTACCTAGATTTTCTTCTAGGGTTTTTATGGTGTTAGGTCTTACATTTAAGTCTTTAATCCATCTTGAGTTAATTTTTGTATACGGTGTAAGGAAGGGATCCAGTTTCAGCTTTCTATGTATGGCTAGCCAGCTTTCCCAGCGCCATTTACTAAATAGGGAATCGTTTCCCCATTGCTTGTTTTTGTCAGATTTGTCAAAGATCAGATGGTTGTAGATGTGTGGTGTTATTTCTGAGGCCTCTGTTCTATTCCATTGGTCTATATATTTGTTTTGGTACCAGTACCATGCTGTTTTCGTTACTGTACCCTTGTAGTATTGTTTGAAGTCAGGTAGCTTGATGCCTCCAGCTTTGCTCTTTTTGCTTAGGATTGTCTTGGCTATGCAGGATCTTTTTTGGCTCCATATGAACTTTAAAGTAGTTTTTTTCCATTTCTGTGAAGAAAGTCAGTGGTAGCTTGATGAGGATAGCATTGAATCCATAAATTACCTTGGGCAGTATGGCCATTTTCATGATATTGATTCTTCCCATCAATGAGCATGGAGTGTTCTTCCATTTGCTTGTGTCCTCTTTTATTTCATTGAGCAGTGGTTTGTAGTTCTCCTTGAAGAAGTCCTTCACATCTCTTATAAGTTGGATTCCTAGGTATTTTATTCTCTTTGTGGTAATTGTGAATGGGAGTTCACTCATGATTTGGCTCTCTGTCTGTTATCGGTGTATAGGAATGCTTGTAATTTTTGCACATTGATTTTGTATCCTGAGACTTTACTGAAGTTGCTTATCAGCTTAAGGAGATTTTGGGCTGCGATGTTGGGGTTTTCTTTTTTTTTTTTTTGAGGAGGAGTCTCGCTCTGTCACCCAGGCTGGAGTGCAGTGGTGCAATCTCGGCTCACTGGAAGCTCCGCCTCCCAGGTTCACGCCATTCTCCTGCCTCAGCCTCCCGAGTAGCTGGGACTACAGGCACCCACCACCACACCTGGCTAATTTTTTTGTATTTTTAGTAGAGACGGGGTTTCACCGTGTTAGCCAAGATGGTCTCGATCTCCTGACCTTGTGATCCACCCGCCTTGGCCTCCCAAAGTGCTGGGATTACAGGTGTGAGCCACCGTGCCCAGCTGGGGTTTTCTAAATATACAATCATGTCATCTGCAAACAGAGACAATTTGACTTCCTGTTTTCCTAATTGAATACCTTTTATTTCTTTCTCTTGCCTGATTGCCCTAGCGAAAACTTCCAATACTATGTTGAATAGGAGTAGTGAGAGAGGGCATCCTTGTCTTGTACTGGTTTTCAAAGGGAATGCTTCCAGTTTTTGCCTATTCAGTATGATATTGGCTGTGGGTTTGTCATAAATAGTTCTTATTATTTTGAGATATGTTCCATCAATATCTAGTTTATTGAGAGTTTTTATCATGAAGGGCTGTTGAATTTTGTTGAAGGCCTTTTCTGCATCTATTGAGATAATCGTGTTTTTTGTTGTTGGTTCTGTTTATGTGATGAGTTACGTTTATTGATTTGTGTATGTTGAACCAGCCTTGCATTTCAGGGATGAAGCTGACTTAATCATGGTGGATAATCTTTTTGATGTGCTGCTGGATTTGGTTTGCCAGTATTTTATTGAGGATTTTTGCATCAATGTTCATCAGGGATATTGGCCTGAAATTCTCTTTTTTTGTGGTGTCTCTACCAGGCTTTGGTATCAGGATGATGCTAGCCTCATAAAATGAGTTAGGGAGGATTCCCTCTTTTTCTACTGATTGAAATAGTTTCAGAAGGAATGGTACCAGCTCCTCTTTGTACCTCTGGTAGAATTTGGCTGTGAATCTGTCTGGTCTTGGCCTTTTTTTGGTTGGTAGGCTATTAATTATTGCCTCAATTTCAGAACTTGTTACTGGTCTTTTCAGAGATTTAACTTCTTCCTGGTTCAGTCTTGCGAGGGTGTATGTGTCCAGGAATTTATCCATTTCTTCTAGATTTTCTAGTTTATTTGCATAGAGGTGTTTATAGTATTCTCTGATGGTAGTTTGTATTTCTGTGGGATCAGTGATGATATCCCCTTTATCATTTTTTATTGTGTCTATTTGATTCTTCTCTCTTTTCTTCTTTATTAGTCGGGCTAGTGCTCTAACTACTTTGTTTTCAAAAAACCAGCTCCTGGATTCATTGATTTTTTTGAAGGTTTTTTTGTGTCTCTATCTCCTTCAGTTCTGCTCTGATCTTAGTCATTTCTTGCCTTCTGCTAGCTTTTGAATTTGTTTGCTCTTGCTTCTCTAGTTCTTTTAATTGTGATGTTAGGGTGTCAATTTTAGATCTTTCCTGCCTTCTCTTGTGGGCATTTGGTGATATAAATTTCCCTGTACACACTGATTTAAACGTGTCCCAGAGATTCTGGTACGTTGTGTCTTTGTTCTCATCAGTTTCAAAGAACATCTTTATTTCTGCCTTCATTTCGTTATTTACCCAGAAGTCATTCAGGAGTAGGTTGTTCAGTTTCCATGTAGTTGTGTGGTTTTGAGTGAGTTTATTAATCTTGAGTTCTAATTTGATTGCACTGTGGTCTGAGAGACAGTTTGTTGTGATTTCTGTTCTTTTACATTTGCTGAGGAGTGTTTTACTACCAACTATGTGGTCAGTTTTAGAATGAGTGCAATGTGGTGCTGAGAAGAATGTATATTTTGTTGATTTGGGGTGGAGAGTTCTGTAGATGTCTATTAGGTCTGCTTGGTCCAGAGCTGAGTTCAAGTCCTGGATATCCTTATTAACCTTCTTTCTCATTGTTCTGTCTAATATTGACAGTGGGGTGTTAGAGTCTCCCATTATTATTGTGTGGGAATCTAAGTCTCTTTGTAAGTCTCTAAGGACTTGCTTTATGAATCTGGGTGCTCCTGTATTGGGTGCATATATATTTAGGATAGTTAGCTCTTCTTGGTGAATTGATTCCTTTACCATTATGTAGTGGCCTTCTTTGTCTCTTTTGATCTTTGTTGGTTTAAAGTTTGTTGTATCAGAGCAACCCCTGCTTTTTTTTTTTTTTCTGCTTTCCATTTGCTTGGTAGATCTTCCTCCATCCCTTTATTTTGAGCCTATATGTGTCTTTGCACGTGAGATGGGTCTCCTGAATACAGCACACTGATGGGTCTTGACTCTTTATCCAATTTACCAGTCTGTGTCTTTTAATTGAGGCATTTAGCCCATTTACATTTAAGGTTAATATTGTTATGTTTGAATTTGATCCTGTCATTATGATGTTACATTAGCTGGTTATTTTGCTAGTTAATTGATGCAGTTTCTTCCTAGCATCGATGGTCTTTACCATTTAGCATGTTTTTGCAGTGGCTGGTACCTGTTGTTCCATTCCATGTTTAGTGCTTCCTTCAGGAGCTCTTTTAAGGCAGGCCTGGTGTGACAAAATCTCTCAACATTTGCTTGCCTGTAAAGGATTTTATTTCTCCTTCACTTATGAAGCTTAGTATGGCTAGATATGGGATTCTGGGTTGAAAATTCTTTTCTTTAAGAATGTTGAATATTGGCCCATACTCTATTCTGGCTTGTAGGGTTTCTGCTGAGAGATCCGCTGTTAGTCTGATGGGCTTCCCTTTGTGGGTAACCCGACCTTTCTCTCTGGCTGCCCTTAACATTTTTTCCTTTATTTCAACCTTGGTGAATCTGACAATTATGTGTCTTGAGGTTGCTCTTCTCGAGGAGTATCTTTGTGGTGTTCTCTGTATTTCCTGAATGTGAATGTTGGCCTGCCTTGCTAGGTAAGGGGGAAGTTCTCCTGGATAATATCCTGAAGAGTGTTTTCCAGCTTGGTTTCATTCTCCCCATCACTTTCTTGTACACCAGTCAAACGTATATTTGGTCTTTTCACATAGTCCCATATTTCTTGGAGGCTTTTTTTGTTTCTTTTCACTCTTTTTTCTCTAATGTTGTCTACTTGCTTTATTTCATTAATTTGATCTTCAATTACTGATATCCTTTCTTCTACTTGATTGAATCGGCTATTGAAGCTTGTGCATGCATCACAAAGTTCTTGTGCCATGGTTTTCAGCTCCATCAGGTCATTTAAGGTTTTCTCTACACTGTTTATTCTAGTTAGCCATTTGTCTAACTTTTTTCAAGGTTTTTAGCTTCTTTGTGATGGGTTAGAACATACTCCTTTAGCTTGGAGAAATTTGTTATTACCGACCTTCTGAAGCCTACATCTGTCAACATGTCAAACTCATTCTCTATCTGGTTTTGTTCCCTTGATGGCGAGGAGCTGCGATCCTTTGGAGGAGAAGAGGCACTCTGTGTTTTGGAATTTTCAGCTTTTCTGCTCTGGTGTCTCCCCATCTTTGTGATTTTATCTACCTTTGGTCTTTGATGTTGGTGACCTACAGATGGGGTTTTGGTGTGGATGTCCTTTTTGTTGATGTTGATGCTATTCCTTTCTGTTTGTTAGTTTTCCTTCTGACAGTCAGACCCCTCAGCTGCAGGTCTGTTGGAGTTTGCTGGAGGTCCACCCCAGACCCTGTTTGCCTAAGTATCACCAGCAGAGGCTGCAGAACAGCAAATATTGCTGCCTGATCCTTCCTCTGAAAGCTTCATCTCAGAGGGGGTACCTGCCTTTTTGAGGTGTCTGTTGGCCCCTACTGGGAGGTGTTTCCCAGTCAGGCTACATGGGGGTCAGGGATGCACTTGAGGAGGCAGTCTGTCCATTCTTGGAGCTCGAACGCCATGTTGAGATAACCACTCTTCTCTTCAGAGCTGTCAGACAGGGTTGTTTAAGTCTGCAGAAGCTGTCTGCTGTTTTTTGTTCTACTATGCCCTGCCCCCAGAGATGGAATCTGTAGAGGCAGTAGGCCTTGCTGAGCTGTGGTGGGCTCTGCTCAGTTCATGCTTCCTGGGCTCTTTGTTTACACTGTGAGCTACTCAAGCCTCAGCAATGGCAGATGCCACACCCCCCAACAAGCTGCAGCATTGCAGGTCAATCTTGGACTTCGGCATGAGCAGTGAGCAAGGTTCTGTTGGCATAGGACCTGCCGAGCCAGGCACAGGAAGGTATCTCCTGGTCTGCCAGTTGCTAAGACTGTGGAAAAAGCACAGTATTTGGTCAGGAGTATACCATTTCTCCAACTACAGCCTGTCATGGCTTCCCTTGGCTAGGAAAGGGAAAATCCCCTGGCCCTTGTGCTTCCCAGGTGAAGCGATGCCCCATCCTGCTTCAGTGCACCCTCTGTGGGCTGCATCCACTGTCCAACCAGTCCCATTGAGATGAACAATGTACCTCAGTTGGAAATGCAGAAATCACCCATCTTCTGTGTCGATCTTGCTGGGAGCTGCAGACTGGAGCTGTTCCTATTCGGCCATCTTGGAAGTGACTCCCTGTAGGGTGCATTTTAAAAGGTATAAGCAGATGTTACTTTGTATAAATTCCTTGTGGACCCAAGTACAAGTGACTTAGAAGGTGATACCAACAAACCAATAGAGAAATGGGACAGAGAAAAGAAGGCAGCCAATTAAGGGTCGTTATCAAACAAACTAGGCTCAATCCCCCTGAGGAACTCTGAGAGCTCATATAGAACATGTGTCTCAGCATTACACAAAAGGAACAAGGAAGCTGGGATATTTACTCACCAACTGCTGCCAATCATTCATTGAGGGCTGCCTCGGTGTGGTGTTTTGTTACCCACCACTTCTGTACTATCTAGTGCTGAAGCAAAATCACTACAGTTAGCCCTCGGGAGTGGGAATTCAGGTAGGAGAACATTATAGTGGTAAGATCTGAAGTGATGTGGGCAGGGCTTCACCTACACTTGCTCCAAATAGACACATCCAGAAGACCACTTGTAACAAACACATCTATGTAGCTGAAAGTATTAGAATTTCCAATTCAGACTTAAATAATATGAGAGCCATAAGGATTCAAACTGAAATGTCCAAAGATTGATTTGGCTTTAGGTAAAGCTTGATCTAGGCTCTTAACAGGTGTGGGTTTCTTTTCTCTAATTCTTTCTACCACTTACTATATGTTGGCTCCATTATGGGTAGCATCTACCTTCATGGTTGCAAAATAGCTAACAGTGGTTCCTTGGGGCTATATTTTCTAGGTTCAACATCCAGCCAAGAGGAAAACTTCTGTTTTTTAAATAGCTTAAATAAATTCTGAAATTAATTCTTTTGGGGCATGAGTGGCCTTATTAGGGTTCATCTTTATACCACTTTCTGTAGCCAGAGGGCTTCAGTCTTTCAAAACTCACTTTGCCGGGGGAGAGGGCAGGCTCTAACTCAAAATACATGCTTCGGAAATTTGAGATCTCTTACGACAAGACTACGAAGTAACTAATAATGGGGCCCTTAAATCTAGTAGCAGCACAAGCATTTGATAACCTTAAGCAAAGGAGCTAAATCAGTGATATTATTTCAGTCCTCTGATGTCAGAATCCAGCTGAACATCCAGGGAGGAGAGAAAGAGATTAGCGGTGGACTGGTAAGGGAAGGAGATACAGGAAGAAAAATTGATGGTGAAAAGCTTGGGTACCAACAGCCACTCAAGGGAGCTGAATTCAGACTGTATCTCTGACAACATTAATGCTGGGTAATATTTATTTAGCTAAGCCTAATAAGCAGTGTAAAGAATCTCATCTCTCAAATTGGCACAGCAAGGTGCCATAGCAGCCAGGCTGCTGATAATTAACAGTGAAATGCCTGACGTGCTTTCTCCCTGCAACATCTGAAGGGGTGCATAGGACTGCTGGGTGAATTCATTTTCCTCTCACCAGCTGGGATAAGGATAGAGCTTGCTGCAGAAAATTACTGGAGAGGCAGTCAGACAGGAGCAGAACAAAGTGGCTCTTGTGAGGATGCAGGCAGAGGAGGGCAACTCATCTCTTACCTGTGGAAGGTCACATACCCACCACATACTGCACTTTCAGTCCCCATAGGTGTAGTCCAATGCAGGTGAAGGGAAGTTATGTTGTTTATAACTCACAAGTGCCACATTTGAAACAGCAGTTGCAAAATCATAGAATGTTAGAACTCAGATGAACGTTGAAGATGGTGTAATTTATCCATCTTGGCTGATGAAGAAACAGAGACCTAGAACAGATGTGTGGCTTGTCTAGCCCTGTGGTGAGTTTGTTGTAGAATTGACACAAGAGACCAACACTCTTATTTGCAGGTAGAGTGTTAATAATAACAATAGTGTCTATGATCTAAATTCTTGAGATTCAACATGGACATAGACCCTGTTCCTCTTTTGTAGCTGAATCATTTGGTGAAGTTTATATAGCAAGTCAGTAGCAGATGAAAAACTACAACCTTGATCAGTACTGTCCGCAAATAATTCTGGAAACCTCTCAAATTAACTGATAATAATGATGATGGAAATGACAGATAATAATTATTTAGCTCCCAAAATATATGAGGCACTGTGTTAAATAATTTACAAGCATTATTATTTTTAATTTTAATCCTTATAATAACTCTTAGAGAGTTCTCAAAGAACTAACAGTTTAACTACCACTTAACCAATTAATCCCATTACTGGGTATATACCCCAAAGAAAATAGATCGTTCTACCAAAAACATGCACCTGTGTGTTTATTGCAGCACTATTCACAGTAGCAAAGACAGAACCAATCTAGGTGTCCATCAATGATAGATTGGATAAAGAAACTGTGGTACATATATACAATGGAATACTATGCTGCCACAAAAAAGAATAAAATCATGGCCTTTGTGGTGACGTGGATGCAGCTGGAGAACATTGCCCTAAGTGAATTAATGCAGAAATGGAAAACCAAATCCCACATGTTCTCACTTGTAAGTGCAAGCTAAACTTTGGGTACACATGGGTATAAAGATGGGAGCAACAGACACTGGAGAATATAAAAGGGGAAATGTAGGGAAGGGGCAGGGGTTGAAAAACTACCTATTAGTTACTATGCTCAATACCTGGGTGACTGGTTCAATTTTACTCCAAACCTCAATGTCACGCAATATACCTTTGTAACAAACCTGCCCATGTTCTCCCTGAATCTAAAATAAAAGTTAAAAAAAAAAAAAAAAAAACTCCTTGCGTGGGCACTAGTCCCACTGTATGGTGGAGGAAATTGAAGTTTATAGAGTTTATGAACTTGCCTGAGATCACACAATTAGTAAACTAGTGGAGCCAGGATGTGATCTTGGGTGTTCTCATTTAAGAGCTTGTACCTGTAACCATTACTAACCTTAACTTTTTCTACTTAGCCCTGTCAGTGTTTCAATGACTTCTAGTGCATTCTGCTTCTCCCATAAGAAATTCTATATCTTGAGAAATCTGGTATAATTTATTTTACCCCAACAAAAAAATTATAAATATATTATACTTTGTAGAATTGCTGTTAAAGATTTTGGAGATTTGGTGTTTTTCCAAAAGGATTGCATGTGAAACACATTTACATATTAAAAGACAGTTTTCCTAAATATCATTTCAAAATATAGATTTATTAGGATTTGGAAATAAAATTATTTTCTTTTATTGCTGATGCTTCTACTGAAGGGTGTGCAAGTTACATCCCTGAATTAGAGCATCGTGGGAGAAGCTGACCCCGCCCAAAGTATTCCTGCCAAATAGCCTTTCTTCCTTACCGTTTCCCCACCCCTGATCTGCCTGACTTCCAATTCTCCTTCCCCAGTTTCTCCAGATGGCAGGCATCTTTCAGCCTCCTGGCTCCTGCAACTTTTTCCTACTGAATTAGAGCCAATTCCTCTAATCCAACTACCTCCTCTTCAAATGGGTGTGCATAGCTTCTACAAGGATGCGGCCATCTGACTCCATTGCCTGTTGTCTTCCCTTGCCAGCGTCCTTATTTAACTTCAGTTTTTCTCCAATCAGTCCCCATGGTGAGATGACCCTTGGCTTGACTCGGATCAAGTCTCCCTGTTGTTCGTTATCTCATCTTAATTCTTATTTTTCTGAACTTTACCATTAGTATCCCACTCTTCTCTCCTTTGCGGCTGTCTCTACCCCCACTATAATAGCATTATTATCACTTGGAGCAGCTGGGTCATCTCTGATATTTTAAATGTCAAGCCATTTTGGCAATTATATCACCAGAGATCTGGCTCAAGTATGACCAAATAATTGACTGTTCATCTATAGGGGTGTGGGAGGAACTGCTTAGCAGGAAAGAGAAACCCACCACGAAAGAATGGATTATTGAGGCAGAGGTGGGAATCACATAGAACATACCTAAGTATGGTTTCTACTTTTCTCTTTTTCTATCCGTTCTTAGCTCATTAGGAACTGAATTTGCCTATCTTTCCTGTCTTTAAGCAATTACTGTCTTGTGTGCTGTATTCCAAGCTTTTCCTACATTATTGATAAAAAATTGTCCTCCATCTTCTAGAAATTTTCAGTCTACCTGAATGTTTATCATATGTATAATTGAACATTTCCCTAAAGCATAAAGATTCAATCAATGGGCTTCTACTGCTCACTGAGATAATCACCTTTAAAAAGACAAATATTTTTTCTGCTAGATCTCTTTATCTTCACTGTGGGTTCCTCTTATTTTGTTTCTACATCAATGTTCATATTTAACTTATTATTTTATCTTATTTTTAAATTTCTTTTATGTTGAGCCTTGATGAAAGCCATAGATTCTCTCTCCCCAATAAAATGCCCAAATATCACACACTCACAAATACATGTACAATTTTGGCCAAAATTTCGAAGTGTTCATGGACACACCCATTCCTCACATTGCTGTCAGTCTAATTGTTCTATGAGATGAGTGAGGCCAGTTTACTTTTCAAATCTTTGTCTTCCTTAGAATAAAGTCCAAAGCTTTTCATGACCATTGCATAAATTACTCTTCCCTTCCATTTGTCTTCTGTTCTACCAATTTTTGTGCATTCTTATCTCTTTGTGCCTTTGCTTATGTTGTTCACTTGACCTGGAATGCCTTCCTCTCTTTCTGTATATTGAATAACTATATGCATCTTTCCTACTCCCACTAATGACACCTTCTGTGAATCTCTCTATAATCCCAACCATCAAAGAAGGCACAAATGCTATCAGGATTCATCTCTTCTTTCTTACCTTTCAGCTCCCTGAAACTTTTATCTTTTGACACTACTTAGGACCACATAAATCTGAAGACTAACTAGAACCTTAAAAATCATTTGGAAAACTGTTTTTGAGTTTGCCTCATATTATTCACTCACTTATAGATAATAATAAAATTTAAAAATATTTAGTGTGCAACTACTATGAGCCAGGCACTGATAAGAGCCCTGGGATGTAGCAGTGGACAAAGCATTGCCTTTGGTCTTCTAGAAGCTCTTCATATTGAGAGAAAAAAGACTAGAAATACATTTTAGAAAACATCTACGGCAAAAGATACTTTCAAATATGGAGTATTTGGAAGAATAATACTTTGAAAAATGAAGTAGAGAACGACTGAGGTCGGGGAGGAGGAAATTTTTTTTAACTGGGAAGTCAAGAAAATCATCTCTGACATTTAAGTTGAGGTCTGAATGGTGAGAAGGAGTGGGCCAAGTAAAGAAGTAAAGGTGGGAGAAGAGACTGTGTGGCAGAGGATATAGCAAGTACAAGGGCCCTGAGGTGGGAGCTTTCTTTCTTTCTTTCTTTCTTTCTTCTTTCTTTCTTTTCTTTCTTTCTTTCTTTTCTTTCTTTCTTTCTTTCTTTCTTTCTTTCTTTCTTTCTTTCTTTCTTTCTTTCTTTCTTTCTTTCTTTCTTTCTTTCTTTCTTTCTTTCTTTCTGTCTTTCTTTCTTTCTTTCTGTCTTTCTTTCTTTCTTTCTTTCTTTCTTTCTTTCTTTCTTTCTTTCCTTCTTTCTTTCTTTCCTTTCTTTCTTTCCTTCTTTCTTTCTTTCTTTCTTTCTTTCTTTCTTTCTTTCTTTCTTTCTTTCTTTCTTTCTTTCTTTCTTTCTTTCTTTCTTTCTTTCTTTCTTTCTTTCTTTCCTTCCTTTTTCCTTCTTTCTTTCTTTTTGAGATAGAGTCTCACTCAGTTGCCAGGCTGGAGTGCAGTGGCGTGATATCGGCTGCAACCTCCAACTCCCTGGTTCAAGCAATTCTCCTGCCTCAGCCTCCTGAGTATGGGATTACAGGCACATGCCACCATGCCCAGCTAATTTTTTGTATTTTTAGTGGACATGGGGTTTCACCATGTTGGCCAGGATTGTCTCAGTCTCCTGACCTCATGATCCGCCCCCCTTGGCCTCCCAAAGTGCTGGGATTACAGGTGTTAGCCACCACGCCTGGCCTGAGGCGGGAGCTTTCTGAGGCACATCAGAGAGCCAGTCCAGCAGTAGGGGAGTAGGATGTTTTTAGATGAGATCAGAGGTCTCAGGAGAAGCAATAATCTTGAATTTTTTTCTAAATGACATAGAGGCTTCCAAGTCTGCAAGTTCCTTGAAAGCAGACATACCTTAGTTTTCTCTATATTGCTATGGCCTAGCACAGTGCTTGGCAAAAGAAATAAATGCAATGAAGGAAAAAGTTTTACAATCAAGTCATTTTGAGAATGTTAAGATGCTCCTTATTGTAAACCAGAAGAAAATGTCTCCTATGTCCATGGTCACATTTCGCTAAGAATTTGGCCATTAAGTAACCGCATTTAGATTTCAATTTCCTCCTAGGACCATTGTGGGGATTTTTATGAGCCTATAACAGTCCTTCTTGCCCTGCAAGTTCCCATTCATTCTACTTTCTTTGGTTCTATCTTATCACTGAAATGGTTTGAAGCCTCAGGAGTTTTACAAGCTTCAATCTGCTCTTGGCTTTTTGCCTCTGACATTTAATTTTCACACCTACTTTTATGAATTCAAGAATGGTACTAGACTGGCTTCTTCTGATAGAATGTTTTTCCTTTTCAACACATTGTCAAACATTACTTATTTAGAAGGCTGTATAAAACATATATGTTTAAAGAATAATTATAAAGCAAATACTCGTGCAATCACTACCCAGGTTAAGAAATAAAATGTCACATTTTGTAATATGGGATTTTAGAACCAAAAGTAACTTTTAGAAATAGAATCAGTTGGTTTGCAAACCTTTTACAGATGAAAAGACCAAGGCTCAGAGTAGGCAAGTGGTTTTATACAGGTCCATACAGCAGTTACTGATGCAGTTAACCAAGATTCATGAACTCTAAACCATCAGGCCCCACAAAAATCGGGTTTAATTTCTCATACCAGGCTGTCTGGGCTCTAAATGAATATTTTCAGATTGAGTTGAGGAAGGAGGACCTAATTATCTCATGAAGGGACTGTTGTTTTCATTTCCAGGAGTTTTCCATAAAGGCAATGCTGGTGGTCTACTCTAAAGGCGCTTGCTAATCTCAAAAGTGTTTGGATTTTTAGCAGGGAGTTTTTTTTTTTTCTTTTTCATCACCAACTTGGCTCATGTTTAGAGATAATATTTTCTTAAGTACCATGAGATTTTTGGTGAGTAAATCTTCTGTATGTTGTGGTATGAGTAGTTCGGAGTTCTAAATTGTGACTTTTTATGCCAAAGACAATTTTAGTTGCAGGGGTGGAGCATTGTAAGCATATCTGATCTTTTCCCTAGTAGGGTTGAGATCTAGCTTTCTCTCTCTCTCTCTCTCTCTCTCTCTCTCTCTGTCTCACACACACACACATACACATACCCCTCAATGAACCAATCAACTCTGGTACCTTGGAAGCACTAAACCATGGGGACAACAGTCACACAAACATGTATATTCTCCATTTGACTTCTTTGACCTTCAGTAGGCAAGTGGGGAAGGGCAATGTTTTTTGATTCCTAAGGATTAATTCAAAGGTGGAAAACTCCTGGGTATCTACCAAGAGGAAAAGAAGCCATTATACAAGAAAGATACTTGCGCATGCATGTTTATGGTAGCACAATTCACAATTGCAAAAATATAGAACCAGCCCACATGCTCATCAATCATCGAGTGGATAAAGAAAATGTGTATATATGTGTGTGTGTGTGTGTGTGTATGTATATATACCATGGACTACTACTACTCAGCTATAAAAAGGAAAGAAATAATGACATTTGTAGCAATCTGAATGGAATTGCAAACCATTATTTCAAGTGAACTAATTTAGGAATGGAAAACCACTAAGCTATGAGGATGTGAAGGCATAAGAAAGATACAATAGACTTTGGGGACTCGGGGAGGGGGAAGGTTGAGCGTGGGGTAAGGGATAAAAGACTACACATTGGGTGCAGCATACACTGCTCGGGTAATGGGTGCACCAAAATCTCAGAAATCAGTACTAAAGAACTTATTCATGTAACAAAACACCACCTGTTTCCCAAAAACCTATTGAAATAAAAAAGTAAAAACAACAAAACAAAGGTGGAAAACTCAAAATGTCTTATATTCTTGGCAGAAAATATAAGGAAGGGAAGATATGAGATTTTGGGAAACATAAGTATAGTATGTTGGGAGTTAAATAGCAAAAAGTCCTGGGGAACCACATTTAACTAGAGACCATTTGCCCAGTCTAAAGACATTCACATTCAGAAATTTAACAAATACCCTGTGAAGACCAAACAAAATTTATCTGTAGGTAGAATAAAGCCTATAGCCATTTCCTTCCAAGTTTGTCATCTCTGAATCTTTTCATATCAATCAAATCAAATTAAAATCGCCAAAAAGTATAGTGGTGGTGGGGAAAAAATTCAGAGTTGTAGCATGTGGGTTCAGGGTTCTGGTAGTGGTGATGGTAAAAAAGGTGGTAGATGGAAGGGTCATGATATAGTTTGGATGTTTGTCCCCTCCAAATCTCATGTTGAAATGTAATACTCAATGTTCGAAGTGGGGACTGGTGGGAGGTGATTGGATCATGGGGGCGGATCCCTCATGGTTTAGCACCATCCCCTCGGTGATAAGTGAGTTCTTGCTCAGTTCACACAAGATGTGGTTCTTTAAAAGTCCGGGATCTCTCCCTTCTCCTACTCTCTTGTGCCCATTCTCACCACGGGATACATCAGCCCCCCTTCACCTTCTGCCAGGACTTTTTTCCCACCACCATGATTTTGAGCTTCCTGAAGCTGTCACCAGAAGCCAAGCAGATGCCAGCACCATGCCTCCTGCAGAGCCTGCAGAACTGTGAGCCAATTAAACCCCTTTTTTTAAAAAAGTAAATTATCCATCCCCAGATATTCCTTTATAGCAACTAAAAAAATGGCTTATACAAGTGAGATGTAGGGGAATTAGTGTGTGTGTATAACATACATATACATACATATACATATATGTATATTTATGTACATATACATACATATACATATAATTATATGAGATAACCTATGGCTTTCATCAAGGCTCAACATAAAAGAAATTTAAAAATAAGATAAAATAATAAGTTAAATATGAACATTGATGTAGAAATAAAATAAGAGGAACCCACAGTGAAGATAAAGAGATCTAGCAGAAAAAAATTTGTCTTTTTAAAGGTGATTATCTCAGTGAGCAGTAAAAGCCCATTGATTGAATCTTTGTGCTTTAGGGAAATGTTCAATTATACATATGATAAACATTCAGGTAGACTGAAAATTTCTAGAAGATGGAGGACAATTTTTTATCAATAATGTAGGAAAAGCTTGGAATACAGCACACAAGACAGTAATTGTTTAAATTATATATTGTATAATTATATATATACACACATATATGTATGTATATGTATTTTATGCACACACATACATACACACACAAGTGTGTGTGTGTGTGTGTGTGTGTGTTTTGGTGAATGATCATGACCAAGAGGGAAAGTGTGAGATTTTGGAAAATATATGATTTGGGATCCTGAAAGACAAATCTTCTCTTTTCACAAACTCAGGATGTGTGACATCTTCAGAATCAAATGAGTTCTTTTTGTGAGGTTCAGCTAAAGAGTCAACGTCTTTTCAACACATGCTTCTTATGAGTTTGAAAGTTGGCATATCAATCTGTGAGTGCTTGCAAAAGAGGGCTTTCTTAATTTTCTTGGCTTAAAATTTCTAAAGCACATGAAGAAATTTTTTTAGTAAACTTTTTATTGAAATATGAAATAAATACAGGAAAATGCACATATTATAAGTGCACAACTGAATGAATTTTGGTAGTTAACACATCTGTGTAACCAGGACCCGAATATAGAACTAGATCATTACCAGTACCCCAGGTGCCTCTTTCATGTTCTTTTCTAGTGACTAACTCCCTAAGGGTAACCACAATCCTGATTTTTCACACCATGAATTAAGTCTGTTTGTTTTTTTGAACATCAGACCAAATTAGTTAGTATATACTCTTTTGTGTTTGGTTGACTGGCTTCTTTCTCTCAACAGTATGTATCAGTATCATACAATGCAGTTGTAAACCATCCATTCTCATTTTTTGTACACTAATCTATGCATGAATTCCAATATAATTTATCCATTCTACTGTTGATAAACATGGGGATTCTCACCATTTTTGGCTATTACAAATAGTACTGTTGTGAAAAATCTGGTGCATTCTTGTTACCATTGAGTAAACATGTATATGAGGGAGATTATTGACCTTTCCTCTTCTAAGCCTTATTCTCTTCACCAGGATTTACACCCAGATTCTTGTCCTTGATCTCTTAACCTGGGGCATAGGCAGTTAAAGACTCTGAGATAGTTTCCATGAGCTGCCTTCTGAATGAACTGGGAACACTTTGTCCAGCTTACTGTGACCTTTGCCTGGACCATATTTCTAGAATCAAATGGCCAAATAGGATGAGTTTGATAAAAAGCAGAAAGACCTCATCAGTAGAACACATCATTCTGGTTTAAACTCTGGGTCTAATGTCACAATTTCTGAGCACTTGTCTGTGATTCCACCTGGTGAACCAAGTTTTAGATGCTAGCCATTACAGGTTGTCTTAGAAACCAATTCTGCCATTTCCTAATTGAATCTTTTAAGAATGCAAGAAAAACCTTTTTCAATCTATAGAGTATACAGTTCCTTCTGAAAATATAATTACAATTCTACTAGCTAATGGCAGTCTGTGAGAACTCACAAAGAAGGGATGTCTGTTTGTAGGATCTTCAAGTTTCTTAAAATCCACTTGGATAGAAAATCTGTCCATATATTAGAACAAAAGATGTTAAAAGCAGGGCTTGTGATTAATGTGAGTTTTTGTCATACATACCTCAAAGCTAAACAGATGGCTATTATGAGAATTAGAGTAAAATTATTCATTCCACAAAGCCAACTGAGCGTCTACTATTTGCTACTGTCTATGCTAATGTAATTTACATTAAATTATATTAAATTAAATGTTAATTATATAAGATAGCATCATTATAACATGATACATTATAATTTCAATGAGTGATAAGAGCTAAGGAGAAAATAAAACAAAGTATGGAGAAGAGTGGGAGTAAGATGTTATTTTAGATGGTGGGTAGAGTCAGGAAATATCTTTGAATGGACAACCTGAGTGAAGTGCGGAAGAAAACCTTGTGAAGATCTGGGAAGAAAGTATCCTGGAAAGAGGGAGCAGCAAGACCAAAGGCTCTGAAAGGGAAACAAGATTGGCAAATTCAAGGCAGAGTGGCTGGAATATAGTGAGCAAAAGGGAGGGGAGGAAGTAAGATGAGAGAGGAAGAGAAATGCAGGTGTATTAGTCTGTTCTTGTGTTGCTATAAAGAAATACTGGAGACTGGGTAATTTATTAAAAAAGGCTTCATTGGCTTGCGGAAGCATAGCACTGGCATCTGCTTCTGGGGAGGCCTCTGGAAACCTGAAATCATGACAGAAGGCCAAGCAGGCGCTTGCATGTCACATGGCAAAAGGAAGAGCAAGAGAAAGAGGGGAAAGGTGCCACACACTTGTAAATGAACAGATCTCATGGGAACTCACTCACTACTGCAAGGACAGCACCAAGGGGATGGTGTTAAACTATTCATGAGAAATCCTCCCCCTTGAGCCCATCACCTCCCACCAGGCCCCACCTCCAGCACTGGGGATGACATTTCAATATGAGATTTGGGCAGGGACACACATTCAAACTATATCAACAGGGATCAGATAAGGAGTTTGGATTTTATTCCAAGGGTGATAGGATGCCACTGGATGTTAAATAGGAGTGGAAAATGTGGAGTTTGGTTTCATATATAGTTGGGAATGATCGGTTTGGCTACTTCATAGAGAACAGGTTACAGGCATTAGGAATGAAAGCAGGGAAGTCTTCCTGAATTCTGAGAAATGCATTTAATTCCCTGGGGTTGCGGGGGCGGGGGGATATGTGTTATAGAAGTTGCTATAGGGCAGAGTAAAATATTGTTTCAAAGGAAGAAAGGAGTCAACATAGGTGAGCAAACTGTCAGAATTTCAGGTTGAGAAGATACCAGGCATATCAGTACCCTCTACTCATTTATTTTACAGATGAGAAAACCAAGGCTCAGAGAGCTTAAATAAGTTTCCTAAGGTGAAGATGTGATAACAACATTAAAAACATGAAGAAATTTGGTGAAAATTGATGCTATTATAAAATTAAACTATTCATATGCAATAAAGTAAATTTATGGGTAACAGTTACAAACATTTTGAAATTGAGAGTTAAATTTTTTTTCGAAAGCTGAAAATTTGGAGAAAACAAAATGACCAACTTGTGATACTTTATGCATCTTAGGAAAGCAGTATTGACTGAACTTTTTAATGGCAAGGTCTATGCCATATTAATTTTCTAAAACTGTTGTTGTGGACAATGCTTGCCATATGGTGGGTGCTCTATAAATGCCTGTTGAATGAATACAAGATAAAACCAGGCATCAGAATACTTCTGGGGGGGGGGGTGGTTGTAGAAAAAGGAAGAAAATAAAGGTCTATGCTCTCTAATTAGTACTTTGTTAATGTTGAAAAAGAACAATTAAAGCATTCGTCAGAGTGCCTTGGATTGTGAGTGACAGAAAGTCAGTTCAAACTCATCTAAGCATTAATGAACATCCATTGGTTCATGTAACTAAGTCCAGGCAGTAGTTCTGACTTCAGGTATGGCTGGATCCAGGGCTCATATGGCATTTAAAGGACTATCTCTGTCTCTGTTTTCATCTCTCTTTTTTCATTTATTTGTTCATCTTTCCTTCATGTTAGCTTCATTCTCAGGTAAAGCTTTTCTCGCAGAGAGGTCTCCCTACAGTTATAAGGCTACATCCACCAGTTTATTTACACCAATAAAAAGAGCATCCCTTTCTCAAATGGTGCCATCAAAAGTCTTCAGACTCATGCTCATTGTCTGGGGTTGTCTAGGTTTACATCATGTGACCATGTCTGAACCAATCAGAGTGGTCTAGATGACGGAATGATCTCGTTTGCCAGGCCTGGGTCATGTACTCAGTCAGCCCACGCCAGGCCAGTCAGCACATCTTCACATGGGCTGAGAGTTGGAAAGGGAGTATTTCCTAAAGGAAGAGTGGAGTATGATTAACAAAAGTTGGTAGAGTGGATAGTGGCAAGCAAAACAACAAAGATCTTCTACCAAATCAAAAAAAGGAAAAGAGAATCTTGTAGTCTAAGAGGCAATTTCTGCTTATGCAATCCCCTAAAACCTAAGGCTCCTCAGCGCTAGAGCAAGACTTGTTAACTCAGTATTCAAAAGGTTCCTTTGCTCACATTACTGATGGTGCAGATACTTCTAGACATTTTCAAGTGCTCTACCTATCTTCTTTCAGGCTTTCTGAGACAGCTAAATTTTCCTAAGACCTCCCTGATAAATTAAGTGGACTTCTTGGGTGCATAAGATCTCACAGGGCTAGCAGTCACTGCTATGTCTCTCTTCTCTTCACACCCTCCCCAGCCATCGGTATAGAGCCCCAACCACTCATAGTTTATCCATAGCTTTTTTTGAAGCCATTCTTCATGTTTATTGAAGGAGCCATCCACTGAGCCCAACATCTGCTTTTCTCAGAAGCTCAAGGGCTAGGTCAACTGAAATAGTAAGTCACGTGGAGTTGTGGCTTCAGGTAAGTATGTAGCTTTTACTCTGTGATGAAGGTAGCCAAAGAGACAAACTCTGTTTCCTTATATTCCACCAAAATGTCCAAAAAGCCTCCTCCAAACCAGTTGAAAAATCAGTCAGCTGAAGGACTCCAAGACAATTAGATTAATTGAAAGCACATTTCATAAAAGGAATTGAATAGATTTTTTAAGGCAATAGGACATCAATTAATGAGTTTCCTTTGGCATTTCCAGCTTTACTTTGCCTCCAAATTGTAATATTTTGAAATCCATTCAGGTATCCTTTGTGTAAATTCTGAGAATGTGTGTTTCTAGTTATGTCACCATGAGACCAGTGTTTACCACCGTCACAATTTTGCCACATGTGTTAAATTAATAAAGTAATGAGAAACCACTCTAGGTATTTCAAGCAGAAGGTGATTTAATACAGGGAAATAGATGCTTATAAAATGGTGAGAAGAGTATGGAAGTCAGAGGCACCAGTGGAACTTTGGTATCCATGTCAATGGAAGAAACCACAGTTTTCACGTTTTTCACTCTTGCTGCCATCATAACTGCCTCAGTCGACTAGAGTAGAACCATGAGTCTGACTCCTGCATGTGCTCAAATCTCACAAAGCTTACTAATCAGCTGCCATTACTGCAGCAAGGCTCCCTTCACTTTCTTTCTGCCTTACAAAACTCATGCAACTGCATTTAATTGGCACAACAGAATTCATCCAGAGCCTTAACCACAAGGATGTCTGGAAAGTATAATTCTAAGACATCCAACCTCTTGGAAAGAAAAGGGGAGTTTGAAAAAACTAATCCAAGAATATACCACCTGTACTAACTTTACAAATTAAAGTTATTTTAAAAGGAAACTTTGTATTTATACTGTAAACGAAAATCCAGGATCATTTGCCATTAACAGATGGTACTTGTCAAAGTAAATGCAAGGAAATTGTTTGCTTAAGTTTCCCAAAGATGTTCTTCCTTCCAGAGAGAACAGAGTGATTATAAAAAGGCTCTCCTCCTAACCTCTCCTTGTTACTGAGGGTTCTGTCCTTTCTGCACCCTTCCTCTGTGCTACTCCCATCTATCCACTTGGTGGGAGCCAAACAACAATATTTGTAATAAAATTACAGGTCATATCTTGAATTATGGCAGAATTCTATGCAAATCATATTCAAGATTCTTTTATTTTCCTGGTGGGGAGATGAGAAGACCACTTAGAACCTCTCACTCCCACCAACAGTGCCCTTCAATGAACTTTACTGATGTGAAATCTTTTATTAGCATGTAAGCATCTTATAGATACTTTGACCTCCTCTGTCTGAAGTTCTAGGACAGAACTCAGTTTTTAAAAATTCAACCTGAATTTCAAATTTTAACTAAGAAAGAAAATCAAGAATGATGACTCTTTCAAATAGTTTCAGGAAGTGAAGAAACCCCAACAGTGAGTTTAAAAGCAGGGTCTTTGTTGCCTTTGAGGTGGGGGCTGCATTCCTGGGGACACTCATGCAGGTTGAGCCACCAACTCTGGACAAGAGTTGTCTATTTAATCCAATTCCTTTCCTGGTGCTTTGAGTTGATCCTTCTTATTACTAGCTATACAAATCCTTCTCTGCCATGGGAACTATAGCTTTCTCCTCTTTTTCCTCTACTTCACCTTGGTCATCATGCCCCTTAACCTCCTATCCCCAACTCTGTTTTATTTGTTTTCAGAGCAGTTACCACTCCCAACTTCATATATACTACCGTCTGCCTTTCAAAGACCTCCATGATTGTCTGTTTTGTTTACAGTGGAAGCCCTAGACTTAAAAACACTGCTTCTTATAAACACTCAGTTCGTGTTGATTGAATGAAAAATAAATGGGTGAATGAGCAGTCAGCCTGCCTAGCTCAGCCAGGCCAGTCTCTGAAAGATGTCTAAACCCAGCTGAAACTCCCTGTGGCCCTTACTGTGTTTCACAAAATGTCAGATTAACCAAAACTATTTACAACAAAATGTACTTCAAACTCCAGACAACTCTAATCAAATACAGGCCTCATGTTGCTGTAAACTTAATTTTGAGGTAATGTTGGAATTTTTGTCTTTTGTTTTAGAGAGCAAAGAATTGGGCTTGAGCCTTGAGTCTGCCAACCCTGAATAAAAAGTCATTTAGATTTTTTCTCATCTGTAAAATGAAGATATTTGCATTTAATTCACTAATTGTTGCATGGCTCATATGAAATAAGGCATTTATCCATAGATTTCATTATTAAGGAAGTAGTTTTATGAGTGCCTACTATCTACAAGGCTTTTAAATACATATCACAGAAAGGCGTGTGTAAGTGCGTTCTAACCTGCAAAAGTGTATAGAGATTCAAGGCAGGACTACAGTATAATGAAAGACTGGATGATTGGTCTTGTTTCTTCACTCTTTTACTATTGCAGAATTATACTTCCACATCCTTTGCTGTGGGTTTGCAGTGCCTCCCCCTAGGGCATGTGGAATGTAATTCTCCATCTATTTGATGTTGGCCTTGGTCATGTGACTTGCTTTGCCCAATGACGTGTGAGTGAGCAGGAGCTTTAAAAGTGCTTCATGGTTTGGCTGGGCCTCTTCTTCTGTGATCACCATAGAATGTGTCTTTCGGTTCCGGAAAAACTCAGAGGCAAGGTGGGCAGACATGAGCCCAACCTACAGCCTGCAGTCAAGCCACCCTGAGCCCAGCCAAGATCACCCAACCCACAGATCCATAAGTGAGAAAAGCAAATGCTTGTAGTTGTAAGTAACTGAGATTTAAAGTTGTTTGCTGCGCAGCAAAAACTGACTAGGACACATATTATTTAAGTGAATTGTTCTGACAATGGGTATGCCAGACTGACACTTTCTCAGAGATACCAGGGAAAGCCGAAAACACTAGATTTCAGTGCTGGCCTTCTTTCTAGGTACTGCTGCAACCATTGGCAATGGGATGCTAGGCAAGCTGGCTACTGTCACTTTTCTCACTTTACAGCCACATTGGTCTCTTTTGCTACTTCCTCCACTTGACAAGTGCACTCCTGACCCAGGGCCTTTGTACTTGTTGTTCACCACCCAGAATCCTGCTCCTCCAGGTTATCCGCATAGCTTGCTCCTTTCCCACTTGTGGTCTTTAAATGTCATCTTCTTCAGACCCTGCCTAGCATTTCAACCCTCCCCCACAACACTCCTCTTTTCTGATTTGCTTTTCTCAAAAGCACTTTTCACTTTCTCACGTAATATATATTATATTGATTTATTAGATTGGTGCAAAAGTAATTGCAGGTTTTGCCATTACTTTCAATGGCAAAAAACTGCAATTACTTTTGCACCAAACTAATATATTATTCATTATAGATATCTATTTAATTTTGTATTGTGTGCCTCTCCCTACTAAGTTTTAAGCTCCATGAGAATGAGTTTAAAGAAAATATTCGTTGCTGTTCTATTGCCAAGGTCAGGCTCATAATAGGCACTTAATGAATAATGTGGAATAAATAAACAAATGTCCCATGCTCAGAGTACAAAAACTGACATAAATCAGTCTACTGTATAAAACTTGAATTTATTCATTATTAGAGAAACTCTGAAGAATTTGTGGGCCGGGCATGGTGGCATGTACCTGTAGTTTCAGCTACTCAGGAGGATGAGGGGGGAAGATGGCTTGAGGCCAGGAGTTTGAGACTAGCCTAGGCAACATAGTAAGACCCCATCCCTTAAAAAACAAAAAAGGAGAAAAAAATGTGTGTTCTATACTGCAAGATGGCTTGTGGTCACCTGGAGAATGGTTTAGGGATGGAGGGCCGAAGGGCTGAGGTTGGGTTTAGGGAATGGTTAGGAAGTCAGTGCACAGTTCCAGGTAAGAAATGACAAGATGTGAATGAACTCAGACAATGTCTGCGAATGAAGGGAAGTGGATAATTAGGAAATACTGAGGCTGTAGAATTGCAGAGCTTGTGGCTGCTTAGATATGAGGCATGGTGAGAACAGTGGAATCTCCATTGAGTCCCTAGTTTCTAGATTAGGTATCTGAGTAGATGCTGCTGCTCCCTGAGTGGGGAGATGCCAGAGAAGGAGAGGGTGTTTGAGGGGCAGGCACAGGGAGACATGAATGTGGAGTCAGGTCCCCATGAGCCAAGAGATGTGTACCAGGAGGTTGAGAATGTGGCTCTGGGGCTTAAAAGACAACTTGGGCTGGGGATGAAGATTTGAGAGCCACGATTCTAGACCCTAAGGGCAGCACGTGGAGTGAGGAAAGGGGAGGACCAAAGGGAACACCATTAATTAAGACAAGTCCAGAAAAAGAGAAACTGCAAAAATAATGAACAAGCAGCCATCAGAGAAGTGGGATCAGAAAAATTCCCAGGGAATTTTTCTAAGAAGAGGAAGCCAACAGTGTCAGATGTCAGAAAGCTATAAAGCAGCACAGGAATGAAAAGTCCCCACTGCACTTGGCAGACAGAGGTTCGGGTGACAGGATGGACATTCTGTCAGGAAGGCTGAAGATCCTCACTTTCATTCTCATCCCACATCTCCATGAATGGGACCACAGGAGAGTGTTTCATTGTCCTCAAAATAAGCCTTTTGCCTGCCCGATTTGAGACCCTGGTGTTCTGCATCCAGATGGAAGAGATTCTCATTTACTTAAAATCCCAAATGACTATTATCTTCCTTAGGCCAAATACCTGCAGTTCCTTTATTGTATTAAGCAAGCATGGTGTGCTGGAAGGTTCTGGAATTAGAAGCTAAAAAGCCTGGGCTGATTTAGCTTAGGATCTGTTATTGTTAAAGGGAAAACTTGAACAATATATGGATTTTTTTTAATTCAGTGTTTCTCATCTGTAAAATTTTGGGGTTGACCTCAGTCAGGTCCCTGGGAAGATGTATCAGGAATATTTGAACTATCTTTTAGCTTTCACATGTATGAGTTAATGAAATCAACGGTAGACATTCATTGAAGATTCAACTAGTGGGCAATTTCTATTCCCTTCTAATAATAATTTTGCTGTTGGACCCATTCCATTCCATTCCTCTATATACCTTCAGTAAAACACAGAAGCCTCAACAGTCCACAGAGTTCTCTACCATGGCCATGACTAATGCAGAGTACATAAGAAGGCAGAACGAAAGTACAGATTCTATACCTCTGTTGTAGGCTGCTGCTGTTGTCAAGCTGCTAGTGATTTATTTAGTATTCTAGTCACAAGGAAGGAGAATACGAAATAAATATCAAATAATTTGCATTGATTCTTCAGGTTCTCTTTAAAAGTAATTAACCCAAATTAAGACAATACTTACCAAGGGTCCTGAAAACATAAAACAGATAAAACCACCAACCTACTGAATCAATAGTCAGATTTCTTAAATGTAGCTAAGGAAATTTTGTTCTCTGTGTTGTGCGTTTTCCCACTGGGATCTTAATATGTTTTGCAAACGTGGCTCAAACGCCAGTGATACCTCCTCATCTTTGTCTCTTAAAGAAATGGAGCCAGTGAGAACCGAAGACCCATGACACCATCTCATTGGTTGTATTGAAAATGTCATCTTTGGCGTTCGTGAATTCCTTTGCCCCGGTCTTCAAGGGAAGTGTGTACTTTCCTGCCCAGCAGATGTTGGCCTTGACCATGTGTCTTGCTTAGGCTAGCGGCAGTGGATGGACATGACAGTGTGTGCCAGGTGCCTTCTTTGACCTCAGGAGACAGTGCATTTTCCTGCTAGTTCTTCTGGAAGCTTCTTCCTCCATCCTGAGAAGAGCTTCTCACTAGTAGCTGCTACCTTTGTGGCCTTGGGTCTAAAAATAATATTCTTGGAACAAAATTGCCCCAGTCAACCTACAGACCCTGAGTCCAGCCAATCTGGACTCAGGCTCCAGCCAATCTGTAAACCCAGAAACACAAGAATGACTATTGTTTTAAATCACTGAATTCCAGAGTGGTTTGTTAACAATAGGACTATGTAAATAGTTAACTGAAATAATATCCTTTGGTATAACAGCTTATCTTATAGACACATTTTGAGATCTCTGGTCTCTATCACTATCTTGTTCAGGGCCTAATTGAATACAAGGCAAATACCATGGCAGAGCTGTGCTTAGAGAAAAGTTAGTTTACAACTTGAAAAAGCCCAGAAATCAAATTTGTCTAACAGTTGCCCATTTTTGAGGCCTAAGTCTGTGATTCTCAACCAGAGGCAATTTTGCCTCCTAGGGATATTTGGTGACGTCTGGATACATTTTTAATTGTTATCACATAGGGTAGGGATGCCGCTGGCTTCTAGTGGTTAGAGGCCAGGGAATGCTGCTAAACATCTTACAATGCACGACTCCTCACAGTAAAGAATTATCCAGTCCCAAATGTCTACAGTTTCAAGGTTGAGAATCCCAGAGCTAAACCTATATTTCTTTGTATAACTGACTCTAAGGGCATATCAGATGTTATCTTTGGGCAGCACGGCATTAAAACTGGTATCATTTATTAGGAACAAACAGGAAAACTTCACCAAGTAAACGACAGCTTCCAGAGAAGAGACCAGAATTCTTCTATTATTTATTACTCCATTGAAAAACATAAAGCAAAAGTAATTATCTGCTCCCTTTTTGAGACTTAAAATATTTCATTGGATTTATATGTCTCACTGAGGCGTCCCTTTTTTATGAACACTTCTGTATTACTCAGATATCAGAGGCTCCATTATCTACCTAGTTATTTACTATCTCATCCATTCAGCTTATTTATGGAGCACCTACTATATGTTGGGCACCCTTAGAATTTCTCATTCCCAAGATGTCAGGTTTAATTTATGTTTGTTTTGTTTTGTTTCAAATGCTGTATATAAGAGTGCATGAACATTCACATTCATTTTGAGACACCTAGCAGTGAACACCATCTTTCTGTTTACCCTGCATCTTTGAACACCCCTTCCTGTGTTATGAGTCTTGAAAGTGGTAGAACCTGCCTCCCACTGGAGATAGCTGAGACCTGAGATGCATTTTCCCACCTTACCTTATAAATTATGAGATACAGCTGTGTGGGACTTTATATTAGAAGCTAGCGGAACCCATTCTGGTGATAGCTAGAAGTAGGTGCAAACGTTTAATGGTAGCAATAGAAGCACACAGATTCACTGTACAAGCACATTTCTTGGTATATTCTATAATTTAGTATCATGTTTTATGAACACATGTTTGATGTGTTTTGTTAGTAAGAGGTATGCCAACAGAATTTGATACCACTAGGTCAATGAGGATAATATTAAGCTTAGAACAATGGTGATCTCAAGAGAAAACTCATTAGGCTTAATCTAAAACTGCTGAGCAGCAGGCTTTTGTCCCTCAAAAAAGAAAGAATTTTCTGGCAGATCCACAAGCCCAGCAAGGGCCTCAAAAAGGTGTGACCTAGCAAAATTGTCCCCACTTTCCACTGTAGGTTCCAAGGGAGGATGTGGCCAGGGCAGGCTCTGGTCATGAAAGTGCCAGCTCCACCATTCTCTTAGTTTTGCCCCTTTGAAGCCACAGGAGTGGCTTCCCGAGGAGCCAGGATGTGAAGCAGGCAGAGGGTTCAAGATCTGACCTGAAAGCCTGACCTCAGGAGTGCAAACAATGAGTGAATACAGCAGTTCCCTGGCCACAATGTACTGGAATGCCCTTGTTTTTCTGCTAATTTAATTTAGCTGTTTTGGATTCCACACCAATAACTCCTTCACACAATGCTTCTTCCTGTACCCAGCTACAGAAAGACTAGAAGGCGTCTAGCCGGAAAACAATCCTCTGACAATAGCAGAGAAAATCAATGGCAGATGCCCCCTTCAATTTTTTTTATCTAATCCTTACAAAAACCATGCGAGAAGGGTTAGTTTCTATTTTTCAGGTAGGAAAATGGAGATTCAAAGTGGTAACCTGAATTCTAACTCAAGTTAGTCTGATTTTCAAGTCCATATTCTTTTTTATTAACTGCAAAAGTCAATGTGGATTTCATTTTATAACTTGTTTATATTCAAATGAACAAGATTTTTGTCATGGAAAAATCCAAGCCATACCGGGAGGGAGAAAACAAGGAACATAAATTCAGCTCCTTTGGTGAAAGGGTGACATTGCATATGGTTTCAAATCGCTTGGAGAGGCAAGAAATCTGCTCTGAGTTTGCAAATTTGATTCTGAGGACTCCAGGCACGGGAGCTGTGTCAGATTCAATATATCTGCCCAGGGATAGATTAGGACCAGATGACTGCCAAGCTGTTCTCTGTACCTTTCTGACTCACCTGCCCCATTCAGCAAATCACTGTGCAGTCAGACCATTGAGGCAAAAGGTAACTTTGTGCCCTCTGCCTTTTGCCCTCTACCTCTCTCACTGGGCTTTTTAAGACACCATGTTGGTGGCAACCAGTGACCACCTGCTTATAGGCACAAGTCATTTGAAGTCATAAAACAAGAGCCAGCACCAGCCACTGAATTAAAAAGGGTGTCTCAGCTTTTCTTTGAGAATACATGTTTTTTTCAAAGGGTCAAATGGGGTACAGATGCTCCTCAACTTACAAAGGAGCTATGTCCCGAGAAACCCTTCATAAGTTGAAAATATTATAAAACACATTTAACACACCTAACCTACCAAACATCATAGCATAGCCTAGCCTGCCTTACATATGCTCAGAACACGTACATCAGCCTATATTTGGGCAAAATCATCTAACACAAAGCCTATTTATATAAGGTGTTGCATATCTCATGTAATGTATTGAATACTGTACTAAAAGTGAAAAACAGAATGGTTGTGTGGGTACTTGATGTATCATTTCTTCTGAATGCTTATTATTTTTTTACCATCATAAGTTGAAAACCATGAAGTTGGACCATCACAAGTAGCGGGTTGTCTGCACATATGTGAACTCTGGAGTCAAATTGCTCTCAACCTGGTGCTCCTCTTTACTTACTGTGTGGCCTTGGGATGGTGCTTTACCTCTTTAATGCCTAGGTCTCCTCATCTGTAAAACTGACTGATTTATTCCTTCCATACATACATCCCGAGCACCTGCCCTATGCCAGGCCTTGATTCTCTGTGCTGAAATGGAGCACTGAGCAAAGCCAAGCAAGTCCTTCTGTTCTCCCAGAGGAGACAGATCATAAACAGATATAATTGCAGCATTATTTTCGGCAGTGCTAAATGCTATCAAGACAAATCAAACAGGGTAAGGGATGGAGAGATGGGGGAGGGGTGGTTATATTATCCCCTCTTTCGGAAGACAGGGAAGGACTGGGGAGGAAATAATACCCTGAGAAGATCAGAATAATAGGAAAGGAGGGAGATATTTGAGGCAAGAGCATTCCAAGCCGAAGTGAGGACAAAAAGAGACAAAACAAAACATCATAACTGTACCTAGCTTATTGGACTGCTGTGGGCGTTAAGTGGGATAATACCTGTAAAGTGAGACCATAGGAGCTACTCTGTGAAGGTTAGCTTTGCATGTGTTGTAGGCTTTCAGAGTTAAAAGAATGCTGAGTTCTATTCCAACTTTTGCTTATAATGCAGGTGACTCCTATACATAGTCGTGGAGCTTCAGCTTAAGTACCTGTCGTCATGGGGGGGCTCCTTCTTCAGGAAGCAGGGCCTGGCCTCCCATTGTTGGGTGGTTTTTCTTTGTGAGAAAGTGCCTCCTTCTACTGAACCTATATCCCACCTGCGGGAACCGCAAAGAACACACCTGCTGCCTCTTCCCACGACGACGCCTCCAACGTTTGAAATAACGTTTCATCTCAGCTCCATCAGTTCCTTCAACCACTCCTTATCTATATGGCTTTCAGATTCCTCACACTTTCATTTCATCATTTCAAAAACACAGCACAATATGCTCCATCTCTGAAAGGCATGGGAAAAATGACGAGATGAGCCTTTGAGGCTCGAACCTCCTCACACAAAAGCCCTTTCCTAAATAGCAGAGCCCTTAGATAAAGGGCAGTATGTCTACGCTTCCCAGTGTGTGCCTGCCCCTTCTCGCCATCCTGCTCAGGCACACCCCCAGTGTGCACCAAGCTGAAAACACATTTTTGGTAATAATTGAGAGACTAAGTTGGCTGATCAGTGGGTCCAGCTTCCTGGAGACTGGTATGAGAGGAGAAGGCAGGGAGGGTTGGGAGGGTGATGAGTAGCAGTATGTTCACAGCAGATGTTAATGCCCTGTTATTAATTAAGCATCAAATTAACAGGACTAAGACAGAGCTGATGAGTCAAAATCCTAGGATCCACTTCATGTGAGCCAGCCAGGTCCTGCTACTCAGCTTCAGCCCAACCTCCCTATCCCTGCCAGCTGCCTTATAAAGATGAGCCATGGCCACAGAGGTTAGAGAGTATAGACAGCTCATCACAAACCCATCCCTGCTTCTGGAAAACAATGGCCCAATGGTAAATGAGTTGGGCTATGTTGTCTTTAGAGCTTACCTGACAAATCCTCCCTGGCATGACTTCTGAAGCAATGGGCAGATTTTATCACCATAGACTACAGGCCTGAATTGTTAGCAGTTTGTTCAATGGTGAATGAGAATTTCAATATAACTATGCAATTGTGAAGTTCTGTATAATCTTTTTTGAATTCAATTGTTGGACAAACAGACATTGTGGGTGGTAGTTAGAAACAAGAGATAACAGTAGAGTCATGTTTAGATCTGTTTATTCATTTATTTCAATTTTCATATTGAAAACAAAAATCTTAATTCTTAAATGGAATGCAGGAAGGATGAGTGCAAGAAAACTGAGACACCTGCTCAGTCTGATCTAATATGAAACAATAGTCATGGTGCCAACAGCCTCTAATCAAAACTTCTCAGTGGTTTATCTGCTCTGTTGGACTGGCTTGATAAAGCAGCCACCACACCGATGTTCACATGATGCCACTCCAGAATTCAATTTGCTGGGGGCTGCCAATTGGCTGAGTAACTGCTGGAAAATAATGAGCCAGTTTCTCACTGGCTGATCTACTTGACTGACAGGTGGGTTGGACAAGGCCAGGAATCTTTCCTGGGCGGGTCCATTTCGGTACAGCAGGCAATCTGACCTTGAAGCTGTCCAAACTGGGCGAGTTGCCATTTGGGGATCCTGATAGCATCAGCCACAAGAATTTGCAGACTCATTCTACCTAAGTCAAAGCTTTTGCTGTTGTGGAAAATGTGTCTGAAAAATGTCACTGCCTTCCGCAGTTTGCAGACATATTTTTTTTTAACTCAGTGGAGGTGGGAAATTACTACTCCTTGAGCTCTCTATACTCAGCCAAAGCCCAGACATCCTTTAAAGGCAAACTCCTGCATGGATTTTTTTATTTTGACCACTGATGTGCACAATAATCTCTCTCTCCCCTGAATTTTTAGAGCTTCTTTTGTCTAGATCAGTAGATTTCAAACTTTAATGTGCATGGAAGCTCCTGGGGAATTTCCTTAAAAGGCAGGTTCCTTAAAAGGCAGGATTTAGCAGGTCTCAGGTGGAGTGTGAGACTCTATCTCTAACAAGCTCTCAGGAGATCCACAGTTCTGTAGCAAGGGTCCATTTCTTTGACAGTAGAAATGGGCCGTGTTGTGGCCTTGCACGTTTCTCCACACGTATCTGAAGCTTCTTGAGGGCTTGTCTGCTGTCTTCCTTTGTACCCTCCCTAGCACCTTGGGCAGTGCTATGTAAGCAGGTGGTGCTCAATAAATATTTGTAGAATAAGTGAACGCCTATATGGTAGACAGTGTACTGCTTTCTCACTAGCACAGTGACTCAAGCATGGCAGGTACTCGATAACTATTAATCGAATAAATGAGTGAACTGTCAGTATCTAGGTGACTAGTGAAAGAAGACTGAAATCTGAGTGAGATTGTTAAGCCCTGTCTGCTTCAGTTAAACAGGTGGGAAAAATAAGGATGGAATTTCAGATAGGATGGTATCTGAATTAACTTTTTTATACCCTTGCCATGTGACATCCAACACTGAACCTTTTCTGCCACGAAGATTTTTTTAAATTTCCACTGTCGTGATAGGGTTTGGATCGAATTCCCTGATGTGTCCTGCTTTGGGTGTTGTATACAGGTATACACAGCAGGGAGTAGGGAAGAAGTTGAGTAGCATCCATTCTGGCAAACCTCATGGGAAGGACGTCCTAGGTTGCTTGAAAAGCTGTTAATCCCTAAACAGTGGTTTTGGCTGATGCTTTTCAGGGACCTCCACCTCCTTTCCCCACCTCTGGTCACCTGTCAACATACGCCCAACACTCACAACGATTTTTAACCTGGGCCTGGAAACTTGACCCTCCTTCTTGTATGGCTTTGTCTGCTAGAAGGTTGGATTCAGTGCCCTTGCCACACAACTAGGCCCTGACTGAATACAGTCTGCAGCGATTCATAGAGAAAGGCATCTGTCTCCTCTCTCTATGAACACTGGGGAAGGGTAACATTTAACGTGGACGGCAGAAAAGTAACATTTATGGAGGCAAACCGGGCAGCTGGGAGCACTGGGGAGGCTGCACAAGGCAGAGGCAGGTGTCCTACTCTTTAGACTGAGGGGGTTGATTGGGCTCACACTCCACGGGGACAACTCACTACACATTGTAACTTTACCTCCCTTCAAGCTTCTTTACCTGCCCTGAACAGCTCCCTTACCAGCCAGTGGTACTCCCTTCCTTTTGCCTGTCCCAGAACCTCTGCTATCCTTTTAGGTTAGGAAACAAATCAGACATTGGCTTTGGAAGGCCACTGCTAACTATACCTTTGATGTCTGGCGCCTGTGGGGGTGGTGTGGGGGAGGCTGTACATTTTCTTGGAGTCTTCCCATACCAGTACACAGGCAGGCAGAGCCCTGGGGGTATTTTTCAGTCTCCTCCAGCTGTATTTGAAAGGAGGCCGTGGAATCTAGTTTCACTGATCTGAACCATGAGCCGTGCTGAGCCAGTCTTCCTGGCTGTGGGACTGTCGTGGGGCTCAGGGTCAATGGGGAGCATCCAGACATCTTCAGGGTAGGCAGAGCAACTCTGCAACCTGGAGCTGCTTCCTGGAGGGGGGTGCAGAAACAGATGGTGAAAACCCAGGGTCCTCAGACCCTGCAGGTGTGCAAGGGCATGGTGCTACACCCATCTCAGGTTACTGCAGTCTGAGCTACACCCATCTGGGGTTACTGCAGTCTAACTGGCTTTACTGCAGAGCTGTGTTCTCTCTGGTGCAGGTGGCATGGATGCTCTGCAGTACCCAGCAAAGGTGCGCTGGGCAGCCTCCACTCTCCCTGCGTAGCTGAGAGTTCTGCAGTGGGGGTGCAGGCCAACTCCAGGCTGGCTGCCAACAGGCTCTAACAGACTGCGTCACAGCACAGATCTCCTGCCTGCAGGCAAGGGAGGAGCAGACAGCAAGGCCAGGAACTTGAAATGCGTCTCTGGAGCCCCTTCATTCCTCTTTCCCAAGCCCCTCTGGGCCATTTCACGTGGTGGCTGGGGTTCCTCATTCCTTTTCCCTTCCTCTGCCCTGCCCCCTTTGCCCCCACTTACCACACTGCAATATTTATGTCCTTGGTGGCTCCTCCTGCCAACTTCCAAACAAAGTTACACAGTGCATGCCCTTAGGACACTGCTCTCTAGAGAGAGGCAGGCTGGTTGGCCTGATAAAGCGTTAGGAGTGCCAGTGGGTATCAGTGTGAAATAATGGAAATATCTGTGTTCAGAAAATCAACAGAGCTTCCACCTAGAGACCTTCCCCTGGCAGAGAACCAGCAAGGTGCCCTTGGCACATCAAATTCACCTTTCCGCATCATATTTCCCTATCTGTAAAATGAGAACAGTTATTCCTCCTCTCTCTGTTTATAGAGTTTTGTATAAAGTATCAGTGGGATAATACAGGGCTTCACAAACTTTAACATGCCCGGGAATCACTTGGGGATCTTTTAAAAATGCAGATCCCGATTCCAGGTCTGGGGTGGGGCCTGAGATTCTGCATTTCTTACAAACTCCTAGGTAATGGACGCAAGTTGTCGGGAGGCCACTCTGGGTAGTGGGGGAGCTAATAAATAAAGGATAATTTGAACATTGTGAAGGACCAGCAAAGGTAACATTTAAATTCTTTTATGTATTTACCCTTCTAAAAAGCATATTTGCATCTCAAAAGGAATCTTCACGTCTTTACTTCAAATGAATGTCATTTTAGTCACTTCGGATAGCCACTAGACACAAAACGTGAAGTTAGGAAGAACTGATATCATTTCTGTAGTCACTGGAGCTACCTTCTTCTTTCTCTCCCGTTTCCTCCTCTTGCCCTTCCTCCTAGAGTGGGCTTTGAATTCAGGGGCAGATTCTTACTGAGCCTGTGGGAATGGGTGACCAAGGGTGTCGGGTCATTACTCAAACCAGTTGATGAACAAAGGAGGGATTGATTAAAAGCCACCGGTTTAGCAAGAGAAAGAGAACGTGTGTGCACCAAAAGACACGTACAAGAATGTTCATAACAGCCCTATTCATAAAGTCAAAATGTCTAATAACAGTAGACCAGAATAAATTGTAGTATATTCATAAAATGGAATATTACAGAATGATAAAAAAAGAACATCTTACTATAACATGCACCTCCATGTAAGAATTCTACAGGCAAAATAATGAGCAGAAAAAAAACAGAGTTGAGGGCATGTACTGCATGATTTCATTTATATGAAGTTCAAAAATAGGCAAAACTAGTCTGCAATGGTAGAAGTTAGAAGAGGGGTTGCCTCTGAAGAAGAAGAGTTGACCAAGAATGGGCACAAGGGAGACTTCCGGGTGCTACAAAGCCTTTTCGTGTTGATCTGGGAGCTTACACCACCAATTCACTAGGCTGGACTCTTAAGATCTGTGCAATGTATTGTTTTGTGTTTTCATTTGTTTTGTTTTAGTTTTGCTTTTTTGAGACAGGGTCTCACTCTGTAGTCCAGGCTGGAGTACAGTGGCATGATCACAGCTCACTGCAGCCTCAAACTCCTGGGCTCAAGGGATCCTCCCACCTCAGCCTCCTGAGTAGCTGGGTCCACAGGCATGTGCATGTCCACCTAATTTGAAATTTTTTTGTAGAGACAAGGTCTCCCTACATTGCCCAGGTTTGCCTTGAACTCCTGGGCTCAAGCGATCCTCTCACCTTGGCCTTCCAAAGTGTTGGGATTATAGGCGTGAGCCACTGCACCCAGCCAATTTACTGTATTTTTGTTATACCTCAATAAAGAAAAAATTTAAAGCTACAAAAAAAACCTAGTTCTAATTTTACCCCCAAATTTCACACTTCTGGGCCCTTCTCTCTTTCTCTTCCACATCTTTCATAAAACGGAAGCCCATGTTGGCCCCATCAGTCAACTTCCCTGATTGGCTCCCTGCTGGCTTCCCAGGTACTTTTTCTAGATCACATAACAAAAATAGAACCTGCCTTCTCATCACTTCCTCCCCGTGTGACTTCACAGAAGGCTCCAGGCTGTGCTGTTCGCAGCTCACGAGCCCCTCTGAGCTCTAAGCCTGCTCTGTCTCGAGTGCTGTGTTCTCTGACCACTAATGCCTCTGCCTTCTCCGTGGTCCATTTCCTCACACCCAGAGTCAGGTGTGCAGAGCTGTCTGTAGTTTGTAGTTTAATGCTTCTGTCCCATATTTGGGTCTCTCCAGGAAAGGTCTGAATGTCGTGAGGTATCATTGAACCGTTGTCACAATAATTCTGCCTAACAAGGCACCCCAAAAGTCAGTGTCTTCAAATAGCAGCCATTATTAGTTCTCAAGGTTACAGGTCAGTGTGTGACCCTTTTGCCCTGGGCCTTTCTCTGTTGTTCTCACCTGAGTTCATATGGGACTCATTGGTCAACCAGAGGAGTGCTGCTCCAGGATGGTCTTGCCCACATGTATGGTGGTCAGCTGGCTGTTTTGGGGGGGATGGCATGACTGGGGCACAAGTCTCTCAGGCTAGTTTGTCTGGGTATCATCACTTGGTGCTGGCTAAGGGTCTGAGAGAAAGAGGAGAGTGTTCAAGCCTATGGAGGCCAGGCTTGGAACTGGCAAACCATCCTTTCCACCACATTCTATGGCTAATTCAAGTCATAGAGCAGATTCATCTGGTGGGGAAACAGAGTCTATTTCTGGATTGGAAGAATCACAAAATCACATTGCAAAGAGTGTGCATACAAGGAGGAATGGGAAATCAGGACTATTTATTTTTCTATAATTAATCTACTACCTGTGGCAGGGGCGCCAAGACAATGGTGTTGAGAATCAGGTCTTTTCCCCTCCACAACCTGTCTATGTAGAAAGCAGCATTTATCCAGGCCTCCTAGGCTGCAGCCCCTGATACTGACCCTACAAACCAGTCAAATGTGTTCTCCAGTCGTCTTCCATGCTTTATTCCTTTGGGGCTCAGCAGGCTGTTTTCATCTTGCCTGGTGAAACAAATGTGTGGCAGTGTGGGAGAGCTCATAAGGAACAGTCTGAAATGTGGATTCTTGTTAAGTGTTATGTGACAGAGGAGAAAGAAGAGCGGGGCTAGACATAAATGTGGTCTTCCCTGGTGCTCTTCTGGGGAATTTGACCTAAAACACTCCTCCTGTGAGCAGAAACATTTAAGATAGGAGACAGCTGTAATGTTTAAATACCCTAGGTGATTTCTTTGTATAAGTAAGGTTGACTACCATTGTTATAGGGGAAGTTCTCAGATTTTGGCTTATGTCAGAATCACCTGGAAAGCTTGATAAAACAGATTACTGGGCTCCACCCCTAAAGTGTCAAATTCAACAGGGCTGGAATGGGACTGAGATTTTGCATTTCTCACAGTTTCCCAGAAGATGATTATGCTGCATGTCTAGAGCAATATTTCAAGAACCACTGCTTTAGGCCAGTGCTTTTCAAACTAATATGCACAACCACCACAGGAGGTCTTTTAAAATGTGGGGTCTGATTTAGCAGATTTAGGATGACTGAGAGTCTGCATTGCCAACAAGGGTCCAGGAAATGCTGATGCTCCTGGTGGGAAGACCCTACTCTGAGTACCAAGTTTCTAGATTTTGCTCCCCCCATCATTTTATTTTGCCTGTGTGGATTGGGTGTTTTAGCATTCTGCTGGCTAGGTCCTCAGGTGGGGGTTGATGGAGAGGAGCAATAATCCATTAGGATGTTTGACAGGCAGTAGTGAGCATCAGATGGCTTTTTTGGGACTAGAGGCAGAGCTGGGTAGGAGATTGCCTACTCTAAGTGCAAGAAGGACATTTTCTTGATTAAATGTAAACCTTAGCTGCCAAGAAGAAAAACGTAGCTGATGAAAGATGCACATATCAAAGTAAATGGACTTAAGAGTACTTCTCTGTAATAAAGATATTACTGTTTGGACTTGTTTGCAAAATAAAAATTTCTGGCCAGGAAGTAACACTAAGATATGAACAAAATTCCATAATTAAGTGGAATGAAGTCAGTCAAGAAAAAACAACATGAGCCATCTTCCTCAACTACAGTGGCCCAGCATTACACACCGATATTACAGTTGGTGCTAGCAATTCAACTTCCAAACTTTTATCAAGAGTAAAAATCATCCAGTGATGAAGAAATAATAAAGAAAGGTGTAAATACAGTGGCAAATGTTGCATTTTCAATCTTAAGAAGAATAATTTCCAAAATAAAATCAAGCACACTTTACCAGAATTAGACCTTATGCAATACAATTGCTAACCACCCTTTTTATTTTTATTTTTTACTTTTAGGAGACAGGGTCTTACTCTGTTGCCTAGGCTGGAGTGCAGTGGCGTGATCTCAGCTCACTTCAACCTCCACCTCCCATGCTTAAGTGATCCTCCTACCTCAGCCCCCCTGAGTAGCTGGGAATACAGGCATGTACCACCATGCCCAGCTAACTTTTTGTGTATTTTGTAGAGATAGGGTCTCGTCATGTTGCCCAGGCTGGTCTTGAACTCCTGAGCTCAAGTGATCTGCCTGCCTCGGCCTCCCAAAGAGCTGGGATTACAGGCGTGAGCCACCAGGCCTGGCCTTAACCACTCTTTTTAAACTCTTTGTACTTTCCTATTGTCCCTTCCAGCCCTGATGATGAAATATTTGATTAATGTTTTTATATGTTATGTCACATGAGTGGTGGCCACTTGCTGAAGCTTCCAGGAAGCCTTTTAGAAGTGGAGAGACCCAGCTGGCATGTACCTTTTACCTTTTGCACTTCTCATTCTTCTTCCTGCCTGGAACATGGCAGAGGTGAAGCAGCTATCTTATGGCCTTGAAGTGTTGAACCTGAGGGAAAAGGCCACTTACCAAGGTAGAAGGAGCCTGGGACAATGATGATGTTCTGGTTTTGCAGAATCAGCCCAGGGTAGCTGAACTCCATTCTTCTTGTGACAAAAAAATAAACCCTTATTTAGTTAGACCACCGTGGTCCAGTTTCTTTCTTTTTTTTTTTTTTTTTTTTTTGGCCTACAATAGTCCCAACTGTTATAACCACTTGCTTCTTAAAAGTAGCTCTGTTACTGGCTGTAGTTAGAGCAGTAATTCTGCAAGCGGCAGAATCATCTGGAGGGGTTGTTAAAATACAGGTTTCTGAGTCCCAACCTCAGAGATTCTGATTCAGTAAATCTGGGGAGGGGCCTGATAATTTGCATTTTTAACAAGTTCCCTGGTGATGCCCATGCTGCCTTCTGGGAACCACACTTTAAGAGCCCACTAATATAAATGTACAGGAAAGGAAAAAAAAAAAACAAAAAAAACCAGTGTGTTGTGGTATCAATGTATCCCTTCCACAGGCAAGGGCTTGGAATGGGTGGTGATACTTCAATGTCCATTTCTTGAATCCCCTAATTCTGCGAACCTGTTTACACTTGCCCGAAGACATAAATATTATCTACCTTTAACTATTAGTTTCAAGAGATTCAAACTCTCCAAATGATTGGGTTAATATTTTCAAGGCAACCTAGGTATTCCATCACTGGGTAGGAACAATTAATTATTGAGTCAAATTGTTTCATGAACACTTATCTTTCCTTGAAGGTACTAGGGTTTTTCTTGGGATCCAGTACACATATGTAGTAAGTTTTAGGCATCTAAATGCCCAGGCAGAGGTTTGTTGCAGGGGCAGTGCCCTCATGGAGAATCTCTGCTAGGGCAGTGCAGAAGGAAAATGTGGGGTCAGAGCCCCCCCACAGAGTCCCTATGGGGGCTCCATCTAGTGGAGTTGTGACTTCCTTTTGCTGCCTCTGCCTGCCAGGACGACTCCTCTCCAAAGTTTGTTTGAGGGAAAAACTTTTTTCTTCTCTAATAGCAATGAGTTTGGAAGAAACTCAAGGTGACATTGTCTTACCATTCCTCTTTTAAAGACTCTCTTTCACATCGTCTACTAATAATTGCTAACTTTTCAAAGGAGCCAGGGGAGATTAATACTCTGCAAAAGTGGATTTATAGCCAGCCACCTCTGAGAACATGGCCTGAGTCACTCTCCCTGACTCATGCTCACTCCAGAATATTAATGATAAAACTCTTCTTTTTAAACACAGAAAATTTATGAGCAAACTTCAAGGTCCTCCTTCCAAGTTTAGCAATTAATCTTGAAGCCAGATAGGAAAAGCAAATGAAGGCTATTTGTAGAGCAGCACAAAGGGATGCCCCAAATTTGGTTTTTCAGGCTGTCTACAGGTTGTGACTCCATTGACCCTTTGTCCTTCATGCTTCCTGCATTCTCCCAATTTGGGATAAGGCAGAATCTTCCCCCAGTTATAAGGCCTAAGTGGTTTAAAATATAAGCTACTTTTGAGAATCCACAGAACAGAATGCTAAGTATTAAAATAATAATAATACATTTATTGGGCATATGTCCCTGTTTTAATGACTGAATCTTGAATTAAAAAAATTTTTTTCATTTTTAATTTTTAAAATTCTATTATATTTTATTTTAAGTTCCAGGATACATGTGCAGGGCATGCAGCTTTGTTGCTAATATGGTTTGGCTCTGTGTCCCAATCCAAATCTCATCTTGTAGCTCCCATAATTTCCATGTGTTGTGTGAGGGACCTGATGGGAGATGATCAAATCATGGGGGTGGGTCTTTCTTGTGCTGTTCTTGCAATTGTGAATGGGTCTCACAAGATCTGATGGTTTTAAAAACAGGAGTTTCCCTGCACAAGCTCTCTTTTTTGCCTGCTGCCATCCATGTAAGATGTAACTTGCTCCTACTTGCCTTCCATCGTGATTGCGAGGCCTCCCCACCATGTGGAAATGTAAGTCCAATAAACCTCTTTCCTTTATAAATTACCCAGTCTCAGGTATATCTTTATCAACAACATGAAAATGGACTAATACAATAAATTGGTACCAGGAGTGGGGTGCAGCTGAAAAGATACCTGAAAATGTGGAAGCAACTTTGGAACTGGGTAATAGGCAGAGGTTGGAACAGTTTGGAGAGCTCAGAAGAAGACAGGAAAATCTGGAAAAGTTTGAAATTTCCTAGAGACTTGTTGAATGGCTTTGCCCAAAATGCTAATAGCAATATGGACAATAAAGTCCAGGCTGAAATGGTCTCAGATGGAAATGAGGAATTTGTTGGAAACTGGAGCAAAGGTGAGTCTGGTTATGTTTTAGCAAAGAGACTGGTGTCATTTTGCCCCTGCCCTAGAGATTTATGGAACTTTGAGGTTGAGAGAGATGATTTAGGGTATCTGGCAGAAGAAATTTCTAAGCAGCAAAGCATTCAAGAGGTGATTGGGTGCTGTGAAAGGAATTCAGTTTTAAAAGGGAAACAGAGCATAAAAGTTTGGAAAAATTGCAGCCTGACAATGCATTGAAAAAGAAAATCCCATTTTCTGAGAAGAAATTCAATCCTGCTGCAGAAATTTGCATAAGTAATGAGGAGCCGAATGTTAATCCCCAAGACAATGGGGAAAATGTCTCCAGGGCATGTCAGAGGGCTTCATGGCAGCCCCTCCCATCACAAGCCCAGAGGCCTAGGAGGAAAAAGTGGTTTTGTGGGCCCGGCCCACGGTCCCCATGCTGTGTCCAGCGTAGGGACTTGGTGCCCTGCATTCTGGTTGCTCCAGCCATGGCTGAAAGGAGCCAATGTAGAAGTTGGGCTGTGGTTTCAGAGGGTGCAAGCCCCAAGCCTTGGGAGCTTCCATGTGGTATTGAGCCTGTGAGTGCACAGAAGTCAAGAACTGGGGTTTGGGAACCTCTGCCTGGATTTCAGAGGATGTATGGAAATGCCTGGATGCCCAGGGAGAAGTTTGCTGCAGGGGCAGTGCCCTCATGGAGAACCTCTGCTAGGGAAGTGCAGAAGGGAAATGTGGGGTCAGATCCCCAACATAGAGTCCTTATGGGGGCTCTGCCTAGTGAAGCTGTGAGAAAAGGGCCACCATCCTCCAGACCCTGGAATGGTAGATCCACAGACAGCTTGCACCGTGCACCTAGAAAAGTTGCAGACACTCAATGCCAGCCTGTGAAGGCAGCTGGGAGGGAGCCTGTATCCTGCAAAGCTAAAGGAGTGGAGCTGCCCAAGACCATGGAAGCCCACTTCTTGCATCAGCATGACCTGGATGTGAGACATGGAGTCAAAGGAGATCATTTGGAGCTTTAACATTGACTGCCCTGCTGGATTTTGAACTTGCATGGGGACTGTAGCCCCTTTGTTTTGACCAATTTCTTCCATTGGGAATGGCTGTATTTACCCAATGCCTGTACCCCCATTGTATCTAGGAAGTAACTAGCTTGCTTTTGGTTTTACAGGCTCATAGGCAGAAGGGACTTGCCTTGTGTCAGATGAGACTTTGGACTGTGGACTTTTGAGTTAATGCTGAAATGAGTTAAGACTTTGGGGGACTGTTGGGAAGGCATGACTGGTTTTGAAACATGAGAACATGAGATTTGGGAGGGGCCGGGGCAGAATGATATGGTTTGGCTCTGTGTCCCAACCCAAATCTTATCTTGTAGCTCCCATAATTCCCATGTGTTGTGGGAGGGACCCAGTGGGAGATGATTGAATTATGGGGGCGGGTCTTTCCCATGCTTTTCTTGTGATAGGGAATGGGTCTCATGAGATCTGATGGTTTTAAAAACAGGAGTTTCCCTGCACAAGCTCTCTTTTTCCCTGTTGCCATCCACGTAAGGTGTGACTTGCTCCTCCGTGCCTTCAACTATGATTGTGAGGCCTCCCCAGCCATGTGGAACTATAATTCCAATAAGCCTCTTTCTTTTATAAATTGCCCCGTCTTGGGTATGTCTTTATCATCAGCATGAAAACAGACTAATACAGTTACATGTGTAAATGTGTGCCATGGTGGTTTGCTGTGCTTATCAACCTATCACCTCTGTATTCAGCCTTGCATGCATTAGCTATTTATCCTGATGATCTCCCTCGTCCCAGCCCCCTGACAGGCCCCAGTGTGTGTTGTTCCCCTCCCTGTATTCATGTGCTCTCATTGTTCAGCTCCCACTTATAAGTGAGAACATGCGATATTTGGTTTTCTGTTCCTGTGTTAGTTTGCTGAGGATAATGGCTTCCAGTTGCACCCATGTCCCTGCAAAGGACATGATCTCATTTCTTTTTGTGGCTGCTTAGTATTCCATGATGTATATGTACCACATTTTCTTTATCTCATCTGTCATTGATGGGCATTTGGGTTGATTCCCTGTCTTTGCTATTGTGAATGGTGCTGCAGTAAACATACGTGGGCATGTATCTTTATAATAGAATGATTCATATTCCTTTGGATGTATACCCAGTAATGGGATTGCTGGGTCAAATGGTATTTCTGGTACTAGGTCTTTGAGGAATCACCATACTGTCTTCTACAATGGTTGAACTAATTTACATTCCCACCAACAGTGTAAAAGCATTTCTTTTTCTCTGCAACTTTGCCAGCATCTGTTGTTTCTTGACTTTTTAATAATTGCCATTCTGACTGGCATGAGATGTTATCTCATTGTGGTTTTGATTTGTATTTCTCTAACGATAAGTGATGTTGAACTTTTTTTCATATGTTTGTTGGCCACATAAATGCCTTCTTCAAAGAAGTGTCTGTTAATGTCCTTTGCCCACTTTTTAATGCAGTTGTTTGTGTTTTTCTTGTAAATTTGTTTAAATTCCTTGTAGATTCTGGATATTAGGTGTTTGTCAGGTGGATAGATTGCAAAATTTTTCTCCCATTCTGTAGGTTGTCTTGAACCCTGAATTTTTAAGAGGTCATTTAGTCCTTTAGTCTACTGACATTTAGTGGTGGCCTCAAAAATTTTCCCATTTTACAGATGGGTAACCTGGGCAAAGAGAGGGACATAACTTTCCCTGTATCATAGCTACTAGTGGTGATGGCCAGTACTAGAAACCCAGCAGAAGCTCTTAACCACATAATGTACAAACCAATCTGATCCAAACCAAAAGAAAACAAACAAATAGAAAACAACTTGACTCAGGGATAAACTAGTCACAAGGAATTTTTTGATTGGTATTGTTTTGTTTTCATTCTCAGACCTTTAAAGGATGTTAAGGAAGCATATTTAAATAAGAAGGAATTTTTTTTAGGTTTCAAACGAATTCAGGGACTTCCAGCTTTTAAGCTGCAACAGGAGATATATATAGGGTTCATAACAATTATAACATGTCCAATTGTTATAATTTTATACTATATAATTACATATACATTTATACAATATATAATACACAATAATAAATATGAGATACATATTATATTGATTATAATGTGTTATATAATATATATTTAGCATATATTATATAAAGTGTTTGGAACAGCTTTATCAAGATGTACTTCAAATATTATAAAATATATTAAGGTGTGTAAGTCAATACTGTTTAGTATAGTCACAGAGTTGTGCAACCATCACCACTAATTGCCGAACATTTTCATTACCCCCAAAAGAAACTCCATACCCACTAACAGTCATTTGCTATCTCCCTTCTCTCCCCTCCGATTGCCTGGCAACTACTAATCTACTTGCTGTCTCTATGACGTTGCCTATTCTGGATATTGCATATAAATGGAATCATAAAATATAAGGTCTTTTGTGATGGGCTTCTTTCACTTAGCATGATGTTTTCAAGGTTCATTCATGTTTTAGAATGTATAAGCCAGTACTTCATTCCTTTTTATGGCCAAATGATAATCCGTATGGAGTATACCACATTTTGTGTATCTATTAATCAGTTGATGGACATTGGGGTTGTTTCCACTTTTTGGTGATTGTTACCTAGATGTGGAATTGCTGAGTCAAACAGTAATTCTAAGGCTGAGGTGGGAGAATTGCTTGAACCTAGGAGGCGGAGATTGCAGTGGGCTGAGATTGCGCCACTGCACTCCAGCCTGGGAAACAGAGTGAGACCCTGTCTCAAATACACACACACACACACACACACACACATACACACAAACAGTAACTCTATTTTTAACTTTTAAAGAACTGCCAGACTGTTACTTAGAAATGGCTACACCATTTTACAATACCATCAGCAATATATGACGGTTCCAATTCTCTACCCTCGCCAACGTTTGTTACTGTCTGTCTTTTATTTTTAATCATCCTAAGGGATACAAAGTGATATATCATTGCAATTTTAATTTATAATTGCATAGTGGCTAATGATGTTGAAGATATTTTCATGTGCTTATGAGCCATATGAATATCTTCTTTGGAAAAATGTTCATTCAGATCATTTCCCCGTTTGTTAATTGAGTTGTTTGTTATTTTCTTGTTGACTTTGAAGAGTTCTTCATATGGCAAGTGTTTTATCAGATATATGGCTTGCAAGTATTTTCTCCCATTCTGTGGTTTTCATTTTCACTTATTTCATGATGTTCTCTGACACACAAAAGTTTTTGATTTGTGCTTTTGGTGTCATACATATGAAACTATCACTTAATATAAGATCACGAATATTTATACCTAGGTTTTCTGCTAAGATTTTTATATTTTAGTTCTTACATTCAGATCTCTCCTACATTTTGAGTTAATTTTTGTGTATGATATGAGGTAGGGTCCAACTTTATTCTTTTGCATGAGGATATCCAGTCACCCCAGCACCAGACTGTTCTTTCCTCACTGAATTGTGTTGGCATCTTTGTCCAAAATCAATTGATTATAAACGTAAGGGTTTATTTCTAGGCTCTCAACTTTGTTCTATAGATCTATATAACTATCCTTATGCCAGTATAAAGTATTCAAGATGATTCCTGTAGCTACGTAGTAAGTTTTGAAATGAGGAAGTGTAAGTCTTCCAACTTTATTCCTCTTTTTCAGGACTATGTTTGCTATTCTGAGTTTACTACATTTCCATGTGAATTTGAGGATAAGTTTGTCAAATTCTGTAAGCAAGGCAGTTGAGATTTTGATAAGGCTTGGGTTTAATCTGTAAATTAATTTAGGGAGTGTTGCTATCTTAACAATATTGTCTTCCAATCCATGAACGTAAAATGACTTTCAATTTATTTAGATATTTTAAGAATTCTTTCAGTAAATTTTTTTAATAATCTTGCATTAGAGTTCTCCAGAGAAAGAGAACTAGAAGTATACATATATGTGTGTGTGTGTGTATATATATATATATTTATATATACATACCCCATATGTACCTATGAAAGAGAGAATAATCGATTATAAGGAATTCGCTCATGGAATTATGGAGGCTGAGAAGTTCCACGATTTTCAGTCAGCAAGCTGGAGAACCCAGGAGAACTGAAGTTTCAGTTTGAGTCCAAAAGCCAGAAAAGACGAGCTCAAGCAGTCAGGCAGGAATTTCCTTTTACTCAGCTTTTTTGTTCTGTTGAGGTCTTCAGCTGATGCGTTGAAACCAACACACATTAGAGAGAGCAATCTGCTTTACTCTGCCTACTGGTTCAAATGTTGATTTCCTCCAGAGACACTCTCACAAACATGCCTAGACATGCCTAGAGTAACGCTTGAACAAATGTCTGGGTAGCCCAAGTCCTAGTCCAGAGGACATAAAAAATAAATGACCATACACTTCTTTGCTTACATTTTTTCCTAAGTATTTTATTCTTTTTAATGTTATTATAAATAAAATGTCTTTCTTAATTCCATTTTTGGGTTGTTCATTGCTAGTGTACAAAAGGAGAACTGATTTTTGAATTTTGATATTTTATCCTGTAGTCTTGCTGAATTCACTTATTAGTTATAATAGCTTTTTGTGTGTATGCGTGGATTTTTTAGGATTTTCTATATGCAAGATCATGCCATCTGCAAATAGAGATGATTTTACTTCTTCCTTGCAAATCTGGATGTCATTTACTTATTTCCTTTTTTCTTACTTCTTTTTGCTTAATTGCCCTGGCTAGAAGCTCCAGTATAATGTTTAATAGAAATGGTAAGAGTGGCCCTCCTTTTCTTGTTCCTGGTTTAGTGGGGAATCTTTTCAATTTTGTGTAGTATGATGTTAGCTGTGAATTTTGTGTATTGACTTTTATTAGTTAAGAAAATTTCCTTCTTTACTATTTGTTATCATGAAAAGGTACTGAATTTTGTCAAATGTTTATCATGTGTTTATGGGGATGATCATGTTTATGGAGTAATTTTCGAAATGGGAAATAAATGAAATGGACGGATAGAAAAGGGTGTTCTCAACCCAAATGCCCATCAATCAACGAGCGGATAAAAAACTGGTATAGGCTGGGCACCATGGTTCATGCCTGTAATCCCAGCACTTTGGGAGGCCGAGGCGGGTGGATCACCTGAAGGTTAGGAGTTCAAGATCAGCCTGGCCAACATGGTGAAACCCCATCTCTGTTTAAAATATAAAAAATTAGCCAGGTGTGGTGGCAGGTGCCTGTAATCCCAGCTACTCGGGAGACTGAGAAAGAAGAATTGCTTGAACCCAGGAGGCGGAGGTTGCAGTGAGCTGAGATCTCACCATTGCACTCCATCCTGGGCAACAAGAGTGAAATTTCGTCCCAAAAAAACAAAAAACAAACAAACAAACAAACAAACAAAAAAAACCCCCAAAAAACCAGGCTGGGCTTGGTGGCTCACGCCTGTAATCTCAGCACTTTGGGAGGCTGAGGCGGGCAGATCACCTGAAGATGAGGAGTTCAAGACCAGCCTGGCCAACATGGTGAAACCTCGTCTTTACTAAAAATACAAAAATTAGCCGGATGTGGTGGCAGGCACCTGTAATCCCAGCTACTCGGGAGGCTGAGGCAGGAGAATCACTTGAACCCGGTGGGTGGAGGTTGCAGTGAGCTGAGATCACACCATTGCACTCCAGCCTGGGGAACAAGAGAGAAACTTCATCTCAAAAAACAAAACAAAACAAAAAATCCCAGTATATATATATATATATATATATATATATATATATATATAAATAAAATACCCAGTATATATATATATAATACCCAGTATATATATATATATATATAATACCCAGTATATACATATATATAAAATGGAATACTACTCAGCCATAAAAAGGAATGAATTAATGGCATTTGCAGCAACCTGGATGACACTGGAGACTATTATTCTAAGTGAAGTAACTCAGGAATAGAAAACCAAACATTGCTATGTTCTCACTGAGATGTGGGAGCTAAACTACGAGGATGCAAAGGCATAAGAATGATACAATGGGCCAGGTACAGTGGCTTATGTCTGTAATCCCAGCATTTTGGGAGGCTGAGGCAGGTAGATCAGCTAAGGTCAGGAGTTCAAGACCAGCCTGGCCAACATGGTAAAAACCCTGTCTCTACTGAAAATACAAAAATTAACCCAGAGTGGTGGCACATGCCTGTAGTCCCAGCTACTCAGGAGGCTGAGGCAGGAGAATCATTTGAACCTGGGAGGCAGAGGTTGCAGTGAGCTGAGATTGCATCACTGCACTCCAGCGTGGGTGACAGAGTGAGACTCTGTCTCAAAGCAAACAAACAAAAAATCAAAGTAAAGAATGATACAATGGACTTTGGAGACTTTAGCAGAAGGGTGGGAGGGGGATGAGGGATAAAAGGCTACAAATAGGGTACAGTGTATACCCTATTTGTATAGGTGTCAGGTGATGGGTGCGCCAGGAGCTCACAAATAACCACTAAAGAACTTACTCATGTAACCAAATACCACCTGTACCCCAATAACCTATGGGAAAAAAATGTAAAAAAAAAAAAGAAAGAAAGGAAGAAAAGAGTGTTCTTAGGGAGCCCATCTGATCAAGAATTTGTCTGAGGCCAGGTGCGATGGCTCACGCCTGTAATCCCAACACTTTGGGAGGCCAAGGCAGGTAGGTCACGAGGTCAGGAGATCGAGACCATCTTGGCCAACATGGTGAGACCCATCTCTACTAAAATACAAAAATTAGCTGGGTGTAGTGGTGTGTGCCTGTAATCCCAGCTATTTGGGAGGCTGAGGCAGGGGAATCGCTTGAACCCAGGAGGCGGAGGTTGCAGTGAGCTGAGATCATGCCACTGCACTCCAGCCTGGCGACAGAGCGAAATTCCATCTCAAAAAAAAAAAAAAAAAGAATTTGTCTGATTATGTGATTTGATCAAAAATATGTTAATAGATGACAGGATATTAAAATATCTTTCTTCTAAGCCTCAAGTCCATAGGCTGGGTGAGAACTATTTTGTTTTATTTTATTTTTGTAATAAAATTTTGGTTAACCAATGTTTCTCAATGCCAAACAAAAGTAACTGCATTAATCTGTTTATTAAATAGCTTCAAAATTTTGGATAACATCTCACCTTGTTTTATGGTTTTCAAGTTTTTCTTCAAAGCAAAATAAGGCAGGCTTTATAAATTCCTGGGCTGTTTTCTTTGACCACATCAGAGTCTGGTTTCTAAGTTCCTAATGGTTTCAATCAAGGTCTCATTCTCCTTAAATTGTCGTTTCTCTGTTAAGAGGGTTGTAATTTCCTCCACATTTATTTGAAATTGAATGGTCAATTAAAATACACACTAACCCTTAAATCGATTGGACTTCTAAGAGATTTTTCAAAAGGTATTTAGGGGGATATTAAAATAAATGATGCTTGAATGTTTAAAAGCCCCACAGTTCTATTAAGGCCCACTCTAATTTAGGCAAAACCCATGCAATATGCAAAGAGCTATAAAGAATGGAGCAGAGCAGTGAGGGGATCTGTGTTCTTCACTGAAAGGAAGGGATGGGCAGAAATAGCAAAGGCAGAGAGGTGGAGATTAATGGAGACAAAGAGAAGGATGGTGGCTTCCAATCTCACACCTTAGCATCTTCTTAGAATAGGATATATATATAACACCCACGAAGAGAAGCTTGACACCAGGCCCTGGGGAAACAGCCATATAACAAGGTACCCTGTACCCCAAAATGACAGAGAACTGTCAGAGCCACCTTCTTTCCAGGGACTACACAAATCTGAACAATGATCATGCAAGTTGACCAAATAACAGTGACATCAAATTCTATGCTGTGTACAACTTCCTGGGCCATTTTGGGAGCTGAGGGGTGGGCAGCAACAAATCATACTCACTGAGATTGAATCTTCCTCCACCTAAGTAAAACAAGGAGTTGGAGTCAGCTACAATTTGACTTTTTTTCTTTTGAAGAATAAATCATGGTGCCATATTTTTAATCATGAAACTTTTTTGGAAGCAGAAGGAAGCTGACAACTTAAGTTAAAAATCTTCCTTCCCTTTGATCACTGCATTCCCTTACTCTTAGTAAAGAGTCAAAACCAAGCAGACATGAATAAGTCATATACTTTGTGGTTAGAATAAAAACAGATGATGGAGGCAGGTCCACAGTGATAGAAATTCTCTCACTTACATTTAACAGGAACCTTCTGGATTGCATGCTTTAAGAATAGAGGCATCGTGGAAAGACAGAGCGCAGAACCCAGGGGCCGATGAGAAGGCACTCTACCTTGTCAGAGGGGTGTAGGGTAGGGCTAAGAGAACAGCTGTGTTCAATCCTAGCATCACAGCTTACCACCTGTGTGATCTTAGGATGCTATTTATCCTCTCTGTACTTCAATCCCATCATTTGTAAATGGTGATAGTAACAGAATATCTCATAATGTTTTGGAGATGATCAAATGAGGTAAGATATTCATAGCACTTAGAACAGTGTCTTGCCCAGAATTAGTACTTGAACATTAATATCATCATCATCATCATCATCATCATCATCATCATCATCATCACTTGTGTCTATGTCAGGTGACCATGGTTCTCATTCTGATTTTAGCACTTCCTTTTGCACAACAAAAAGGACTAGATCACTAGGATAAGATCAGCTATTTCCAAACATGTTTTTAGCAGCAGAAATCATTTTCTTCTACTGCTAAAACACAAACTCCAAGAGAAGCTAAGCATATATGTACACATTGATTTTTAAAATTCTAGTTCCATAAATCACCAAACAAAATAAACTTGTGAGCTCACATAACAAAATAGTCCAGGGGAGATCAGCTTCAAGAACAGTTGAATATCAGGTTGAAAGCCGTTAGGATCAACTTTTTTTTCTGTCTCTTCTCAGATCTACTTCCTCTCTTTCCACTCCATTCCTAGGATTCTCTGCCACTTTTCCTATGGTTGCTAGCAGCTCTCAAAGTACTATACTTCTAAATTCCAATCTAGTGAAAAAGGGAGAACATTGTTTTCCCAGAACTCCCTGGGAATGTCCTGATACTCACTTTGATTGACCTGACGTGGACTACATGTCCAGCCCTACACCAATCACAATGGCAAGAAGAATGTGTTGCACTGATGGGCACCTTGGGTCAGTTCCACCCCTGAGGCTGGGAAGAAATCCTCCCTCTGATGCCAGAGAGAGAGAATACTGTGTCTCTAGAAGGCTTGCTTTCACCGTACTTCCTTGGAATCCCTTCTCAAAACCTGAGTGTTCCTAGTTTGAAACCCACTGAACAAGGGGATTGCTAACATTTGGCAAGTTTCCAAGATTGCATATCCTCTCAAGGCAATTACTGTGGAAGAGGTCAGGGACCTGAGCAGCCCCCTGAGGGAGGTTACTTTGAGTCATTCTCAAATCATAGCATGCAGACATCCACCCACTCTACTGTCTTGTGAGGCATGGCCTTGGCTCTGTGCACCCACAGCAGTGCCAACTCTCATAGACGTGTATCCAGTGGTGGGTAGGAGAGTCCTTTGGGTTGAATTGTACATTATATTATGTGTAATGCACCTCCTGTTCCCATTATGTATTGCAGTGGAACCAACATCTTCAAAACACAGTAGCTTAAATCAATAACAATTTATTAGTATCTCTCACAGTTCTGGGGTCCACTAGGCTCCTCTGGGCATTTCTGGCTTTGGGCTCTCTGTGATTACAGTTGAGCAGTAGCTAGGGCTTGTGCCATCTTGAAGGTTTTGTCACTCCCATGTATGATGCCTGAATAGCTAAGGCTTGTTGGTCATCTCTCTCTCTCTTAGTGGCCTCTCCACCTAGTATGTCCAGCAGGGCAGCCTCGGGACAGTAAAATTTCTTACAGGGAGGCTGAATATACAAAGAGTATGTGTTCCAGGAGAACAAGGAAAACGCTACATGACTTTTTTCAGACCCAGCCTTGGAAATTATAGTGTCACTTCTGCTGCACTTTGTTATTGATCAAGGCAGTAACAAAGCCCACCCAGGTTCAAGAGGTGGGAACATAGACCCTACTCTCAGGGGGAGAAGTATCAAAGAACGTGCAGTGCTCTTAAAACCATCCTACTTCTAGGCCATGTGCAATGGCTCATGCCTGTAATCCCAGAACTTTGGGAGGTCGAAGCAAGTGGATCATGAGGTCAAGAGATCGAGACCATCCTGGCCAACATGGTGAAACCCCATCTCTACTAAAAATACAAAAATTAGCTGGATGTTGTGGCACAAGCCTGTAGTCCCAGCTACTCGGGAGGCTAAGGCAGGAGAATCACTTGAACCCGGGAGGCGGAAGTTGCAGTGAGCTGAGATCGCACCACTGCACTCCAGCCTGGTGACAGAGTGAGTCTCTGTCTTCAAAAATGAAACAAAACAAAAAAAACAAATAAAAATAAACCACACACAAAAAAACCCATCCTACCTCTTGAGGATGGCTTTGGGTCAACCTACTAAACAATGTGTACCTTCCAGGCCTCTGACAAACCATGTCACACTTCTCCATTTGAAACCACATTTTAGAGATTATCCTTGTCCATGCTGTTCTGATTCTGTCCTGCTCTTGATGGAAATAAGTTATTCAAGAGGAAATAAGTTATTCAAGAGGCAAGATTATCAGGGCATAGCAAGAAAAGTGGTTTCTTAAACAATTGTGTGCTGGAAAAGAAGCTTAGACGTTATGCGCAAAAGCAATAGCCTCCATCTGGGCACATTGACCAATATTAGGAAGAGCAGTAATCCTTTTTAACACTTGTGAAAATATTACAACACCTCACCCTGGTGCAGCTTAGGCTTTTACTAAGAAATACCACTAGAATCGAGAAAGACATTATCTTTATCATGTGCTTATTAAAAGCAGTGAGGCACCTCGAAGGAGCTGTGATACAACCTGAGGTTACTACCTGGAGTTTGAGCATCTTCAGGAGAAAGATGGTGCTGTTTTCAAGGTGAGCTCCAGCATTAACTGCGAACCTTAGCCTGGCTTTATATACAAGGTAAAGGGGGAAATACACAAACATCTGAGTGCACAAAAGCTCAATGCTCTGCTGTTTATGGCTACCCCATCCTTACAGTGATTATTAAGCCTGTGAGTAAAATCAGAAGGCAGGGAGAAAGCAAAATGAGAATGTTTCTACATGGCGTTCCAGAAGAAGTGGATTATGAAATCTCGATTCTCACATATTTTCAAGAGTGTTTAAGAAAGCATGGCATGGGTATAAGTGTGAAGGTATTGTCAAAACATGCAAATTATGCCTTCATTTTAATTTCTGGCACCAATTCCAGGCCTAATCCCTTTCATTAGACCTTAAATGCTTTCAAAGTAGTGGAAGGATGAAATTCAGCATTTTGGAATTGGCTCGGGACTAGGAGCTAAGTTTTGCTGAACAAAGAACACGCTGACTATAAAGTCAGTGAAGATGGCCTTCAGCCTTCTACTCCTTAGTGTGCTAACATTTGTGCCTGAAAAATCTATTCTCTTCCTAGTGACTGGCAGATGTCCAGATGGGCTGGACAGTTTTCTTCAGGGCTAAAGTGTTACTTTCATACACTAGGAAGCATATAGACTTCAGCATGAGAAGATGTGAGCTTTAGAATAAGGAAACAATGGTACATAATGGCAGAAATTTTGCCAAGAGGCTGCTGGAGGTAGCATCAAGCAATTGGATCAAATGACTGGCCTGTGGGCTGTCACAGGCAGTAGAACAGCTTCAAAGCTCATTACTGCCTCAGCTTTCTGAGGCTCACATGGTGTAAAGGAACTGAAGGTGTGGAGGAGTTCGTATAAATAGACCAGCTTGGAAAGGGGGGATTCAAACTTGTAACTTCAGATAAGCCTTTGGGACCAGCAAGGTACTGATGTTTGTGGGCATGTACCCAGCTGTTTCCTGTGTGATGAGTTTATCCCCAACAAATACACCAGCTGGTGAAGTTTTATTTCCTTGTTGACTTTTTGCTGCTATCTAGAGAGTCCTGGTAACTGTAAACAAAGCTTTAGAACACTAATAAAGTGTCAGGCGCCAATGCAGTGGACTCTGAGCAGGTACTAAAATCCAGGAGCCTGTGGATAGGCACATGGCATGGGGGGGCCCCAGCCACACAGGATGATGGGGAGTAGGAGGAGGCCAGGAGCAGGAAGGTGGGATGAGAAAAGGGATCTGATTGCTGAAGTCCTTCGTTCATTGCCCAAGGCCCAGGCACTTGTAGTAGATGCTGGTGGATGAGCAGGGGCTCTAGCCTCCAGCTGCTGTATTGACGGCTAAAAGCTAACAGAGGTCCTCTTCCCTAAGTATCACCCTAAGTTAATGCCCAGAAAGTTACACTCTCTAAACGGTTTTATCAGGAGAAGTCTATGGCAATGACTGGCTGATACAGAAGTACAAAAGGCGAACCACCTTGTCTTAATGATGAGGACCATCATGTCACTGTTGTAATTTATGCTCCAGATCCTCTCTCATATCAGGCCAGGTTTAGATTTTTCCTGAACATGCATCTTTGCTTGGCTTCTTACCCCAGTTGTCCTGTCTGCTTTTCTTCTTTTAGATGCTTCTTTTGAGAGTCTTTCCTCAAGAGGACTGAAGCCATGTGTGCCTGATTTTCCCTGTCTTGGGTTCTGCTTCTGGGGAACCCAACCTAAGACAGCATTGAGAGTTTTAGGCCCCATTGCCATGGTTCAGTCTGGCGGGATGAAGGCAGGGCATTGAAGCAGAAAGTCCCTAGAGATGTGTATTTCGGGCAAATTCTCCATGTGTCTCTGTGAAAAATGGCAGATAGAAGTTGGAGACATACTTTGAGGAGCAGGTGTCAGCTCCTGGGGAAAATGAGTTGGCAGAGGATGGGTGTCAGGGGCTCAACTAGGAAAGTACTAGAGCACTCAGTAAGAGAACCAAGGATAAATCCAGTGCTAGAGACTGGGGTCAGCAAAACCAGGTTAGGGAATGCTATGACTTGTAGGATACATGCAGAGTCAGGCTCATGTCTGACTCACTAAATCCTTGGTTGGTTTGTGGCAAGGGCTGGCCACATAAATCTGGGCAAGTTAATCTTCAGATCTAAACTTCCATTTCTTCATCTGTAAAGTGGCATATAGCATGCATTCAATACATAGTAAATATTTTATTATATAAATATTATTCTAAGCCACAGTGGTTAATGAAACTTTTTGCCTGATAAAAGGTACACCTGGCTTTCTAGACAAGGCCCACCTATAAATCCAGACTTGGAAAGCAAAGAAATGCAAAGCTATAAGATACAAAGTAGAGGCTGAAATAATGGCTCAACCAACTGGAAAGCCCATGATGTTGCTTGTATGGTCACCTGTGGTCTTGCATCTTAAAGGCCAGAATCCCAGAGTTGCCTTCTTGTATATTCAGAGCCAGTCTTAAGAGAAGTAAGCAACTGCATTGAGAGAGAGAGAGAGGCCAGGAATCCTCCAGATTTGGAATTGGGCCATTATTAATCTGGAATTGGACCCAAGAGGGTATGCTCCGGACAGAAAGTTGGCCAGTCAATAATAATTGACCTGAAGTCTGAAGTTGCAGCAGTGTTTTTCTAGCTTGGCAGACACTACATTCACAATGCCAGGTTCCTAGTGCCCAAATCAAACTGGAATTTCCCAATGATAAAAGCAGCAGGAATCCTTAACCACTTAAATATTCTTTCCCTAGAACTACTTTTTTTTTTTTTTTGGCATTATCACACTTTTACTTGTACAGTATATATACTTAGGTAAATGACCAAAATAGCCTTACAAATAGTGGGATTATGGGTGATTTTCATTTACTTCAAATTTTTTTAAATAGAGAACATACTTTTATGGAATAATCCTGTTTGTTTGTTGTTTTTAAGTTCAGGGCTACTTGTGTAGGTTTGTTATATGGGTAAACTTGTGTCACAGAAGTTTGTTGTATAGATTACTTCATCACCCAGGTATTAAACCTAGTACCCGTTAGTTATTTTTCCTGATCCTCTCTCCTCTCCCACCCTCCACCTTCCAATAGGCCCCAGTGTCTGTTATTTCCCTCTTTGTGTCCATGTGTTCTCATTATTTAGCTCCCACTTATGAGAACATGCTGTATTTGGTTTTCTGTAGAACCACTTTCTACTCTCTTTTTACTCCTAGTACAGAGCTGTATGGTCCTCATCTTAGGAAAGGGTTCCCAGAAGCAGACCTTGAGATGAGAAATCACATGCAACTCAATTTATTGAGGAAAATTTTCAAGGTAGAACTGGGTGTAAAAAGCAGGAAAGAGAAGAGAAGAAGCCAAGCAGAGATTCAGCCTCAGCCTGATCCCACGGGGGAGCTTCAGAGTGAAAATTATACCTTAGATTTGTCCGAACTCTAAGGCAAAGGAGCTGGGCTTCCATTTACCCACACCAGTCAGTCATTGAATAAGGGCCATGATTGAGGGCATAAAATCCCAGGAACTTCTGTTTCACAGTAGCCACCCCAGTGGCCTAAGGGTGGTTCTCCATAGAGAATCACAGAGATGGATAATTAGAAACATAATTTATATGTAGGAGGTAAGAAAAGGCACACTGAAAAAGTAAAAGAAATTCAAGGTAACCTGAGTGGAACGTTGACAGATATGCTGCCACACTAAGGTTTCTCTTAAGGACATAGAAAAGGCTAATCATTTCTGCAGATATGCAGTTTATTCTACATGTGTTAATGTTATAAAATGGAGAGGGCATAGGATTAGTATTTAGAAAGTGTGAGTTTTAGTCCTAGCTTGAATTCATACAAACTTTGTGATCTTGCATGAATCACTCAACTTGCCTAGGCCCCAGTTTCTATATCTATAAAGTGGGTTTATTATTTTCCAGCTTTTTAACACAAATTGGTGTTTTCTGCTGACTCCACTGGCTTTTGATATGTGTTTTAAAATCTCAGACAAGATAGTAGATTTTTCAATTTTGTTTTGTAATTTTGTCAGCATTTTTCTTTTATATTTCAAGGCATAATCTTAGCCATTCAAATACAGTACTGGTTTTTTTTTTTTTGCTTTTTTTTGAGACGGTCTCACTCAGTCACCCAGGCTGGAGTGCAGGGGCGCGATCTCGGCTCACTGCAGGCTCCGCCTCCCGGGTTCACACCATTCTCCTGCCTCAGCCTCCCGAGTAGCTGGGATTACAGGTGCCCGCCACTACACCAGGCTACTTTTTTGTATTTTTAGTAGAGACGGGGTTTCACCATGTTAGCCAGGATGGTCTTGATCTCCTGACCTCGTGATCTGTCCTTCTTGGCCTCCCAAAGTGCTGGGATTACAGGCATGAGCCACCGCGCCCGGCCAGGACTGTTCTTTTTATCACTACATAATGTCTCTTTTTATGTTTTTTGGCCTAGATCCAATGCCATCTAACATTAATATTGCCATATCAGCTTTCTTTTGGTTAGTGATTGCGTTACTTGTTTTTTTCCATTTCTTTATTTTCAAACTTTGTGGACCATTATGTTTTAAATGTGTTTATTATAAGCTACATATGGTTGGATTTTTAAATACCTACCCTGATAATCTTGCTCTTATAAGTAAGTTGATTCCTTTACATTTATTTTGATTACTGCTGTATTTGGACTTAGTTATTATATATTTTATGTTTACCATCCTCTTTTTTTTTGCTTATTTTACCTCTTTTCTTTCTTCCTGTTTGATTGATAGTTTTAATATTTTAACATTTTTAAGTAAAAAAAATTCCAAACAGAATTTCAGTGATTTAGTATCTCTGCTGTTCTCCCAAATAACCCAAGAACTAAATATGCTTTTATTACACACATAATATCTTTCCCATCTATGTCTTTCTTGGTGTTATTTGAATTTTGTCTCATGATGTGAAAAATACCATTCTTTTTAAGAGTCAATAGTTAAGTAAATTTATCATCATATTTTATGAAATTCTGTACTGTTTTTTCTGCATTCCACTCCATTCTTCTATATCTCTTAGGGTGTTTTCTTCTGCCTGAAATACATTCTTCAGCAGATATTTTAGTGAAGACTAGTGGGTAATAGTCTCTTTTATTATTTCCACTTCATCTGGAGTGAACTCAGTTCTATTAGTTTATTTTGTTGCTGTCTTTCTTAGTATTACTTCCTTATGTGTTTTGGAATTTCATTATTGAATGGAGGTCTCTCTCTCTCTCTTTCTCTCTCTCTGTCACTCTCTCTGTCTCTTTCTCTCTCCCCCATTTTATGTCTCACAGTCTTGCAGATTTATATTTAATTTCTTCTTCCACCATTTCTCAATAACATTTAGTCAAAAACCAGGTCTTATATTGGTAGCTCAAGGCTCCCAAACTGCATTGAAATTGAGGTTTTCGCACATTCAGCTACCAAGTCAGCAGTTAAGCCTAAGTTCAGGATAAAAGACTTTATTTTCTACGGCTTCCCTGCTATCCAGTTTTATAGTTCAGACAGTGGTTTTAAGAGCTTATTTCAACCCCCTTTAATGCATGAGAGAACCTCAAACTTGTTACTAGTTCCAAGCAATGAGTTTGAAGAGTGAATCTCTTACTTCCCATGGGATACTTTTAGTTTTGCTACCCCACAGGGCCCCAGATGTCTCCATTTGCTTCTGGATGTGGAATCAAGTGAATCTGCAAACTCAATCCCAGTCTGAGTTCACTTACATTTCTGGGTCTCAGAACTGTTGATCTCTATTTCAAGCTGGTTATGTTGTCTTAAATTCTTTGCAGGTGTCATATTTTGTATCAGTCAGATACTGCTGAATTAAAAAAAAACTCCTAAAAATGGAGTAGTACAGCAGTTACTCCTAAAAATGGAGTTAGTACAGCAGTTGTTAATTCTCACTAATTTTTCTGAGGTTTGGTAATGTGGGCTGGGCTCAGCTGGGCAACTGTGCTTTAGTCTGCAGGAAGTGAACTGGGGGAATAGAAACTGTGGCTTCTTTATCTCCCTGCTATCCGGTCTTCTGTTAGTATCCCTGATAGCTCAGCCTGATTATGGCCAAAGGACTAGGACATTGATACATACATAAATGCCAGTCTCCTGAGCACAGAGTTGAGTAGAGAAGGTGACAGAAGGCAACAGAGAATATCCAGCACATGACCCAAGGGGAGTCATGGGTAGTTGGAAAATCACTGGGAGACAAAGGCCACATGCAAACATGAAATGAAGAGGACTCACAAGCTGAAAAAAGATATGATCACCCAAGACATATTTTGGAAACTTACTTTCTTGGGCTTTTGGAAATTGGCAACTCTTGGCTCAGATGGAGGATACTGAGGCAGAGGGGACCACGTTTCTTCAAGTGGGAAAATCCTGTCACCTTTGGAAGCTTGTCTTGCACTCAAAGAAATATAGCACCCCATGGACTTTTATGACTTAGATCTCATTAATCTAGGGTTTTATACGAAAAATAATAAAAAAGGAACAAATTTTTCCATTCAGTGGATGCTGCAGTGACAGTCAGAAAATCTATTGAGTTCCAGCTCTGCTGCTGTCAAGCCATGTGACCTTGGACAATTCACAGGGCTTCCTTAGCCTTCAGTTTCCTGCTGCAGAAAGTGAGGAGATTGAATCAAATGCCTTCAAATCTCTAAACACTCAGATAGCTACAGCTTATAGGTGGGATAAATGGCTTGCATTTAAACATTTTTATTCAAAAACATTTAACAGTAACTGCCTATGTTCTGGTTTCCTTGCTGAATCACTTGAACTAACGGGAATCTTAAAAAATAACTTTGTATTTTCCATCTTCTCTCTTAAGTCCATTATTTTCTTCTATGCCCCCAAGCAAAGAAAAGCCATCTCTGACAGCTGCTCAAGGCAAACCATGGTTTGATAATGGTAAAAGGAGAAGCTATCAGCCTGCAAATTTAGATTTCCAGCATGTGTACTGATTTCCTGGCCTCACAGACATCTCAGTAATTATCTAGAATTATGCATAATTTACCTACTTTCATTTTCTAAGAAATTGTCAGTTTTAAGGTCAGAGTTTGACAATTTATTGGTTTGTCCTGTAGAAACAAATTGGGGGCATTTGGAGCTAGAGTCTTTAATGTGTGCAGTTGGGGCCATAGATGTGAAGCTGCCTCCTATTTATAACTGGGTAAGCTTAATCGTTGCTTTTCAATCTAAATAGAAAGGCTCTGTTTACTGCTGCTTTTAATTGTAGCAAGCTGGTGAAAAGGCATGCAGGGCCTCTTCAGTAAAGGCAACTCAATAAAAGCATTTTGCAGTAAATTATTATTGCCATCATGAAAACCATGCACAGCATTCAAATATAAAGCAAGAAACAGCTTAGATTCTCTCTTCAGTGGCAGAATCTTTGATGAACCCAGTGCACGGCTTTTAAATGTTCTTAATTCATTTTTTTCTCATTTTCTTAGAATATTAGGGCTGATAAGGGCATGTGGTTCTCCTTATTATTCAGATTTAATTTTAAGGATGAAAATCTGAGTTCCTTGTTCAGGTCTGAGACAGGTTTATGTCCAAAATCATAAAAACAAAAGATTATCTGGGAAATCAGAATGTCAACCCCCTTTCTGTATGTTCCTGTTTGAAAGAGAACTATGAGGCACACTGAACCTTTATTTAGAGAGTTCCCTCTTTGATAAAGATCTTCTCAAAAGTTTTCTGCCAAATGTGCCATTTTATCCTCAAATCTCTGGAAGTTGGGTAGCATAGCATAAGGATCCAATTCTGATCTGGAACAAAATCACAAACCCAAGTGTTTGAAAGAAAGTTCCAGAAAGAGAAGCTTCGTGTGGGAAGGTAGGTATGAATGGAGGATTATACTCTCCAAACATGACCACAGCAGTAAATGCAGTCCCACATTCTCTTCCAGACCTTGACACTCTCCATCAAAAGGAAGAGTCTATTTCCCCATCTCTTGAACTTTGACAGTCTTTATAAATGCCTCAAATGAGTAGAATGCAACCAAAGGAATTTTTAGTGACTTTTGAAGTTAGGTCATAAAAAGCACTACAATTCCACTTTTTCTCTTTCAGGATGCTCACCCTTGGAGACCAGCAACAATGTATGCAGAAACCCAGGCCATGTGGAAAGGCCCCACGTACGTGTACAACTGAGGTCCCAGCTGACAGCTGGCATTGACATGTGAGCGAGACTCTGAACGTTCCAGCTGATGACGAGTACAGTTTGAGCGAGCTATCCCTGTTGGGCCTGTCAAAACTGCAGATTTCATGAAGCAAATAAGAGTTGACTTAAGCCAGTAAGTTTTGACATACTATGTTGCACAGCCATAGTAGCTGGAAGAGTGTGAAACAAATACTATTCTCTTGTGTCTCATTTCTCTATAAAGTATATCTTCCCCCTTCCTTGCATAGGGATTCTTTCTCCTTTTCTCTCAGACAATTCTGCTATTATCCCTGCTAGAGATGCTATTACTACTTCAAATACTATTGTTTTTATATCTGTTGCTACTACTGAAAATAAGATAATTTTATAACTAATTTTGAGTATGCATCTACTGTATAGATTTACATCCTTAACATGTATTAAATCACGTAATTCTTATATCAAAAGCAAGGAATTTTATCACCCCAAGATTCATATGTTGAAGTTCTCACCTTTAGTATTCGCAATGTGACCTATTTGGAGATATGGTCTTTAAAGATGTGAAATGAAGCCATTAAAGTAGTCCTTAATCCAATATGACTGGTGTCCTTATAAGAAGAGGAGATAGGACACAGACACACACAGAAGCAAGATCAGGCGAAGATATAGAGAAAAGATGGTCAACTACGAGTCAAGGAGAAAGGTCCTCAGAATAAACCAACCCTGTTGACACCTTGATCTTGGCCTTCTAGCTTTCCAAATATGAGAAGGCAAATTTCTGTTGTTTAAGCCACAAAGTCTGTGGTACTTTGTTATGGAAAACCTAGAAAACTAATACAACTTTATGAGTAAAGTACTATTAAACTTTAGATAAGGAATCCACAAAAGAGAAAGCTGACACATTGTAAAGGTAAGTAACTTGCCCGAGGTTATACAATTTTATTTCCTTTCAGAAATAAGAAAACAAGGGCCCAATAACTTGACTTCCTGAAGTTTCACAGTCAGTTTAAAGAAAGATTCAAAACTAAAAAAATCAAACTCTACCCTATATTTACACCATTTAGTATCAGAGTCCTCAGAAATATGTCACTTAGTCCTGTTAGCTAAGTTAAGACAGGATGGCAGCATTATTGAGCACCAACTACTTACAAGCACTTACAACCTCAGTTTTTCTTCGTAACAGAACCTCAATTTTGTTCAAGTGCCCTGTCTTCATGTAGCCCATGTGACTCCAAGGAATACCCTCAGCTTCAGGAGTAACTCTGATTGGGTTAAGGGTTAGCTCATACCCCCTTGTCTGTGATTTGTTTATAAAAAGTCCTGTGACTCAGTTCTGGCCAATGATATGTGAAGGGAGGTTCATGGAAGACTTCTGGGAAAGTTCTGCCTTGCTCTAAAGAACAAACTATTCTCCCGCTCTCTCCCCAGATTTGAATGAAAGTGGATGAATCCACAACTGTCCTCTGGTGGGAACCAGCCTTAAAAATGAAGTCAACCGTGTGTATAGCAAAGACAAGAAATGTAGAGAAACTAAGTCCTAGGTAATAACACTGGGGTACTGGATCAACCAGCTTTTATTAAACTTCCTGTTAAATGAGCTTATATATTCCCTCATTTTAAAAAGCCAGTTTAGAGTATATTGAAATAACTGAAAGTTAATGGCTGCAAAAGCATCCCAGTAGAGTTGACCCTTGAACAAGGTTGGGGTTAGGAGTATAGACATCCTGTGCAGCCAAAAATCCATGTCTAACTTTTGACTCCCCCAAAACCTAACTAGTAGCAGCCAAATCTGGACCAGAAGCCTTCCTGATAACATAAACACCTAATTATCACATATTTTGTATATTATATATATATATCATACACTGTATTCTAAAGTAACCTAGAGAAAAGGAAATGTTATTAAGAAAATCATTACTATTCATTAAGTAGAAGTGAAACATCATAAAGGTCTTCATCCTCTTCTCACTTTGAGTAAGATGAGGAGGAAGAGGAGGGGGTGGTCTTGCTGTCTCAGGGGTGGCAGAGGTAGAAGAGGTGGAGGAGGTAGAAAGGGAGGCAAGAGAGACAGGTGCTTTTATTGAAAAAAGTCCACATGTATGTGACCCACACAGTTCAAATCCATGTTGTTCGAGGGTCAACTGTAGTTCCAAATTTCTACAATGGAGCAAATGATCTCTACCCTCTGTTCCCATAGCAGCAATAGCCAAGATTGGCTTTATCCCTTCTAGCTCTGTCTTCTTAGGCTATAAATGGCCAAATGGCTTCCTTCTCACATGAAGGATCATAGGATGAACTCTGTGCAATCTCCCCAAACCAGTCCTGAAATAGAAAATGTTGGAATCTCAGCATTAAGGTGGTCCACTCTGTACAACACAGCGTAAATGAGGTTATTTCACAGCAACCCTTGCAGCAGAAAGAGAACACGTGGCATATTCCTGGTTTCTTCAGTGAGTCATAGGGCTGGAAAAGAGATCAGGCTCTTCTCTTCTCTTGTCCAAGATTGTCTTTGCTTATATTTCTGAGATTTATTGAATGATGGTGAAAGTGAAATTAGTTGGTAGTCTTAGTCAGGTAATTATATTTCTAAACTACCAGGAGAAATAGGCTTTGAGGCATCATTTATATAATGCAAGCTTTTAAATACCAAATATTTGTATAGAGCCTTGGTTCTTATGTTTTTAAAGTTTTTCTCTTAATTAATATAATTTTTACCTATTATCAACTCTGGGAGATAACTGTAGCAGGTCTTGTCAATTGCATTATACAAATAATTTTAGACAAGAGGAGTTATTTACTTAAGTTGATTGAATCAAAACCTGAATCTAAAACTCCTCACCCAAAGTCCAGTGCTCTTTCCAATTATTTCTCCACTTGACCTCTTTCATATTTAAAATTCACTTTAGCCTTAACATTTCTTAAAAATAAACTTTTTGAGATAATTGTAGATTCACATGAATTTATAAAAAATGATACAAAGGAATCTGGTATACCAATTACCCAGTGTCCTCCAGTGGTGACATCTTACAAAACTGTAGTGTAATATCACAACAAGGATATTGATATTGATGCAGCCAGGATACAGAACATTTCCATCACCGCAAGGATCATTCATGCTATACTTTTACAGTCAAACCAACTTCCCTTCCACCTTTACCCTTAACCCCTGGCAACTAGCAATCTGTTTTTCATTTCTTTAATTTTGTCATTTTAAGAATGCTATATAAAGAAAGCCTTATCGTGTGAAATCTTTGGAGACTGGCTTTTCTTTTCACTCAGTATAATTCCCTGGAGATTCATTCAGATTATTGCATGTATCAATAACTCCTTCCATTGTCTTGCTGAGTAATATTTCATTGTATGGAATGGTTTGTTTAACTATGCATCACCTGAAGAACATCTGGGTGCCTTGTAGTTTTGTGCTATTATGAATAAATCTGCTATAAGTATTCATGTACAGGTTTTTGTGGGAACATAAATTTTTATTTATCTGAGATAAATGCTCAGGAGAGCAATTGCTGGGCCACATAGCAGGTGCTTTTTTTTTTTTTTTTTTTTTTTTGAGAGCAAGTCTCACAGTGTTGCCCAGGCTGGACTGCAGTGGTGTGATCTCTGCTCACTGCAACCTCCGCCTCCCAGGTTCAAGCGATTCTCCTGCCTCAGCCTCCTGAGTAGCTGGGATTGCAGGTGCCCACCACCACGTCCAGTTAATTTATTGTATTTTCAGTAGAGATGGGGTTTCACCATGTTGGCCAGGCTGGTCTTGAACTCCTGACCTTATGATCTGCCCGCCTTGGCCTCCCAAAGTGCTGGGATTACAGGCATGAGCACCCGGCCTCACAGGTGCATGTTTATTCCTTTTTTAAGAAACTGTGGAACTCTTTCCAGAATAGCCACACCACTTTATATTCCCAGCAGCAATATATGAGTGATATGATATCTCTGTATCCTTTCCAATATTTGGTTTTGTTAATTCTTTTTTAATTTTAGCTATTCTGATAGATGTGTAATGATATCTCAATGTGGTTTTAATTTGCTTTTTCCAAGTGGCTAATGTTGTTGAACTTCTTTTTATGTGTTTAATTTCCATCAATATAACATCTTCAGTGAAATATCTCTTTCTTTTGCCTATTTTCTAATTGAATTGTTTGTTTATTGTTGCATTTAAGAGCTTTTTATATATCCTAGGTACTAGTCCTTTGACATGTACGTGGTTTGCAAATATTTTCTTCTAGTTTGTACCTTGTCTTTTTATCTCCTTAATAGGTTCTTTCACAGAGCAAAATTTTCTAACTTTGGTGAAGTTCACTTTTTCAATTTTTCTTTTTATGAATCACATTTTTGGTGTCTAAGAACCCTTTGCCTAGTTTTATATACCAAAGAGTTTTTCTTGTGTTTTTTTTTCTAAAGGTTTTATAGGTTTACAAGTTGTAGTAGCTATTTTCATACTGCTGTGAAAAAAATACCCAAGACTGGGTGATTTATAAAGAAAAAAGAGGTTTAATAGACTCATCAGTTCCGCATGGCTAGGGAGGCCTCACAATCATAGCAGAAGACAAAGAAGGAGCAAAGGCATGTCTTACATGGTGGCAGGCAAGAGACCATGTGCAGGGGAGCTGCCCTTTATAAAACCATCAGATCTTGTGAGACTTATTCACTATCATGAGAACAGCATGGAAAAACCCACCCCCATAATTCAATTACCTCCCACTGGGTCCCTCCCACAGCACCTGGGAATTATGGAAGCTACAATTCAAGATGAGATATGGGTGGTGACACAGCCAAACCATATCGCAAGTGGATAATAAATTTTAGTTAATTTTTGTATAAGATGTGAAACTTAGAGTTCATTTTATAGTTTAGAGTTCATTTTATAGTTCATTTTCAACAAATGGTGCCATCACCTTTTGTTGAAAACATCTGTAGTGATATTCCCTGTTTCATTCCTGATACTGACCTTTCTTCTTTTTATCTGCTTTGATTGATGTTTGTAAATATCATTGATGTTTTCAAGGAACCAGCTCTTTATTGATTTTAAGTTTTCAATTTCGTTGATTTTTTTGCTCTTATTTTTGTCATGCCCTCCCTTCTTTTTGAGGTGGGAGGTTAGAATTTTTATTTGAGGATTTTCTCCTTTTGCAATGTATGCACTTAGTGATATACATTTTACTCTCAGTACTACTTTAGCTGTGTCCTACACATTTTTTAATTGACACTTAATAATTATACATATTTATGCAGTATAATATGATATTTTGACACCTATATACAATGTGTAATGATCAAATCAAGGTAATTAACATACCCATTTTCTCAAACATTTATCATTTCTTTGTATTAGGAATGTTTAAAATTCTTACTTCTAGTTATTTTGAAATACAAAATATTGCTAACTATAGTAACCTTAGAGTGCTGAAAAACACTAGAACTTATTTACCTTACCTAGCTGTAATTTTGTATCTGTCAACCAACCTCTCCCTATTTCCTCCTTCCCCCTTCCCTTACCAGCCTCTAGTAACCACTGTTTTACTCTCTACTTCCATACCTCACCTTTTTTAGCTTCCACACATAAGTGAGAACATGCGGTATTTCACTTAACATAATATCCTCCAGGCTTATCCATGTTGCCACAAATAGCAGGATTTTATTTTTTATATGGCTGAATGGTATCCCATTGCATACATATATATCACATTTTCTTTATCCGTTCATCTTTTTTTTTGTTACCAAACATTCATTTCCATTCATCTGTTGGTGAATACTTAAGCTGATCTATATCTTGGCCATTGTGAATAAATGAACATTGGAGTTCATTTATAAATAAATTATTTATTTATAAATAATGAACACAGAAGTGCACATATCTCTTTGACATACTGATACCCTTTCCTTTAAATATATATTCAGTAGTGGAATTGCTGGATCGTATGATAGTTCTATTTTTAGCTTTTTGAGAAAACTCCCTACTGTTTCTCATAATGTCTGCACTAATTTATATTCCCACCAACAGTGTACAAGAGTTCCCCTTTTCTCTACATCTTTGCCAGCATTTGCTATTTTTTATCTTTTTTTTATAACTAGCCATCTTATGGATCAAAGACTTAAATCTAAGCCTTGAAACTATAAAAATTTTAGAGGGTAACATCCCCAAAACTCTTCTAGGCATTGGCTTAGGCAAAGAGTTCATGACCAAGAACCCAAAAGCAAATGCAACAAAAACAAAGATAAATAGATGGGACTTAGTTAAACTAAAAAGCTCTTGCACAGCAAAAGAAACAGTCCACAGAGTTAACAGACAACCCACAAAGTGGGAGAAAATATTCACAAACTATGCATCCAACAAAGGACTAATATCCATAATCTACAAGGAACTCAAACAAATCAGCAAGAACCAACAAATAACCCCATCAAAAAGTGGGCTAAAGACATGAATAGACAATTCTCAAAAGAAGATACACAAACGGCCAATAAACATATGAGAAAATACTCAACATCACTAATTATCAGGGAAATGCAAATTAAAACCAAAATGTGATACCACCTTACTCCTGCTGGTGGGAATGTAACCTAGTCCAACCACTATGGAAAAGTGTATGGAGACTCCTTAAAGAACTAAAAGTAGAACTGCCATTTGATCCAGCAATCCCACTACTAGCTATCTACTCAGAGGAAAAGAAATCATTATATGAAAAATATACATGTTTTTATAGCAGCACACACATATTTGTAGAAGCACAATTTGCAACTGCAAAATATGGAACCAACCTAAAGGACCATTGACCAATGAGTGGATAAAGAAAATGTGGCATATATATACCGTGGAATACTACTCAGCCATAAAAAGGAATGAAATAATGGCATTCACAGCAACCTGGATGGAGTTGGAGCCCATTATTCTAAGTGAAGTAACTCAGGAATGGAAAACTAAACATCATATGTTCTCACTTATAAATGGGAGCTAAGCTATGAGGATGCAAAGGCAGAAGAATGATATAATGAACTCTGGGGACTCAGGGGTGGTACTACACATTGAGTACAGTGTACACTGCTCAGGTGATGGGTACACCAAAATATCAGAAATCACCACAAAAGAACTTATTCATGTAACCAAATACCACCTGCTCCCCCCAAACTGTTGAAATAATGAAAAAGAAAAAAGAAAAAAATAATTAGCTATCGTAACTGGGATGACATGATATCTCACTGTGGTTTTGATTTGCATTTTCCTGATGATCAGTGGTGTTGAGCATTCTTTCTTATACTTGTTGGCCCTGTGTGTGTCTCCTTTTGAGAAATGTCTATTCAGACCATTTGTCCATTATAAAAATTGGATGATGATGATGATGACGATGATGGTTTGCTGTTGAGTTATTTGTATATTTTTGTTGTTAGTCCCTTGTCAGATGAATACTTTGCAAATATTTTCTCTCATTCTTCAGGTTGTCTGTTTACTCTGTTGATTGTTTTCTTTGCTGTGCAGAAGCTTTTTAGCTTTATATAATCCTATTTGCCTATTTTTACTTTTGTTGTTTGTGCTATTGAGGTCTTACTTATAAAATCTTTGCCTAGGCCAATGTCCTGAAGCATTTCCCTTATGTTTTTTTCTAGTAGTTTTATAATTTCTTGTCTTACATTTAAGTCTTTAATTTGTTTTGAGTTGATCTTTGTATATGGTGAGAGATAGGGATCTAGTTTTATGCTTCTGTGTGTGGATATTCAGTTTTCCTAGCACTCTTTATTGAATAGACTGTCCTTTCTCTATGACACTCAAAAGAGAAAGACAGTATCTCTTCACAGGCCACACAAAGACACCTAAGTTTGTTCTAGAAATACACTAGCTGCTCCTTCAAAGTAGATTTTAAAGCCTTGGGGAAAGTTGGGAATATTTATTGTTACATTCTAGAATCCCTTTTTCCATAAGAGGAGATGTCTCTTCACCCATATTTCCAAAAGCTATTTTCTATTTTTTTTTTTTTTTTGGTCTTAGGTCAACTCTGTCTCTGGATTGAGAGGATTCAGGATGAGGCTTTATTTAAGATTTTTCTGTTTCTAACCACATCCAGACAACCAGCCAATCGTATGGTTTGACTCGGTGAGAAAGATGAGCCTAACTAATCATTGTACTCACATTGGTGGTGGTGGCTGGTGAGGGTCCTGGGTAAGCAAGCATTTTTTGAGGAACCTCCTTGCTTTGGGCACTGTTCCCACCTTGCTTTAGACACTGTTCCGAGTACATTATTTTATTTGAGGTTTATGACAATTCCCTGACATCACTACTATCATTATCCTCATTTTATAAACAAGAAAATGGAAGCTCAGTAAAGGGAAGTATTTGTCAACAGTTACTCAAGATCCATATCAATGTCACCTCTTGAACCCTATCAGCCCTTGCTAATTACAGGAGAACATCATATTCTTTTCTCTCCTTTTTTGAAATTTAAGATAAAGATAATAAGATGACATCCACCTAATATCCATTATGAGGAATTGATCATTGTTGACATTTTATCTCACTTGTTTAAAATATTTTAAAGAAAATGTTAAATGCCTTTGACCCTCACTTTCAACCTCATCCTATTGCCTCTCTCATTTCCATTCCTGTCCCCAAGAATAAATTCTTCATTTTTTTCGTTTTCGTATTTTTAGTAGAGACAGGCTTTCACCATGTTGGCCAGCCTGGTCTTGAACTCCTGATCTCAGGTGATCTGCCTTCTTCGGCCTCCCAAAGTGCTGTGATTACAGGCGTGAGCCAACACACCTGGCCCCTCTTTTTCTCATGGCATTTTGTGAAGGCTGGGTATGGGCTTTCTCTAAGTTTGTAAAAGACATGAAGAGTTCTCTCTCATTTACATTCAAGGGAGAAAGGCGTATCTCTTTTCAGGCCACACCAAGACACCTAACTTATAGCAAAGAATAAATCTTTACTATTACTATAGTAAGAATAAGTCTTTACTATAAGTTTACTGTTTTTTTCTTGCAGTCCATTTTTCTGTACCTCTCAAAGACCTTTCTTGAGGCAGAAGGCTTCGTTCTCCTTACTGCTTCTCCTCCCACGGGTTTTGCGAATCCTAGTTTTTAGAAAATGCCTCCTAACTTAGCCTGCTCCTTTGTGCTTTGGCCCCCATGGTTTGTGATGTTGCTGCCAAGGTGTGAGCTCAAGATGGAGTGGTGGCCTTGGTAGAGCTGAGGCAACCCATCATTGCTTTGGCTGGGACAGTTGTTTGCTCTCAACTCACGCTGATAATTGTTAAATTCCAAAGACAACTACGAGCATCCCTTTGCATTTTTTTTTTTCCTGAGTTATAGGACGACTTAATACAATGCCATCTAGTGTTCCAACCTTTGCCAGCAAGAGAACTGAGGCATCATCCAAAATACAGTAAACAGACTTAAAAAAAGAAAAAAAGATGTTTTGACTAAAATAACATAAATCTGAAACTTGAGATTTTTTTTTTTCTTTTTAATCACCATCACAGTGTAGGAGATGTTGTAGGTGGTGCCCTACTCATATCCTCCTTCCCTTTTATCCTCTTTGCCTAACCGCTGCAGGGCACAATGGTCCAGCTAAGCTAGCTGCATCTGCTTTTCTTTTTTTTAATTTTTTTGCAAAGGTCTTGCTCTGACCTCTTAAGCCACATTGCCCAGAGTGGAAGGCTGAAATTACAAGGAATTTCTGTGCTCTGAGAGCAGCCTGAGTAAATGACTGATATGGATTGTATTAGTGTGTTCGTGCTTTGAGAAATACCTGAGACTGGGTAATTTGTAAAGAAAAGAGGTTTAATCAATTCACAGTTCTGCAGGCTGTACAGGAAGCATAATGGCTTCTGCTTCTAGGGACACCTCAGGAAGTTTCCAATCACGGTGGAAGAGGAAGGAGGTATAAGATGTCTCACATGGCAGGAGCAGGAGCAAAAGAAAGTTGGGGTGAGGGAGGTGCTATACACTTTTCAACAACTAGATCTCATTAGAACTCACTCATTATCATGGGAGCAGCACCAAGTGGATGATGCTAAACCATTCATGAGGAATCCACCACCATGATCCAATCACATCCCACCAGGATCCACCTCCAACATCGGGGATTGCAATTCAACATGAGTTTTGGGCAGGGACCCAGATCCAAACCATATCATGGATTGATGTATAAACATCCTGGCGTCCTCCTTTAGGTAGGATAATGATGAGGCCTGTTTCCTGCACCAGCTTCCAAAGTTCTCCAGTGGAATTATACTCCAACTGCCCAGAAGGCTAGCTGACTTGGCTTTGCACCCTTTACTGGCTGCTGCTTCTCTGTGTCTCCATTTTTCTCTCCCCTACCAGTATTTCCTTTCCTTTCCAAGTAAACCATTTGCTTTGGAATCTTGGTCTCAGACTTTCCTAAACTAAGAAAACCTCTCGGTCGTAGATTGCAAAAATGGCCACGAAACTTCCGCCTCTCTACATCCTTATACAGTAAGGTTACAGTTCCTTTCATTAAGAAGTGGGCTCACCTTGGGTCTTGCTTTGGCCAGTAGAGTATAGAGGAAGTCATGACATGCCAGTTCCAAGTCTAGGCTTCAAGGGATCTTACGCATTTCTCCTTTTTCTCAGAGACTTGTGAGCAAGAATACATGGTTGTTGTTTAAAGCAACTAAGTTTTGGGTGATTTGTCATGCAGCATGACATCATACAACTCCCACCCCAAGCACATTTTTGATATCCTCTTGTGTGTTCATTCCCTTGAATGAGAGTATTGTTTTCTCTAAAGAAAAGCATCTTTTCAGGCACAGAGAGGTTGAATGACCTTCTCAGATTTGCTCAGGAGAATCTGGGTGCCAGTTGTTGGCAGTATCCTGGCATATTCCTTAGCCCCAGGGCCTCTGTGCTGACTCACCTTGTCTGGGTTTGCTTGCTAGCTGCTGCATTTTCTCTCTGCTACAGTGGCCAGCACAGCTGCTGTTTTTTTCCAAAGCCCTCTTTCACAGAGCTGTTAGGTAGGAGGCCACTGTGTTTCCATGATTGTGCGGATGACATATGTGTCTGACAGGGATTCTAGCACCTCAAAGCTGGCCTGGGATGGAGAGCTCACCAAAAATACTACAGTTGCTGGATGCCAGGGAATTTATTGAGCTTTGGAGCCAGCAGGATGCAGAGTAAACAGCATAGAAATAGAGTGAGTCAGGATGCTTAATCCTGACTTTGCCTCTTGGCTAATTGTATGGCCTTGAGTGGGACCCTTGACCTGCATTTCTTTAATTGAGACAAGGTAGCCTCTGAAGTCCCTTTCAGCTCTAAAATGCTAGAATTCAAGGACTGAATAGGGCTTTATAAAAATGAAATGCCAGAAAGCATGGAGTTAGTTGTCTAATTAGAGGAAGTTCTGATAGGCTAGAACACTGGTTCTCAAAGTGGGGTCCCTAAACCTGCAGCATCACAACATCACCTAGGAACGTTAGATCATAGCTCACTGCAGCCTCGAACTTCTCAGCTGAAGGGATCTTCCTCCCATGTAGATGGGACAACAGGCTCACACCACAATGCCTGGCTAATTTTTAAAAAGTTTTTGTAGAGATGGGGTCTCACTATATTGCCCAGGCTGGTCTCAAACTCCTGGCCTCAAGTGATACTCCTGCCTCGGCATCCCAAAGCACTGGGATTACAGGCATGAGCCACCATGCTGGGCCCAGAACTTGTTAGAAATGCAAATTTTCAGGCTCCACTCTAAACCCTCTGAAGCACTTTCTCAGCAGGTACTCACGCTCACATGAGAAAGAGGTAACCAGCTCTGTTAGCAAAGGTAGATAATTAATTAACCAATTTATTCATGGATAACCTGTTTCTGTGTGCAAGAAACTGTTTTATTCTTGGGGTGAAAGTAAAGGGGAAGGTGCAGGGCTATTATAAGAGAGTCTTAGAGTAGTGCCCAGCAATTTGTGTATTAACGAGCTCTTCAGGTGATTTGAATACAGGTTCAAGTTTGAGACTTACTGATCTAAAGCTGCGTTATTCCAAGTGTGGCTCACATCATCGGCATCATCTGGGAGCTGCCCGAAGAAGCAAAAGCTTAGCACTACCTCTTTAGAACTCCTGTGCCAGAATCTCCATTTAACAAGATTCCCAGTGATTTGAATGCATATAACAGCTGAGAAATCCTGGGTGTAGCCTCCATTCTTGGAGATTGTAATCCAATAGAAAGGGATTGGGGGGAGTGGCAGCAGGAGAGCAGAAATTTACGTTTCTAAAAAGCTCCCAGACATGGCTGAGAGCTTGCCGTTGCAGGTTCAGGGACCACTTTGAGTAACAAGGCTCTAGATTTCAGCCCAGGCTTAGAATCTTGAATATGGAAGGGTTTCAACCCAAAAGTTGGTTTCAGCTACACTGTACAGATGTGCAGGTTGTGCACTGCCAAATTCCAGAAGGCACCATTTGCATAGACTGAGTCAAGAACCTGAACCCCAAAGCTAAGAGGCAGGGGCTAGCTAAAGAGTGGGTTTTAGAGAGTGTTAGAATTGGGTTTGGATCCTAATCCTGCCACTTACTTAGTTGACCTTGGGAAATATATTTAACTCTGAGCCTCAGTTTCCTCAACTGTAAAATGGAGATGAACATACCTGTGTCCCAATATAAGATACTCAACAGTAAGCACCCAGTAGAAGCCCAGCTATTTGCAAATAGCTATTCTCTCTGGCCTTTCCTTTCAGCTAAGGGAAGAGTAGTTGTTATCAGATGGCATAGGTTCCTTTCCTCCTTCAGTCTCATCCTGGCCAGTGTGGCCTAATCCCCTGGTCAGGCTGAAGGCCCGGTGAGTATGATGGGCTTTTCTTTAGAGCTCCCAGGGGTCAGATGAAGGTGATACCACCATAATGCAGACTGTTTATATTTAGGAAAGCTTCCCATGGGTTTGTACAAATCAGTTCATAAAAATGACCCACACAGCCAGTTTCAAACCATGCCCTGAGTTTACCTGCTTACCAAAGTCATAAAAACCAGTAATAGTTCCTGGTCCTACCAAGGCTTTGATGCCCCTGATGCCTGGAATCACTCAAAGGCTTTGCAGGGGAGGGCACTTTGGCCCATTGGGCCTGGAAATCTTCGTTCTTCTGCATAAAGAACCCACTTAGACCCCTTGTGTGTTTCTGTGCGAAAAAGACCATCAGGAATTCTCTGAAACAAACCTAAAGATGCATTTGGGGTGAGGGAGAGCCATTTGGGGGTACAAGCAGGCAAGCAGGATACTTTTGAAAATCAGTTGCTTATATATGTGTAGGTCTGTGTCTGGAGTCTGTACTCTGTCCATTGATAATTATGTCTACCCTTATATCAATCCATGCTGTCTTGATTACTGTTAAGTCTTGACATCTGGTATAATCTTTCAACTGAAAAATAAAAAGCTCATTAAAACACAAACCAGGGGAAGGCTATGAGACCAGATAAATCTTGATCAGAAACTAGACATAATTAAATTTATTTCTTTGCGGTTTATGAGAAGCAAAATAAATATATATACATATTTTTAAATTCAGGGACTGGTTGAAATTTCAGCAGGAGCTGAGAGGCTGAATTCTGAGGGATTTCAGCCTAAGAATAGCCACTAGAGGGCCTAGGAGATCCAGAAACACTGCATGGTGTTTGTAGGAGCCAGGCAGGCCCAGAGAGCTGCCAAGGCCTGAGTATGGTGTTCAAGGTGAACCTGATTCCTGAGAACCTTCTCACCAGGTGCTCACCTTCATGTGAGAAAGAAGTAACGAGCTCTGTTAGGGAAACTAGATCATTCACTAAGCAATTTATTCACCAATAACCTATTTCTGCATGCAAGACACCGTTCTATTCTTGGGGTTAAGGGAAGCTGAGAATGCAGGACTATTATAAGCAAGCCTCTCACTTAGGGCTCAGTGGTGGCATCAAGGACCAGCTTGGGAGGTGTGGGCTTTGGTGCCCATTATTTCCATGTGCTGCACCAATAAACTTAAAATCAAGATAAAAATAGCGTATGTGCTAAGCAAATACAGCTTCAAGTCAAATCCCTTTAGATCACTAGACTGCCACACTTTAATCCTTCTGTAGAAACTCTAGAGTTTTTGTGATTGGAGCTTTGTGATGTGTGTTGAAGCAGGGATGAAGCTGATTTCTCTATTATTGTTTAAAAAGTCCTTAAAGTATACAGTACTTTACAGACAGAATACAAAAAAGTTCAGAAACTCGCCTTTCCTAGAGAGACCTAGGGGCTATCTAGTTACGGCATGTGCTAGAAAATGACCTACGAGGTATGTTCTAGCCCGAGGAATTGCTGGCATGTGAATCATGGGGACAGATGCGTGGGCAGAATGTACCGTTTCCTCTGTCAGCATCTGCTAGGCAAGAGATGCCTTCCCCTCGGCACCCTGGCTCTGCAGTTTTCCCGCCTATGGGAGGCCTTTTTACCAACGTGACTATGCCACCCACACTCACTCCCACACCACCACATCTGGCAGCAAATTTTGTGAGCCAGGAAGTTTGGGGGGTACAAAAGAGGGGCTCCTTAAAGTGGAAGAAGGGTCTCCCAGTCCATGGATAGCTCTAAAAGAGCTGAGTCCTAGAGGACTTGCAGATATGGTCCCCTCCGTGATCAGAGCTTCTAAAAGAGGAAAGAAATTGGTTGTTTCAGCATGTTTCCTTGGTCATAGGAGAAAGACAGATAAAACAAGCGAGATAAAACAGATGATATCAAGCAATGCAATGATGCTTCCCTTTCTTATAGAAATTTCCTTTTCAGAGGGTAAAAACACAGTTAACTTCTCATATACCAATTTCCCCAGGATATAAGGAGGGTCTTCCCTGTAAGATTTGCTGTCTGGATTACTGAGGCCAGCCCCTCTGACTGCTCTCTTTCCACCTGTTTATATTAGGAAAGCTTGCCATGGGTTTGCACAAATCGATTCATAAAAATGACCAATGCAGCCGGTTGCAAACCATGCCCTGGGTTCACTTACTTACCAAAGTCACAAAAAACAGTAATAGTTCCTGGTCCTGGAAAGACAGAGGTCATAGGGACTGGCCTCAGTAATCCACATCCATCCTCCTACAGATACAACTTTTGTCTGATCACTCTTTGCTCCATAGCTTCTATCATGAGTTCAAGTGTCCTTACCCGACTCCCAAGGACAGGCCATCGTTTCCACTCAGTACTGATCCTTTACTCTTGTAACTGCTCAACAGGTTCATTTTGCCATCTGTCCAGATAGAACCGATTTATCAAGACAGAGAAATTGCCATAAAGAGTTTAATTCTCGCAGAGCCGGCAGAATGCGAGGCCAGAGTTTTATTACTACTCAAGTCAATCTCACCAAAAATTTGGAGACTGGGGTTTTTAAGGATAAATTGATGGGTAGGGAGACAGGAAGTGGAAAGTGCTGATTGGTTGGGTCGAAGATGAAGTCATGAAAAGTCGAAGCTGTCCTCTTGTCCTCATTCCCAGATGGTTAGGCATTCTAAGTCACAGGATGAGATAGGAGGTCGGCACAAGATATAGGCCATAAAGACCTTGCTGATAAAACAGATTGCAGTAAAGAAGCTGGCAAAAACCCACCAAAACCAAGATAGCAATGACAGTGACCTCTGGTCATCCTCATTGCTCATTATAGGCCAATTATAATGCATTAGCATGCTAAGAGACACTCCCACCAGCACCATGACAATGTACAGGTGCATGGCAATGTCAGGAATTTACCCTATGTGGTCTAAAAGCCTGAGGAACCCTTAGTTACAGGAATTGCCCAGTCCTTTCCTGGAAAACTCATTATTAATCCACCCTTTGTTTAGCATATAATCAAGAAATAACCACAAAAATGGGCAACAAGCAGCCCTTAGGGCTGCTCTGCCTATGGAGTAGCCATTCTTTATTCCCTTACTTTTTAAATAAACTTGCTTTCACTTTATGGATTGGCCTAGAAATTTTTCTTGTGTGAGATGCAAGAACCCTCTCTTGGGGTCAGGATCCGGACGCCTTTCCAGTAACAGTTTCAGTTTCAACCTCTCATCTTACTCTCTTATATAAAGATTATTGACATTGACCCTTCTGGACTTTTGCTCATGCAGTTCCCCTTGCTAGGCAAGCCTGTCCTTCTGGCTGACACAAAAGTGCACCTAAGCTACTTTTTCTCTGGAGTCTTTCTGGACTGCTTTAGCCCTTATTGATTGCTTCTCCTTTGAACTTCTTATAGACATCGGGGGCCTTAATCTAATACCGGTGGGGATTTTTCTTTTATTTTAGGAATCCTGACTGTGGCTTGGCAATCAGATGGCTAGATCCTTGAGGACAGAAGTTTGTGTCCCAAGACTCCAGCATGGTGACCCCTTGCACACATTAGAAGCCCAATTAACATTTGCCTGGTTAACTTCCATGGATCCTTGGGCTCTTAGGTTGACCCTCACTTCCTGAGGGCAGCCCAACCCATTAGATCCAAATCTCCTACTACAGATTCTAATACAACCAGGCATCTCTCCTGCATAGCACTACTCAAAGATGGACAGTTTTATTCGTTTGCTTTTATTACTCAGTTCCCTCCATGAGGGCTGGAAACTGTATTTGGTTTTATTTAGTGCCTGGCATACACTGGGTAATCTATCAATATTTATTAAATTAGTGAATACGTGTGGGTTGGCTGAACTGAAATGTGACACAGACTTCTTGGGAAATGAGAGCAAAGCTGAAGATGTTAATCTCCTGGGAGCCAGTGCCCTTGAGCACAGTCCTAAACAGAATCTAACAACAAAGGCTCAGATGGGCCAAGTTAGCAAAATTATTGCAGGACCATTAGTGGCAATGAGTGGCCATATATATATATATATATATGTATGTATATATACATATATATGTATATATATGTATATACATATATATATATTTAGAGATTTTATACAAATCTTTATAGTTATAAGTAATACATGTCCTTGTGGAAAACATGTAAACTTTAGAAAATTATAAGGAAGCAGAGGAAAGTAACTACAATCCCACCACTCAAAAACTTTTAAAAAGTTAACATTTTCTTCCAATATTGGTTCAGTACATGTTTTTTACAGTGTGGAAATTCTACCAGATTATACAATTTTAGATCTTGCCTTTTAAAAAAAACCACTTAACTTTAAATTATAAATGCCTTTTCTTTTTATTGAAACTATGAATCATAATTTTAAACAGATTCAGAATATTCTGCTATATGGATGTGCTCTAATATTCCCTCAATACAGGACAGGAAGGTTGATAAATATAAGTTTTGGCCCTTATGATTTTGAAGGCATTCTATATCTAAAGACAATTAAGATAATGGGAGAGGTATTATATTATAGGCTTCCCCAGCAGTTTCAACAGAATGCCTACTTTTGTTCATTGAGACCTGGCTACACAGTTGTCAGCCCTCCCCAAGTGAGTGCTCCTCATTCCTTGCTCTCTCATCCCCCAGCCCCTACTCTGCTACCCTCTATTTTCCCCATATAGCAGACACGATTGATGCTCTATTTACATATCATCAATACTCAGTATTCCTGCACATGCCAATGGTTTCTTACTGCAAGCACCTTGGATTCTGCTTAAGGACTTTCTTTGGCTGCAGGAGCATGATCAGTTATGAGTGGGGCAGGCTAGGAGTGCCCAAGTGCAAATGGGAGTTAGTAGATAAATATCCCAGCTCCTCATCACACGTGGGAAACAATTTGGAGCTGTGTTCTACATAGAGCTTTCCGTGGGGACTGATTTCCAATTACCCACTCATTAATGCACCTGTGTTAGCTTCCTTTCCTTCACTGTCTCATTTCCACATTTTCCTACAATGGTTGCCGGGGTCACCTCACAAATAAACCATCTGGACTCAAACCCTTGTTTCAGTGTCTGCTTCTGGGGGACCAGTGTAAGACTCCCCTCCTTCTTAATTATGAGTTCTAGCACTCTCCAGCTTAGACTTTCCCTGTTTTTTTTTTTTTTTTTTTTTTTTACTCAAGTGGAAGCTAAAAAGTCTAAGTGATTCAACATATATTTTAAGGAACTGTGTAAATATGCAAAACGGTGCCAGATTGCTAACTCTCTTTTCATCAGAACTACTGATAGGAATACTCCCAAGAGGGAATAAATTATACAGAGACTCTGGTCTCTTTGGAGGTGACTTTGAACTGTTCTTTGTTTCTCCTCTCTGTTGTCCTCTCTCATTTCTCTCCTAATCTATTTCCTCTGCAATAGAAGAGAAACAGCTGACTGTTTTTGCTACCAACTCCTAATTAAGTTTCCAGATACACCCATAAGCAGGGGTGTGATGATAGGCATGTTATAAAGCAAGTTTATATTCATTTTATATAATTAATTGTTATTACTGGTTACTAAAGACTTGATGTATGCTGAGTATTTACTAGGTTCTGCAGGAGATTCTGCAGAGATTAAGATGTTGTCTTTGTAGGGAAGATAAGACACATTACACAGCTGGACTCATTCAGCGATAAGTGTGATGTGTCAATTGAGGGGCACACATAGATCAAAACCAATAAACAACTCTAGATATTCAGAGAAAGCTGTGGTTCACTCTGGCTGGATTTTGAGAAAGCTTCATGGAAGAGGCTAGGAATGGATGGGTTGGGTTTTAATAGATAAATAGGACAAGACACAGAGAAGAGAGGTGTTCCAAGCCTTCCCCATCTCAATTCCTAGGAGACTTCTATTTGATGTTAAATGTTGAGACTGCTGCTTCCCTGCTCTCCCCTCCTTCTGCCCTCAGTAGGCCATAAAACCTTCAGTTTCTTTCTATTTTAGTTTCTCCAATACCCAATGGGGGAAACTACGCCATCTTTCTGATGCAAACAGACTAAGCCAGTTCCAAGCCAAACTGTAAATTAGGCATATCAGTTAGAAATTCATTTAATTTTAGATATCACATTAGATATCACCCATGTAATAGGGGCTTAAATAAAATGGACATTAATTTTAGCTCTAAGAAAAAGAAGACTGAGGCATTTGTTACTGGTGGTTTAGCTAACTCAGCAACAACATCAAAGATCCATGCCTTTTCCATCTTCCTCCTCTGCCCTCCTTAAGCTGTTGATTTTTCAACCTCATGCTGCTCCCCACCTGGCTGCACCTTGGCTGCATTAGTTTCAGGAATCATGACTGCCTTCAAGGCAGGAAGAAGGGAGAAGAGCAGTAACAAAAGTCTGCTCTTTTCATGATGGCAAAAGTATTTCCAGGAGTCCCCTGCAAAAAAAAAAAAAAAAAAAAAAAAGAAACGTGTATCACTGGCTACAAATGCATCATATGGCCACCCTAGCTGTAAAAAATTCTGGAACTTGAGTATTTCACTCCTTAGATTCTATAATTACACAAAGCAAGGAAAAAGGGCCAGGGAATGGCTACAATGAAGGCTACAAATTCTGCCTTGTCTTAGGGGAAACTTTACTTGCTATGATTAAGACACTCAGAGCATCTCTCTGTCTTAGATGAATAACTAGTGTATTAGTCAACTGTTACCTCGACCATACTGCACAACAAGCCACCCCAAATCTCAGTGACATTTAATGATAAGCATTGATGATCACACTCACAGACTTGATGATTGGCCAGGGTGCCTCTGTTCCATATGTCTCACATTCTTCTAGAATAGAAGAATGGTGTGGCAGAAACCAAGAGGAGTGAGCAGAAAGGGATAGCACTTCTTTGGGTGTAGGCTCAGAACAGTACATCCTCACTCTTTCCCATATGTCACTGGCCAAAGCAAGCCACATAGGACAAAGCACACTTTCTAGAGGAAGGAACCGGAGAGTTCTTGGGCAAGGACATGGGTACGGGGAAGAGTAAGGAATGGGAACATTCCCACACCCAGCTGAGTAATCTGGTACATTACCTACATGACAGTGGTGGTGGTGCTAGAATGTTAATGTGTTTCCCTCCAGGTAGCAAATATCCCTGTAACAGGCAAGGGCCTACTTGAGGCAATGGCAAATCAGAGAACTGACCCTAGGGCTGTAATTTTAGACTAATCTTTTTGGAAAGGTAGAGCATGTGGTCCCTTGAATTACCTTTTATAGGTGGCTCTTTCCTTTTATTTATTGAATGTATTCAACAATAAAGGGACTCTAAGACTTGACTTCTCACCATATATCAATTTGGCATTTTTAGGAGCAGGCAATTCCTATTCTCAGTCTTCTTATGTGTCTGGGAGTTTTTATGTCCTAAGTAGGGACTGAATTCTGCCTTCCCCAGCAGTGGTGTCTGGAGATGTGACCTTCATATCACAAGGAGTATTTTCCCAGCCAAACTACATTTACTATAATTACTATCCTATATAACTTAATTAAACCAAATATTGTGACAATAAAAATAGAATGGGGATGGAAACAATTTCTCATGATACTTGTAATGCCCAGATTGTTCCTTGACGCCATTACATTAGGCAGAGCTTCCTTGACAGGAGGACTGCATTGGTGTTAATTTAATTACATTCTAATGCATGCTCATAGAAATTACAATACAGATGAGCCGCATTAAAGGACATCCATGTGTCTTAACAAGTGTCTATGTCCTTTCCTTTGAAAATGAGACTCATTCATTTAGTAAATATTTCCAGTAATTTCTCATCTCTCTGGAGGCCACCTTGATGGGAAGAAGCCTAGATGAATTCATTTGAGAAGTCAATGAATCTTCTTTTCTGAGAAAAATGTATAATATTACACTTTGTGTATTTATTTAGTGGGTTTCTTTTAGCCCTTGTCATCCGCCAGACTTTATTGCAAGCACTTCACAAATAAGAACAAATAAAATAGGAATGATAATAGGACCTACCTCAGACATTTATAAAAGATTAAATATAATCTTTATTATATTATCTTATTATATAAGATTAAATGTAATCTTTATTATAAATGTATGAGGTAGGCCCTATTATCATTTCCATTTTATAGATGGAAAATCTGAATCATGGTGAGATTAGACAACTTTTTCAAGGCTAGGTAGCTTTAAAAAGGTATGAATTCCCACGTGACTGACTAATGGGGAAAGGAGATTAGGTGCTTGGTAGATGATACAATTTTCTTCATGAAACACCTAAAGTCTGAATAAATTATTTTGGGGGAACTGACTAGCCTCCTCATTGTCAAAAGTCTTGATTTGACACACAAGGAATTTTTCCTGCCCAGCATCCATTCCCTCTTCTCCTAGCTATAGCAGCCTGATTTTCCCTTGAAAGAACAAACCACTCTCCCTTTTCTAATTCATGGGGGTTGAGTGGTCAGTTCCAGCCCTCCATCTCCAAAGCTGGGAAATTCACCAGGCCTGGGAATTAGTTGAGGAATGAGCATGAGATCTATGCCCAGACCAGAGAGCATCAGCCCAGGACATTGGCTGGGGCTTTTCAGAAAGAAGTACTCTCTTTTTGGTAGAGTTGTTAAGAATAGGACATAGGCTGGGGTAGCTGGTGGCCATCTTTTTACTACAGTGAAACTCTGATTGGATTTAAAGCAACACAGGGACATTGATGCTGAGAGATTAAGAAAAATAAATTTGTGATGACATTATTTGATCCTCTGGATTTAGCCATGCCTGAGCTTCTCACTACAGAACATGTAGATGTTTTATTTACTTGAATTGATAGAGTACTTTCATTGTCAAAGCCAGTTTGAATCAAGTTTCTGTCATTTGTAAACAAGAGCCCAGTCTGAAAGTGTGCTAGAACAATTTCCAGGACCATCCTACTGCCCTGGGAACCTCTGCTCTTTCTGCCCAACAGATCTTGGAGAGTTAGGCTGATTTCCTTTCTCTGAAGCTTCTGCCAACATCCTCCATTCTTTCATAGAAACTTCTCCCCTTTCCTAACCTTCTTCACTTCCTTATTGACACCACTGACAAGAACACAAGGGCCTTTCATTTAAAGGCTTCAGATTAAACATTATGGAGAAGAAAATGGGTCACATAGAAAATTAGCGCAAAAAATTTATGAAAGTGAAACAAATCTCACACATTCTTATAGTCATTGTGTATGAGCTAGTGTTGTGATGTTCAATATGGTAGCCATAAGCTACAGGTGTCAACTAGGCATATAAAAGGTGGCTACTGAGATTTTTTTTTTTTTTTTTTTTTTGAGACAGAGTCTCGCTCTGTCACCAGGCTGGAGTGCAGTGGCACGATCTTGGCTCACTGCAACCTCCACCTCCCGGGTTCAAGCGATTCCCCTGCCTCAGCCTCCTGAGTAGATGGGACTACCGGTGCACTCCACCACACCAGACTAATTTTTTTGTATGTGTATTTTAGTAGCAACAGGGTTTCACCATGTTGGCCAGGATGGTCTCAATCTCCTGACCTCGTGATCCGCCCATCTCGGCCTCCCAAAGTGCTGGGATCGCAGGTGTGAGCCACTGTGCCCGGCTGGCTACTGTGATTAAAGAACTGAATTTCTAATTTTATTTAATTGTAATTAAAAATTAAAATAAAAAACTGTGATTCAGTTATTGGAAACTTTTTAATGTATGCTTAGAACAACTTGAGTATGTGAATCTTACTTGCCAATGATAAATTTTATGAAATGTAACTACTGAGTAATTATTTCTGATAAATTTTACTATCTAAATTGAGATATGGTATAAGTAAATTACACATCAGATTTCAAGAATAGATTTGAAAAAGCAAAATATTTTGTTAATTTTTGTATTGCTTACATGTTGAAATAATGTTTTTGCTGTATCCAGTTAAATAAGATAGATTCTTGCAAATAATTTCATGTTTCCTTTAACTTCTTTGAACATGGTTCATGCCATATTTCCATTGGATATTACTGGTCTGTAGTTTCTGTCTAACCCATGATTTGGAGTACTCTGGAGGGTGTTTACCACACCTAAGATCATGTGTGGTCTTTTATTCTGAAAGCATTGAGGGTTTGAGCTTTTATTCTGGAAACACATTGAAGAAATGTGTCAGTAAATTTATATTAGTCTTCCTTATAAAAGTCTAAACAATCTAACTAAACAGTTTTTTATTATTTTTCATGTCATTAATTGATGTTTGAACAATCTTTTTCTTGTCTTGACCTATGTGATGCTTTTCTAGTTCAAGTGTACAAAACCTGAGTTTCTGAAAAATAAAGAAATGAAAAAATGCCATTGTATTCAGTGCAAAATATAAGATGTTATGGATTGTTTCCAGAAATCTTTCCATATTGCATTTTTGTTGCTATTTTGTCCATTTTTTTTACTCACACATGTCTGATATTTTTATTGAAATAATCTGGCAACTCTGGAAAGAACTCCATTTTGCTTCATTTCCCCCCCTTTCCAGGAGCCATGACTGTTCCTTCCAGTAGACTCCTTCTTCCCATTCAGAAACCTAGAGATACAGTTTCAGCAGAATGGTAAATGAGGGTGAATGTCTACCCATGTACCCAAGCCTCAATGGACCTGCCAAGTGGAGGGGTCCAGTCCCAGTGGGCCCCATGCTGTGTGAGGTAACATATTCAGTTTCCAAGGATTAGAATGTGGATATCTTTGGGGAGAAGGCCATTATGCTGCTTACCACAATAATTAACAGCAGGAAGACATCCTGCATCTGTAAACTGAAGGCTCTTGTTAACCCCTCCTCCATCTAGCATGCTCTTTTCCTGAGAAGACCATTTTTATTCAAGTTCAAATTCACAGCAGTGAGGATTTCTTTTCTGATTATGCATAGCCAAGCAGAAAATTTGCTGTACATTTTTACAATAGAAGACAATGATAAATTTACATATTCATTAGATGGTTTTCATCAGGATAGCCAGGCAAATCTCAGATTAAACTCATGACAGAGCATTCTTCTAGATTTTCCTTAATGAAGGGACAGGCATCATTTACTCTGATTGTTGCTTTGCTATAACAAATCATTTTGGCTGTAATGACAGATTAACACTGTTCTATGAGATAGTGTTTCTTGCACTGGTTACAGTGCTTCCACTGAAAATAGGTCAATTTCTTGTGAACCAGGGCTGGACTTGGTAGGTATCTAGAAACTGGATCTTGGAACTAATTATTAGAAAGTGCTAATGTTTGCTGACTTATGATGAATAAACCTTCCTTGCCAAGTAGATTAATTTCTCTTTAAGGAAAGAGCTAATGAAATTTAGAAACTCCCAAAGATATCACGAGTAGACATTTGATTAAGCAAGCAAGTTAAAGCAAGAACTTGGCACATAACCATGAAAACAGTTCTTGTCAAGTCTCTTCACATTTCATAGAGCAATTGCATTCCTCCAGCAACCAAGGGGATGGCACATTAAATGTTCAAGGACTGAAATTATGCAATCAACCATCAGAAATGATCAAGCTGCCCTTCCAGTTAGTCAGAAGTAACTGGTTTTTCCCAACATCCTCCGAGCATTTGTATGGTTTTGTCTGTTTCATTCCTGAAGGACTATATTAACAGGTTGAATTTGTTCCAAAATTAAGATGCAAGAAAGGGACATTTCTCTGATTTCATAGCTCAAGTCAAATGCTGCTCACCAAGGTTGGCAGAAAGTCTAATAGTTGTTGTCATTGTTATTATTACTATCATTATTGGTTTCTTCCTCTTTTTTGAATTAATGAAAACCAGGACAAATGGGGATGTGGCTTCTGGGCTGCCGAGATATATATTGCCTATCACAAATTGGACCAGTAAATTGTTGGCAGTTATGTTGTCAGCACCTGCCCTCTCTAGGAGGTCTGGTTGGGTGCAATGAACTTCACAGATGCCCCCAAGGATGCAGTGCTTTGTGTTTTAAACTGATTCGAATACCATCTCTTCTTGAAAGGTGCTTCCATAGGAGTGGAGTCCTCTATCCTGCCAGTCTTGAGAAATCCAACCCTGTCAATGGCCTAGCTTCTCTACCTGTGAGGGGGAAGGTGAAAATTACCTTTTCAACCTTTCCATTGGCATTTATTGAACATTGTCTTAGTTTAGGTTTCCTTAAAAGCAGACTCGGGGACAAGAATTCAAGTGTAAGTGGTTTATTTGGGAGGTGACCCCAGGAAACACTAACAGGGAAGTGTAGAAGTGAGACAGGAAGGAAAGGCAGACACAAGGAGGCCATTATCAAGTAAGTCACCACTGTGGGCAGCTGGAGCTCAAGCCCACTGGGGAACTCTGGGAAACAGTGTAGAACACTCAGAGTTAACTTACTGAGAAGTGAAGCCAGCTGGACTTCCTGGGTCAAGTGGGAACTTGGAGAACTTTTCTGTCTTACAAGAGGATTGTAAAATGCACCAATCAGCACTCTGTAGCTAGGATTGTAAAACGCACCAATCAGTGCTCTGTAGCTAGCAAAGGGATTACAAAATGCACCAATCTGTGCTCTGTAAAAATGCACCGATCAGCAGGATTCTAAAAGTAGCCAATCATGGGGAGGATTGAAAAAAGGGCACTCTGATAGGACAGAAATGGAACATGGGAGGGACAAATAAGGGAATAAAAGCTGGCCACCCCACCCAGCAGTGGCAACCTGCTTGGGTCCCCTCCCATGCTGTGTGGAAGCTTTGTCCTTTTGCTCTTCACAATAAACCTTGCTACTGCTCACTCTTTGGGTCCGTGTCGTCTTTAAGAGCTGTAACACTCACCGCGAAGGTCCGCAGCTCCATTCTTGAAGTCAGCGAGACCATGAACCCACTGGAAGGAACCAAGTCCGGACACACTATGGAGGGGTGAGGGAGCTGGATTACATCCACCAGCTCCTGAATTGAGTGCTGCCAGCAATTAACATTCCAGACTATCCAGTCTACTATGCCCAAGGCCAGAAAGGCTTCCTGCTGTTTGGGAAAAAGCCCTCTGGCAAAGATACAGATCCTGGTAGTTGGAAGTGGAATAAGCTCATGCTGTAGTGGTGAGGCCCAAGGGGCAGTAGTACAAAAAGTTTCTTATCCAGCCTATGATTAAGGCACTGAAATAGGTGCTGTAGAAAAGCTTTATCTACTTCATTCAGTACATTAGGGAGAAGCAGCTGTGTTTTGCTGACTACGTGCTCAGAATCGTGCCAAATGATATAGGTGAAACAGAAGAAATAGGAGGCATGGTCTCTCCCTGATTTGGAGGAACTTATTCTCTAAGTAAGGAAGACAACCCTGGCGCTACCATGCACCAATGGGTAAATGGACAAAATAAAATGTTGATTTAGGCATTAGGGGACAATTGGAATTCTGGGAAAGGCTTCATGGGGAAAGTAGGAAATGAAGGATAGTGTTTTCAGAAAAGAGCCAACGCCTATATAATTTGAGGGACAATGAGAGGAAGTCTGGAGGCAAATTTAGCCCAGTATGTTGGTAGACAGTGAGCAAGCCCATGAGAATGGAGTTGATGGAACATGTTCAAGAGGACTGGGAATCTAACAAGCGATGTTGGCTTGTTATTGCCCTACAGATGTCAGTCATTACCCTGAGTGCATAATTCCTCCTGAAAAAGTCCACTCATGCCTACAGTATTGTCAAAGAAGTGGTTGTGTCATGGCAGATGACTCTGTTTCCACTGTTGAATCTGATTTGGATGGGGCAGGGACTTGACCTTGGATGGGCTCATCAGAGTCTGTTTTTTTATTTTATTTTATTTTTGTCTGGCATTTGGACCTACAGAATTAAGGGACTGGATAAGTTGGTTCTCTGTAGAGCCAGGGCAAGAGTTTCTTCGCCTTAGGAAGCCACAGTCATGTGCAAACACATTACATTAGAGTAAAACATCATAGGCAATATGGGACTACCGTAAAAAAAGACAAGTACAAGTGCTAAGAGAAACAGAGGAGAGACACCATGTGGCCCTAGCAAGTAAAGGTGACTTGCGAATTCCCCCAAGCCTATCCAGTACTTCTAGCAATGTAGAGTCCTCTGTAAACTTTCCACTCAAGCTAATTTGAGTGGAAATCGAGGATCTTTCTCTAAGACGACATGGCAGTCATTAATTTTTCTATTGCCTATTAATTTTTCTATTGCTCTGTTTTTTTGTTCTATGGGTTGATGTCATAGCTGTTGATCTTCATAAGCAAACCTTGAGAATTGTGTGCAAGTGGTTTACTAAGGAAGGCTCCACAGAGACAGTAAAGGAATGGGGGAAGTAGGACAGGGAATGGAAGGAAGTGAAGCTGGTGGTGAATTCAGACCACGTCTGTGGAGCCTGCAGGGGGTGCTGCAGTGGAATCTTGCCTCAGGTGCACTTTTCTCTTTACCTGGGCAAGGGAACTAGGCATTTACACCCTTGCTTATTGTCCTGGGGATGTAGAGGTAAATTAGACAAGATCCTTGCCCTCAATTCATTTACAGCCTAGTTGGGAGAGACAAGCTTGCAAGCACAGGAAACTAGAAACAAGTCTTCTGGGTGGAGGAGGATAAGAAACACTCTACCCAAAGGATGTTCTCTGCCAAGGGTGAATAATTTAACATCTATGTGCCTTTCCCCCACCAAACATGTTAGAATCACTCAGCAACACAAGCATGGCTCATTTCCTCCCAGGTACTATTTTCTTATCTCTTCCAGAAAACAGAGCTTCCTGAAAAACAACTATTGAAGGAATATGGTAAGAACCTGGCAGGAGCCCAGTTTATACTCAGTAGCTTTGACCTAAGAAAGAGAAGAGTAAATATTAAACCCAAGGTCGGTAAGACTTGTGTATTTTTTCTTTCTCCTTTAAAGGTATGTTTGCTCTTTTAAGAACTGGGAACTTATTGTTTAAAGTATTTTTGGTGCAAGGGTCAGGCTGCCAGGAAAGCAGTGGGCATCTGCTTGTGGTTCTTGGGGTTTTACCCAGTGTCTGCAACCTCTATTTAGTGCAGGAAGAGAGTGTGGTCCAGCATCTACCTGCCTATCAGGAGTCTTAAGGGCCCAAACTGATAGAACACTGAGAGCTTTTTCTTTATTATGGGAAATGATATGCCATATGATATCATTTCATTTTTAAATATATAACCAAGTGCTATCTGCTAGTAAGTTACTATATTAGGAGCTCACAATTAGTAAAATTTGGTATTTCTACATTTGAAATAGCACAATACTGGAGCTTATTGAGAACAGTAATTCAGGATTCTGTGAAAGTCAGCGTCCACTAAATATTTCACAGCACTGCAAATCTTGCACCGCTGCTGCACACAGGCAAACAGTATGAATTCCCACAGGGCTTGGCCAAGACACTGTGTCATCAGTGCATCCATAGTGTTATGCACAGTTTTTAATTGCCGCTATTCTTGCTGCTTAATCATCAGTCATTGTTGGTCCCAACTCTTCTTACTCTACTTTCTTTTATATTTGATTTTCCTTTGTAGAAAAATGCCTTTTGAGTTTGGGACTCCCCAGAAGTAGAGATGTGGATGTGAGTGCAAGTGATTTGCTTTGGGAGTGATCCCAGGAAACACTGGACAGGAGTGGGGAAATAAGACAGGAAAGGAGGAAAATTACTAAAGGAGTGTGCTAATGTGCAGAATTGTTGCTGTGGGTAACTGGGGCTCAGGCCCTTTGGGAATCTAGGGAGACTTTGCAGGACATTCCTCAGTGTTGTCCTACCCAAGAGATGAGGAGTTGGGATATTTATCCAGCATTTCCCGTCTGATGTCTGTTGAGGGCTGCTTCCTGAGGCATCAACTCACAGATTCTTCCAATCTGCCCTGCACGCTGAAACATGCTCCTGCAGCCAGAGAAAATCCTCAGGGAGAGCACCAGTACTTGGTGAGAGGCTGTCAGTGAGAAGAAGAATCAGAGGAGACTGTTAATGGAATTGGGTGTACATGGGAGCTCTTGACAGCATCTGCTATGGATGCATACTTCCATAAACAGCAGTTAGGGCCCATAGTCTTCTAATCACTTGACTTTGAAACACACGTGTTGCATTTCAATGTGTTACATAAGATCAAATTGCTGATCAAATTGCTAAGTATTCAGTGAAAACTATATGTTAAGGATGTGATCTTAAAATTGAAACCTGGATAATGGGAAGAACCCAGCCATATGAACATCAAGGGGAGAGTGGTCTTAAAGTCTTTCCTGTTGCCCATTTATTTTTTATTTTATTTATTTTTATTCTTTTAGATACAGTCTTGCTGTTGTACCCATGCTGGAGTGCAGAGGCATGATCATAGCTCATATAGCCTCGAACTCCTGCATTTTGCCTATTTAAATTCTGAGCCTAGAACAAGGAAATTTAAATCCTGGATTGCTTGAAGACTGATTCTTGGCAATCACATTCTCATTCAGAATAAAATTGTTTTTAGCCATCTCCTTCAAAATAAACTTTCAAATTTTCCATTTGATATCATTATAATGTTCACGTTCTCTTGTCTAGTCAGTTTCTCTATGCCCACATTCGTGAAATTTCCCCATCTCATTTCCCCAAACACTGCTTTGACAATTTCTTTTTTCCATGCTAGGCTTCTCTAAGCCCCCTCAGAGCTGCATAGAAACTATAGTTCTTAGATAAAAAGAAAACCTTATTTAAGACCCAGAAAATCTCAATCCCCTATACCAACAGCAGAGAGGGCAATTTGGATACCTGAGCCTGGACTTGCTCAAATCTTTCTAGTTACAAACCTGCCCCCACTGTTTCCAGCATCTCAGGCAAAAGGTAATTCCGTATCTCTTAGACACCAGTGTTGAAATTTTTTAGACTCTTAATGTTCTCTGAGTAATTACATGGCATGAAAAAAAATCAGATGAGTTTTTGAAGAGATGTCTTCTCCCCAAGGCCCTGAGTCACAGATTTTTTTTCTTTCTATAGAGTCACTGTCAAAATTGTGAGTCATCCATTTCTTCTTGCCAGTGCAGCACACTCCCAGGGGACACGTGGCTTCACTCCTGAACAAGTTCAGTAATCAGTGCTGGAGAGAATACTGAAAACGTTAAAGAATTATGAATACAGCTCATATCTCACTTTCCTGTTTTTTAGATTTTGGGAATTCATTCAGGTGGAAACAGCATTTCTTGCCATCACATGATGGGGGTGTCCCCCTCTGCCATGTCTCCCATCATTTCTATCTTCCTCCCTTCCAGTTTCTCTGGACATGTCTGGCTTTTGAAAGAGTAATTTTCTCCAACATGTATTTTGAATTATCTTCTCTGTACATAATTATTTTCTATCTCCTAGAATTTCTTCACAACTTTTGTTCCTCTAATGGAAGATTGTAATTTTTTATGTACTATTAAGGATTATTTTAATCAATTTTTTTTTTTGCTAAGGCTTTACAGTGAGAGTAGATATCTGTACTCAGTTTGTAAGTTGATAAAAATTTTTAATAGCCCACTATACATGATTTATTTTTGCATATCCAGCAACACAATGTTGGCTTTCAATAAAGGTTGAATGAATAAAATGTTTAAAGCATTGCTTTTTAAGAAGTTCTAACCTAGTGAAGTCATAAGCAAACTTGAAAAATGTGTGTTAAAATAAGTCTAGGTATCAGGTTTTCTAAACTTGTATCCAAAATCTTATATCAATTTAGTTGAATTTGCTTATACAGTGTTAGCAAGAAAAACAATTAATACATACGCATATCTTCACATAGCTGCAACAGAAAAAAAAGAAAATGCCCTCAAAACTATAAACCAGTATTTTAATGTATATATGATTCCTGCTTGATGCATTTCATTACTGATATTCCAGGCTTTTTTTTTTTTTTAATACTTCCAATGACCACAAACTCATGATACCCACATAAGGCGATTTAAAGCAGTTTCGGAAAGTTCTAATTGTTGGGGGAGAAATTATTTAGGAGCCAAATTATGTATTGTGGACTGTTTTAACTGCTGTGCTAAAAAATCTAGATAGTTTCTGTGTCAGTCACCTTGATTAAGAAAACTGCAAATAAATCACATTAGCAACCGAAATGGAAAAAGAAAACCATCAATATTGAGCCTCAATGTCCCCTGCTAGCTGTAAATCCCTAATTCCCTATGCAATACATTTGTTTACCTAGCAAATGTGTACCCATTTGAGTACCTGTCTCATTAGAGGACTATAAATGACTACGATTTAGTACGTATATTGTTCAGAATAGATTTATTATCTCTTCAACTTCTAGCCTTGATAAATCATCATGGCCCAAAGGAACACTTTCCTAGTTCTTTTGCAAAAGTCACATTGCCCAAGGAGAAGTTCTTGAGATGATCACTCTGAGCCATCTGCTCTCCGTATGTGATGTAGCATAGGCCCCTGTTCCTGGATTTCAATTATGGTGTCAGAATTTTACCCAGGTTTCTTACATTGATCCCTTTAGGATAGAATCCAAGATATATTATTTGCCTTGTTTTTAACCTCATATCATAAGAATGGAAGGAGATTATCAAGGCAGGTCTTAAGATATTGTCTTATTAATAATTTGGCAAGCATGATCAACATCTGAGGTTAATCCCCAAGCTGCATGTAGATAGGAATAGTCTAAGCCTCCTTGACTTTCTTAATATTCGTTATATTACTGCTGCCTTCATTTAGGCTCTCTCCATTTCTAATCTGGATGATGACCATTGTTTACTGTTCTCTTTAGCTTCAGCCTTGCCACATGTCTTATCTGTCCCCTCCTGCAGCCAGAGTGCTCTTTCTTAAATGCACACCTGAATATGTCACTCTGCTGCTTAACTGCTTTGTTGTATTTTGCATAAAATTCAGGCTCCTTATTATGGAATACAAATCCTGCAGGCCAACTTCTCCAACCTCATCTCCTGTCACTATCTTTCTATCCTCCAACCACATGGAATTGCCTTTGATCCTAGACTGCATATGCTCACTGGTGGCTCTCTTCCTCTGACTTTGGCTGCATCCATTGAGAACTAGCCTTACTGCAAAGCCCCCAGGAAGCTTTTGGTTTCCCTGAAACCTTCTCGTCCACCAGACGAGGTTTGTATTCCATCGCAGTGCCATGGCATCCTGAGCTTATCTCAAATCCTAGCATTAATCACTCTGTATTATAATTGTTTGCTAGTCTACATCCTCCTCATACCTGGAGCTCTTGGAGAGGACAGGCTAGGTTTAATTTCATTGATAACACCACGGTGTAACACGTTGTTGTTGCTTCATATTGCAAATGCATGACGTGTGTGGGTGCTCAAACTCAAAAGTGAATAAATGTTTGGCACTCTGGAAAATACAGTTGCACTGCTAAGGACCATTCTGCAGAATACACCTTTTGAGTGAACGCTAAAGTAGCTAAGTAATGGCTGCTTTTAGGGGAAGCACTAAAATATGAATAATGACTATCTCTGATGGTTTTTTCCCTGGGTTATGTTTTTGACTTAATAATTTTCATATTTCCTTATAAGGAACTATATAGATTGCATTTATAATTATACACAAATATTTAAAAGCAGCATATATTATTTTGTGTTCTATTGCACCTCTATGGCAAATGTTTGCAGAATAAAAGGACTAGGGTAAAGTCCTCAAGTGGTCAACAGTGATATTTTTCTAGGGTTGGAATTATGAGTGATTATTTTCTTCCTTGTAATTTGCAGGGCTTTCTCTGATATAATTTTGTTTTACAAGATTTTCTTTTACAAGAAAAAATTCATTTAAGTATTAAAAAATTAAATAGATGGTATGATGATTAATAATTTGAATAATCAAATAAACCACCCCTGTCAAGGGATTACTGAATTTAATCAAACCTTACTTATTGTCAAATCATTTAAGCTGTCATTTGAGAACACATGGAAAACAATATAAATATTGATGTGTTTTTTTAAATGGAGAAAAATATGACTCTGGCAATTATAAAACTGGAAAATTTGTTTTAGAGCTTTGGGAGCTAGATGTGCCATTGGGCTGGAAGCAGACCCCAAGTCCAGTCATGAATTATGGAGTTGGTTTTTAATGGAATATAACTGTCTATTTTTGCTGCCAAATCAATTAGCCTTTAGTACATGATACACAGGAGATTAAGGTCTCATATAGATATTCAGCAGAAGATTTACTGTGAAGCAGTAAAAATAGATTTAGTTATAATTTATACAGGTGCATATTTATAGGTAGAATATGTTTGTAAAAATGGCAAGGAGAGAAAGAAATCGATATTATTTTAGAATGTTTTCTTTTGATTTTCTCCTTTAAACCCAAACATTTTGCATCTGTAATGAATTAAAAGTAAACACTTCTTTAATATTTTCAAACAGTTAAGATATATCTCAATTACATTTGGCAAGAGCTATCAGTTGCATATCATTATTTATTGAAAAGGAGATTAGATATGTTTTCAGCCATTATGAGTTTACTTTTGTGAGCAAAGTAATGTTCAGTTCTTGGAGGTTCTTCCATATCACCTATTATCATAAACCAAAAATATGATTTACAAACTTGATGAACAATAATTTGCATGTATAATTAAATGCCAGAGTAAATATTTCTAATGATAACTTGAATCATTCAATTCTAGGCTTGAAAATTAAATCCTGAAAGCTACGCAAATGCTAATACTTGGGCAGAGAAATCCAGTAATGCTTACCTGAAATATAGAAACCTATATTTAGCACTTCATAGTGTGCCAGATAGTATAGCAATTGCCTAGTGTCTATTATCCCATTAAGTTCTGATATGGTATGGATCTGTGTCCCCACCCAAATCTCATGTCAAATTATAATTCCCAGTGTTAGAGAAGGGGCCTGGTGGGAAGTGAGTGGCTCATGGGGACAGAGTTCTCATGAATGGTTTAGGATCATCTGCTGCTTGATACTGTATAGTGAGTGAATTCTCATGAGAGCTGGTTGTTTAAAAGTGTCTGGCACCTCTCCACCCTCTCTCTTCCTCCTAGTCTGGCCATGAAGTGCCTCGCTGCCCCTTTGCCTTCCGCCATAATTGGAAGCTTTCTGAAGTCTCCCGTGAGCCAGAAGCTGCTATGCTTCCTGTATAGCCTGCAGAACTGTGAGCCAATGAAACCTCTTTTCTTTATAAATTACCCAGTCTCAGGTATTTTTAATAGCAGTGCAAGAATGGATGAATACCAGTTTATCACAAACCTATGAAGTAAGTCTGTTAGTGAGGCTGGTCAGTAACCTAAAGTCCCAGTTGCTTATAACCCACCATGTCCATTGATGGGCAACTCTGCATCCTACTCCATATCTCCTAGGCTGACAGAGTGGCCAGCAGCGGAGGGGAGGATTGCTCAGAGAGCCTCACACCTGCAATGAAAAGCTCCAGCCTGGAAATGGCAAACATCACTTCCATGCATAGCTCATTTGTCAGAACTAGTCACCTGACACCACCTAACTACAAGGGAATGGAGCAGAGAGTATAATCCTACCATGTGTCCAGAGTGAACAGGAAATATTTGGTGAATAGTACTAATCACTACTGTAGTGTGTCCCTATTTTATACATGAGAAAACAGAATCTGAGAGGTCCAACAACTTGCCAAGTCACAAAGCTAGTAAGCAGAAGAGCTAAGATGCTGTTAAAGAACAAAGCATGAATTTAACAAGTTTTTACAGCAAATTCTAAGCCTACTAATTCTGTGTCACTTAGAAAGACACAGGAAAATTAGAGATTGAACAGAGACTAGCAGATGTCTCTTGCTCTCACATTTGTGAAATCTGAAATCCTTTGGCTATACTTCCAGCTGCCTACTTGAAAAGCTAGAGACTAAAAATATTGATTTTCTATTATCAGAGCTGAGTCCTTCATAAAATTCTTATGGCCCTAGGAGTTCTTGAGGATAATTTATGGATGATACAGAGCAATGTGACTTGTAATCACTTGGGAGATGCTATCAGCAATGTGAAAACCAATTGAACTTGGAAAGAAATCCACACTCCTTACTCTTCCCTGCGAGTTCCTCGATATCTGGCCCAGTCCTCTTCTTCAACCTTGTCCTAAGCTGGCTTCCCCTTGCTACCACCATCTTTGTGCAAGCTTTTCTGGTTTTCTTCCTGCTCTTCACCAAGCCAGGCTCTTTCTGGCCTCAGAGTTGTGGCAGGTATTGCCCCCTCATGTGTAGATTGCCTCCGCACGCCACTATAGAGTATCTCCTTTGAAAATTATGTTGAAATTTTTATATAATGTTTTATTTTTAATTTTTGTGGATACATGGTAGTTGCATCATGGGGTACATGAGATGTTTAGATACAGGTATGCAATGTGTAATCGCATCATGGAAAATGGGCTATCCATCACCTCAAGCACCTGTCTTTTATGGTATAAATGATCCAATTATAGTTATTTTTAAATTTGTAATTAAATTACTATTGACTACAGTCACCCTATTGTGCTATCAAATACCTGGCCTTATTCATTCATTCTAATTATTGTTTGTACTCATTAACCTTTTCCACCCTTTCTCCCATTTCCCCACTACCTTTCCCAGCCTCTGGTAACCATCCTTCTACTCTCTATCTCCTTGGGTTCCATCGTTTTGATTTTTAGATCCCACAAATAGGTGACAACATGCAATGTTTGTCTTTTCTTGCCTGGCTTATTTCTCTTAATATAACGACCTCCAGTTCCACCCATGTTGCTGCAAATGACAGGGTCTCATTCTTTTTTATGGCTGAATAGTACTCCATTGTGTATAAGTACCACATTTTCTTTATCCATTCATCTCTTGATGGACACTTAGGTTGCTTCTGAATCTTGGCTATTGTGAACAGAGCTGCAACAAACATGGAAGTGCAGATATCCCTTCAATATATTGATTTCCTTTACTTTCCTTTACTATACCCAGCAGTGGGATTGCTAGATCATATGGTAGCTAGTTTTTTAGTTTCTTGAGGAACCTCCAAACTGTTCTCCATAGTTCATATTGAAATTTAATTGTCAGTATAGTTCTATCAGGCAGTGGGGCTTTTAAGAGGTTAGTCATGAGGTCTCTGTCCTTATGAATGGGTTAATGCTGTTATCTTGGCAGTGGGCTAGTTATCTTGGGAGTTTGGCCTACTTTTTCTCTCTGTCTCACTTGCTTGTTTGCCCTTCCACCATGTTATGGTGCAACAAGAAGGCCCTCACCAGATGCAGCCCCTTGACCTTGGACTTCCCAGCCTCCAGAACTATGAACCAAATAAATGTGTATTGTTTATAAATTACACGGTTTGTGGTATTCTGTTATAGTAGCAGAAAACAGGCTAAAACACCTTTCCTCCCCTTAATCCAACAGCTTCTACTCATTCTTTAGGTCTCATAGTAGACATTTCTTCAGAGAGGCACTCCCCGACTCTCAAACTAAAACTCCACCCAGTACTTTTCCATGGTAACACACATCCCAATTTATAATAATATAGCTGTGTTTATTTAATTGCTATCTCCCTATTATGGTGGCAGGAACCAAGGGAGCAGTGAGTGCTGTGTGTAGCATTATACACCAGTGCCAAAAGAGGCCAACTGGAAAATAGTAGATCGTTAGTATTTATTGAATGAAATGAATAAATGAATGACTTTTAGTCTTTAAGTAAGGATTTCAAGTGAGTTCCTAAAATCCGAATTTGTGTTTCTCTTCTTTTAAGCTTTATCAATAATTCCATGTTAGCAATAATGAAGTGGAGATGGAAAAACCAGAAACAATCCGAAAAGTTTAGATAAAAATGAAAACATTTATCCTCTCTTTTCTGGTTTTTGTTTTGTTTTCCAAAAGCCCAAAAAGAGTTAACCTCTTTGGACTATTGATTTTTAGAATAAAGTATAAAGGATTTAAGAACATTTTGCTGCATTTGAGATGATTTTTACAAGTAGAAAGGATAATATAGAAAACCGCCAAGCCAATTACTGCACTTGAATTGATACATATGTTTTCTTTTTTCTTGTCAGACATTTCTTACCAAATGGTTTAAATAATATCATCTGTTCTTGTTTTTTGTGCATTCCTACTCACACATATCAAATGAAGAAAAGCCAAAGGCTTTATGAAGCACTGGAAAGAATTTTGTTGCCAACCAGTTCATGCTACTGCAATTCTGTGGGTCCATGACACAGAGGAAAATATAAGGCTATGTACTGATTTACATCACAGAACACATGGTACATCCAGGAATGAGCACCACAAGGGTAATTTTAATGCTGCAGAACACATTTATCTGCTGATATATGGTCTAGGAATACACTGTTTTTATTCTGCCAATTCTGACTCCCACTATTCCCTCTAAAAATGGAAAAAACTCTTGCAAGGTCATTTGGAAAGAATGTTTAAAACTACTTTTTCTTTGCTTATTTGCAATGCCTTCACTTCTTAAGAATGATTGGCAATGTTTAGGTATCCTGAAGCCTGGGGTGGAGTTAAGATTCAAACAGGAGACTAATGGAGTAAAGGAGTCCCTCTCCTAGTGGGCAGAAATTATAAGCAGCCATTTAGATTACTTATAGACCTGGGATGGCTACAAACAGCTATGTTCCCAGTGGCCAAAGGGAAAGCCAATACAGTCCAGCAGAAAAAAAATAGAAACCATCCTAAAGAACAGAGGCAGGAACTCAGGAGTACAATAGTCAGGGATGAATTAGTATAAGAGAAACTCTCCACATAAAGAGGCACTGAGAAAGTACATATGTGATTTTCAGTTGTGCACAAATTTTAAAATAATTCAAGTTTATATTACGTTATAATCCCATCAATGTGGCCAGAAAATATGTGGTATATTTTGGAATGTTCAGTCATGACAGTTATGGTGTCAAATAATTAAATGTTATTCAAATAATTGCACAGGTGAAGATATAGTTGCAACTGTGGTAAGTGCCGTGAAGGAAGGTGCATTGTGATCTATGAAGGTATATAGGAAGAGAATTTAACTTCGTGAGGAAAGTGAGGAAGGCTGCCCTAACAAAAAGATGATTTCTCTGAGATGAAAAAGGAATGGAAAATTAAGCAGATGAGGAGTTGGGGAAGAGGAGGGAGAATGAATTCCTGGATAAGGAGGATACAGTTTATGCAAAAACTTAATGGAAGGTGGGAGCATGTACATAAAATAAAATAACAGACTGTCTACAGCAGAGTGTTTAAAGGCCTGATCTGGAGGAGGAGTAAGTATGCTCAGATCACTCAGGGGATCGTAGGCCATGTTCATGTACATTGTCTTATATTATTAAGAAAAGTGGTAATTTTGAAAGTATTTTAATTAGATGGTAGGTAGAGTACTGAAGTAATCACTTTTCATCCTTGAAAAGACTTGTCTGGCATCAATGTATAGATAGACTGCAAAAGAGAAGGAGATAAAAGAACAGATCAGAATATTTCTCACAGTTTTCTGAGTAAGATGATAAGGTAGACTATGGTGGTAGGGTGGAGATAGTAGGAGGAAGAGTCACAAGAATTTATGAGATTAAATGGAGTTGAATTGGGGTGGATGGGTGCTTGGGGAAGCAAGTCATGGTGATATCTGGGAGTCTGGCTTTCATAGCAGAATGTTGGTGGTTCCATTACTGAACTAGAAAACACTCGAAGTAAACTAGACTTAAGGATGGGCAGTGGAGGTCTAAAGTTTGATTTGGGAATTGTTGAGTTTCAGGAGCGTTTGTAAGTTCAAGAACTGATGTCAAGTATAATTAGATATGTTTCTGTGGGCTTAGATGAAATAACTGCGCTTAAGACACAAATGTGGGAGTCATTCCAAGGAGAGAGTGCAAATGAGCTTGCCTAGGGAGAGCTCGTAGTGTGAGACGAAGGTGTGAAACTGAGTCTTGAGAAATTCCAACATTTAATGGTCAGGCGGAGGTTGTAGTAGCCACTTTTTTGGTTTGTTTTCTTCTCCGTCTTTCTCTTCTTTCTTTATTCCTTTCTTTTCTTCCCCTCTCTTTTTTCTTTTTCTTCCTTCCTTCCTGTCTCCTTTTTCCTTCCTCCCTTCATTTTCCTTCCTTCCTTCCTTCTCTTTCTTTCTCTTTCTCTTTCTCTCTTTCCCTTTCTTTCTCTTTCTCTCTTTCTCTTTCCTTTTTCTTTCCTCTTTCTTTCTCTTTCTTTCTTTCTCTTTCTCTCTTTCTTTCTTTCTTTCTTTATTTATTTTTTTTCTTTCCTTTCCCCCTTCCTCTTCCCTTCCCTTTTCTTTCTGCCTTTCCAGCATCCCTAACTCTTTTTTAGGGGAAGAATAATCCCGACTTTTTCCTGGGAGCCCACACCTATACAATTAGCAGTCTGGTGTTTTGGGTAGAGTGACTCATTCCCTGAGTCATGGGCTGACAAAATGATCTGGCCAATCAGAATCTTGTATCCTGTGGTATAACGGCTGGTGTGGAGAAAGATCCTTGACTCAAGCCTGACCATTGAGAGTGCGATCAGGGTTTTCACAGGACCAGTTGGGAAAGAGTACCTCATTTCACTTGGAGTTCTAGGATGTAACCCTGGAGCTTCTGGTGGACGTCTTTGCTACATTCTGGCTAAGGTTGGAGCTCACACAGACTAAAGCCAAGCAGAGAGAGCAAGGGAGCCAGACAGTGAGAATGTCAGCAAGCAAGGAAGAGAGAAACGGTTTTCAGGGAAGACATTTTGCCTCCAGTCTTGCTCAATCCACCCCTTGAAATTCTGTATTAAGAATTCTCTTTTTCTAAGTCTTAATAATTCTCTTGTTATTGTCTGCTGGTGTTGAGAGTCCTGATGCAAAAAGGATGGCTACAAAGGATATTGAGAAGCACCAGGAAACTGTGGTGTTGCTAAAGTCAAGAAAATTTCTAGGACAAGGGACGAATCAGCAGAATCAAATGGAAATCCATCACTTTCCAAATCCATATGGTTGTCTTACAAATCTCTCCAGGATGTGGCTTTGGCCTCTTTCCCTGACCATTTTTTATTTATTTCTTGTCACATTGCTTTTATTTCACTTGCTGGAATCGGTCTGCACTGCAAAATGCTGCTGCTTCTACTCGATTCCTCTCTTCCCTCAGGGTCAACTTAATTCCTCACTCATTCTTTAGAGTTCAGCTAAAATACCATTTCATTAGTGAAAATTTCCCCGACTCTGTAGCACCACTATAAGTTCATATGTTGTATAAGGTAGCATTACCTTGCAGCTATCCTGGGGTAGCCTTCTCTTTGTCTCCTAGGATGCTTGAAGTCTGGTCAAGGTAAGAATGAAATGTGCTAGTGAGGACTTTATAATGTGCAATGTGCTATTTAAAGCTCGAAATTCCCTTGGAGGCAGCATGTATTATCTTGTCTACATTGTTTAGGACTGTATAGACTGATAGTTTTTACCTGGTCTAATAGGGTATACAGCCTGGGTTTAGCTACATGGCTGGTGGGTATGAAAGACCCCTCAATAAATATATACCTGGACTCACACTTATGTTGATCGTATGTAATCTGAAGATAAAATGTGTCCTGTCCTGAATGACTAAAATGGACCCTGGGGGGCTGTTTCTGGAAGCCCTAGACACCTCTGTGATCATCTGTGCTCTGTGTCCTGATGTATCCTTCACCTGTATTAAAACCTTACTCAAGTACACACTGTGAAATCCTGTGAGTCTTTTGATAATCTTCAATTATTCAATCCTGTGCAATCGTCTCTTATGTATTTTAGGATTATTCTATTAAAATATGCTTTTCCTACCAAACTATAAGCTCCATGAGGACAGGAGCTATTTCTGGTTTTGCATTCAATTTTCTCCAGACATGCCACTGTGCTTGACACATGATTAATCAGGATCCACGTGGGGAAGCAGAAACTACTCTGAGTTCCTACAGAAGGGAAGTTAATGGGAGGATTTGGTTGCACAAGCGATAGAAGAGGCTGAGGAAACAACGGGAGCACAGTGAGGCAGCCCTGAGACTAACAACAAAAGAAGCTGGTACCACCCTTGGAGGCTTAAGGGACAGAGGGAGTGGGTAGTACTACCAGAGCCTAGGGGCCAGGGTCACGTGAGGAAGGCTAGGACCACAGCAGGATACACAGCTCCCCACACAGTGGGGAGTGGAGCCATGGGGGAGACAGAGCTGTTGACGGGGATGCTGACAAAGGCAAAGACAGAAAGGGGGAACTACCTGGCTTTTCCTGTCCTCCCTCTCTCATCTTTTGTTGTCTCCTGTTGTCTGGATCCAGCTGGAAGCCAAATAATGCAGAAACCTGGGACATGCAAACTGGATGAATTGCTCTCCTGTCATGCACCATGAAAAGAGCAAGGAACAGACCTAGGATTTTCATTATCGGTGCTCAATAAATATATGCTGAATGAATAAAACCAAATTGTATGTAGAACAAGGGCTGCTGATAGATTCAGCATTCTAGTGGTAGCAGCCTTGGACAGCATGAAAAGTCTCAATCTCTAACTGAGACACATGTGTTATATGGACCAGAGGTCTGCTGAGTCTGAAGACACAAGGTCTGCCTAGGTACTCTGATTCCATGATCTTCTATTGCTGATCAGTTCTCCTTCTGGCTGACTTGTTAGCTTTGGGAAGTGTTGAGAAGTGTTGCTTTAACTTGAGATATATTCAGACATCAATAATACTCACTGCTCATTTAATTCTTTATGTGTTAATTTCATTAAATAATGAAATTTTGTGAGGGAATACTTATTTCTCTCACTTATTTTTCTCACTTCTAATACTTTTCAGAGGAAAGCATCAAACTGCAGCCTGCAGGTCTCAATAACGAAGAACATAACAATCTCCCATATTTAGAAAAATAAATGGCTATTTCAAATCATCTTATAAAAAGTTATTAAACTTATGAAAAATAAATCTTTTTTTGCATATTAATTCCTCTTCAAAGTTTTATTTACCTAAGATAAAAGGAAAATACCATCATTATTAATCCTGAATAAACACATACCTACACACACATATCACATCATACATCACACAATACTCAATTATTTATCTAGGATAAAAGAAATCTCCAGTAAGTTCCAGAATCTCAACAGAATATTCAGTTCTTCCTTATTACTCAGATAAAATTCATGATATAGTAATAATTACCTAAGGATCTAAGAATATTAGCATGTGGCTATTTGATATGCACAAACACCCCATCTACCTTCATTTGTAAACTTCCCCTAGGATGCATTGTTACAGAAATACAAATCCATATAATGAAATATACATACGGTGTAAATACTTAATAATACCATAGTTCAGATGACTATTTACTTCAAATTTATGCCTGTGTGGAGAAGGCATTTGAATTTTCCCATTTCTCTCTTTTTACACCACCATTTTTGAAAAAAGTACAGGCTCAATATTTCTCTTGGGCGCTTTTCATGGCTATATTGTGAATTTAATAAAAGTTGCTAAACTAACTTCACAGGGGATGATTGATTTGTACCAATTAGACATGACCTTATCCTGAGCATAAGGCTGAGTACATCTTTCTGTGTCTCATGTTTATAATTTTTAACCGTTGATGACACTCAAGTTTGAAGAAGTGGAAACCACCACTGGGATTTGTGATTCCCCTTTCAACTAGCTGCCAAATCAGTTATCAATGCTGTTCCTGCTCATTCATCTTTATTCTTAACAATGAGGCAAGTTCGGAAGGTTATTGAAGTTATATTCTTTTTAAAAACAAAGTGTGTCATGCAAAGTGATCTCAAGGAGTCACCTTCTGAAATTTTGCACCTGAACTTTGCACACAAGAGCATGCCATTTGTAGCAGATGCTGTTGGTGTGCTGCCCAGATCCCCTTAACCAGCTGGCCCACCCAGTACTCAGCTGCTGTGGTTGGAGGCTAAGCGCTACCCACTTCTCTGGAGATTGCCTTTGGCTGATCAGAGCCACCTTGCGAATCAGCCAGGTGACACTTGTAAGGTTTCTCTGCCGACAAGGGGCTGGTTAATGACTGATTGATGCAGGATACAACAGCCCAGGCTTCTTCCCTCTGGGCAGGACCAACCTCTATGGTTCCATTCATCCTCCAAAGCTCACCAGGAAATTAGGCTGGTGCTAACTCCCTCCTGAGATCACATCCTTCCCTCAGGTCTTTCCCTGCTTTATTCTGCTTCTCTCATTCCCTGACACGTTCCTTCTCAATAAGTCACTTGCACTGGAGTCCCCATCTCAGCTTCTATTTCTAGGAAGCTTGATCTAAGACATTATTTTAATTACCTAACTAGTAATTACCTAGATAACCTTTGGGCCACTATCCACAGGAACTATACTGAAATTAGTAAGTATATCTTATGGCAAATAGGGATTTTTCAATTTTTCTCTGATTATCAGAAACTAGATAAATAGATAAATACGTAGATAAAATATCTACATGTTTAGGGCCAGGTGCAGTGGCTCACACCTGTAATCCCAGTATTTTGGGAGGCGGAAACAGGAGGATCACTTGAGGTCAGGAGTTCAAGACCAGCCTGGCCAACATGGTGAAACCCCATCTCTACTAAAAATACAAAAAAAATCAGTAGGCTGAGGCAGGAGAATTGCTTGAACCCAGGAGGTGGAGGTTGCAGTGAGCTGAGATCATGCTACTGTGCTCCAGCGAGACCCTGTCTCAAAAAAATATATATATATATACACACACACACACGCACATGCGCGCGCGCGCACACACACACACATATATATATATGTTTAAATGACTTCAACGGTCTGAAAGTGAATCTGCTCCAGGAAGCCTTTTCTGTTCTGATTGTTCAGGTCTGGGTCCTTATTCCTTCCTGTGCCTTCTTTTGGTTCACTTTTCCTCTAGAGACTGAAAGATGGTTAAAAACAAACCATATATTGACCACTGTTCCACTAGAGTCTCATTATTCCACTAGAGTCTCATAAGAGTTCATTGAGGGACTATTATTATCCCTACTTTATAAATGATGAAATTCGGAGTCATGACCATTCGTAACTTGATCCATAGGCAAGCAGGCAGTAAATGCAGATTACTAACAATATGCAGATTCAAATCCAGGTCTGCTAATATAAAACCCACAGTCTTACCCAGTTCACCAAAGTGTAAATTTAAAGATAAGTACATGTGTCCCCTCTCCTGTGCTATGCACGCAGTTACAGCTTCTGCATGCTTTCTAGCCAATAGTTCCCACCATGACCTTTGCAGACTTGCCCTCGAGCACTGGAACAGCCTCGCCAGTACACCCTCAATCCTGCAGCTACTGGCTGATACAGGAACCCAGAAGCCCAGCTCCTTGCCTGTGCGCTACAGTTCCCCACGGGCTACTCAGAAGCTGTGGTTTCATCTGAAAGGGCACCCTTGTTTGGCTCCTTTCATTTCCCTGTCCTGTTTCATACCCCTCACCCCATACTGCTCTCCCCTGGGAGCACTTCCTTCACACATCATTTGCTCCTGAATTCTTGGCTCCGTTCTTCTGAGAGAATCTTAATGCAATGCACAAAAAGGCATAAAAGAGGCAAATACTAATAAACTCACTTTGGTATTACGGACTTTGGTGTTAACTTGTGTTTTTTCTTTTTTTAAAAAAAACTGTTAATTCCAAAGTAATATGTGTACATCGTAAAAAAAAAAAAAAAAAGAAAAAGAAAAACAGAAAATACAGGTAAGCCAAAATAAAACAATAAAGGTCAGATAACTCATAAAGACCCAGAAAAATTACTATTTATGTACAAGTGCATTTGCAAGTCTGATATTGTACTACTTACAATGTAGGTACTTTTCATGCAACATTGACAGTCTTTTTATGCCAGTAAGATTTCCTCTACAAAATTTTCGTTATGCTCATATGGACTTCAGTACTATAATTTTGGGCAGCAGGTAGTGGGAGCAAGCTCCCTGTGATGCTGCTGGCCTGTGGATCACTCTTTGAATAGCATTGATGTTCTTTTGGGCCATTGTTAGAACGTGGCTCTGCTATGTTTGGGTTTAGCCTTAAACTCCAAATAAACTCAGTCAATTGTGTGACTGTTCCCCTCACACAATTCCCCTTTAAACATGTTGAGCCATTAAAATGAATACAAACACTCCGTATGTGGGGAAAGAGAGTTAATAGGACCTAACATTAATGCTTACTCTCAGTTTATATTTGCAAGTGGCTGAAGGTGATCCCAGGACACCACTATCTATCAAACTGACATTTAAAAAATGTACTCACTAGAGTGAAAACAGAAAGTGATCACCTCTGAAAATCTGCTGTTGCAGATTCATTTTCCTTGTTCCTGAACGAAGCCAAAGGTGGGCATTTTCCCTCACATTCAAGAAATAAAGAGTCCTCTGAGTGTTTTAGAAAACAAAATGTCTTTTTATCAGGAGCCAACTTGAAGGGTTTTCCACTAGTTAAATCAGGGACAATTTGAGCATCAAAATTAAAAAGGAGAGTAAAGGATCACATAGGGGAGGATTAACTTTTCCTCTACCCTCTTAGGTTTAATGCCTAGAGCCTGTGAATTAAACTGACAAAAGGCATTTTAACAGGAGAAAACAAGTTTATGAATGCAAGGCATATACACTTGGGAGAACTCAGTGATGAGTAACTCAAAGGGATAGTTAAAATCGGTGGCTTATAATCATCTTGATAAGCAAAGGGGAGGGGGAGAAGACATTTATGTAAACACAATGATTTTTTAAAAAGATATACGAGTTTTCAGGTGAACAAAGAGGAAATAAAAAAGTATGTGATAATGTTTGTCTATACAGGTATAAATGGTCCTTAAATTTCCTTCGGGGCCATACAACACTTCTGGAGAAGGGATTTGGGGGTAGGATTACTTGTGTTCTAGAAGTAGATCAAACCTGAAGAGGAATTTATGGCAGCCTTATTTCCTAGAAGTTACTGCTTGTAGTCAGATAAGCAAAGGTCTGAGAAGACTTTTTTTTCCCCCTGCATATGGTATGTTAAATCTCAAATGTCTTTGGCTTAAAATAATCTTTATACCAACTCTGGAGTTCTGAGTTGGTCCCCACACATATATAATTCGCATTAAATAAAAAGGGAATGCATGAGTCTATACTGATTTGAGTACATAAATTAATAAGGAAGAAAAGAAAGCTCTGTCCAACAGCAGAAGGCCAAGTAAGAAATGGAAAAAATGATAAAAGGTAGAAATTATTTTATGGCAACTGTCACTGTAATAATTATTTTAGGCAAGAATCATCCACGGATGCTAAAATTAGTAGGTGAAAGTATGAAGGTAGAAGGAAATTTCCATAGTTTCAAAGTATCTATCTATCAGATATTCATTAAGTACAAGGAAAACTACTAGAGAGTTAGCGGCACCAACTCTCCTTACAATAAAAAATCCATGTATAAGTTTTGCCTCCCCAAAAACTTAGATACTAATAGCTTACTGTTGACCAAAAGCCTTACTCATAGCATAATCAGTCAATTAACATGTATTTTGTATGTTATAAATACTGTATTCATACAATAAAGTTAGCTTGAGAAAAGACAATTGAACTCAACACAATAGCAACAGGAGGTGGCTATGAAATTATTACAGTTGTACAGTATGTACTACAGTTAATTTTGTGCAGTTATGATTTATTACTGCAGCTTTACTTTTATTTACATTTCTCTCAACTGCAAATGCAGTTGAAGTTTACATCAGGTATCAACATCATGTGCCTCCTGATATGATGTACTGAGAAGAGTGCAATGACATCTGTAGCACTGCTGCCCCAAAAGCATCACCTGAATCTATTCTTGAAGACATTTAAGACAAACCAAAGTTGAGAGACATTTTACAAGATAAGTGGCTTGTGTTCTTCTTATATACTGTTATAAACAACCAAACAAACAAACAAGAAATACAGGTTGTTCTAAACTAAAAGAGACTAAAGAGATGGGGCAAGCGAATGTATTTCATGACCTAGGAGTACAAAGGAAATTATTGGGATAAATAGCAAAATCTGAATAAGGTCTATAGATTAAATAGTTCACTTAAGTGTTAATTTCCTTATTTTGCCAATGGTAATATTGTTACACAAAAGAACATTTTGCATGATTTTAGGAAATACACAATGAAATATTTAAAACATCATGTCTTCAACTGACACACAAATATGAAAACATCATGTGAAGAACATCATGTCTTCATCATGTCTTCAACAGACACACAAATAGTTTGGGGAAAAAAATTAAACATACATATGCATATATGTAGAGGGAGAAAGAGATAAAGCAAATGTGGTAAGTGGTTAACATTTAGGTAATCTGGGTAAAGGGCATATAAGAATTCTTTGTCAAATTATTGCAACTTTTCCATTAATATGAAATTATGTCAAAACAAAAAGAAAAGAGAGAACAAAAAAACCAACCAAAACCTTATAAAACAGACAAAATTTAGTTGTAATAGCAAATCTTGGGATCCAAATGCAATGCTTGTAAGCAACCCCTGTTCAGGTCTGTCTCCTCCAGAGAGGTGGGCCTGGTTACCTGCTTCACTCTCTCTCTTCCCTTCTCCCTGACTGGCTCCTGTGAAAGGTCCCTTGAAGGTTGGAAAGAGAGGGAGGAGGTTAGAGGAAAGGGGTTTAATCCATATGTGACTGACATAGCTGTAATCTGCAATTGGTGCCTTCTGGTAAGGCAGATTCTAAAGTGGCTTCTTTCCGTCAATGAGACGTTGGATATTTTTGGAGCTCCTGTTCGGTACCCACCGCATTTCCTGGTGTGAGTAATGTATCAGCTAGCTTTTTACTCCAGAGTACACCTCCAGAGATGGTCAGTTTTATGACTCAACTTGGCTAGGTTATAGCACCCAGTAACTCAATCAAATACTGATCTTAGGTGTTGTGGTGAAGGAATTGTGTACATGCAACCAACATTTACAATTCATTGACTTTATGTAAAGGAGATTGTCTTAGATAATCTAGGTGAAACTGATCCTATCAGTCGCTTTAACAACAGTTGAAATTTTCACAATCGTAATCTGGTTAGGTAAATGGATGCCTTTTATTTTAGGAAAGACATACTGAAGTATTTAGGTGTATGAACAAAACTGAGGTTTCCATGATGAAGAAGAAATTCTACTTGTGGACTTCAGGGACAACTCCTGCATGTTTCCAGCCTGCACTTCCTGATAGCCTGCCCTACAAATGTAGCACTTAACCATCTGGGGCCCAAAATTATGTAAACCAATTATTTGCAATAAATCTCTATCTATCTATCTATCTATCTATCTATCTATCTATCTATCTATCTATCATCTATATATCTGTCTATCTGTATTTCTAGCTAGCTAGATACCTAGCTATCAGGTTGGAGCAAAAGTAATTGCGTTTTTGCCACAATTAAAGGTCATGGCAAAAACCACAATTACTTTTGCACCAACCTAATATCTATCTATCTAGGGCTAGGGCTATCTATCTAGGGCTGTTAAAAGTGTATTCAACCCAAGGTATCTAATACACATAGTTTATAATGGCATGTGAGAAATAAACTCCTTCCTTAAAAGATTAAATATTACTTCTTTTTCCAAAACCTAAATTGTTTCATCAATTTCCACTAGAAATGTATCTTCAATAAGCAGGCTGGGCACAGTAGCTCATGCCTATAATCCCAGCACTTTCAATGGCCAGGTTGGGAGGATTGCTTGAGCTCAAGAGTTCAAGACCAGCTGGGGCAATATAGTGAGACTCTGTCTCTATTTAATAAAAAAAAATATAATTAAAAAAATAATCAGCATAATGATGTAGACCTGGTAAATCTTTTGACAGCAATGTTTATAACCCACATGCCATGTATTTCACTACATTCATAAAGGGGCTTGGGGATTTATCCAGAATGACATACCATTCATTTCAAAATAACATACATCTTTTCTCTAGACAGCTCAAATATTTATAGTTGTTAAAGCAAAAAGAAATACTTGGTAACAAGTTCTTGGTGTATGGATTGCTTTGGCTTTGATGGAAATATCTACTTTCTCCAAAGATTGGTCCCTGGGCCTCAAAGCATTTACCCCAAGAAATAACTGCTATGACTTAGGTCTTCAAGGCAGCTTCCAGTGCTCGAGCTTTCTCTGTGATGTTCTTCTGAAAAGGCATCATAAAATCGTCGAAGTCCACCTCATGTGTAAACCTCTCTCGCCTTAGTTCCCTCTTCCTGATCAGCTCTGCTGTTGTGGCTTCAGGACTCCAAATCTTAAAAAGAAAAATAGCCATGCCCGAGCAGGTATGAGTATGACAGCCAGTAAATATGCTAATATCCAGACAATTTTCAATACACAGTTTTAACTTAAAAATTTGTTTATAGTTTTAACTTAAAACTATTAAATTTACTTTTAGATGTGTTTTAACTTCTTCCCCCCTCTCATATGACAGTAGTGGTTGCATGAGCATCACTGTTTTTGATGATGACTGTCTAGACAAATAATGTTGAAAATATTCTTCAGTTACTTCTCTGGCCAGTTATGCTCAGACCAGCTGCTGTTTGTTTTTTAGGATGCCAAAACAGGGAAACAAAGGAATCAGAAGATCATCTAGGTTTACTACCTATAGGTCTTATGTAGAAGTCAAAATTATTTTTATAATAGAAGGCGAGGGGAGCTGCTTGTTCAGCCTGGTTGGATGGCCAATGGAAAGACAACTCTTTTCTCCAAAAGATGTCTCCACCTCTTTAGTTGTGGAGGTTTTCGGAAGCTACTGAATAAATCCAGTCTTGATTTATATGAAACTCCTGCATGAGCTGGTAGCAGTTAAGTACAAAGAAGGGTTGGGTCTGAGAAGTACCAAAAAAAAAGTATCCTTAGGAGTTAGTGATTAAACAGCTGCAGATCATGCCATTGATTCAGAAAGACTTCAACCTTTCTAGGAAAATGTAAATCTTAATACAGAAATAGTAATAGAAAGAGAACTAGATGCCGGGAGCTATTACTTGGGCATACTGAGTTGAAAGAACCAGAACCTGGCAAAAGAACATTCACAAATAGTAACTATGAAAGACAAACTGCGCAGATTTGTTTGGATATTCTACATAAAAAGCTTTTGAAAAAATGACATTATGAGCTTCTATAATGCTATGAAGATCTTTTCGAAGCACTTACCCTCCGTGGAATAAATGTGATATCCACTTTCTTAGTATAACCACTGGTAATCAATGAATTGAGATGAACCACATTACCCTTCTGTACTTTCTTTCCCTCTGATGTGGTTGGTACACCATAAATTGATGACAGCAGTTCCTGGAAACAAGAACAGAAAAATTATAAATTGTAAAAATCTATACTGACTTTCTAATATTATTTGCTGTTTCACATCTTACTCTGAAGCCAGAAAGAAACCTAAAAATGCTACTGTACAAGTTATAATTTGAGATAAAATAGTATATTATTATAACTTTGGGGATGGGGAGAGATAGTTTGCCTTGTTTAACTTTAATTAGAAGTATTGGTAGAAGATCACATAAGTCTTTGAGATACCCATCCTTGATCTGTGGCCTACTAAAATGACAATGGAAGAACTTTAGTTGACTGATCCTCCTTCACCTTTTGCCATTCTAACATCCTCCATGCTGATAACTCTGCTGTCTGTCTACAATCCCTTCATTCTATCTACTCCCTACCACCTACATTTCCCCAATCCTTTCCAATTTGATGACACTAAAACTTTTCCTTTTTGATTTTCATCTCTTGTCCTGTGTCAGCCAAGATTCTCCAGTAAATATTCTGCTCCCTTAAGAAAAGCTTCCAATCTAGAGACACACTTAGGGGTTTCCCATTAATGATAAAGTCTTGATGTCTCAGTAACTCCCGTGGGCAACAACCTCAACCTTCCGCTGCAGTTTAGAAGTTCCAAATCACTCCGGATTACCAGAAATGTTGAAAACCTTCTACAATCATTTTGCAGGATATTCTAGAGACAATGACTCCATACCCCAGAATTCAGTGGTATTCATTAAAATTCCTTGGTAGAAGCGGCAGGTGGGAGGAAGGGGAAGTGGTGGGCAATGAAAGGGGATATGGTGGCAATGAGACCAAAATGAAGAAAAATCATGCTTTACTTCACTCCTCATAAGGGTTAGCCTCCTTCCCTATTTGGACCATCTCATCAAATCTGTGTAATTCAGGATCAAATATATACAAATCCAATACCAGTTTTGGTTTTCTTTTTCAACATTCTAATTGTATTTGGCTGAACCCATTTGGTTTTTGTATGGATTCTCTTTGCAGTGAGTACTTTTTAGGCTCTTCAGTGATAAGAATTTTATTAGATATTTCTTTAAAAGTACTATATAATAATGCTATTGAAAGTATGCACTGCATATTATCTTGCCCATGTTGTATAACAATATGTAAATAGTGCTTCTGCCTTCCCCAAAACAGACTTTTAAAGAGTTCCAGTTACTAATGGGTAGTCAACCTTTTTTCTTACCTCTTCTTTCTTAATTTCAGGGCCTTCAGTCTTCAGTATAGGAGGTGTCTTGCCTTTTAGTTTTTGATTTTCTGCTGGTTTCGGCAAGTTATCTAGCTTTTCTTTAATCAGACCAATTATTCTATAATCAGCATATGCCTTTGCAACATCCATGGCACTATGCCCTGTTGAAACATAAACATAAATTCAGAGTGACTATAAACATATTAATGATAAACCATGTAGAAAAATATCTTAGCACATCAGCTCTAAGCCTGCCCTAATAAGGGTGACTCCTAAAGCAAGGGGTATATATACGGAAGTTCACAGAGCTAGATCAGATTTTCTCTATGGTGGTCCCAGCTTTAAAATCCCGTGATTTATAGTGCCATCTAAATACACAAAATTACTTTTCCTTAGTTTTTTTTACTATGTTTCTTAAAAGAGTGATAGGAAATATTATATTACATTTTAAATATCAAATTGATTGTTCTCTCCCCACATTGTGCAAATTTCCTTCTATGTGATAGATAATTTTACATTATCTTTCCCTTTCCTTGATGTAAGGAGGTAAATTCCAAAAGGTCTGGGGAAGCTAGTGGCCACAGGTGCTCCAGGCAGATGGCTGGGCAATATGTTCCCTATAATATCATCAGGCAGGACAAGTGCAGTAGTACCTGTGACTCAGAGGCAGCCTGAACCAACCAGAGGTATGATGCTCTCTCAGTCAAAGGAAGCAATGGCTTCCAATGTAGGAAAATGGTACTTCCAAACAAGGAGCTCAAATATATTCAAATGATTTTTTAATTTTTCCTGTATGGTATTTATGATACAAGGTAGGTTGTGTGTTTACTTCCTGGAGTCAGGGAAGCCTCAATTCAGGAATTACTTTGTCCAGCTTTAAGAGAAATCCAAAGTCTATAGGGTATGCAATTATTAGTAATTAACAGTCATAACAGTGTAATAACTCAATGTGTCATCTGCAAACTGGTGCAAGTCCACAGACTAATAGTTACTGATCCATAATGAAGTAACTACAGAAACTAAGTATTTATAAATGTTTATAGCAACTTAATATAATTTTCTGTCATTAAAATTTAAAGATTAAAAACAAAGTTTTGGCCTTGTATTTTGTTTTTTTTTCATTTTATTTTTCTAATAAATCATTTTATTATATTTTACAAAAGTATTTCAGTCCATGAAAGATTGTAAACATAAATAATTGGCCCTCCAACACCAATGAGTGGAAAAGCACTTGGTATAAGATAAACTTCCATAACGTTTAACTCAGGCTTGTGTTTGCACCAGGAACCCAGTGGACAATGCAAGCCTGTGAGAATAGAATCAGAAGGGGCTTAGAATCTAACATAAGTTCTCCTTTTCTAACCCTAATCATCAGTAATATGAATGCATACCTTTTCTATTTTCCAGCTGGAATTTAGCACCAATATCGAGTAAGTATTTTACTGTATCCAGTCTGCAGCTTTCAATGGCTCTATTTAAAGGAGTTGAGTTGTTGATTGAAACTGCATCTATTAAAGCTCCAGATTCAACAAGAAGCTCAACAATGTCTTGTTGGCCTGCATGGCATGCAAAATGAAGTGGAGTCCACAGAAAGTTATCTGTTGCATTAACGTTAGCTCTGTAAAATAAGATAGATGAACAAACTAAAAATACTGGTTTTCCAATGGCTGGACACTAAAAATGCAAAGTAAGATTTCATAGAGTTCTATCAAGTTGCTAAATTGTAAACTCTGTGCCATAGTTTTTCTTCAGACCTCTTTGTTCTGCATTATTTGACAGTCTTAACTTTCTTTGTGTATATCTACATTAAAAGGCACTTTAGATTCTAGGGATTACGATTCACAAAGGTTAAAATCAAGGAAATTTATAAAATCAGATCCAATGAAGATAAAAGCTGATAGGACATATTTCATTTTGTGACTTTCTCTGCATGTAATACATTTTTAAATGAAACTTCATTAATAAATTCTAAATATTACCATGTATTATTTAACATTTTAGTCCTTTTTAGAAATTCACTGTCCAGAAGTTCATATTCTCATTAGTTGCTCTCTTGATAATATACAAATTTGAGTCTTTCTTTAACATTAAAGTACTAATAAGATTAGTACTTTATTTCTCAAGTATGCAATTACTGTGTTAACAAGAGCTTTACATATTTTAACTCAATTTAATCTTCAACTAATCTTGTGGCATGAGTCACTACAGTCTCATTACATACATGACAGAACTGAGGCACAAAAATATTAAGAAACTCACCCAGGTTATACAACTATGGTAGAAGAAGGAATTAAACCTGAGTGATTGTTGTAGTCTAAAAAGTTAAGTATTATAAAACTGTCATGATTTGACATTTTAAAAATATTTACATGACCAAGGAAAAGGCTGCGCCACACTGGAGGAGGGCAGCAGGTTTTGGGACCAAAACATGTTATTATAGCCACCATTCCACTTGTTTGAAGTTGTTGAGATCCCCAAATAGAGGCAGATTAAAAAGTGACTCCACACCATCTAGGTGAAGCTCTGAGACAGGACTGAGCTGTGCTGCCACTGATAGAAAGCCAGTAATAATCAGAAGACTCTGTTTACCCTGAGAAAACACTTACTGGCCTTCACTTCGTGCATAACTGCTATTGGCAAAATATATTTGTGCACACACAATCCTATGCTCCCATTATCCTCGTTTCCCATATAAGATCTATGGGCTTAATTAATTTATTACAGGCTTTAATAAAGGGGCTAGGGATCTAACATAACATAAATCTAACATAAATTCTCCTTTTCTAACCCTAGCCATCAATAATATGGACACATACCTTTTATAGGGCATTTTATAGACTTTAATAAAGCCTATAATAAATCAGCATTTTTAATAAACCATTCTTTAATAACATTCTTTAATGAAGCCTATAATAAGTTAATTAAGTGTTAATAAAAGGCTTTTATATATTAAAGCCTTATAGACTTCAATAAAGTAGCACTTTTCTATATTACTAAAATTCTGTCTTTTCACTTCCTTGAAATGTGAAGACTCGTGAAAATTTAAGCCACACTCGACTGAGACGCATACCCTTTTTCAAGAAGAAACTTGACCACATCTATGTTTCCACTTGCACATGCCGTCATTAGCGGAGTTTTGTAATAATTATCCTTCATATCCACAGGTATTCCTGATTCAAAGGCCTTTTTCAGAGAAGCCAGATCCCCTGCTTTGGTGATAATATTAATGTTTGAAAATACCTTCTCTGAATCATCAATGTACCAAGCAGAGTCATCCTGAATGGGATGTTCTGGGGGGTGATCTCTGTTAAATCGGCTGCTATCAGTGACATTCTTGTAGGTCTCAATCATGTAATACGGTGGCCCACCATCCTGCCGGCGTGGAAACGCGTACTCAGGAATGACACAGATTGGAAGGGGTAAGACAAATTTCCCTTTCTTTCCTTTTTTGCCCATCCCTTTTTTCTTTTTCTTAGGTCCATACGATCCTAAGACAAAAGACTTGTTTAAATATCTGGTTCCTTTAAAGAATTCATTAATATTGACCCCTCCTCCCCGGGTTTTCTCATGAAGTTGAGCGATGGCAGCCAGCTGTTCTGAGCTTGCATAATCTTGCCTTTCCTCCAACACCATCACGAAGTCGTTCTTGCTGATGCTCCCATCACCCCTGTCTAAAACCGAAAAGGCTTCCCGGAGGAAAGCCTGACGTTCTATGGACCAATCGTGCAGTCTAAGGGCCCACAGTGGATTTGGATTTTTGGCTCCTGGCCTGGCTAGTTTATTAGCGATTCTCTCTGCTCGGCGTATTTCTTTGCTTGCTGCTTTGAAGCCGCCTTCCTTAGCCACAGCCCTGGGCGTTTTATGATCTAAATTCTTCCATTTCAGGTCACATCCTAAAACATAAAGCATCATAATTACGAATGGTGCCAAGGCATTTGCATGGCTAATAAGTGACACTCATCCAACTGTTTTCTTAATTTCTCGTGATTAGTAAAAAATGTGTCCCCAAATTATATGTATATAGAGATGTGCACATTTTGCTGTTATAATTACAAAATTGAGCTATGATTTTTTTTTTCTGTGAGCATCACTTTGGTGAATTCTGAAGAACATACGTTTACAATTTACAATAGGATTAGAACATTCATCCCTAGAGATATTTGAAACACATACCATATTGGTACACTTGCTCAGGGGACTTCAGGCCAACAGGAAAAGAGCAAGGATACATTTAAATTTGGAAAGAAGCTGGATTCAAACAGCTTACCTAGGACCTTATGAACTCAGATCTGAACCTGAAAAGATGCAGAATACCTGCTTCCTTTTGAATGATTTAAACCGTAAATCTGTGTATAATTTTAAGTATATTTTTTCCGTATTCTTCATTAAATAATGTAATTTATACTAATCTGCTGTTTTGTGGTATGGCCATATGAACAATCTTCACAGAGGAAAAAGTAATTTGTAATTAAATCTGAGGAGTTCAGCATTATATTTATGTGCAAGTTAGACATTAAAATTCATTTTCCTTTTTGGTCCCTTATTCAACAAAATGATGATTCCAACATTATTTATAAATATTCACCAAGGAAATAAACTTTTTTGAACATGTTAGGGAATCCATTTAGTGCTACCAAAAAGGCTGTGTTGTCTATAATAAGTATATGTATAAGTCAGACTTTGAAGAAGCAGTCAGACCATGTTTTTCAAGATTAATACTTTCCTTAGTATTGCCAAAAATTAAAATGTTATACGATGGGTAAAAAAATAGAAAGAATAGAAAAAAATAGAAAGAATAGAAAGAATGAATAACACCTACTATTTGATAGCACAACAGGGTGACTATAATCAATAATAATTGTATGTTTTTAAATAGCTAAAAGAGTGTAATTGGATTATTTGTAACACAAAGAATAAATGCTTGAGGGGATGGATACCCCATTCTAGAGGATGTGATTATTAAGCATTGTATGCCTATATCAAAACATTTAACATACTCCACAAATATATATATACTTACTGTCAAAAAGAATTAAAAAAAGAAAAATAAATCTATTTTACTACACACACACACACACACCTTTATACTAAGGCTGATAATTTTACTAGTAGTAGAAAAACTAAAAAAGACTATGGGGACAATAAAGGTTCTAAAATTTCTATATTGGATAGTTTTAAGAACAGTGACTCTACAGTGTAATTCCATAGCATAGTAATTCCATAGTGCAATTCCATACTAATTCTGATACACTGTTTTTACTTAGCTATTTATTTTGCTTACTTAGGGTGTCTGGGGGTTTTTGATCCCAACTCTCAAGCCACTTCTTCTATGTTCACCCAGCACTAAGGACCAAAGGATTTTCATCCTGTTTTAGCTCACCCTCTGCAGCTTCCAGCTTAATCCTAGTTAGAAACTTCCATGTGTATAAAAGACTCCAACGGATCCCACTTTAAAGAGCTAAAGGCAGTTTTCCTGTCCTTTTGACTCGGAGCTTTCTGTCTCCTCCTTTATGATTAGTAAATAAAGATCTATTCATTCCTTGTGAGACTTATGCTCCTCTGTGGTAAAGATGTTCAACTTCCAGCTGGCTGGTGTTGCAGAACTCAGGGAGTTGAGGGCCCAGGAAGAGGAGGAGGAGGACTCCACGAGCTCCTCTCCACTGCCCTTGGATGTGGCTCTCACATGCTTACAGGGAGTTGTCAATTGCTCCAGCAGGGGGACGAGGGGGCGAAAGAGGACCATCATGAGGAAATGTGAGAAATGAATCCAGCCAGCACAAATGCTTTACAATTAAGTACAGAAGAGACTAAACCCAGGGAGCTTATTCAGAAACAAGCATTTGATCGCTAAGGGTTTCTTGCTGCTCTGATTGCCTTAGATGTAAGATTCTAAAGGTAGAAATGTAACTGACAACACTTCTGCTGTGCAACTGGGTCACCCACATAGGATCTGGTGACGTGTTTATATTTCCGAACACGCACAGAACTCAGAACATTTTCAAACATTTGCTTTAAAATAGTCTCATGATTGATTCTTCTAGGAAAATGGATCTTTTCTGCATCACTGAGTTAGGCCTTTTTGCACGACCCAGGCTCTGGTCCTTGGCTTCTCAATGTGCTTTCTGTGACTTTATTCCAGGAATACATAAATGATAGAGTATGTGTGATATTTGTCCCAATAAGAAATAAGTCAACATATTAAAGTTAAAGAAATTTGTCTCAACTTGACTGGATCTTTAGTTTTTAGAAATACATAATGTTAAATCTGAAATGTCAGAATAAACTGCTAATAGAGACAGATTTGAAAACACAACCAATTAAGACAGTTTGAGAGAACCAGAATTGCATTTGATATATTTTTTCTCATTTGCTAAAAGGGTTTATCACACTGGAGCCATAGGGAAAGTATACATTCATACAAGTAAAAATGGATGTTATTATGCTATTATAGTTATGCGGGCATGTTAGTTTTATTTATAATTTTAGTGACTTCTAAAATTTTCTGTCTGTGTGGAAGACAGAAAAATAAAACACTTTCTTTGCTCTATTATAGAGTCGTTGAACTTTAAGTTTTTGCGTATTTCTCATAAACTAGAAGAAATATATACAGTTCTGCAAAATGCAGTTCTATCTCTAACAGAGTAAAAAAGCTTTTAATGTGCATTTAATTAGCATGTAATTAACAAAAAATTCATATCCTTAAATATAATTAACTAATATTTTCATTTTAAGAAACTCATTAAGCTATATATGATATAGTTCATATTTCTAAATTAATACTTAAAAGCTACAGGAAAATCTAATATTAAAAATTCTGCTTACATTTCAAATTTTCCATGAAAATTTTCATTTCATGTTTTCCCCCAAATTATTTTCCCCATAACTGCAAATTATCCAGAAAAGTTATCTTTGCATTTGACACAATGGAACATTGTTTAAAATAAACTAATTAAAAATTCAAATGAAAGCAAATGGTTTCCAGTGTGTGTCCTTTTTTAGATTGATGTTGGCATTTTTAAAATAAGGAACTTAAACAACTGTAAGTTTTTTGTTGTTGTTTGTTTGTTTGTTGAGACACAGGCTGGAGTGCAGTGGCACGATCTTGGCTCACTGCAACCTTTGCCTCCCAGGTTCAAGTGATTCTCGTGCCTTAGCCTCCCAAGTAACTGGGATTACAGGCGCCGTCACCATGCCTGGCTAATTTTTTTTTGCATTGTTAGTAGAGGTGCGGTTTTGCCTTGTTGGCCAGCCTGGTGTTGAACTCCTGACCTCAAGTGATCCACCTGCTTCAGCCTCCCAAAGTGCTGGGATTACAGGCATGAGCCACCACACCCTGCTCTCAACCATAAGTATTTGAATAATTAGTTGGCTCAGGAACAATCCCCTTTAGGTTTTTAACAATAATCTAAAATTTATGGACAAATGGGTTTTCATCACTTTTAAGAGCAGATTCATGATTTAACAGAGGGTAGTATAAGAAATAATTTTCAATTTTCTTTCTACATATGAGTGAGGTTTTGCTATAGAAAAAAATAAGCCAGTGACAAGTGATAGGCCCAAATTCTCTGCTTATCTATGACATGGGTAAATCATAAGTACTTTAAGCACAAAATTGCTAGACAATTTTACCTCGCTGAGCTATATATTTACAGCAATCTGCAAAACCACCCATGGCAGCATAATGAAGTGGTGTGTTCCCATTTATCGAAATCAGCCCCAAGTCTCCATTGTAGGCAAAAAGAAGCTTCAATATCTGTAAAATAAACAGTGGATATTGTGGAGGAATAGGAATGTACATCTACTATATAAAAACCGACAGCTAGACTGGCACTATCCAGGACAATATCAATTAGCCACATATGACTACTGAAAATTCAAATTGAAATGAACTAAACTGAAAATATTTAAGTTTCATTTGTTTGTTTCACTAGCCACATTTAAAGTACTCAAAAGCCACGTGGCCATTGTGTTGTACTGTGTTGTATAGCACAAACACAGAATATGTCCATCATCACCAGAAGTTCTATTAAATAGCATTGATCTAGAGGATAGAAAACTCTATACTTAGACGGGGCACTACCATTTTTGTTAGTGTAGGTAATTTAAGAAAGCATCAGAGCATGGAAAACAGCATCCAAGGGGAAAATTCTTTACCAAACGTGGTGTCTATCTTTGTGTATACTTATATTGCAGGGAAAATAGTGATATAAATGAAGATAACTATGTTAAAACTCAAAGAAATTGAGTAAAGAAATTTCAGATGAAATTCAGAATTTAAAAAAATAGTGTTTTTATTTTGTTTCTGCAATGTTACTGTATCAGTGAGATATTCTTTGCTGTATGTTTAGATAATCAGAATACTTGAGTTTAAAATTCAGGTATATCAATATCTAATACACACAAACACCATGGAGATAAGAGTATGAGGGCATTGTTCTCCCATAATTAGATCATATTATATTTTGAAGATTCTAGTATGTAATGAAGTCATAAAATACAGTAGTCCCAGGTGGCAGAAGTTTTAAATCGTTATCATCGAGTGTACAGAAAAATACTATGAATAATATTAAATAAGTAAATTAGCAAACACATAAAACTAAATAAAGAGATAAAGTTTTTAAAAATATAATTTTAGAATTATTTGAGGAAATCAAGATGAAAACAACTAGGTAACTCAGAAAAATGTCTGCTTTAGCGTACTCTATATGACATATAAAAAATTTGAGAAAAAGGACAGAAAAGTTTTAGCAACAAATTTTAAAGCAAAGAATAGATTATTACATCGAAAAAGCCTCCTTTAGCAGCAAAATGAGCGGCGTGATGCCTGTCATTGTCAAATGCATTCACTTCACCTCCTCTTTCCAATATGCCTCGAACTATTTCCACTACCCCTTCTCTTGACGCTTCCATTAAAGCTGTGCGGCCTGTGGACTGGACATGAAACAGATGAGACGCTGTTTATACCCATCATACTAAGTAGCAGAATCAGTACAAATACAGTCTGAATCCATTTGACCTTAGCTTTACACTTACAAGTTTAGTTCTCTACATTTTTCTTAGCTTCATTTAACAAAGAGGAAAAATTAAGCAAGTACAATGGGTCAGTATCCAAAACGTAGAATTCTAAAATCAGAGTCAAGGTCACACTGCATGCCCCTGTGAGAATATCATGCTAAAAAATATATTTCTTGCAAATAGAGCAGAATAAAAAGGGAGAAAAAGAGATAAAATATCAATACCTAATATAAAATTAGGTCATAGGTGTTTTATAATGAGAAGAAAATCAATGTTTAGTGTCAAGAAAGGGCAATTACAAGAAAACTCAAAATTAGCCAAATAAGGAGAGTGAACAAAATTGATATAAGAAACAACAGAACTAGGCTGAGCATGCCTGTAATCCCAGCGCTTTGGAAGGCAGAGGTGGGCAGATCACTTGAGGCCAAGAATTCGAAATCAGCCTGGCCAACATGGTAAAACCTGTCTCTACTAAAAATACAAAAAATAATTAGCGGGGCATGGTGGCATGCACCTGTAATCCCAGCTACTCGGGAGGCTGAGGCAGGAGAACTGCTTGAACCTGAGAGGCAGAGGTTGCAGTGAGCCAAGATTGGACCACTGCACTCCAACCTGGGCAACGGAGTGAGACCCTGTCTCCAAAAAAAAAAAAAAGGGAAAAGAAAAGAAACGGCAGAACTATATATTTTCTTTCTAAGAAGATAAATCCTATTATGCATCAGCAATGCCTTTTTTTATTATTTCCTATAATGGTACCTTGACATTATGCATAATAAATACCAAGTTTCCAAACATAATTAGGAAACAGACTATAGAACCACAGCAATATGAAGATAATCAAAGTATACCATCTTCAAGCATTTTGAATCAAAATGAACAGTCTATCAGCTAACAGGATAATGGCATCATATTTAAATGCAAAGATTATACTATGCTGTAATTGAAACAAGAAATATTTGTAAACACAAGAATAGCCATACTGAGTTGATTGCATTGGGATTGGCTCCTTTCTCCAAAAGTGTCAGGCACACATCTTTAACATCATGTGCATCTTCACAAGCTCTAAGGAATATTGGCTTTCCTTCATAGGTAAAATTGTTGACATCTGCACCATGTTCAAGGGCGATCAGAGCACAGCGATAATGCCGCTTAGTCGGTAAAATGCAGTAAAACAAAACACCTGCAGAGAAATAAAATCCCCAGAGAGTATTTAACAGCTATACATATTTGACAGGAAGGAAAGTAAAATTATTAAAAATCCATATTTAGCCAGTTAAAGGCATATCTGCCTCAGTTTCCTCTCTGAAACCAACTAAGACACCAAGACAGAAAACAAAAAACAAAAAATCTTAATTCCTGATGTAGTTAGAAAACAGTCACAACCACATGTGATAGGACCTTGCTTATGGAAGAATTGGAGTGCTGATAGGTGAACCCTGTTGACCCTGAGTATTTGGCATCTTGCAGTACGTACCCTGAGTGTCCCTTCTTGGAATGTGCGGGGCTATAGCTATGTGTGCCAAAAGGCTACTGGTAAGTCCCCCGGTCCCCTCTAAAACTGCAGAATGGCAAAAGAGATGGTACTGGGTGATGAAATGTGTAGACCGGCCATGTTTGTTAGAAGCAGGCTGTCGGTATAGCAGTCAAGAGATGAAAAATTAGATGGCAAGTGGCTCTGCCATTTTAGCAAATCATTTTGTTCCACTGGAGAAAGGAAAACGCTAAATCCCTACACCCAGGACCTGTAACATATAGGCCTTCAATATAATCCATGTCAAAAGCATACTACACATCAGGGTTACTGTTATAAACCCAGGGCAGAGTGTTACTAAGAAAGTCCTAGGTAAGTAACAATCAAACTCCAAACTGACTTTGTAATGAGTTCATTCCAAAAAAGGGACTTCATTCAAAGAATAACCAAAAAAGAAACCACTATGCAACCTATTAAAAAAAATACTGCAAGGAAAAAGGAAACTGATACTGAAAACCATGCAAAAAGGATACATACTAGAAAAGACATACCAGTGAAAATTACTGGCTAATTCATTTCCATGATAGCAAAGAAATTAAATATAACTTGTTCTAAAATAAAAGTGCAAAGATAGACCTGAATCCTAAGATTAAAAGGGTATGTTGGGTCTCAGGAAAAGTTGCTTAAGAACAGTCAACAAGGCATGCCTAGGTAAAGCTAAGCAAAGAAACTGTCTCATAAGAATGCAGGCAAAAATTCAACTAATCCATAAAGGGGAAAAGTCCAGCTGCCCTCAAAAATTTATCACAACAACATTCAATGCTACAGTATAATTAAAGGATCTCTACACTATAACTTGGGAAAATAACAGGAAACTTTTATACCCAATCAAGACTTTGTTCATGTAAAAGCAACAGACATGTATAGTCCTAAGGATATAAGTAATCAGGGATATAAGCCCAAAGAAGTGACTTAAACTACTTGAAGGCAAAAGTGAGTTTTCCAAGAGATCAATAGAGAATATGTGACTAAAAGAACAGTCATAAATACTGAATCTCTTTAGCCACAGAACCAAAGCTAAGTCACCTTAGTAATTTTAGATAGAGAATAATATATTGCAATTCATAATAATGTAAAAATAATATAATTTATCAAAAATTTGGAGGGAAGGGAAGGAAGGAGAAATAGTATAAGTATTTGATCTTCTCATATTTTAGGGCTAAGACTGAGATATTACGTAAAGCAGGTAAGGAGATAAAGTACAAGGTACTTATTATTTAAAAGGGAATCATTGAAAGAACTAAGTAATTATAATTGAGTATAAAATTGAGTGGTAGAAGGGAAGTAGCGGAGGTAAGAGGAAGGGTTATTGTACTAATCTTATCTAATTTATACTATTGTACTAATCTTACTAAACAGAGTAAAGAATCAATGAATACTGTTTAAGATGCTATCTCAATAAACAGGTTTAAGGGCATATGAAGTATCAAGTTAACCATTAAAATAATTAAAAACAGCCCATCGATTTTAGAAAATACACTTACAAGCATATAAAGAAAAACACACATATACAGCAAAGCAAAACAAATATATGGACCATATATGACAATACTTTCACATATATTTTATACATTAGATATATTTTGCCTTCACAATATAAAATAAATGATGTTTCTGAAGCCAAACCTATGGGAAATCTAGATAACTATAAATTGGATAAATTCCACCATTAAAATAAAAAATAAAATGTATATGAAAATCAAAACCTAAATGTATTTTATATAAACTGATGTACCTAAAATAGGGTTACTCAGAACAGTTAAAAAAAAAAAAAAAGAAAAGATTGTCAAGGATATTACTGAAAAGAGAAAGTCAAAGACAGAGCAAGACATAGAAGGCAAGAACAGAGCAAAACAACAACAACAGCAACAGCAAAACAACCTAAGCATAATACCCAAGGAGGCTGAATTCATTACAAAAGGCCCAGAGCCACTTATGAAATGAATATTTCATGATGATGGCATGTGCAACACACAGTTAAAGTATATCTGGGCTGACTCTTTAAGCCACAAAGAACACGAATCAGCATTCCTAAATTGAAGGGAAAACAGTTTGAAAAATATTGTACCTTATCATAGAACTGGCATACGGCATTGAGGACTGAGTACACATTCCTATAAATGCAAAAACCAATGGAATGGGAATGGGTGCTATAAGGAACTATTATAGCTTAACTTTTAAGGAGAATGATTCCACACTGTAATTAATTCCCTAGGACAACATACAAGAAATAATGTATTGGCTTAGAGCTTTACCTTCTCCATATTCTGTAAAATTGTTCCAAGAGAAAGTGCAGCTTAGGCCTAGGGCATGTCTCACATTCTAAAGACCCACTTAGCCATTTAAATGTTTGCTTATCCTTTAGGAACGATGTACAGTGAGTCAAACATGAGTCACTAGAAAATAGGACGTCAATGACAGAGAGGGTACTGTGGAATAAGCAAAGCACTTTGGCCACTGGCAGCCAAACTGAGGGACGTGCAAGCTGAGTGAGGATTGTTGATGTGGGAAGAGACAATGTACTCTGTACAATGGGCAGTACCTTGGGTTATGCAGAGTGAGGGCTGCAGGCAGCCACCCTAACAAGCTTATGTGTGAAACAAGATTTTACATTTGTTTCCTTTTATAGTTTCAGTTCTGCCCATGAGATTTGTTTCCTTTAGCCGTATGCCTGTTGCATTTGCTGCAAGTATTTACTTGACCTTGTTTCCAATTTTACCTTGATTTTTTAAAAAAAATTTACACTTTTACATTGTTATGCTAAAGAATTTCTCTCTTTTTTCTTTGTGATTTGTATCTCTGTTTCAAACTCAGTAAGTTAAACGTTTCTCTATTACAGTGATTCCCAAAGGTTAGTCCACAAAACTCCAGGCATATAAGATGCCATTAAAAAAATTATTTTGTGGTCAAATAAATATGGAAAATGTCACCATTTTTGAGCTAACAACGTGAAAGATAAATGCCTAAAATGTGTCTCTAATGAATGTGACCGTGGAACCAATTTTGCCTGTAGCACTTCTCAACATCCTGGCAATTCAGTGGTCCATGGAACACACTTTGGGAAATGGTATTCTATAGAGCTTTGAGAGGATACCATTTTTTCAGAATTTAACATTTCAAAATACATCTGGCCCCTGAATGCATCTGAAGTTTATTTTGTTACGTGGTACAATTAAATATGTAATTATCCCTTTTCTTTGTCCTTTTTTGTTCTAAGCAAGTAATCACATCAAACACAAAGTCTGGAGAGAGTTAGAAAAGTAGATTTTGCTCTTGTCAGTAAATATTCACATTATCAAATGAGATTCATTTCTCCATTGCAGGGCTGATGTTAATGGCCTTGTATCTGCAGAAACTCAGGACAACTGCTTAAACCTACCAGTTTACATTAAGCTTATTGGTAATTATCTCAGTTATTTTTATGAGGCTGTGTCAATTCTTGCCTGAACCTTAAGTTATTTGGGCAAGAAGTCCTCAGACCATGGTCTTGAGATGATGGGATTAACGGTGTGGAAGTGCAGCTGTTTGATCTGAATCATTGTTGAAAGGTCATGTCTAAAGTTTGAAGTTGTATTTCCAAATACATTTTTAAACGATCCTAGAAAGTTGGAGTTTATGCCAGAATTGACTTTAGTCCTTTCAAGTTTCCAAGTGCAAGTCCTTCCTACATCAGACTGCTATTTAGGGGGTCAAAATCCTTTTGGAGTCCTAGGTGTAGTGCTGCCTGAAATTCTAGAATGTAAAAAAAGAATAAGAAATGCTCTACTTCATCTTTGTTTTGAACAAGAGTTTATAATTTATAATGAGTAATCAGTGTGTATAATGTTCAAAATTCTCCACATTTAAAAGAAACCACCAAACACAAATTAATCTAAGTATATGAGCAAGCTCTCATAACTGATTTCCCTAAGATATAGCTATCTCATTTTCAAAGTATGAGGAGATAGTAGGTTTAGGTATAGGAGTGAGAATTTAGCCTTTCCGTTAAAACCATAAGTAATTCACTTCCAAAGCTGGAAAACAAAAAGAGTCCATGTTATTGCTTTCTGGCTACAAAGTGAATTGCAATCTGCTGGAGAGGATGTCGGAATTTTTACCTTTTCCTTCATTATCAACTATAGTCATATCAGCCTTTGCCTTTGCTAATATTTCCATTGACAATTCATGGCCCAGTTCTGCAGCCCTCATTGTGGGAGTACAGCCCATTCGGTCTTGCACATCAGGGTGAGCACCAAGGTCAAGGAGAAAGCTGACCATATCAATATCATTGGAAACTGAGGCTAAGTGCAAAGCACTAAGTCCATTAATGGGGTCTGTATAATTGATTAGTTCAGGGTATCCAAGCTTGGTCAGCTTCTCTATCTGCTTCTTGTCTTTGCTCCGCACACATTGAAGAACTTTGTAGATCTGTAAGTTCTCAAGTCTCTTATCTGCTAAAGCCATGCTTGACCAGCTCCTTGAAAATGCTTTCTGGACCAAAACTAAAGCTGAAGCAACAAAAAAGAAAAATAACTCAAAGTTAATTTTATCATCTTCATTTTGATTAAATAACAATATTTTGGAACTTCCTTAAGAACAGAGATTGTTTTTTAAGAAATGTTCAGAAAGTAGGATTTACACATAAATACCAAAAATATATTGAGTGGGCATAAAGTTAAAACAGTTCAAACAAATCTTCCATAATAATTAAAAATAGTTTGCCAGGTGGTTTTCTTATTATCCATTTAACCTTCCCTCCTCACCACACTTTACCATTTTACCATGAAGAAGCTGAGGTTGACTAAATTGCCATGGTAAGGGTTTGAGTTCCCACCATCTACCTACATGGTTTCACACCAGCACAATAGAGAGATCATACAGGTTTTAATAGTTTTAAGGTGTTATAAAAACATATAATTTTGAGGTGTTCAGTATAAACAAATCTACTGGGCTCTGTAACATATCAGAGATGTGATGAGTGATTCCCATGTCATCTTAAGTGGAAAAGATGTAGTTAAATGGCTGCAAGGAAACTGCAAATCTTCATAAACAATCCCCCTGTTAAATTGTGATGAGCATTCTAGTATGTAATTTTACCTCCTTGTATGGAAAATCTTTTGGATTGAGTAGCAGGTCATGCTAGGTATGACCAGTTGTTTCTTCATTTCTTATGAGAAAAGAACTCCATTATCATATAGGGAATCCAGTTGTTTCTTCATTTCTTATGAGAAAAGAACTCCACTATCACATAGGGAATCCTATCTGGGTCGTTTGGATGGGGCTGTCCCTTCTGTCCCCTGCCAGAGGAAAGGGTCTGTGGCCTAGGCTTGGCCCATTTGAGGGAACCATCCCTTTCCAGGTACACTGAAGCTCAAGCATATGTGCATAAAAGACATCAACCAATCAGCAGCCCATCATCCAGAATTATGAGGGAAGACTATTCTGCTGAAGTTGTTAAGCAGTATGGTGTGGGGCTGGGGCTGCAGGTAGCTCTCTTGGGTGCCACAGAGAGAGTCCATGCTTGGAAGATAGAGAGAGACTGAGATTGATGGCATTAGTTGCAACATGGATTCCATGGTGCCAGAAGCCATCTACCACTTTATGGGTAAATATATCTTCTCCCCCCGTCACCTTATTTTGGCATAAGCTAGTTAGCTGGGTTTCCAACATTTGCAATGAAAAGATTCCATCTTACTACAAAAGCTGAAACGATGCACCATCTTTCTCCATCGCAAGCCTGCTCCCTCACCTACATTCTCTATGGCAGTGAGCTCTCTCTCCTTTAAATGTGTCTCTCTAGGCACCACAACATCTCCATTGCCTGCTTCCATCCAACACCAATGCCCCCTCCTGCTCAGTCTCCTTTGCTGACTCCCCGTTTCAAGAAGCCTATGTTGGGTGCCCAGGGCTAGGTCCTCAAGACTCTTTTCTGTCCTCACACACTCCCCTGGTGTCTCGCCCTATCCCATGACCCTTGACCCTCAGCCCAACTCTCGCTCTGTCACCCAGGCTGGAGTGTAGTGGCGTAATCTCGGCTCCCTGCAACCTCCACCTCCCGGGTTCAAGCGATTCTCCTGCCTCAGCCTCCCGAGTAGCTGGGATTACAGGTGCCCACCACCACGCCTGGCTAATTTTTGTATTTTTGGTAAAGACAGGGTTTCACCATGTTGGCCAGGCTGATCTTGAACTCCTGACCTCAGGTGATCCACCCGCCTGACCTCAGGTGATCCACCTGCCTCAGCCTCCCAAAGTGTTGGGACTATAGGCATGAGCCACCGGGCTAGGCCTCCTTTGCCTTTTAATCTGTTTATAATGTGTGGTGGACTAGGGAACCAACTGAGGCTGCCTCAGAGTCATCCACTTGAACTTTGCTGCATGGCTTGGTGACGTTCACCTTAGCTGCTATTTGTGGCTTGTTTTATTCCTATCAGCCATATTCCGATTAGGTGCAGTGTCATCATACCGCATATGTATATGTGTCATCTATGGAATAGGGCAAGATGCTCCTACATAGGTAATGATTAGACTGAATCAATGCCACTTGATTTGTGAAAATAGGGATTTCCCAATCAGGGACTTCAATGTTGCCTCTGTTAGCACCCATCCCTTATGGAGAATTAATTAGCAGCTACAATGATGAATTCAGTAGGTCCATGGGTCGGTTTCCTGTGGACTGCCTCCCTCCCAGCTAAAGCCCTGAAGTGCTGGGGAGAGGGCACAGCTCCCTGTGTAGTGTCCTTTACAATCAACTGCTAAGACTGACCAAGAGCTCACCCCACTGCAGGAAATCACACAAGTGTAGCCCTTGAGTCTTGGGTTCCTTGTAAATTGAGCAGCATATAGGATCCTCCACATACAAGCACACCTGCACTTTTCCCCAGCATGACCCTGGGCCACCTTAGACACATCTAACCATCTACCAAGGTAGTGGAATAGAGCAGAATGTCTTAACTTGAGGTCCATGTTCGGGGTCTGAATACTCGGAAATTACATGAAAATCTGTGGGAATGTGCGTGTGTTCAGGTCATTTAACTCTCAAAGGGGGCTGTGCGACAAGGGAGGATCATTAGAAAGAGGAATGGAGGAAGACAAGCTTGGTACAGTGGAGTGTAGGGTTTGAGGTGGGGAAATCCGTTGTGATCCTCCCTTCCCTGTATCATTATTTACACTAAAACTAGTTGGATAAATATGGATATGCTACCTACCTAGTTTGTACCTCAGTTTCTGCATCTGTGAACTGGGAATAGCAATGGTGCCCACTTCATGGGGCTGTGTGAAAAGGAAATGAGATATGATCCTTGTAAAATATTTAGCAAAGTCCTTCAATATAGGCTCCCTATGAAAACACCAAACTTTTGTGGGTTTCAGCTCACCCACAAGTGTAAGCGATAGTTTACATGTTGGGGGTTCTCTACTGTGCTTTCCACTTTTTAGTCTCCAGAAAAATCTGGAGAAGAGAGCAGTGGAGCGGGTAGAGATGTAATGTCAAAGGAAAGGCCACGTGTCATGCTCACCTCTTAGTCTTCCGGGCGATCAGAAGCCAGGGATCTCTGGGCACCTATGCGCCTGGGCCTGCTGGGGCGACCAGGGAGGCCCCTGCTCTCCTCCTCTGACGCTCAGCGCTGGCCCAGCCACGACCTTGGGCTCCCGGAGCCCGGCAGAGGCACCCAGGCGTGAATGGTGTCCCTTTGGGTAGGGCTGGCGAGCTGGCGCGCTTGACAGCAGGGCTGGATGTGTGTGTCCATGGGCCGGATGTGTGCGTCCGTGGGCCCCGGGTCCCCGGAGGGCGAGCGCGCGGGCAGGTGAGCGCATGGGGCGGGGTGGGACCCCGAGGGACCGGGCTGATTGTGAGCTTCGGCCACGCAGGGCGCGGCTGCCGGGGCAACCGCAGCGTGCGAGATGTGGCGGCGCTCGCCTCCGCCTCCGCCTCCGCCTCCGCCTCCGCCTCCGCCTCCGCCTCCGCCTCCGCCTCCGCTTCCGCCTCCGCCCCCGCCTCCGCCCCTCGCTCCTGGCTTCTACGCCAGGTTGCCTGCCGGCCTGGGCGGGATGGGGTAGCTGCGCTGGGCGTTCCAGGACGGCGCGCAGAATGCTGCTGTCTTGAGGATTCTGCCCTTCTCTCATCCTCTTCTCCCACCTCCTGCCCTGGGTCAGAACGTAATTTAGTTATAAAATTAAAGCTGCATATGGCAATTAAAAAAATGAAATCAAATATACAATAAATAGTTTACAAAGTACAATTAAATGAAAAATACAATAAATTACACAATAAAGCGAAAGTGAACCTACTCTCAACTGCCACAGATTCTTGTAAATCTTCCCAGAAATTTTCTTTCCATACTCTAGGATGCATATAGGCTTAAAAAATATTTATACACAAATGGAAGCAAATATGGAGATCATTTTATTTCAGGGCCTACAAATGCACCATAACACCCCTCTCTCTCCCTCCACACATGCTTTTTGGCGCAAAATTCTGAAAGCTTTGGTTTGATTATGTGAATGTAAAACATATATATGTGTGTCTATATATATATGCTTTTTAATGCTGTATGTAATTGCTTCCAATTAAAAACAGTAATTCCTTACACCAACCTACCCTATTCTACTCAGAGACTGTTTAAAAATGTTAAGAGCAAAGACATGGAGTCAACCTAAATTCCCATCAATGATAGACTGGCTGAAGATAATGTGGTACATACACACCATGAAATACTATACAGCCATAAAAAAGAACAAAATTATGTCTTTTGCAGGAATATGGAGCTGGAGGCAATTATCCTTAGCAAGCTAACACAGAAACAGAAGACCCAATACTGCATGTTCTCACTTATGAGTGAGAGCTAAGTGATGAGAACACATGGGCACACAGAGGGGAACAGCACACACTGGGGCCTATTGGAGGGTAGAGAGTGGAGAGTGGGAGGAGGGAGGGGATCAGGAAAATTAACTAATGGGTACTAATCTTAATAGCTGGGTGAGAAAATAATTTGTGCAACAAAACCGCATGACACAAGTTTACCTATATGACAAATCTGCACATGTACCTCTGAACTTAAAAGTCAAATAAAAAATAATAAAAATGTTATTAAGGACTATTTCATGCACACCAAAATATACTGTATGATATATGGAAAGTACAAAAAATACAAAGCATACCATAGCTAACGAAAAAGAAAGCTACGAAAAATAAAGGAAAAAGAAAAAGGAAAAAAAAGTCTGCCTCTACTGCTGTACTTACGTGTATTTCTTCCCAACACTGCATCCTCCTCTTCCTGTTCCCAGAGATAATACCTGTTCTGAATTTTACATTTATCATCCCAGCCTCTTAAAAATGCATTGATATATATGAATGCCTCCCTAAATAATGCATGTTTAATATTTCATATTTTGAGAATTTATAAAAATGTGGTAGAATATTGTGTATTGTTTTGATGACCTTTTTCCTTTCAACGTCTTGTTTTTGAAATGTATCTTTGTTGATATGTTTAATTGGAGTTCCTTTATCTAAACAGCTGTATGTTATTCCATTGTATTACCATTCCACACCCCTTTCAAATCAATTCTACCATTGATAGACATTTGGGATGTTTCCAGAATTTGCTACTAAAAGCAATACTACTATGATCACGTTTATACATGTCTTTGGATGCACCCGTTCAAGAGTTTCGCTAGGGTGTATGTCTAGGAGTTAAATTTCTGGGTTATAGGTTATTTATAATATCAAGATAAAGACAACTTGTTTTCCAGATATATATAGCAATTTAGACTCCCATCAGCAGTGTGTATCTTAGCCAAAACTTGGTTTTGTCACACAAAAAACTTTCTGCCAATCTTGGTACCAATCCTCTTTCATAATTTACTTTACATGACCTGATTACTAATTATTAATCTGTAAGTTTGATTCCTTGGAGATATTTGAGTGTAAATTTATTGTCAAGCTACCCTATTCACCCTCAACTACTTATCAGATAACTCTCAGATTATTTTAACAGAACCAGGGCACCGTTTCTTGAACTACTGTTTCTCAGTGTAGGCAAAGCCTCACATTTGAGTTTGTTTTTTTGACATAATGGAACTTAGCAATGATGAACAAGTCACTCAGGTTCCTTGGGTCTTAGTTGTAAAATCAGAATAGTATGAACTGCCCTCACAAGCCATAAAAGAAGTATGCATTACAATGAGATAAGCTCCATCTTGGCTCTGTGGTTGATTCTTGGGGAATACTTCTGTGGATAAACAGTTCCAACTATGTATTACAGGTCATCAATAGATCTTTCCAGTGATAATCTTCCCCATGTTTGGAGACAAAGTTGATATCAGTGACAACCTTGTTTCTATTCTGGAGAAAGTTCCTTAAGTTATTTGAGAATCTGGTAGATTTTGGAGGAAACATATCTAGAAGACTGAAAGGAGTAGATTAATAATGTGTAAACTCTGCTTGGGTCATATCAGAACTACTGGTGCAAATATTTTGAATAGAAGTTGGATAAGCATTTGTTGGTTGATTGAGACCTTGGAGATAAGCATGTGGTCCGATTCACTCTCCTAACTTTGTTTTAGGGATTTTTTTTTTTTTCCCCGAAGGGGTACTGAGTTTCATGAAATAATCTTTGATTTTATAATCAGGTAACTGAATAGTAGAACAATAGATAAACACATTTAATTTCAATCTTTTTAACCTAGGGAGGCTACTAAAGTCGTTATTGCTGAACTATTTAAATAACAGCTTCATGCTAATGAGGGGACAGGCAGGGCATGGGTAAAGTTTTGGAAATCCCAGATTAGTAATTAAACACAACCTTTCTCCTCTTTCACCAGAGGAGAACTGAGAACACTGCAGAGCCTTCTTAACTTGAACTTTATCATTTTTGCCCTGAGCTATCTGGCAGTAGAGTTGTCAGAATTTGGACAACACAAAGGAAAAATGGGAGGAAAGGGTATTAAATATTCCTACTGCTCAAAACATAGCTAGTTGGGAGGTGACAGAAAAGTACACATTCTTGCCAACGAGTTACGATACAAACTGATGCACTGGCTAAATTCTCTAATAACCTAACTTGTGTTTCTATCTTTGTCTGGTATAAAACCAATTTTTATCTTTAAATTACAACTATTCAAAGGGCTTGCAAATTTAATACTTCTTACATAGTCCTAGGCATTCTGCAAAATGCTTGGCAAATTGAATGTGATTCTATTGAATAACCTCACACATTTTTATAAAAATTTTTCTTAAAATCCAGTAAGAAACTGCATTTGCTATCACAAGCCCTTAAACTCTTATTTACTGGTCTGAAAAGCAGGCTATAGAGCTGTTGTTCTATAACAGCAATTATAGTCATTAATTTAAATTAGAAGATAATTGAAGTATGAATTAGAAGCTGGTATGGCATACTACTGGGTGATAACATATTTAATTGGAAATAAAATTTGATGACTCATTATGAAACTTCTTATAAGATTGAGCTAAGATTAGTAGAGTTTTGTTATTGTTGTTTTCTTTTCATAATTATTTACAAAATTCATATGCTATAGTGGTCAGGTTTTAAAATTTTTTTCTTCCAAAACAAACAAAACTTTTCAGGATGGCTTTGTGTTATGGGGAAGTCTATTTGCCATTTTACACTGTGCAGTGATTTAGAACCTTATTTAATGTACAAGTAAATGATGGATTGATAACATATTTAGTTGTTTCCTTCCAAAAGAGAAATGAAAACATGTCAAATAACATTTGAAATGGGAAATAAATTAGTTGACAACATAGAGCACTACTTAATACTTCCATTAAGAAATTGTTTTGACTCCTTTATATTGGAACAATTACAGAACACCTCTTGAATGAATGAGAGTTGAATAGTATTACTTTATAATATGAGTCGTTTGTAGATAAATATATTCATATCAGGATCTGCACTTTTCTTTGGCTTAAATAAAGTAAAGCCTCTTTAAGATTGCATGGGGGAGTTTTTGTGAATTTGAAATGAGTATCTCAAAAGCTGTCTTGCTATGAGCATATTTTTATTCTTTGTAGGCTACTGAATCTTGGTTCTTCTGAATTCTCTTATCTGTTCCTAAGAACTTTCTTCCTTCTTCTGTTGTCTAGAATATTTAAAATATATGTGAAACTATTTATTCTTTAAGGATAGACAGAATACAGCTATGAAATCTGGTCTGATCTGCTTTCTGCTCTTTCTTTCTTTCTTTCTTTCTTTCTTTCCTTCTTTCTTTCTCTCTTCTGGAGGGCACTGGCACAATCATAGCTCACTGTAGCCTCGAACTTCTGGACTTCTAGGCTCAAGTGATCTTTCTGCCTCAGCTACCCATGTAGCTAGGGCTACAGGCATGAGCCACCATGCCCAGCTTGCTCTTTAGAGGGTACATTTTTAATCATCTTTCCAAACTCTTGCATGAAACTTGATCTATTCCTGTTTTCTACTTCAGAATAAGGTCAATTTTCATAATTTGTAATTTGTTACACAATCTTCTGTGTCCTCTCAGTCTTCAAATTTATTGCCATATAACTGTAATTCTTTGAAACTTCTTTGATTGTGAAATTATATTTCCTTTCTTAATAATAAACACACACACACATACACAAACTTTTTTTCTTTAATCTGAATCATAAGGCTTTCTGTTTTATAGATTCTTTAAAAGAGCAGATTTTTTAAGTCCTTTTTATCCTTTCTAATATATTTTATCGTTTTCTATTTCATTAAATTCAGTAATTTTGCCTTTATTTCTTAGTAGTATATTTCACTTTATTTGCTTTTTTCCTAATTTCTTAGGATAAAAACTATTTTTTTCTTTCATTCACTTTATCAGTGTAAGCATTTAAGGCTATACATTCTCCCCTGAACACAGTTTCATCTGCATCTCATAGGTTTTGGATTAAGTGTTCTTTAAATTGCTTCCTAGAAAATTAGTAACATTAGTTGTGATTTTCTCTTTGATGTGGAGAGGATGTTTCTTAATTTGCAAGTACTTAAACTTTAGGCCACCTTTAAATCATTTATCTTCAACAGCCTATGATCAGATAATATGGCTATTAAATCCCAATTTTTTAGAAAAGGTGCATGTGCGTGTGTGTGTGTGTGGTTAAATATATAATTGATTTTTTTTTTTTTTTTTTTGAGACGGAGTCTCACTCTGTCACCCAGGCTGGAGTGCAGTGGCGCAATCTCTGCTCACTGCAAGCTCCACCTCCTGGGTTCACGCCATTCTCCTGCCTCAGCCTCCTGAGTAGCTGGTACTACAGGCTCCCGCCACCATGCCCAGCTAAATTTTTGTTTGTTTGTTTTTTTAGTAGAGACGGGGTTTCACTGTGTTAGCCAGCATGGTCTCGATCTCCTGACCTCGTGATCCACCTGCCTCGGCCTCCCAAAGTGCTGGGATTACAGGCGTGAGCCACCGCGCCTGGCCATATATAATTGACTTTAAGAACTATTTCATAGGCATAAAGTATATTATCTGGAAAATGAATATATGTAATCAACTTCGTTGTATTGTTCTATTTTCATAAACATTTGATTATATTTAAATTTACCACATCAGCCTAATTTTTATATGTTAAATCCCTTGTAATAAGTGTATTTTAATCAAACTCATCTTATATTTCTAGTAATTTTTAATTAATGTATTTTCTGGCCATACTGTTTGTGCATATAGATTTATGTCATCTGCTTCCTAATTTTTGCCACTGTAACACTATGTCATCCTTTTTCTTAGGTAATGTCCATAACCTTTAATTTCTCCTTGTTTAATATTTATTTCTTCTTGCTTGCTTTGCCTCAACTCTCTTATTTTTAATCTTTCATTATCAATTTGTTTATAAGAATGTTTCTGAGAAATACTACATAGATAACTTTTTGTTCTTATTTAATCCAATTTGACTTTCTCTGTTTTTTATTGAGAGAATCTGGTATATTAATATTTAGTGTAACAAGTGATATACTTGATTTTATTTTCTCAGTCTCATTGATTGCTTATTATCTAGATTATTCTACTATGATATCTTTTTTTTTTTATTGTTATCAATTTGGTCTTCAAGTCCCTCCTTACTAACTTGGAGAATCTGATGAACTTTTTCATCCCATTAATAATCACCTTCTGTTTTCAGGCATTAATAATCAAACATCTTTTTTTTTAATGAAATAAAGTAACTCTTTGTGCCCGTTTCTAGATGCTTGATTCTCCCAGTCCCTTCTCAACCTAAAAAAGCATTTTGTCTTCTACTTCCCCATTTTGTTTTCTTCTCCTAGATGAGATCTTGAGAACGACCTTACATCCCTCCAACCTTCTACTCAGCCCTAAGTCTTCAGTTTGGCCAAGATAAGTTAGAACTTCTAATTCCAGATAACTATGGTACTATCACTGACAGTATGAATGCTCCATGTGAATGCATGTGCCACATTTGAAGGGATTCTTTCTTTCTTTTTTCATTGAAAAGCAGTTAGATTCACATTGTGGTTGTGAGTTTGGGTGCTCCTATCAGACTACATGGATTTTTTTCTCAAAGGTGTTGCCTGCTAATCGTGTAAACTTGGACAAGTTAAATAAAATTTTTTGTGCTTCAGTGAAAAGAAGAATTATATTGTGGCTGTTCAAAATATCTGTACATTCTTCAACTCTCCCCCAAAAAACTGGAGCCTCATTCTCCTTCACTTTTCTGTTTGGTGAATTTAGTCTCTCACTTCTGGTGAATAGGATACAGTGGAAGTGACAGCATGTGACATATGAGATGAAGTCATAAAAGACTTTGTGCCTTCTAACTCTCTCTTTCTCTCTCTCTCAGAATGTTCACTCTGGGGGAAGCCAGCTGCCACACCGTAAGGACACTCGGGCAGTCCTATGAAGAGGCCCGTGTGGTGAGAAAGTGAGGCCTCCAGCCTACAGCCATGTGAGTGGGCCATTGAGAAAGCAGCCTCAATGCCTGCAGCCCTTCCTGGCATCCTGACTACCACCTTAAATGAGACCCTGAGCCAGAGCCACTACTTCCAAATTCTTGACCACAGAAATTGTGAAATAATATTTGTTGTTTGAAGCCGCTAAGTTTTGGGAGTAATTTGTTATATAGGAAAAGATAATTAATACATTCACTTCCTAAGATTATGATGAGGAATTAAGGATACAGCATGAAAAGAACTTTGCTATTATTTTTATTATCTGATCCAATTTATGTTGAAGGGCTTTCAATACTTTCTTCTTTTACTCTCTCTATCTTCACATTTGTCTGAATCATTTTTGCTTGTTTGTTTGTTTTTTAGAGATGGGGTCTTGCTATGTTGCCCAGGTTGGAGTACAGTGGTTACTCACAGGTATGATTCCACTACTGATCAGCATGAGAGTTTTCACCTGTTCCATTTCCTACCTGGGAAGTCATCATATTGATGGCAAACTTAGTGCGGACACCTGATCAGCATAGCGCAGTACAGCCCAGAACCCCTGGGCTCCAGTGATCCTCTTACTTCAGCCTCTTGAGTAGCTGAAACTACAGGCCCGCACCACTGCACCTGGCTAGTTTGTTTTTGTTAGAGTTTTGTCTCTAGGATTGTCCTCAGCTGAGTACATGAAGGCTAACTTCTCCTTGTGAATCTGCAAATATCCTTATTTTACCCTGTATTTTACCATGTGTCATTTTCAGGTAAATGATATCTTAGCTGTGTATTGAATTTCTGTTTTTTGTTTTTTCTTCAGTACTCTATAAATATTACTCCAGTATCTTCTAACTTCTCCCATTTTCTCCTAGTGAATGGTTATTCTGCTCTTATCTAGCAGGTGGTAAATCTAACAACAGATACCTTTTCCTTTTTGTTTTATGTGTAAGTTGTTATTTCTTCCTTAAAGTTTGTAATCTTTTCCTATTTATTCTTTAAATGTTAGACTATAACCAGGATGTGTTTAGGTTGATATCTTTGCTTATCAATTCTGCCTGGAAATCAGGAACCTCGTCCAATATTCAGACTTGTGTTTTCAGCTCAGAATAATTATTTTATCATTTGTTTGATTATTGCCTTTAGTTGCACTGGATCTTAGTTAAAATGCCCATTCTGATTCAAAATATCTGGAAGGCAAGTATTTGTCAACTAAGGGAAAGGTGACCATGCATCAATGGTTTTGCTGAGACTAGCTGGTTTACACCTTCAGGCTTTATACTTAGAAAATACTGCAATCATCTTCTTGTCATGAAGTTACAAACTTCAGGACAAAGGCTAACCAGCTAAGACTAGCAGAGCAAATTCCAAGAACTTGGGGCTTTAATTAACTTGAATTAATTTGGACTTGCCCTACCTTTAACTTCACACTAAGTGAGATAATAATTCCCCATATTTTCAAGCCATTTTTGAGATGAGTCTCTTATGGCCAAAAGCATCCTAATTTATACAACATCCTTTTGGTACCTAACTAAATATTCACCAATATTTGGTACATTTGTTAAATCTTTTGGTGTGTGCCTCTTCTATGTAATGTAAATACGGTCTGACTATCTATTCAGAAATTATAGTTGATTTGCAAAAATAACTACTAGACCGCCTATATTAATTGATAGTTATTCCTTCCCAACCTCCTTTCACTCTTCCATATATATACAAAGTAAATCTCAATCATTATGTTGATTAAACAAAATAGCAGTGAAATCAGGATGTTACTGCTCATTGTACATTTATTTCAATTATGGAAAAAGCCAAAACTTTACTCCCTTAATTAACACTTCTCTAGAAAAGCAGCTGAAATAACCTAGTGTCATTCTAAAATGATTTGTATACTATGTAGATCAGAATCTAGGGCTATACCTAAAAATACATAAATGAAATTATTCTAGAAGTTAAATCTTCATGAAAAAACAAATTAAATGGTTTACTAACCTCAAGCTGATTAAATGTTTTTATTAAATGCAGCCTCAGCCAGCACCTCTTTTCATGGCTGCAATAATTAAGTATAATAAATATTCAAATCAGTAATTGAATTTGTTAAAAAAAAAACATGCTCAGCTCAGTGAAGACTTTCTAATAAATAGAATTCAAGTACCATATTTTCATACTTCATAACACTTGCCTCATCTTAGTTTAATGACTGCCATTTCTTGCACTATAACAAGATTTTATTTTTTATTTTGTTTTATGCTATTCAAACAAACACATTCAAAGTCATAGGCTATACCTATGTATAACCATGTTCTGGGAGTTGGTTTATGTGTTTGTTTATTTTCTCACAAGTAAAGATAGGTCAGATATTGCCAAATTAGTAAATAACTAAACTTGAGATGGGAAATACTCTAGAGACACAATCTGCTTAGCTTTGCATACTTTTAGTCACTTTTCCCATTACTCTGTCCAGCTTTCCAGTAATACTCATAACATTGCCTTGATTTCATATGACCACGCAGTAAAGTGATTACGGCACTTAGAATTTTGTTGCTTTTTCTGTGCTAACAACTTAAAAGTTTCAAATAACTGATGTTCAAAACAGTGAAGATTTCCTTTTATAAACAAGTTGGAAAGGAAACTTTTTATGTTATTACCCTCAAGTATTCTAACTAATATAAAACGTCTTTCAGTCTTTTAGGCAAAGCATTTAGACAAAAAGTACAAAGAATAAATTTACATTGTGTTAAGCTGCGATCATATTTCTTTCTCTTGAATTACTTTTGAAATTTTCCTTATGCACCTGGTGATACTGAAAGATGAGTCCAATAGTGTAATACAATAGGGCAATATGAACTTCTGTTCTAGTTTCCATTATTTGCATCAATTCAAATTGCACCTGGAAAAGATCTAAGCACGACGTAAAGCCAAGAGAGCAGATAAGGTGATGGCAAACAATAATAATATTTAGATCTTTTTTTTTTTTTCTTGAGACAGAGTCTCACTCTGTCGCCCAGGCTGGCTGAAGTGCACTGGCGTGATCTCGGCTCACTGCAACCTCCACTTCCCGGGTTCAAGCGAGTCTCCTGCCTCAGCCTCCTGAGTAGCTGGGACTACAGGGGCCTGCCACGATGCCCAGCTAATTTTGGTATTTTTAGTAGAGAAGTGGTTTCACCATATTGGCCAGGATGGTCTCAAACTCCTTGACCTTGTGATCTGCCCGATCTTCATTGCATCATTTAACTTTCATTGGTATCACAGTAATTCACTAACATTCATTCCTTACAGGCAGTTATGAATAATTGAAAAATTTTAAACATCATCTCATAGGCAAGAGAATATTTATTCATTGGCTTAGCTTAACAAATCATTATTGAACGCCTACTGTGTGCCAGGCACTATTCTAGACGCTGGGGTTACAGCAGTGAACAAAATAAGCACGCTCTCCAGTCTCGTGGAGTTCCCATACTAGTGCGGGGAGAGAGATGCAGACAAACAAAAATGCATATATAATACTTCACCAATTGATAGGTGCTATGAAGAAAAATAAACCATGGTAAGGATGACATAGAGTGCTGGATGGAGGTTTTAGTACATATAGGTTGGCCAGAGAAGGCATTTCTGAGAAGTTGCCATTTGAGAGAAAGAGGGAGTAGGCTCAGTGGATTCTGAGGGAAGAATAAGTTTGAGATTCTGAGTCATTCATGTCCTTGGCAGATCAATAAAGAGGAAGCAGATGCTGTGGCCGGAACTCGGTGTGCATGTTGGGGCAGTGGTAGGAGGCTATGGTGGTAAGACAGGGCTACCTCTCATAGGGTCTTGAAAACCATAGTAAAGACTGTGGCATCTCCTCTCCAGTAGTTTGAGCAGAGGAATGGTAGCATTCTACTTAGGATTTAAAAGGTTTGCTCTAGCTGATTTGTGGAGAATAGGTTTGTAAGGCAGCATAGTGAATGAAAGGAGAAAAGTTAGGTGATTGCAAACATCCAGGCGAGAGTTGGTATCAGACTCTGATGGTGTGGCAGATGCATTTCATGTGATGGGCTCAATTAATGGCCTCCATGTGTCACCCTTCTCTTTCTTGGGACTGGCTTGCCTGCTGGAAGGTGAGGAAACAGCCTGTCATCCCAGCTGAGGCCATCCTAGATCAGCCAACTGTCAGCTGCTTGTGTCTGAGTGAACCCCAGTGAAGACCAGAAGACCTACCCAGCTGAGCTCAGCCAAGATCAGCAAAACCTCTCAGCTTATAATCTTATAAACTTACCAATTTAGGTGTGGTTGTGTCACAGAATTATTGTATTATTGTATGCGTGGTAAGTATTGTATATTACACACGGGAATCATAGAAACAGTGAAAAGCCAGTAATTCCTGAGTATATATTAAAGTTAGGGCAAATTGTGTGAGGTAGAGAAGACACATACTACAAATTTCTGCCCTGAGACATTGGAAGAATGAATATGGATGATGGAGGTGAATATTGAATCTGAAATGAATTTTTCATTTTGTGAAATTTTGTGAAGTTTCATTTTGTGTTGAGTATCTTGTGACTCACTGAAATGAAAATCATAAAATTTGTCCTTAATGCATAAAATTTTATAATGTTGTTCTATTCTTTAGGAAAAAAATTCTGGCTGGGCACGGTGGCTCACGCCTGTAATCTCAACAGTTTGGGAGGCCAAGGCGGGTGGATCACTTGAGGTCAGGAGTTCGAGACCAGCATGGCCAACATGGTGAAACCCCATCTCTTTAAAAAAATAAATAAATCTATCAAACATCAGCATGGCTTTGGCTAGAGACACAACAGAAATAAAAACCCAGTTAAAAACCTGCTTCTCTTTAGCCACTCTGCTAGAGAAAAAGTATCAAAGTCATATAGCCTAATTATTTTTAAAAATAATGTTATTAAATATTTCTCCACTAATTGTGGAACTGGACCTTGGTAGATGCTGGCCCTTTACCTGACCAGTATGTTTTCCCCCAGCTGCTGTGACTGCTACTGCTAGTGGCTCACAGCCGTTCACTCTCCTGGGAAATGCCCTTGGCCAGTGGGGCCCACCTACCAGGAGACGCCTGGAAGTTACATTCCACTCACCCATCAAATGAATAGTGCAGGGGTACAAAAAGCCAGCACCTTGCCTCATGGTTGGAGAACTCAATTTTGTCTATAATGCAGACAGAAGTCAGCATTGTCATTTCCTCCTAATTAATAAATATTTAATACTAGTTTTCCATTGCACAGAAATGAAAACAAAACCCTATAGTATCTCATTGCTTCCTCTTATCTAAAAACATTTAAGTCACTGTGTTTAGTATCCTTGGTTCTTGTGCTGTTTTCTGTAACTGTGTTGCCTCAAGTCACTTCTTGTTGAAGAGCTAGCAGAGTTATGGGACAGAATTTGGCAGTGCTGCGTGGAATGTCACTTGAGTTGGGTTTGTCAATAGAACAGCACTTCGCCATTCGCACCCAGAGCTGCTCTGGTAATCAGCAAAGGCCAGATTCCAGTTGGATTCCCATCTGTGCTCAGCCCCCTTCTCCTGTCCTCTCCTGTTCTCCTCAGCCTCTTACCAGTTTCCTCTGAGAGCACTTCCTCAATAAATCACCGAGCAAGAAAGAATACCTGCCTCATGTTCTGTTTCTAGGAACCTGAAGTAAGACAAGGCTTGATTAAAATTGCAAAGTACATCTAGGGTAGTAATGCCATAGGAAGATGAATATTGTTAAATGCCTCCAGTTTGGTGGCTTTTTACAAAAACGTTTACTTTATCTTTGAAAGGTATCACATTAGTAGCCTTTCATGCCAATGCAGCAACTTACATACTGATTTTCATAAAATTATTCTTGTGAAATTTGGGGGGAAGATGACTATTACATATGCAGAGCAAGGTTAATCTTTCTGGGGAAGGAGAGTCTTACATGTAACTAAATCCCGTGTCAACAAAATTTAAGGAATCATGCATTTGTTTAATTTGTTTCATTGTTTCCTAAAACCACATTGCAAGTTAAGAGAATATATTGTCATGGCTATAAATGCTTTATTGAATTTGATCGGTTTCTGTAATTATGTATGAAAAACGAGACTTCACAGCCTTTATTCAGAATCATACTTTATATTGCTTATGACTGACTCTGTAACAGTTCATAAAATTATATAGCATGTTTGGATATGATGAAAATTTAGCATTATCTAACGTAAAGCCAAAAGAGAGAGATGTTGGAGAAATCTAGTCCAATTCTTTTACTATTCAGTTGAAGTAATTGTAAGTTACAAATATTAAGTGGTTTGTCCAAAATCAGAAAGGTAATTGATGTCAGATCTGGAACCAGAAAGTAGAACAGGGTTTAGGAAACATTTTCATTATAAGGTTTAACTGGTGTAATTGTTGCTATTATTGAAAAAAGAATAAAAAATGCATTAAAATGAAATGGATAATTGACAATTATCAAAATAATTGTTTCAAATGACTCACTTATCTACATAATTCAGACAAAAGTCAGCATTGTAGTTTCCTCCTAATTAAATCGATATTTAATACTAGTTTTCCATGGCATGAAAATTAAAACAGAAAAGCCTTTAGAATCTTATTGCTTCTTCTTATTTAAAAACATTTAATTCATTGTGTTAAGTAGTATCCTTGGGCTGCCTCAAGTCACTTCTTGTTGGAGAGCTAGCGGAGTTACGGGACAGAATTTGCCAGTGCTGTGTGGAATGTCACGTGAGTTCAGTTTGTCAATAGAGAAGCACTTCGCAAACTTAATGTTCATAAGAATCATCTGGAAGTCTTGTTAAAAGGCAAGTTTTAAAGTGCATGGCCACAAAAATGAAATTAAGAAAATTTCAGAATTTTATTAATTATGAGAATTATATAATTAAGAAGAATAAATATTTGGAAAAAGTTTCACAAAAGAAGTGCAAGACTTGTAACTGAAAACTACAAATCATTGTTGACAGAAATTGAGGAAGACCAAATAAATGGTAAGCTATTGCCTGTGCATGGATGGGAAGATGATGTTAACATGGTAGTATTCCCAAAATTGGACTACAGATTCAACTCAACCCTTGTCAAAATCCTAGCTGTCTTTCTTGCAGAAGTTGACATAGCTGATTATAAAATCCATATGGAAATGCAAGGGATGCAGTAAGAAGAGTCAAAACACTCTTGAAAAACAACAAAGTTAGAGAACTAACACTTTAGAGTTCAAAATTTACTACAAAGCTACAGTAAACAAAACAGTGTGGTACTGGCATAAGGATAGAGACATAGGTCAATGGAATCTAATGAGAGTACAGAAATAAACCAATACACTTATGGTCAGTTGAATTTTAACAGGTTGTAAGACCATCTAATGGGGAAAAGAAGAGTCTTTTCAGTAAATGATACAGGGACAACTGGATATCTACATGGAAAATAATAAAGTGGGACCTCTACCTCACATCTTATACAAAAAAATTAACTCAAAATGGACCAAAGACTTAAATATATAAAAGGTAAAATTATAAAATTCTTAGCCAAAAACATAGCAGTAAGTCTTTGTGACCTTGGATTAGGCATAATGCCTCTTAAATATAATACCTAAATACAAGTAACCAAAGAGAAAATAGATAAACAGGGCATCATTAAAAAAATTTTTGTGTTATAAAGAATACTATCAAGAAGTAAAAACCCACAGACTGGGAGAAAATATTTGCAAATCATATATTTGATAAAGTTATAGTATCCAGAATATATAAAGGACTCTTACAACTCATCAATAAAAGACAAGTGACTCAATTAAAAAATAAAAGATTTGAATAGATCCAAAGAAATATATAAATGACCAATAACACATGAGAAAAAATCTCAACATTATTAGTCATGAGGGAAATGCAAGTCAGAGTTACATTGAAATATTACTTCATACCCATGAGGATGGCTAGAATCAAAAACATGGACAATACCAGGTGTTGGTGAAGATGTGGAAAAGTTGGAACCCTTAGACATCTCTGATGGGAATGTATAATAGTGCACCCATTTTGGAAAACAGTCTTGCAGTTTCTCAAAAATTTAAACATAGAGCTATCATATTATCTAGCAATTCCCACCCCCAGGTATATATATATACCCAAGAAAATCGAAAACATATGTTCACACAAAAACTTCTATATGAGTGTTCATAGCAGCATTATTCATAATAGTCTAAAAAGGGAAACAACCCAAATGCCCATCAATTAATGAATGAACAAACAAAATGTGGTATATCCATAAAATAGAATATTAGCTATAAAAAGGTTTAAAGTACTGATACATGCCACAACATGAATAAATCATAGAAATACTAAATGCAATGAATTAAATATTTTTAAATAAGAGGAAGCAATAAGATTCTAAAGGCTTTTCTGTTTTAATTTTCATGCAGTGGAAAACTAGTATTAAATATCGATTTAATTAGAAGAAAACTACAATGCTGACTTTTGTCTGAATTATGTAGATAAGTGAGTCATTTGAAACAATTATCTTGATAATTGTCAATTATCCATTTCATTTTAATGCAATTTTTTTCTTTTTTCAATAATAGCAACAATTACACCAGTTAAACCTTATAATGAAAATGTTTCCTAAACACTATTCTACTTTCTGGTTCCAGATCTGACACCAATTACCTTTCTGATTTTGGACAAACCACTTAATATTTGTAACTTACAATTACTTCAACTGAATAATAAAAGAATTGGACTAGATTTCTCCAACATCTCTCTCTTTCGGCTTTACGTTAGATAATGCTAAATTTTCATCATATCCAAACATGCTATATAATTTTATGAACTGTTACAGAGTCAGTCATAAGCAATATAAAGTATGATTCTGAATAAAGGCTGTGAAGTCTCATTTTATACATTTCATTACAGAAACAGATCAAATTCAATAAAGCATTTATAGTCATGACAATATATTCTCTTAACTTGCAATGTGGTTTTAGGAAACAATGAAACAAATTAAACAAATGCATTGTTTATACAGTCTGTCATTGAGCAAAACTTTGTTATGCAACTTATGACTGTATTTAAAGTGTACGATGTAGTGGAGTTTCTTGTATATTCACCGTATTGTATGATCATCATACTACTTAATTCCAGAATATTTTCATCACTCCAAAAAAGAAATCCTGGACCCATTAGCAGTCACTCCTCATTTGCTCCTTCCCTAATCCCTGGGCAACCACCAATCTCCTGTCTCTATGGATTTGCCTATTCTGAACATTTTATATACATTCATGTAAATTTCATATAGGTGAAATAATACTTGGCTTTTATCAATTAAAATAATATTTCTATGAAATTTATATGAATTTTAAAAATAGAAGAAAGCTTATAGAATAAGGGTATAAAGAAAATATTTTTGTATGATGTGTTTGTGTTTTAAGCTAAGTGTTATTATGACAGAATCAAAAAGTTTTAAAAAACTAAAATGTATAAAGTTTACACTAAGTTAAGGTTAATTTATTATTAAAGAAACAAAAACATTTTTCATAAGTTTAGTGTAGCCTTGGTGTTCAGTGTTTATAAAGTCTACAGCGATATGTATACAGGAATGTTGTAGGCCTTCACATTCACTCACCACTCTCTTGTTTACTCACTCAGACAAACTTCCAGTCCTGCAAGCTTCATTCATAGTAAGTGCCCTTTGTAAGTGTACCATGTTTTGTTTTTTATACCATTTTTTACTGTATCTTTTCTATATTTAGATTCACTAATACTTACCATTGTGTTATAATTGCCTACAGTATACGGTAAAGAGTATAGTAACATGTTGTACAGGTTTTTAGCTTAAAGGCAATAGCCTTATAGCCTAGGTGTATAGGCTATGCCATCCAGGTTTGTGTGAGTATGTATCTGATATGGTTTGGCTGTGTCCCCACCCAAAATCTCATGTTGAACTGTAATAATCCCCACATGTCAAAGGCGGGACCAGGTGAAGATAATTGAATCATGGGGGTGGTTTCCCCTATTCTGTTCTTGTGATAGGGAGTGAATTCTCATGAGATCTGATGATTTTATTACAAATGGCTTCCCCCTTCTCTTGGCTCTCATTCTTGCTCCTGCCACCATGTGAAAAAGGGCGTGTTTGCTTCCCCTTCCACCAGGATTGTAAGTTTCCTGAGGCCTCCCCAGCCATGCGAAACTGTGAGTCAATTAAACCTGTTTCCTTTATAAATTACGCAGTCTCTGATATGTCTTTATTAGCAGTGTGAGAATGGACTAATACAATATCCCTGTTGTTTAGCAATGCATGACTGTAGATAAATCTTACAGAGTATGAATTAGCTTATATGTCAATTTTTAAAAATGCATATCTAGAGTGGGGCTCAGGATTCTGGTTTTCTGAAAGCTCTGGGGTGATATTGATGCTCCTTGGGATTAAAAAGGGCTTAGAGAACTCATTCCAAGCTCTGGTGAGGGATATATCACTCTACTTCTGAACATAATATTAGTGATATGTAATTTTTCTGGAAAGGGAAGTTTCTCTTATATCTCCAGTGTTAAGGTTGTAACTCTGAACAACAGATCTTGGGTCAATGTGTGATGTATGTATCTTGCAATGTGACATAGACCTGGTATCATTAAGATGGTATCTGATTCATGAGGATCAGAGTGGGCTCTAGTGGAGGGAACATCAGAGATATACAACATCTGGGAAACTAGACAGTAGGCTGAAAACTGTGTCAAGCTGGGCCTTACCAATGAAAACAGAAAGAATTCTAAGGTATTTAACACAGAGGAAAATTTACTGGGAATTGGTCATATAGGTGATGGAGGAACTGAGTTAGTTGCCAAATGGAGTGGTGAGATACCCTAGAGTTTACATACAGTAGGAAACTACTAATAGCCTTTAATTGGAAATCAAAGGAAAGTGCTGTGTTAAGGAAGTCTGTGGGCCAGGTTATGCCTAAGAAATTGAAGCCGCAGTGAGTCTGTCTGGCAGGAGCTGGAGACACAGGAGGATACAGCTAGAGGCACTGCACAGAGAGGGGAAGAGACACCCTTTCTCCCACCCTCCAGGTTGCTGGAAGAGCCTCCCACTGGGTATTGGGTGAAGCTGTTTTGGAAGCAGCTATCTTGTGAGCCTGGGAAAGAGCCTATGGATATCTACCCCCTGAAATGCACTACCCACAGCGAGGAAAGAATAATGGTTTGGAGGGCAAATAGGCCAACACTGGCATAAGACCCTTAAGGATAGGATGCATTTGTAATTTACCATCATAAATGCCAAGGAATAACAAAATGGAAAAGGGCTAGCTTGAAAAGCTATCAGCCTTCATGCTTCCCAATTTTGGTTGCACGTTAGACTCACCCAGGGAGGTTTTGAAAATTCCCTGCCCAGGCAGCACCCCAGACTAATTACATCAGAACCTCTGGGGATGAAACCCAAGCATTAGTATTTATTAGAGCTACCCGTAATATTCCAACATCCAGCCACGGTTAAGAACCACCAGTTTAAAAAAAGAGATTGTGCATATAATATTTTTATGTGACTTACTACCAGGAATTATAATAATAGAGGTCATAATTTTTCTATTAGCCCTGTAATTCAGTAGCAAAATAACTACAGCAAGAGGAAAAAGGAAGGAAATAAGGCTAGACAAGGAAACATTGCAAATTGAATCTTTTTTTTATGGTGAATATAATATTGTAGAGAGACACACGTAAAAGGTAAGCAAAATATTGGGGCGGCAGTCTTCCGCAGAGGAACAATTCAAAGGGAGAGTCTGATTAGGAGGATGGAAAGCATCAGTCTAAGCTTATGAAAACAAGAGAAGTTGAGTTAATACATTCAAGAGAAATTAGACAAATCAGCCAGACACTGTAGACAGGGCCACAAAAGAAGAGAAAGGGCAAAACTGGGGAAAGAACTGCATTCTTTTGCCATAAAAGTGAGAGGACCCAAGCGCATAATAGAAAAACTACAAGTAGGGTTGCAGTCAGTAGGCATGTGCAGGTGCTGGTTGTGGTTGCTCAGGCAACAGAGGCCCTTTCCTCATGTAATGGCAGTATAATGAGGAAAACCGCATGCAGATGTAGTAAAGAATAATTAGAGGTGAAGTCACACTTGGTCCAGGGAGCGTCTTCCTTTGGGGAATGCTAAGTAGGAATTTGGGTGAGATTTATGTGAGAGGTTGTAAAGGTGTGAAGGGGATAAATTTGATTTTTGTGTGAAAGCAGGAAGCTGAACCTTCTGTAGAGTGTCTGGTAATGGGGTATGAACCATGTGTCTACTTCTCCATATTGTTTCTTGATGCACTGTGTAAGTTCACCTGGGGATGGGGAAATCCAGACATCTGGGGCTTGGTTGGCTTTTCATTCAGAAAGAGGAAACACATTGATTTTTAGATGCAAGAGGGAAAATTACAATCTACAAAGATCACCCTGACCTTTTTAAGATACGTAATTTTTTTTTTTTTTTACTCAGTTGTCCTGCTTCCCAAGTTATGGAAAAATTCTTATTTTGTGTTTAACATTTGAACATTTTAAAATATTGTTTAATATTGTGAAAGGATTATCTTCACATACTGTCTTTGATATTTGAAGACATTTTCCGGTATTTTTTTATATATTAAAAAATAAATTCAATGAGATATTTTACTTTTTAAGCCGTTTCTTTGTCAGTGATTGAAGCAGGAGACAAAATGCTTAAAATCTTAGAGGAATGTTTCACAAACATGAATGTGCATAAGAATCACCTGGAGATCTTATTAAGTTTCAAATTCTGCTGGTCTGAGGTGGGACCTGCCATTCTGCATTTCTAAGTAGCCCCCAGGTAATGCTGTTGCTGCTGGTCCAAGGACCTCACTTTGAGTAGCAAGATTTTAATTGATTATGGTAGTTACCAGAATCTATAAATGGTAATTTGATAGTTAAATATTAATCAAACATAATATTTTTGTTTAATGAACTTTTTTCATTTGTGGAAACAATTTTTGTCGATTTATTTTCCTTTTATAAATTATACAATATATTGTTATTTTAAAAATTCAAAAATTACCGAAATATATAGAGTAAAAGTAAAAGTCCATCTTCATTCTTCATTGAAACGTTTTCTCTTTTCTAATTTCTCTTCTCTGTGGATAATATTTTGGTATAATAAGCATATATATATGTATATACAAACACACACATATAAAAATAACTGAGAGTAGTATAATGAATACTTTGGTATTTATAGAGAACTTTTACGAGGCATTTAGAAGTGGATACACACATGTGCACACATCCACGTATATAAAATAGAAAAGAGGATCACATTATATGCAATTTTTTCCATGTGCTTTTAAAAAACTTAACAACTTCAAATTGACATTTTTCCATGTCAATATTTATTTAATTTTGTGACTGCATACCATTCCATTCTATTGATTGAGGTTATTTCCATTGGTCACTTTTAGAAATAACAATCATTTCGGTGAAACCCCGTCTCTACTAAAATTACAAAAAATTAGCCGGGCATGGTGGCAGGCACGTGTAGTCCCAGCTACTCGGGAGGCTGAGGCAGGAGAATAGTGTGAACCTGGGAGGCAGAGCTGGCACTGAGCTGAGATTGTGCCACTGCACTCCAGCCTGGGCAACAGAGTGAGACCCTGTCTCAAAAAAAAAAAAAAGAAATAGCAATCATTTTTCTGTACATATGTGAGTATTTTAGTAGGCTAATGGCTAAGTTAAAGTTGATTTTTAATTTGACTAGTAATGCCAAATTGATTTCCAACATTGTGGAGTAGGAAGCTATTTTCCTACTTCCTCATTGAACACTGGATATCAGAGCTGTTTTAAAATTTTTGTAAACTTTATAAATGTTTGTTGTTATTTTTAAATTGCATTTCCCCAATTGTGAGTTTGAACATTTTTTTCATACATTTACTCACCATTCATTTATTCTTTTGAAAATTGCTTATAGACACTGTTCCCATTTTTATTTCTATTGTTTGTTTTTAATATTGATTGATGGGAACTTTGTATATGATGGCTGTCAACTTTTTGTCCAATATTTGTATACACACAGCATATTTTTGCCAGAGGCAGTATAGCACGCTGGTAAGTAAGTGAGGAGCATTGGCTCTGAGTTTGCATCTTGGTTTCACCACTTGGCAGCTATGTGACCTTTGACAGGCTATTTAACTTCCCTATATTTCAGTTTCCTCAACTGTGTAAAGTGTAAATGGAATAATAATGGTATGCACCACATATTTAAATACCATTTATTTATTCCTTTTCTACTCATATGAATGCTATCTTTATTATAATATTTCCAGCTGTTCTTATGCATTTACTCTTAGAGATAGCATTTTGAATCAACTGGAATAGCTTCATTTAAAATTACCCTTGGAGTTTTAATAGGGATAATGCTGAATCGATTAAGAAAAAATTTAAAACTTATAAATTTGAGGCTTCCCATTTCAAGCCATGTTACTCACTTTCTGATATTTAGGTTTATTTTTCTGACTTTAAATATGAGTTTTTAGTAACTTTAAGGTTTTATGGGGAAACAGATATTATACTTTTGTTGTATTTTGCATGGGATCTTTTTATTGATGGCTCATTGTTGCTATATTGAAATGATGGTTTTTGTATGTTTTGTTATCCCTAGACATCTTGCAAATCTATTTATTTAATGTGTTTTTATTTCATTATTTTAAATTTTAATGTGAAAGGATTTATTTTTTTCTAGTATTTATCAATGTTTTGGTCTCTTTTTATAGGACCCTCAGGAGTTTGAATAATGGGGATTTGTGGAATTATTGCCTTGCCTGTGATTTTAATGAGAATAAGTCTAACATTTTATCACTGGTATTTGACAGTTTTCTTGAAGGCAATCTGTCAAATTTAGGAAATGTCTTCTTTTTCCCAACTCCCTGAGAGTTTTTAATTTTTTAGACAGGGGTGGCTAATATAGTCTGTCAAATACTTTTCCAACGACTGTTGAGATAGTATATGTTCTGCTCATTTATTCTATTAATCCAGTGCTTTAAACATGCATGCATTTCCTATTACTACAACATTCTTGCATTCCTAAAGTAAACCTTCTTTGATCACCATGCATTGTTAATGCTTTAAGATGTTGCTACAGTAAATTTGAAAATATTTTATTCATTATTTTTATTTGCATTGAACTTAATGTCTATTCTCTTTACTGGTGTTCTCTTTATTGGGCATAATATTAGCATCCGTCAAGCCACATGTAATTATTTAGGAAGGTTTTCATCTTTTTAATGTTCTGGAATAGATTATAAATGTTAAAGGGATTATTTATTCATTAAAATTTTTATAGAAATCCCTCCCCACAACCAGTAAGGCTTGCTGTCAAATTACGGAATATGGGGGTGCAAAGACTAGATCTTTGACTTTCATCTCAACTTCTTCAATAATGTTGATTTTCTAAGCTGGGCATGGTGGCTCATGCCTGTAATCCCAGCACTTTGGGGGGCCAAGGTGGGCAGATCACCTGAGGTCAGGGGTTTGAGACCAGCCTGAGTAACATGGCGAAACCCCATCTCCACTAAAAATACAAAAAAGTTAGCCAGGCATGGTGGTGGGCACCTGTAGTCCCAGCTCCTTGGAAGGCGGAGGTACAAAAATTGCTTGAACCCGGGTGGCGGAGGTTGCAGTGAGCCGAGATCACGCCACTGCACTCCAGCCTGGGCAACAGAGTGAGACTCTGTCTCAAAATAATAATAATAATAATGTTGATTTTCTAATTTGAAGTATATTTAAAGTCAATAAGCAAACATTCAAAAACACTCATATGACTCTCCTAAATCTTTATTATTTAAATAGTTTTCTATTGCACTCAAAAAGATTTGAAGGTATATCCTTCTGTGTCTAAAAGATCAATATAATATTATGTATACATTATCTTCATAGCACAACTATTTGGAATAAGCTTTTCTTCAGAGATGTATCGGCATAAAGGAGCTCTGATTTGTTTAAATATTTTAAAAGGTATTAAAATATATTTTCATTTGAGAACCTCCCCTATATACTCAGGAAAGCTCACTTTTTCAAAACCTGAGTGTTAACTATTTCCAAACATTCTGTAATGTTTATCAAAAACAAAAAATAATGAAAAGAGATGAACATTATTTTGGAGAGCCCCATTGTCTTCATCTACTCAGATCATCCACAATCACTGGAGAGGAGGCAGAATTTTGTCACTGGGACAGCAGTCACTTGACCCAGAATCCTCTACAGATTCCCTCCAGGGAGCCCTTCCCATTGGCTCTTTCCTAATAATTTCATGTTTTTTAGTTTCCTCAGTAAACCTTTGGTCTTAGCAAAAGTCTTTATTCCCCTATTATAATTATCACCCTAACTACAGGCAAGAAAAAAAATAATCTACAACTTATATCAGTCAACTATTGCCGCTATAATGCTACCTCATAGATTCACCCACAAATTTAGTGGTTACAAAAGTAAGCATCTGCTGTCATGCTTGGGTTCTTGAGTTGACTGCTATTGACTCATTTAGAATATGCTTGATTGGGCAGCTCTATTTCCGTATTTATGTTCCAAGACTGAAGCTCTTGGCTATGATGGGTTCAAGTTTGCTCCACGTTTCCTTCCTGGGCCTAGGCTGAAGGAGAAGACATAGCAGCCCATGGGACATGTTTGCCTCATGGATGATCACAATTGCCCAGAAGATAAGCCAACATACAGGCTATGCCAGGTCTGCTAACAACTTCTTTTCCAAAGCAAGTTACGTGGCCAAATCTAGAATCAAGGGGTGGGGCAGTTCACTCAGTCCACTAGACAGTAGTATGAATTTATAACTGAATTAAGAGGAAATGAAGAATTGGGGTGAATTTTTAAAATCTATGATACCACTGAGAGTATTTCGTTTCTGGCCTCTTTTGGCTCTGCCCATGCTTCTAGCCCTGGTGAAATCCACTGTGTTTAAGACCCATTTTCATATCTTGTCATCCAGCTTTTCTATCAGAAAGCACTCATTCTTTGAGTGGCTCCATCTTAGTAATGAACCAGAGCAATGACTAGTAAGAGAAAATTTAAAAATACCCTTCAGTCCCCATGTAGTCTTCACAGAAACAGAACCAAACAGTTGTTATTTAACATAGTTCAGTGAGGTTCTTGGTTTATAGGTGAAAGCAATAAACATGTTGGTTTCTTTTCTTTCCTCATTTGTTCTGCAGCAATAGCAAAGGGGATTTTCATTAAAGGGATCCAATTCCAGTTTAAAGTTTTGGTCTGCAAAGTTTAACAAATAGTCTCAGTTTCAGAGTTCATTTTAACTGCCTCTAACCCTTTACTAATTAACTTATCATCTTTCCTTCTAGATGCCAGAAGAAGACTGTTGCTATTGTTTTTCTCCATGCTCGAGGATTTTTGTCCTTTGCAAAATAATCTCAGAATGTATTGTAGAAGCTACTGATGCCCCAGTCTATGTCCGACAGCCAAATGTCTGGATTCACTGCAGCTGCGCGACACACCCCTGTCTTTCTACCTCAACTATCCACGCCTCTCTGCTTGCTTCTCTGCCTGAGGGCTTTCTTGGCAGTAGAGGAGTTTACTCTGCCTGTATGCAAGGCAGCCTAGAAGTGTAATGGGTTTAATTTCCCAGCAGCAATTTTCAACCAATGAGAAACTGGAACTGGTGCATAAACAGCCCAGATTCCCTAACACGCTTTGGGCCACACTCTCAGAAAGCTTGAGATTGCAGTAACCTGCTCCCTTGTGCACACACCTTTCATTGGCTGTCTTCCCTTTTCTACTTCACTCCTCACTCCCTTGTTGCGCTTCCTGGAATCACCTGTCAAACTATCTGGGGCATGGTGACATGCATCTGTAGTCCCAGCTACACAGGAGGTTGAGGTGAGAAGATCACTTGAACCCAGGAGTTCTAGTCCAGCCTGGGCAACATAGCAAGACTCCTGTCTCTTAAAAAATAAAATAAAATACATGTATCTACATCATTTTCTCAGGGTTGGCTTTTGGAGGAGCCTAAACTAAGACTGTAAGCAGGAAACACTGAGAGCTCTCCCTAAAATGCACAAAACTCAGAGAAACTAAAGCAATAAAGTAACTTAATTTATGTGTAGATAAAAAGTGTCTCGGAGATGGCATTGTTCTGTCAGAGCTGGCAAGTTAAAAAGCAGCCAAATACAAAAAATATGCACAGAAGAAAAAGAAAAACACTCATCCAGGTGTTGGTCTGTGTTTAAAGCACAGAGAGGTGCAGTTTAGTCTTAGGCTTCTTCTGTGCCGTGGTATATTAGTCTGTTCTCACTCTGCTATGAGGACATACCCGAGACTGAGTAATTTATAAAGTAAAGAGGTTTAGTTGACTCACAGTTCAGCATGGCTGGGTAGGCCTCAGGAAACTTACAACCATGACAGAAGGGGAAGCAAACACGCCCTTATTCACATGCCAGCAGCAAGGAGAAATGCCACACAAAAGGGGGAAAAGCCTGTTATAAAACCATCAGATCCCGTGAGAACTCACTATCATAAGAACAGCATGAGGGTAACGACCCCCATGATTAAATTACCTCCCACCAGGTCCCAGCTCTAACACATGGGAATTACAATTCAGATTACAATTCAAAATGAGATTTTGTGTGAGGACACAGCCAAACTATATCATCTGGCTTCTTCCACTCCCTAACTAGTATTACCAGATCTTTTCTCTCTGTGTGTACCCCTTTCTCTGACTGTTGTCCAGAAGGGATGAATATGGTCCTGTGCTCATTGTTTCAAGAACAATAGATTTGCATCAGACTCATGTGCTTCTGAGAACTGATGTCGAACCACTCTTGTGTTGTAGCTCACAACCTCTTGGCCACATTTTTACAGCAACCAGCTTTGTGATAGTGTCACTGCCAGCACCTTGCATCAGCTGCAGCACTTATCTCTTGCTTCTCTGTTACCGTCTGTTAAGATGCCTTCTGCAAACCACTCAGCCATTCTGAAGCAGGTGCAATCTTTGAAGTCCACAGTCGTGAACACCTTCTGGGTCAACATGACCAATGGTAGAAGACAGCCAATGGATCATCCCGTCTCTCATTTGTCTTTCTGGTGGACAATTTTGAAGTGTATTCTGTGTAGTTTCTCAGAGTGTCCCCTGGAGAACTGTGTCTCATTTGCTCACAGCGTTGTTTAGATTAACACATCTTCTTGATTTTACTTTTTCCTGCATGTACACTCTTGTGTCCAACCCAAGTTTCTGGGGAACACTATGCTGTTTGGGTCCACATTTCCCTGTTTCTCCCTTCCTAGTGGCTCCTCACAAAACCCTGGACCAATTGTTCTGACATCAACGTGGTCTCCACCTTGCCTTAAAATGAACAAAGGGGTAAAGGTTTAAAAATGAGAATCTTGCTGCTAACTGCTCTGAAGGTATTAACCATGTGTAAAATTTTGAACAAATGTTTATAACTCTAACTTGTTGAATACTTGTTGACACACTTGTTGAATTTGTTAAATTTTAAAAAACTTACTGATTGGACTTGTTGAATTTTTGAGAACTCTAATTCTTCCTCAAAATTGGTCCTTCATTCATTTCCACTTTTCTTTGGAATGTACAGTATTTACAACCATGGCTGCAGATTTTTTTGGGGGGTGGTTATTGATTCAGAAAAAATGCTTATTAATATGTCATTTGGGCAGGCACTATAAAGAATATAGAGTGACTAAAATTCAGTTGCTAAAATTTAAGGATAATCTAATGATGAAATAGAAAAAGCTTTACAAATAACCAGAGCAAGTGAAATACAGAGTATGATCAGCATAATGAATAAAGTGTTGACATAATACATGATACATGAAGTCCTAATACATAATGTTATGGTGACAAGAGAAGCCCATCTGGTCAGAAGCATAGACTACACACTGTTTTTCAGTTGGCTCATGAAGGATGCTCCTCTTGGGCTGTGCTGAGACTAGCAAAGGCAATTGGCGAGCTTTTTTTTGTCACAATGACAAAAATGTTTGTATTTGGTTGGCTAAGACATTTTGAAGCAACATTTTTCAATTTAATTCTTAAGAACATTTTGATGGCTCTCAACATCTCAAGTTCGAAGGATATTTCAACAAGTTTCAGTGCTATGTCATCAAACAGCATGTTTCTCCTCTCCAAGGTTGAGCTTTTAAGAGTTATGGGGTCTACTTTTCCTGAGGTCATGAAGTCCTAATACATACACTTTTGAAGCATGATGACTCTTCATGCCTCCTGGGTATTTCTGCTTCTTTATGAGAATTTCATTGTTATTCATGTGTAGATGACAGTTTGAGTGACCTAGAAAGAACAAAACATAAAAGTGATGATTACATAATTCATGCCATCCCTAATTAACTATGTTTTATTTTCTAAGAGCTGCAGATGTTATATTACTCGTAAAAGTCTGTTCATATATTATTTATGCCACACAAATAAAATGTTTGTTAGCTTGAAACACTTAAGCAAATTCTCTGGGTTTCTTTAAATTAAAAAAGTAGGTATGAGGGTATATTAGCCTTGTGTCTTTTGATTTTCTGTATTCTGAAGGCTTGACATCCAGGGCCTTGCTCCTGCCTCACAGGGTTCACTAATTCCTAGAAATAGTAAGTCAACAACTCTCCTGCTAGCAAACCTTTCAAATGCAAACCAACCAATTCAGAGCCCAACCACTTCCTTATCAGGTTCTCCTCATACACCAGTCTCTCCACCTGCCCAAATCTCCCCAGGTACTAGACAAGGAAGGATAAGCCCTGTGCTCAATACCATCTTTACAAGATAAGCACTTACATATTTCACAATAAGTCGAAGAAAAACTTGGGAAGAACAAATATCAAGCTCTGTACAGCGGTGACCTCAAGGGCAAAGGATTAGAGAACAAATTTTTGAGTTCTCCCTTTCATAGGATTTTTTTTTTTAATGTGAGAATATAGCACGTTTTTATTTTTATATTTTTCACTACTTTCAAATTTTAAAAAATATAAACAGAACTGGTGAAATTAGTTTACTTAAGCACATACTTCATAGCTTTGTAAATATTTTTATAAATCCTCCAGAGTTTCAGTCTCCTTTTTAAAATAAAATGAATACAATTAAAATGAAATTTTCTCCTTGTAATTATGCCTATGAGATTGATAAGAGGCATGAATTTGGTGGGGAGGAGGAGCATGTGTATTATGGTACCAACTTGGGAAGAAGGAAGAACACAGAATTCTACCCTATTTTTTCATTTTAAATTAATGCCATTTGGAAGGGAAGGGGGACAATAACATTGAGGGAAGAGACACCATCCTGTGTTTTCTTTGATTTGAGGGGCATAAATTGTAAGTAAATAAATACTGTCTTAAAAGCTTTTTATGGCACTCTTTTGAAAGACATATTTGAGAGTTCTATATATTGTCTTTCTCCCCTCACCCCCACCTGCCCCTCCAGGGATCTTTGACTTTTAAGGTTTTAGGAAATAAGGCACTGAGAAAAATGAGAAAATAAGAATACTGAGCCAGGATCATGATTCAAATAATTTAGTGAGAGCCTTAAACAAAATTAAGAAGTAACAAAAATGAAGAAAACAGAATGAAAAAACGACCAAACTGGGTTAAATATTTGGATATATTTTTAGTGTTTATTTTCAAGGATTCAAGTGGTATTATCTTTCAGCCCTGCAACTTCCCACTGTGGCTGCATGTGAATGTATGTGGAGATTACATCTGGAACAGGATGAGGCCTGCTATAAATGTGAGGCCTGAACCCTGCCCCTCACCCTCCCCATGGCAGGCACTGATGGACTCACTAATTCCTCCATCATTGAGAAACACAGAGTGGAAGCAGTGAGTTCACTGTGCTATGCATGTGCTTAGAAAATGTCCAGTATTCATTTCCATATTTCTTATGATAGTGAGGCAAATTTTATCTCACTTTCATGAAGTAATAAATTTAAAATGAAATTAAATGAAACAAAATATTCTTATCTGTTGGAGAAGTTATGAGCAAAACCCAAGAGAAACTGCTACACCCTTTCTGGTGTGGGGTCAAGGCAGTGCAGTGAGGAAGAGATGAATGCATAAAGTGTTTTTACTTTTTAAAACACTTGCCTATGCTGTATAAGTGTCTCTAGCATAGTGTCTACTAAATTGACATGCACCTGATAAATGCCTATTGATTGAAAAGATAAATGAACAAATACATGATGCAATTTTGGGGAGGAGGGGATAATTTTGTTAGCCATCCAAGAAGACTGAAAATTCATGTTGAAGTAGGTTACTAAAATATTATTTTAAGTACTATGTACTTGTAGGGAATTCATTATTTCTATTGGTTATCATAAAAAGCTGCATTAGTTATCATGACAGACAAACAGATCAGCATTGCCATGTTATGATTCTTTTTTTTGGCAACATTAAATGCTTCTGTTTCTCTCATTACTTATTGGGAACCCGAATGTGGTCATATATATCCATGTGCTAGATAAAATAATGGGTGACCTGTGGTATTTGAAACTGGCTTCCTTCAGCTGTGATCATGTAGTAGTTAGTACTCTGCATTGTGAAATTGGCGTTCTTCAATCAAACTTAATGGGAAAATCTAATTACCACTCATAATAGAACATTATTCCCTTTACAAAGATATTAACCTTGATGCTTTGATCTAAAAATATTTAAGTATTTAATTTTTAATGCAATTCTCTTAACATTTAAAAATAATCTATAACATGCTAGGTGTTATAGATATCTAAAACAATGAAAGATGGCCCTGACCTTGTGAAGCTTGGGGTTTAGTGGGGGAGTCGGGGCTATATATACTATCACAATACAAAATAGTGCTATACTTAGAGGTATGAACAAAACAATATTAACTCACAGAGGTGGTGATGACATAGGAGTTAAGAAAAAATTATTTAGGCAGATAGTGAGGGTATGAGAGTCCTTGGTAAAGTTTTCCTTTTAATGAAAAGCAGCCCCCAAATCATTTTCTTTTCTAACAAAGAGCAGCCTGTAAAATAGAGCTGCAGACATAGACAAGCAAGCTGGAAGCTTGCACAGGTGAATGCCAGCAGTTGTGCCAATAGGAAAAGGCTACCTGGGACTAGGCATGTGCAAATGGCGACTCCATGTTCCCTTCTCTTGCCAGCTACGTGTACAGTAAGGAGCAGACAAGATGGCCCCGGCCAAGTGAAAAACCCATTTGCATAATAAGATTAGGGTGGGGTGGCCAGCCTTCCCTGTGTGCTATATAAACATCACATCTGGTCCAACCAATCTGTGGGCCCTGGTATATCAGACACTGCCTCCTCAAGCCTGCCTATAAAATCTGGTGCAGTATGCCACCGGCTGGTTTTTCCCTTTCGGAAGCCCCTTTCTCACGAGAGAGAGAGCTATTCTTTCTCTTTCTTTTAGCTAGTAAACCTCCACTCCTAAACTCCCTCCTGCTGTGTGTGCATGTCCTTAATCTTCTTGGCGGAGAGAGACAAACCTTGGGTATTTACCCCAGATAATGACACAGCTTCAGTGAGGTCACTAAAAAGGAGAAATTTTAGTTTGAACTTATTTATTTATTTATTTTTAGTTTCAATCTGTTTTGGAGTTCACTGGATAAAAAAGAGAAGAAATGAAGAAGTGAATAAATAAATGTCCTGCCTCTAAGAGACAGCAAGGGCAAAGGCAGAGAGGAATTTAAAAACATGATATCACAGTGCATTCACTGTGCAGTAGCTGGAAATAGAATAAAAATCATGCATTGTTCTTCAATGTCAAATTACTGAAGGCCATATGGTATCTATTTGGCTTGTTTAAATTACACTTTCAAATACAAGAAACAAAACAAATTGTATTTCAAGTTACTTGCTTCTTTCTTAAGGAGGAACCTACCTACCCTTTCTAATCTCCTTGTCTAGAGGGAACAAACAGGTTTGCATCAGCAGCTATTCTGTTGGTGTAATATGCATGTCCAAAAATAGCACCAAATCAAATAGCTTTAATCCTCAATTTTGTTAAATAGCTGGATATATTGGATATTTTTCCAAAATAAATCTAAGTAAATATTGAAAAATAAATAAATACACCAACATGGTATACTTTAGAACTATGAGTCACAGTCCGCTGGATAGCCAGGCAGGTGTAGAAACAGATGTTGCCCAGCACAAGGCCTCTGGGTGTGTTTCTTCCAATCTCCACCCATCATCACTCTGGCTTGACTCCTTGATCATCAGCCTTTGTGTTCTACTCATGATTGTGCCCTTTGTTCTTTATTTTTATTTATTTATTTATTTATTTATTTTGAGGCGGAGTCTCACTCTGTCACCCAGGCTGGAGTGCAGTGGCACAATCTCTGCTCATGGCAACCTCTGCCTCCTGGATTCAAGCGATTCTCCTGCCTCAGCTTCCCGAGTAGCTGGGACTACAGGCACCCACCACCACACCCGGCTAATTTTTTTTTTGTATTTTTAGTAGAGATGGGGTTTCACCGTGTTAGCCAGGAAGGTCGCGATCTCCTTACCTTGTGATCTGCCCACCTTGGCTTTCCAAAGTGCTGGAATTACAGGCGTGAGCCACTATTCTTTACTTTTTTCCATTTGCCTTACTACAAATAAATATATAATTTCCCAATAAGCCTATATTTTAAAAAAAATCAAATACGGACATACAGACAGTTCAGAAAGGAATGAAACGAAAAAGGAACTTCTCTCCTTCCCCTGAAAGTTTCTTTCCCAAAGAGGTAAGTGGTATCAATTTCTTGTGATTGCTTCTAGGAAGCGAATGTGTACATATGTGTTACATTCTGTGACTGGGGTCAATCCTGGGAATTCTGTTTTTCAATACAATCTTCAATAACAGGAAAAATTTCCAATTTATTTGTAGTGTGCAACATACTTTCTTTGGGTAGTTTTAGGTTCCTCTCTGTTTTTGGTTATTCTTCATTTTCAAATTTTAATATTGTGTTTTCTCCTTTTGGTGACTAGGTTCATTAGCAAGTTACTAATAGTTACTAATCTGCCCTTAGTTGCTTATTTTCAATCTATTTACCCACTTTATGTTTCCTAATTAATTTTGCTTTTATCTTTATTATTTTCTTCCTTTTTTTAGGTTTATTTTGTTGTTATTTTCTAACTTTTGGTCTTGAGTAGCTAAATTCTTTTGTTTTTATTCTTTCCTGCTAGTTACATAGATATGCAAGGCTATGTATTTTTCTCTGCTTTTAATTTCTAATATTTATTGTTTTAATTATAATAATTTCTAAATACTTTGCCATTATAATTTTGATTACTTCTTTGATCTTAGACATTTATGAGAAGAGAATTACAAATTTCAGGGTGGTTGTAGTTTTTCTCCCTGACTTTTGTTATTACTTTTTATGTTTTGTATGTGTTTGTGTGTGTGCATCAAGAATGTAGTCTGTACTATTTCCACTTTTTCCCTAATATACAGCCAATTGCTTTATAAATATAAGTGATTAAAGTGAAGTATATTCTATAAGACTATAGAGTTTAATATATTTTTATTACTTTAGCTTCAATTATTTTGTTCAGAATTTCAAATTTTTTCTTATCTGTATCTATTTTTTTCCTAGCATTTCTTGAAATTTACGGTTTTGTCATTGTTTTTGCTATGTTATTTATTGCTATCTTATTATTTAAGTAAATGCGTGTTATAAATGTTTCATCTTTATGTTTTTAAACTCTTTTAGACTCTTCCTTGAATTCAAACTTCTCTGACATTAGTATCATACTTTCAAATCTGTATTAATATTTTCCTGGTCTGGATTTGTTTAAGCTTTGAAAGTTTTTACCCTTTCAGCATTTCTCTATATTATCCTTGTTTTATGGGATATATGTTTGCTACTTTTTTTTTTTTTTTTTTTTTTTTTGGACAGAGTCTCGCTCTGTCGCCCAGGCTGGAGTGCAGTGGCGCGATCTTGGCTCACTGCAAGCTCCGCCTCCCAGATTCACGCCATTCTCCTGCCTCAGCCTCCAGAGCTACTTTTTAATTTAATTTGTGAAAATTTTTTATTCATTTTAATGTATACCTTGACATGTTTGAGAGCAAAGTTATATTTAGACTTAGTTCTGTCATCTTGACATCTTTTCTGCTTTCAATACTATACGTTCAATTGAACTAGCTTTTAAATCTGCAAACTAATATTCATTTTAGTTATTTTTTTTTATTTGGACTCCTGCTTTTGGTACTGGCAGTGCTATTTGAACAAAGTATTTTGCTACTTTATTTTTACTACTTATTACTTATACCTTTTTTCACTATTTACTTTTTACTATGTACAAATTTACTAGTTAGCTAGTCTAAGGTATAGGACAACAAGACAAGAAATTGATTTGCTTACTTAATTCAAACACATTTTATAGGAGTTTCTATAAATGTGCTTAAGCCAATGAATTATCTCATAACTACAAAACCACTGTAAGTTTGATTAAATCTAGCATGAAAATAGCAGTTTCTGTGGGGGAAAAAATTAAAAATTTTTTAGAAAGCACTGAGATATTCTAAAAAACACTGCACCCCCAGCATGAGTTGGCACAACTCAAAAGCAGTAGCTAAGAATGATAAGTAGATATTACTGCTTATAAGCTTATGGGTCAGCTGGATGTTCTTGTGATCTCACCTGGACTCCCGCATGCATATGTTGTTCACTGTGGGTCAGGTACGCAGCTCTGCTAAACTCGGAGGCCTCTCTCCATGTTTGGGAGAGAGGTGGCTGTAGCTGGTCCAGGCTGGCCTCCCCAGGGATGGTTGTGATCTGCTCTTCATGTGCTCCCAACCTCTAGCAATCTTCTGGAACTTGTTCCCAAGATGCTGGCAGGACTCCAACAGAAAGGGAGCAGAAGTGCCAGGTCCCTTGAGACCCAGGCCAATCTCAAGCTGGGTCCCTTGAGACCCAGGCTCAACTCTCTATTGGCCTCGCCAAGTCCAAAGGCCAGTCCAGATTCAAAAGGTGGAGAAACAGATGCCACCATCCTCTGCAGGGAGGAGTTAGTTGTACAGTCACATTGTCAAGACCACAGATGATTGAGGAATTGAAACCCTTTGGCAATGGGCACTTCATATGCTACTACTCGGAATTAGAATCCTTTTGTCTTCACGCTACCCTCTCCCCGACTCACACAGCCCAGGCCTTCTCAGGGCCTGGAGCATTTTTCATTAACAGGAAGACTATTTCATGACGGAAAAAAGATGGAATGAAGTCTGCTGTGTGGCAATTCATTTGGGGGCTCTTATTAATGTGTTGTTCTGTGACCTATGTGAATATGTTCACTTTGAAGTTTCAAGATGATCTCCACCCTAGGATAACTGAAAATGTTTACATACCAATTTATGAACTTTGCAAAAAACTATACTTTTCAAACTAAAGACAAAATTGTTGGAGAAAATTTATATTTATTCACATTTGTATTTTATATTAGTGCTTATAAAACACTAATACATTTAAGAAAGATGGATTTTGTATATAGCTGCTCATTGATTTTATTATAGTCATGTCCATTTTCAGGGATGGTATTTCTCACTGAATGATTAATTTATATCTCTGAGATCTGTGATATATAAACACAGTTCCATGATTCCACAGCAGTTATGTTTGTATTATTTTTCTTGATCATACTATAAGTACTCTCCAATTAAATGAATCTAGCTGTAAGGAATATAACACCTAGAAATAAAAAGTCTTTCCAAATACATTGCCTAAATTTGGCAGGCTTACTTCAGAAACATAGTCTTGTTTTTTTTTCATTTTTGTTGTTGTTGTTTTGAGACAGAGTCTCCCTCTGTCACCCAGGCTGGAGCGCAATGGTATGATCTCAGCTCACTGCAATCACCACCTCCTGGGTTCAAGTGATTTTCCTGCCTCAGCCTCCCGAGTAGCTGGGACTACAGGCACGTGCCACCACACCCAGCTAATTTTTGTATTTTTAGTAGAGACGGAATTTCATCATGTGGGCCAGGGTGGTCTTGAACTCCTGACCTCAAATGATTTACCCGCCTCGGCCTCCCAAAGTGCTGGGATTACAGGCATGAGCCATTGCACCCAGCCTAAATCTTGTTTTAAAATAAATCTGTGATTGGATCTTTTGAACTTGTCAAAACTACCAATGACATGAAATCATGGGGTTTCACAGAGATGTTATTAAATAAAATTGCTAAAGATTAAAATTCAAGATGAAAAATAAATCCAGGATATATGTCTCAATCATTTATTTCTTTTCTTTTCAGCAAACCATTCACACATAAAATGAAATGGAGAATTTTAGCAATCCTAAGTATTTTAACAGGGCTACTTGATTGAATTTTAGTAAGTCTTGAGATATTTATTGAGATAATTATCATGTATAATAAAAATTAGGAAAAAATTACTTGATTCAATGAGATATTTCTTTTGTGGTCAATATCTATTAGATGGTAGTATGCAATGGAAATTTTGAAACAATTATTGTGTCCCGAGTGATTCATTAAATGATTAGCTAATTGATCATATTTATTATAATCTATTTCAGTCAATGTTTTCTAAGGACAAGAATTAATATAGGAATGCCATTAGCCATTTATAAATGAAAATTTTTGCTTTATTCTTAATGACAACAGACTACTAGATAAAGACAAAGTAAATTAAGTAAACAGTAGAAAAAAACTAGAATCTATAGGGACTGTAGTTTAGACAAATTACAGTTATGTAATTTCAAAACTGCATAACAATGTTTTAGTCAACAACCACATATATGACGGTGGTCCCATAAGATCAAAATGAAGCTTAAAAATTCCTATTGTCTAGCGAAATCATAACCATCACAACATCACAGCACAATGCATTACTTACGTTGTTTGTGGTGATGCTGGTGTAAACAAAGCTACTGTGCTGTCGGTCATATGAAAGCATAGCACATACAATTGTGTGCAGTACATAATAATGTATAATAATAATAAATATGTTACTGATTTATGTATTTACTATACTAGAGTTTTTATTGTTACTTTAGGGTATGCTCCTTCTACGTATTAAACAAAAAGTCAATTGTAAAACATCTTCAGGCAAGTCCTGCAGGAAGTATCCAGAAGCAGGCATAGTTACCATAGAAAATGACAGCTCCATACGTGTTATTGCCCCTGAATATCTTCCAGTGTGCAGGCGGGAAACAGTGATATTGATGATCCTGATCCTTTGTAGGCCTAGGCAAATGTATTGTTTATGTCTTAGTTTTCAACAACGTAAAAATGAAAATAGATATAATTTTTTTCAAAAAATATGGATATAAAGGAAATATTTTTGTAGAGTTGTATGCTGTTTGTATTTTAAGCAAAGTATTATTTTTAAAGAGTTGAAAAGTTTTAAAAATTAAAAATGTTTAAGTTATAGTAAGCTAAGGCTATTAATGAAGAAAGAAAATTATCTTACATAAATTTAGTGTAGCCTAAGTGTACAGTGTGTATAAAGTCTACAGTGTACAGTAATGTTCCAGGCCTTCACATTCACTCACTACTCCACATAAATTTAGTGTAGCCTAAGTGTACAGTGTGTATAAAGTCTACAGTGTACAGTCATGTTCCAGGCCTTCACATTCACTCACTACTCCCTCACTGACTCAGCCAGAGCAACTTCCAGTCCTGCAAGCTGCATTCATGGCAAGTGCTCTTTACTGGCATACCATTTCTTATCTTTTATATCATATTTTTGCTGTAACTTTTCTAAGTTTATTTATGTTTAGATATCTCTGTGTTACAATTGCCTGCGGTGTTGAGTATAGTAACATGCTGTATCGATTTACAGCCCAAGAGCGATAGACTATACCATATAGCCTAGGCGTGTAGTAGGCTATACTATCTAGGTTTGTGTAGTACACTCTACGATGTTTGCACACAATGATAAAATCGCTAAACAATACATTTCTCTGAATGTATCCCCCTCTTTAAGTGATATGTGACTTTGGTTGTATAAATAAGGATATCTATTTTATAATTAATATTTTGAATTGTGTTTTCTGATAGTATCTCATGTAATCAACACAGCAACCCATTAGTCAGTTCAGGCAAGTTTTACTAAGTAACTATATAGACTTGTGAGTTTACATGACTTAACCTCAGTTCAGAACCAGTCTGTGGTGGACTCATTTTACTTGCGCCAAAGCCCCTGTTCTCTCTACCAAGACAGTACTACATTTGGCCTCATCTGTGTGCACTTCTGGGAGAGCTTAGCCATTGTCAGGAATGATGGAGGCAGAGAAAGAAACTCAAAGAACATATCATGGAACAATTTCCAGCCTTGAAAAATGGCCATAGAAAGAACTCAGTTTTCAAACAATTCTTTCCAGTAAATGGACCTGATCTTTGTTCAATGGAAGTCATAAAAATAAAACTCGACAATTTAAGAACATGGACTTCAAATCTGATATCAAACTTCACCCAGGCAATGTTAGGCCCTCATTTTATTTTACATAAAATAAAAACTATTTAATAATATTAGTAATGTTACTGATTATGAAAAATGTTATTCTGTTACATTTTATGGGTATATTATATTATTGTTCAGCAAATATGTATTTACCACACCCCTCCATGACTTCTATAGACAGCATGCACTTCTTTGCCCCACTGATGTTGGGCCCGGTCATGTGACTTTCTTTGGCCCACGGAACATAACCCAAAGTGACAATGTGCCAACTCCAAGCCTACACTGTAAAAGTCAACATGTTTCCCTATGTCCTTCTTGTGCTCCAGCCATCCATCACAAAGAGAAGATCATGCCTCACATAGCTGCCAGTTCAAGAAGGAAGAGGGACCTGTGGACGAGGCATTGGGCCAAACCTGCAGCTTGGAGCCCAGACTAGCCACATTTAGTTTAGGTCAGCTGGATCTCAGCAATGCACAGTGAAATCATTGGTAATAAGGCTGGAAAGATAGTGTCTAGAAAACTGAGAATACCAGATTAAGTTATTCACAATTACTCTATTTTAGGTGAGTGAGAGTTATTACAAGTCTTTGAGCATAAATTTTGCCAAGATTATTCTGGCAACAATGTGTAGGGCATAGGGCCAAGACTTTAAATGGAGTTTACTTCTATAGCTCCCAGAGAAGAAATAAACCATGCCTTTAGTTTGATGCTAGGACTTTGAGCATGCATGAGGCAATATGAAGAATAAATGGGCTTTGGGAAGAACTCATGCTTGGAAATTTACAGCATGATGGCTTAATACCCAACAGAAATAATGAACCTGAATCTCTGAGAATATGTTTGTCACCTAGTTCAGGAGTCTCCCATAAGAACAATCACATAGTAAATATTCTGCAATTGTTTTCTGTTGTCTTTACTTTGGTATCTCTTGATAAGTACCTTCAGGTTAGGCTTTCAGGTCATTGTTGTGTTTTTATATTTGAATGATCTTCATAAGAATTAACTGCCATTAAGCATCAAATGAATTGTTGACTCACCTTGTTCAAAACTGAAAGCAAATCTGATAAATGTGCTACTGAATTGTTATGGATTGTTTTTAATTTATCTAAGAACATACTGTACTTATTTGTAGGATTTCATGGTGTGGCTTACTAATATTGAATTCTTCATTATGAAAAGCTAGCCAATCAATGTAAATATACTATAGCTTGAGTGTGTCTCTCAAGATTCATGTGTTGGAAACTTAATCCCCCATGGCAACAGTGTTTGGAGGTGGGGCCTAACAAGAGGTGATTTGGTCATGAGGGCTCTGCTGCTATAAATGGATTAATGTCATTATTGTGGGAGTAAATTAGTATAAAAGCAAGTTTGGCCACATCTCTCTCTTGCTTTCGTGCTCTTTTGCCCTTCTACCTTCTGCCAAGGAATGATGTAGCATGAAGGCCTTCACAAGATGCTAGCACCATGCTCTTGGACTTCTCAGCCTCCAGAACCATGAGCAAAATAAACAATTTTTTATAAGCCACTCAGTCTCAAGTATTCTGTCATAACAACACAAAACAAACTAAAATAAGATACTTCATGGTCATCAGTGCCAAGAACAAACCAAATGATCAGACTAATATAATTCAATGATTGAGAACCTAAGGCAGTAGTTTTCAATTCTAGCCACACATTACAATCACTTGGTGATGTTTTTAAAATCTCCATGTCAGGGCTTTACCCTAGAACCAAAAAACTATTATTTTTAAATAGCTTGCTGGGTGATTTTATTATGCAGCCATGGTTGAGATTGGGCATATGTGTTCTATCAAGTTTTTAAAAGCCAAATAATCTGGATAGTTTACCTATACGAAATATCCCCTGTGAAGACCATCATTCCCCATAGCCTAGTTTTTATAATCAGGCAAAAAAATAAATTGTATACATATAATTCTATATATAATTCAATTACATAATTGAATTATACCTATATAGATAGATATGTTATATCTGTATATAGATATAATTATATTGTCTATATTATCTATAATTGTATTATCCATATAATTATATTATAGTTAATATAATTATCTATATACACAGATATAACAGATATCTATCTATATAGGTAGATATATTTATATCTACATATATATAATACATATATAATGAGACTAACCCAACACAAAAAATGGAACAAATGTGGGGAGGTGGACAAAACCACAATTATTGGGTGGAAATTGTGCTTTGAGTGCTTCAAGGTAACTGGTTTTCAAAAAGAGTAATTTTTTTTTAAGAAAAATAATTTTATAGATGTCAACACAGCTGGCTGGATTATTGGGATTTTTGAACGATCCTCTTTAAAGTCAATTTGGAGACCTGTCCTGTACATAACAGCACTGTAGCAATAAATGTGACATTTTATAATGATAAAAAAAATGCCAGGGCCAGGTTCAGTGGCTCACGCCTGTAATCCCAGCCCTTTGGGAGGCTGAGGCGGGCAGATCACTTGAGTTCAGGAGTTCAAGTTTAGCTTGGGCAACACGGTGAAACCTTGTCTCTACAAAAGAGAAAAATACAAAAATTAGCAGGCCATGGTGGTGCACACCTGTAATGCCATCTACTTGTGGGGCTGAGGCAGGAAGATAGCTTGAACCTGGGAGGGAGAGACTGTAGTGAGCCGAGATCACACCATTGCACTCAAGGCTGGGTAACAATGTGAGACCCTGTCTCAAAATAATAATAATAATAATAATAATCATAATAATAATAATAATAATAATAAAAGCCAGAATATAATTGATCTACTTTTTTTTTTTACTTTTTTTATTGTGTTCAAATATACAAAATGTAAAATTTACTGTCTTAGCCATTTTTCAAGTGTACGATTCAGGGGCATTAAGTACATTCACATTGTTGTGTAACCATCACCACTGTCGATCCACAGAACTCTTTCTCTTCGGACAAAACTGAAATCCTGTACCCATCAAACAACCATGCCCCACTTCCCCCCTCCCCAGTCTCTAGCAACTACTATTCTACTTTCTGTCTCTATGAATTTGACAACTCTGTGTACCTCACGTAAGTGAAATTATATGGAAGTATTTGTCTTTTTGTGACTGGCTTACTTTATGTAACATAAAGTCTTCAGCCGGGTGCAGTGGCTCACACCGGTAATCCCAGCACTTTGAGAGTCCGAGGCGGGCAGATCATGAGGTCAGGAGATCAAGACCATCCTGGCTAACATGGTGAAACCCCATCCCCATCTCTACTAAAAATACAAAAAAAAAAAAAAAAAAGTTAGCTGGGTGTGGTGGTGCACACCTGTAGTCCCAGCTACTCAGGAGGCTGAGGAAGGAGAATTACTTGAAACTGGGAGGCCAAGGGTTGCAATGAGCCGAGATCGCACCACTGCACTCAAGCCTGGGTGACAGAGCAAGACGCCGTCTCAATTAAAAAAAAAAAAAAAGTCTTCAAGATTTATTCATGTTGCAGCATGTGTAAGAATTTCCTTCTTTAAGGCTGAATAATATTTCATTGAATGAATACACTATATTTTGTTTATACATTCGTTCCTCAATGGACACTTTAATTTCTTCTGCCTTTTGGCTATTGTGAGTAATGTTGCTATCAACTTTGGTGTACAATATGTATTTGAGACTCTGCTTTCAATTCTTTTTGGTATATATCCAGAAGTGGAACTGCTGAATCACATACTCTACTTTTTAATTTTTGTAGAACCGCCATGTTCTTTTCCATAGTGGCTGCGCCATTTTATGTATGCAAGAGTTCCAATTTCTCCCATTCTCAAGAAAACTTATTTTCTGCTGCTCTTTAAAAATATAACCACTCTAATGGGTATGAGGTAATATCTCATTGTGGCTTTTATTGAGCATCTTTTCATGTTATATTGTCCATTTGTATATCTTCTTTGAAGACATATCTATTGAAATCCTTTGAACATTTTTTAATCAGGTTTTTTATTTTTGTTGTTGTTGAGTTGTAGGAGTTCTTTATATATTTTGGATATTAACTCCTTGTTCGATATATGATTTGCAAATCTTTTCTCCTATAATGTGGGTTGCCTTTTCACTCTGTTACTTGTGTCCTTTGATAAAAAGAAGTTTTTAATTTTGAAAAAAATTCTTTTTTCCCCTGTGTTTTTGGTGTCATACTCAAGAAACTAGGGAGAAATAGTTCATTTACTTTTAGCAAATTCTGTCTTATAAGTCAAATAAGATGATTTACAATGCAAAACAATTAGATTGCCTGGCTTGATTTTCTCATTCAAAACACAGAATATTAAAAATGAAGAAAATTAAAGCTGGCAAACTCTGGGACTTTATTGAAACTTTAACTTTTGAAAAAGCATTACATTTTGTTTGTTTAGTTAATTACTTTGCCTGAGATTTCTAATTCATGTTTGGTTCATGGATGCTTTCAAACGCAAATAAAATGAGAACTCTTTTGAAGTCTACATCTATGTGTTATGTGTCTTTGTTTTGCCAAACCACCTGGTAGAGTTAATGGCAAAGAGTAGCTACTCAATATACCCTTAAAATCATATTAACCCAGATGGGACTATTTGATAGTATTTACACCATATATTCATTTTATAGTTGAACAAATTGATATCTTGGGAGGCAAAATAATCTAAGTGATTAATACTGAGTACAAAACAGATACCTTGCTTGTACATAGAACAAAAATGCTTGGGTTTAGACGTTTAGATAGCCTGTCTGAACTAACAGGACAATGGATACCTGTAGGATGCAGGTATACATATCACGTTGTACTTTAATTGTGAGCAGGTAGTGCAAGAGGGACATGAAGATAAATGTCGGATCCCCAAGAAAATTTATTCTGAGAGTTTACCCTTAGTCCTATAAGTGCTCCTGAAAACTCTCACCTTTTCCCTTGGGGGTTCCCACAACTCATGCATCTCCCAGGTATTAGCAAAGTATAGTGACAGATGATGAGAAACTATGTGTGTAAATTGCCATCTTGGCTGACCAGGCATCTTACTTCTTTTTTTTCCCCCCGAGACGGAGTCTTGCTCTGTTGCCCAGGCTGGAGTGAGTGCAGTGGCGCAATCTTGGTTCACTGCAACTTCTTCTCAGGTTCAAGCAATTTTCCTGCCTCAGCCTCCCGAGTAGCTGGGATTACAGGTGCACACCACCATGCCCAGCTAATTTTTGTATTTTTAGTAGAGACAGGGTTTCACCATGTTGACAAGGATGGTCTCGAATTCCTGACCTCTTGATCTGCCCACCTCAGCCTCCCAAAGTGCTGGGATTATAGGCACGAGCCACCTTGCCTGGCCGGCCTCTCACTTTTAAACTCATTTTGTTTTATAATATTTACAGTAGTTTAGGCCTTAGGGGGCCTTACAAGGCATTAGTTTTGCATGTCCTTCTTTTCAGATGGAGAAAAAGAGGCCAAAGGAGGCAGTGACTTGATACAAATAAACGGCTAGTAAGTGGTGTGGTCCAGATCCTAAAGGGACTCCCAGATCCAAACACTTTTACTGTTATCCTTCTGTATTCATGGGAGATTGGCTCCAGGATCCCCAGTGGTGCCAAAATCTAAGGATACTTTAGTTCTTTATGTAAAATGGCATAGTATTTGCATGTAATCTATGCACATCCTCCTGTATACTTTCAGTAATCTCCTCCTGTATACTTTAAGCTAATTCAGTGTAAATGCTATGTAAGTAGTTGTTATACTATATTTTTAAAATTTGTATTATTTTTTGTATTGTTCTTTTTAAATTTTTTTGAATATTTTTTCATACATGGTTGGTTGAATTAATGAATGTGGAACCCATAGATAGAGAGAGCCAACTGTATATTGTTAGAAATGTCACCAGAGGCAGAAACAAAAAAGGGACTATAGATATGCATTCCAGGAACTGACTGTCTCTTTGTCTTCTAGAAGCTTGCTCACCCTCAGCCTTCCACAAAGCCAGAAAGTCTTTGGCTTCTTTTTTTTTTTTATGCTTTAAATTTTAGGGTACATGTGCACAACGTGCAGGTTTGTTATATATGTATACATGTGCCATGTTGGTGTGCTGCACCCATTAGTTATATCTCCTAATGCTATCCCTCCCCCCTTTCCCCACCCCACAACAGGCCCCGGTGTGTGATGTTCCCCTTCCTGTGTCCATGTGTTCTCATTGTTCAATTCCCACCTACGAGTGAGAACATGCGGTGTTTGGTTTTCTGTCCTTGAGATAGTTTGCTGAGAATGATGGTTTCCAGCTTCAACCATGTCCCTACAAAGGACACGAACTCATCATTTTCTATGGCTGCATAGTATTCCATGGTGTATATGTGCCACAGTCAGAAAATCTTTGGCTTCTAACACTCTGACTCCCCCAAACCTACTAATAAAGCTATGAGGAACCTGAACATGGAGTCTTCCTTACTGCAACCCCAGGGCCTCTTTAGCTGAACCCACCAGAAATGTGATGGCTGGACTCTTTCCCAATTTTCTCCACTCTCAGCTACCTTTGATGAAAGGGGCTTCATTCTGTAAAGATTAGCATAGCTTGCTACTGGAAGTATTCCTGTTGCTGTATTCACAAAAAATTGTATTGGCAAGATTGACAATTTTCTAAAATGCTCAAATTTATCTGACCTTACAAATAACATCCACTGGAAAATTATCAGACATCTGTGAGAGTCATTTTGGGCTGAATTAAATTTTTGATGTGCTGTGAAATTGGGTTAGTGCATTAGAATTACATTTTAATCGTTATGAATGCAGTCATAAAATGTTGTTCTTCCATGCAAATTGGCAACACTCCCAGACTTGAGGAAGCTTTGAAGAAATGAATTTCAAAATTCCTGATTAACAAATACGTACAAGAAGTCAGAAAGGACAAATCAAGAATTTTCTAATAATGTACATAATAAATTCTAGATTTATCTTACTATTATGATCTTAAATGGGTTATTTGCACTGAAAAAGTCAACATTATTCAATGCTTTGAGTAGAAGGCAGGAAATTTATAAAAGGAGAAGCTGATCTTTCTTCTTAGAGTTTGTGGTTCCAGTGAAGTCATTGTACTTAGTCAACTGTTTTCTGGATTGCTTAACAGAGTAAAAATAGGACAATGTGGAGACTCAGATTTCCACTGTATGTTATAAAGAACTTCTTAACAACACACTGCCTTGTTAGGGAAAAAATTCCATCTCATGCAGTATGGCTAAGCAGAAGTTGAACAACTATCTTTCAAGGATATTATAGAAGAGGGGTTTCCAATCTTTCAGCTTCCCTGGCCACATTGGAAAAATAAGAATTGTCTCAGGCCACACATAAAATACATTAACACTAACGCTAGCACATAAAATACACTAACACTAATGCTAGCTGATGAGCAAGAACTGCAAAAAAAAATTCGTAATGTTTTAAGAAAGTTTATGAATTTATGTTGGACCACATTCAAAGTCATCTTGGGCTGCAGGCAGCCCACAGACCGTGGGTTGGACAAGCGTCTTACAGAAAATATTGGATGAGAAGTGTACTAAATGACTCCCAAGACCCTTCTGAATTTTAAGAGTGGGCTGGCGTAGTCTAAAAAATAGAGCCAAAAAGTACCTGGGTTCCCTGGTTGAATCACTGATAAGTAATAAGTCTTAGAAATGAATTTTCACCTAACTGAATTTATAAGTTAGCAGTACTAAACTTACCTTTCTGGAACCCAAATAGAAGCTAAGGGAAAGACAGCTTTGGATGCAAAAGTAACTCAAGTGGAGCTGGAGGAACCTGGCAGGTTACACAAACTTAAATGCCTTGCAGGGCCAGCAGGTCCTCCGAAGCCAGGTATACGACAGGAGTGTAGTGGAATTTGAGGGTCAGCTTCAGAAGATGTTCAAACGTGAAGCATTTTTGATTTCCTTTCTTATCAAATCATTGCCATCAACCCTAATCCTTTACATTGGGAACACATAGGAGATACGCAAGAGAACTCTGGGGCAAATGGCCAAGACCACACAAGAAATCTTTGCTGGGGTCCAACCAAGGCCCATCCGCAGTGAATATTAGCACAGTAGAGTGTAGAATTTACTTCAGTATCTAAAAGCTTATACAAGGCAAAAGTGAATGTTCGCCTTGGTATGCTTCAATTTCATCACATCCTACATTCACATTGTTTCTCTTTTCCACCCTCCTCTTCCTTACCCCTGCCCCTTAGTTCTTCTCCGGGATACCTGACTTCACCAGTGCCTCACATGCAGGACCTATGCTTCTGCCTCCTCTGAATCAAAATTTACCTAAGTTATTCCTCATCCCTCTAGACCCTCTACATATGTTGTGGAGTGAATTACGGCAAGATTTAAAGACAAACAGAAACATACTCTGGGTGCCTCTTTCATGATATTTGCATGGTAGTCAAGTTTTCTTAGAACTGAAAAACCATTTCATTAAATACTGCTTCCATATTTGTAAATTCCATGCAGGTAACCAGCAATTAAGGGCAATTTTTTTTCTTTTTCTTTTTTTTGCAGGGGATGGAGTCTCACTCTGTCGCCCAGGCTGGAGTGCAGTGGCACGATCTCGGCTTACTACAAACTCTGCCTCCTGGGTTCACACCATTCTCCTGCCTTAGCCTCCAGAGTAGCTGGGACTACAGGCGCCCACCACCACACCTGGCTAATTTTTTGTATTTTTGGTAGAGACGGGGTTTCACCGTGTTAGCCAGGATGGTCTCGATCTCCTGACCTCATGATCCACCCACCTCAGCCTCCCAAAGTGCTGGGATTACAGGCGTGAGCCACCGCACCTGGCCAGGGCAATTGTTTATAAGGTATTCTTCGGTTGTGCATCCCCCCATCCCACCAGGTAGGTCAGCCCCTCTACGTCTGTGCATAAACCTGGAAACGATGCAATGGAGATGATTTTAAAATCCCTTACTACAATCTGTACTCATTTGACAACATTTAACCAGTTTCTTCTCTGGAGGAGCTATTGTACTCTTCAACAAGCAGCATGACTGATCTATGGATAACATTACTATACTAAAGCAATTTACTTTTTCTCTAAAAGTTTATGCATTTATGGCCTCTGAGGCTAAGCCTATTATTTTTCCTTTATTGAGTATGATTTTGCTACATTTTGCAAGGAATTCATTTAAGTGTTGTCTGACATTTAGGTTGAAATGATTTTTCAGTTTGTTTGGAAGAAATACTTTTAAAAAGTTAAGAAGTCAGAAGTCTACAAGGCAATGGAGATGAAATATGAAAACAAGGACTTGGTTTTAAGAAGTTGTAATCACAACTGCTAAAATTAAATTAACTTACCAGAACCTTCTGAAAAAAACATATATGCAAATACCATAAAATATATGGATTTATACCACAAAAACCAAACACAGGAACCTATGGTAGCCATTTTTTCTGTCAAAAACCAAGGCAAAACTGATTTGCTTCCACTGAACCAAAGCTGTGAAATAGAATAGGGATGATCAAAGCATCCATTTTCTCAAGGTTTCTCTCCTACCAAACCTTTTAACCAAACTGCTAGAGAAGATTAAAACCGAAGTTTCATCCTCTTTTGCCCTTTGTCTAATCGGTACTTGAGAGAGAAAATAACATAGGTAGGATTCCTTGGTTTGCTGGGTAATTGAGACTCAGCTAAAAACAAAAACTTTTGTAGTATTTATAGAGGATGACAACTCCAATTTTGAAAACTAGAAGGCAGTGATTAAAATAATTTGTTTTTCTCCTCTCATCTCAAGAATGCATTTTACTTGTATTAAGGAGGAAAATGAAGGTCAATGTCCAATATGCTCACCTTAAAAAGTACCTCTCAGTCAGGTGGGTGCAGCGCTCTGGGAAGTCTTCACATGCCTCCTCCACCTCAGAGAGCTCCTCGCTCTTTAGAAGAGGGGACCACTCTCCTTGGGCAGGAAAGACCCTTCTCCTACAGATGGAAAATGGACAGGAAACAGCTTGGAGCTGACTTTCTCTGCACCACCTGCCAAAGGCTCCTCAGTAGCATTGCTAGAATCCAGCACCCAGATTCGACGCTTGTTGAAGCCAAAGTTTTTTTCCATCTCCCCTTTGAAAATATAGAAAATGACCGAGATGAAAATACCAGTGGCAGCCATTAAATAAAAGATAACAAAAATGGTCGAAGCAAGCATGAGATCCACAATGAAAATAATCAGTTTTGTCAACATGTTTGCATTTCTTCTCGTTCACAGAATGTATTTCAAAAGTCCCAAAGGCACCTACCACGTGATTATGTTTTTGTAAAATGTGGGCAGGAATAAGGACATTTCTAGACATGTTAAAGAGTGTTGTAATTCTTCCAAGTATCTACCAGGAAGGCTGGTTTAATGAAAGTTTTGATTTCCCAACTGGTACAAAACAGTGGCTAAAGGTAAAGTGTGGAATATTGCTTCACTGTGGGGACTCTAATGGGGAGAAGTCCAAGAATTTATTTCATCCCATAACTGTGTAATTACTGATTCACTTGGATTTTAATTTCCACAAGGTATAGACACACTAATGTGCATTTATAGCATAAAAGGCTATTATAGATATCTGATGTTTCTTAGAAAAGTAAAATGTGCCTGTCCAGTGTAAATGGAAAATAAAGCCATTTTCGACATGCAAAGCTTCAGAAAGTTTATTTCTCTTGTGTATATTTTTTTAGAAGTTACTAAGGAATATAATTCAATAAATTATTGTGTTTGCTGAAAGGGAAAGACTTGACATGTAAGAAACTGCAAATTTAGCCAATAGAGCAATGAAATTAAATCCCAGAATCATAGCTCAGCAGCAGACATAGAAGGCAATAAATTCAAATTAGAAAAGGAACTTAGTGAGCTACCAGAGACAGTCTTTAGGAAGACAGTCACTTTCCTGTGTTAAGTGGTATGATGAAAAGGCATGACGATCTAAAAATAAAATGGCCATTATATATCTTAGTTAACAAGGTAAATGAAAGGTAATAAGAGAATTCAAGAAAAACCACAACATTGAATAATGAGCCATGATCCTCATATGAAACAAACTAAACTGAAGCACAATTCTGAAAAACTGATAGAATACAGGAAATGAGAATTAATTTGTCCTTAATATTCAGAACGTTTCTTCTTTAAGTAGCACAGATTGAGAGTGGGAGATTGTACTTCCAAAGGGTTCAATCACACTGCTTGATTGTACAATGAAATTGCCAAACTCATAATATTTCAAATACTGTCACATGTTTTACATTTCTAGAGACCTAAAACAAGACAAGAAAATTAAATTTATTAAAGTGATAGAACAGAATTAAAAGGTTATGAACCTCAACAATTTAAAAGTAATGATATAGCTTGACAAAAGTTTGGAGACATAGTGGGAGAGGTGGAGAGAAGTGAGGGAATATTAGTTTCCACACCTTGCATAGCTGGAATTCAAAGGATATTGTCTAATACAAGTGTAAGAAAAGAAGAGTAGGTATAGTTTTCAAAATAATAAAGAAGACTAATGGAAGACCTAAAAATACATATTTAATGAGATTTGTAAGATAGAATGGGTAGCACAAGATGTTAAATTCTTCATCTTTTTGACAGGAAATTAGCAAATACTGTTTAAAATTGCTAAACAAAAAATTTGATTTATTTAGCATATTATCTAGATCTTCACTGTCAAATATGATAGCCACTAGCCACATGTGGCCATTGAACACTTGAAATGTAATTAATCTGAATTAATATGTGCTATAAGTATAAAATACATATAAGATAAATCATAGAATTTAAAATATTCGTTTTTTAATGTTGACTATATGTGAAATAATAACATTGTGGATAAATGAGATTACATAAAATGTATCATTAACATTATTTTCACCTGTTTCTTTTTACTTTTTAAAATGTGGCTACTAGACAGATTAAACATGGTTCACATTATGTTTCTATTGATCAGCAGTGGTTTAGAATTTCCAAGCTCATCACCACAAGAACCAAAACCAAAAAATGTTAAACATAGTCCTCTTTGGAAAGTAGGACAGTTGTAGGGAGAGAGGAAGACTTTATATTTTTATTTTGTGCCCTTTTGTGTAGCCTGAATTTTTATTATCAAGTCCATGCATTTATTGAATGAAATACACATAAAATATAATGTTCAATGAATAAAAATTATGATACATTTTTAAAGAGTGTATTAGCTAGGTGAACTGAAAGCAAAAATCAAACAAATGAAATGAGAAGAGTAATTTAGACAAAACGTAAAAACAACACACCTATAGGAAAAGAATGAAAGGGAAGCGTAGATAATTATAATTATATTTTAGATATGAAATATATTATAATCTACATTTTAGATATGAAATTTAGATTTTAAAATGTATTATAGCAATCAATAGTGCATTTTTTAAACTTAAGATCCAGTTTTAGAAATCACTGGGTAGTTTTCTACATATTACATTAAATAATAATTTTTAATAGCCAGTAGAAAATGGCATTGTAATGGTTAATACAGTGTACTTAGCTTTATGCTTAAGTAATACACACATGCTCCAATTTAACAAAGAGATAAATTTGGCAGTAATTTTTCTCACTAAAGAAGCTTGTCCTCAACTAAAAGAACCAATGGAGAATTTCAGAATTGAACACCCTCAAGTATTACCTCAAATTCAACTCCCTAATTTCACAGAACTGCTACAGAAGTAACAAAGGCAGGGAAAGAATCTAGATTTTTCTAACTGCAATTTTTAAAGATTGAAGGAAAGTAAATTCACATACAACATTTAATAAAATCAAATGTAGAGTCAACATTTCTCAGGAACATTAAGTAAAACTAAATAAATATTAGTGTTAATTGGAAAAAATATTGAGTTCAGTCTTTCATAATGAAGAGTAAATTTTTAGGGTCACTGTGGAGAAAACTCTGTTCCTTGTGGGTTGGGGGGAGGGGGGAGGGATAGCATTGGGAGATATACCTAATGCTAGATGACGAGTTGGTGGGTGCAGCGCACCAGCATGGCACATGTATACATATGTAACTTACCTGCACATTGGGCACATGTACCATAAAACCTAAAGTATAATAATAATAATAATAATAATAATAATAAAAGAAAAAAAAAAAATTTGTTCCATCAAAAATGCCTGTAAAATTGTCAGAGGAGCAGACAGAAATGTAACATCCGTATGAATCAACTGTCCTTTTGAATATTTGTTTTTAAATGTGCTCTACTGTGTGATTTTAAAAAGAGAGGAATATATCCCACTTTCACTTTCAGTTGTCTTAATTTCCCTTTAGATCATCCTTCCTTTGGCCAAAACTGTTTTCTACTGATACTTGCATACAATTGCCTATGCTAATAGATTAAATTTCCTCAGCCTTTAAGGTATCTGATGGTAAATTTTAATTAAAAATAACTTCTTTTAAAGAATAGATTTTGAAAGAAAAGATAGAAAAGATTAAAAGATAGGAAAAGAAAAGGGGAATTGAGGCATTAGGAAACATCATGAAATTGAAGGCTGGGCCCGGTGTCGGGAACCTGTAATCCCAGCACTTCGGGATGCCAAAGCTGGAGAATCGCTTGAGTCCAGGAGTTTGAGACCAGCCTGGGAAACATAGTGAGAGCCTGGTCTCTATAAAAAATAAAAAAAAAGCCGTGCATGGTGGCTCATGCTTGTAGTCGCAGCTACTCTGGAGGCTGAGGTGGGAAGATCACTGGAGTCCTCACTGCACTCCATCCTGGGAGACAGAGGGAGGCTGTCATTGAAAAAAAAAAAAAAAGAATTCAGAAAAAAGAAAGCAATACAGGAACAGTTAGGCTCAGAGAAGATTATAGCAAACTTCACCTACTCTACAGATTTGGATCTCCAGGTGCCTGGCTAGTGAGAGACCATGAGGGCATCAGTTGGGATTGTGGCTTTTCATATCCTTCCACATAAAAACCAGTGTGATTTCAATTGTAGATTGATTTGTGGCTCAAGACTAAAAGGATCACAGAAATTCTTTTCATCTGGTTCAAGAACTTTGGGTTCTTATCATAAAACAGATTTATGTAAAAGTTTTTAGATCTAGAATTAAGTATGGTAGAGAACAGTGCTTTAAGATATAGTTTGCTGACATATATTTTATTGATGGATGAGTTTTTTCTGAATATAAATCAGATCTTATTTTTGACTGCCAAAAATCACGTTTAACTCTTCACCCAAAAGAGCTCCCAAAATATACTTCCAATTATTTAAGATGCATTTTAAACCAGTAGCAATGAAGACTTCAGTCAATTTAAAACTACTGCAGTTGACTCTTGCAGCTAAATCACCCATTTAATATCTCTTACTTTTCAGATCATCAAATCCCATAAGACTTACTATAAATCTTTTCATTTCCACCCCAAAATGACTTGGGCAGATACATTGTGAATTAAATGATGCTATAACTTGATTTATGTACATCTGGACTTTCAACCCAATGGCTTCCCAGAACTCAATCAATCTTTATGAAGTCCTGGTAATGTACTCGAAAAGAACTGCAATGCAGTGAGTTATAAATGAAGCCTGGATTTTTGCCAATGTTACTAAATAAGGAGCTGTACGACCTGGCCCATGCTTTATAGCTGCTGATGGAGGAGCAATTCCACTTTGGGCTTGGCAGCTCCCTGGGCTATGTTTCCTGCCCTCTCAAGTCAACTACCATGCCCTGAAATGACTTTTCACTGTGCCACTGCTGAGAAAAGTTGAGAAGAGTTTCAACGCTTAGACTCTTTGAATATTTCTTTTATGGAGTTAGTTGAAGCTTCTACAGCTTGCTTGTATTTTCACCCTATTAATTTATTCAGATAGGAGCCTCCTTTTGCCTAATATAATGTAATTCCGTAAGTCTGATCATTGTATTATCATTCCCAATATTAGGGGACTCTCCATCCTTATAAAGGATTAAACTTTCCTTCCCCATTGACATCAGGCTTGCTTTGGACAATGAAATGTGGTCAGAAATGTCAGAAGCCAGTTCTGAGCAAAAGCTCTAAGAATCACTCTGTGGTTTCACATCATTTTCTTCTCACAGCCAGGGGCCTGGTAGGTCCCAGGTAGGGGCTGCTCATTCAGCCCGCATGCGCTCAAGATACAGGAGCCTAAGTCAATCTATGATTGACATGTAAAATGAGAAAGAAAGAAAACTGTTTGTTGTTGTAAGCTACTAAGATTTGGAGGTAGGGGGTGTCTGGTTACTGTAGCATAACACAGCAAGCTGACTGATACAAAAAGCTTCCTATATGGAAACTGTAAGAACTGCTTGAACAGGAATAAACCAAGAAAGCTCAGCAAAGCTTTAGCTAAAGAGAGCAGTATCTTATTTTCTTAAGATTTGGGACATCTATACTTCTGTCCTATCATCCTTACGTATCCTTGGGAAAATATTGGCAACTGAGCAAGCTGCTTCAGGAATGCTATATTGCCTGTACTTGCAACCATCTAGTAATTTCATTTTTCTTGCCAAAGTGAAGATAGGTCTGGAATCTTAAAGTCTGAAGACCACTCTCTTTCCCCTTCCTCCTTGAGGTCAGCATTAAACTGGCCACTATAGACTTCTCAGATGAGAACTTGTATCTGGGAAGAATCTTGGAAGAGCAGGCTGACTCTATTCTGAAACCTACAGAGATGGATGGGCATGAAATTCCAGATAGCACTGTGGTCAAGTGCAGAGAAATATCTGTGGTAGACCAGCCTACCACAGTCTGTGTGTAGACCCATCTAGATGGCACTTGTATTCAAGGGGAGTGTAATTTTTGGCAAGTCAGGAATTATCCAAAGAAAAATGAAATGTAACTCAAGGAAGACCATCAGGCCACAAATCATTAATACCTTGGTTTTAAATTCAGTTGCATCTTTAGTAGCTTGTTAGGTAAACTTTAATGTCTATTTTTACCTCTAAAAATGATGATGCAATGATTGTGTGAGTTTTTCAAACTGAGTTTTAATTCCAGCTAGCTTACTTGTTGTATATCCTTGGGAAGCAACTTAACTTATCTCTATTTCAGTCTCTTTTGCTGGAAAAGGGGGACAATAATAATACCTACCTCAAACGGCCATTACAAGATTAAATAATTTAATAGGTATAAAGTGCTGGAAAAGTGCCTTGAGTATTCAAACTTAAATTGGCATTATTAGCGATCTTGCCTATCTTAAAAAGTTGCTTAGATTATCAGGTGCATAGAAAGAACTTTACAAACTTTATGAAGCATTATTTTCATTTTTATATATATATACTTTTAGAGACAGAGTCTCACTATGTCACCCAGTCTGGAGTGCGGTGGTGCAGTCATAGCTCACTGCAGCCTCGAACTCTTGGGCTCAAGCAATCCTCTTGCCTTAGCCTCCCCAGTAGCTGGGAATACAGTTGCACACCACCACACCCAGCTATTTATTTCTTTAAAAAAATTTTTTTAGAGGTGGAGTCTTGCTGTGTTACCCAGACTTGTCTCAGATTCTGACTTCAAGCAATCCTCCTGCCTCAGCCTCCAGAGTTGCTGGGATTAGAGGTGTGAGCCACCATGCCCAGCTGAGGCATCATTTTTGTTGCTCCTTATTTCTCACTATACTGTACAATGCAACGTATTTTTCTTTGTTTGCAACTCTTCAAGGGGCAGCAATAATTGAAGGTACTTAATTAATTAGTTTGAAGAGGCCAGTATCTTCTTGTGTGACCATTGGAATCAGAAACAATTTATCTCCACAAATCTGTCTGAAAATGTGTGTCCAACATGGTAAAATATTCTCAATTTGGTTGATCATTTGTGTCAAATTTTAATCCCAAGGTGACTTCCTTTTCACAGCTGGACATCTTTCTAAACCATGAAGACTGATTTGACTAAACTAACACTAGGATGATAAATCCCATCACAGATAAAAAAGAAAAAAATTCATTCTCCATGCCTAAAGCAATACTTTAAAGAGACTTTGCTATTTATTAACTATTCATATTGTTGCTTTTTCGTTTAGCATAGCTAATGCTCCTTTCGAAAACTATTTTGAATTTTATGGAAGTTTATTGCAAATTATCTTTTTATTTTATAAACCGTATTGGTCCGTTCTCATGCTGCTATGAAGAAATACCTGAGACTGGGTAATTCATGAAGAAAAGAGGTTTAATTGACTCACAGTTCCACATAGATAGGGAGGCCTCAGGAAACTTACAATCATGGTGGAAGAGGAAGCAAACATGTTCTCCCTCACATGGTAGCAGGAGAGAGAAATGTAGAGTGAAAGGGGAAAAAGCCTCTTATAAAACCATCAGATCTTGTGAGAACTCACTCACTAGCACCAGAACAGCACGAGGGGACTGCCCCCATGATCTAATCACTTCCCATGAGGTCCCTCCCCCAACATGTGGGGATTACAATTAGGATTACAGTTCAAAATGAGATTTGATGGGGACACAGAGCCAGATCATATGATAAACTTCAAGAACTATTCCCAAATATTTCTCATTTTTTTTCCCAAAAGATAACTGTGGAATAATTCTACCAAATGTTACAGAAATCAATGTATTCTGAGGAGCTTCTGAACATCCTCTATTTTTAAAGACCCCTGTTCCAGTGGGTATCTGTATCTCCTCTGCATTTGGATGTCTTTTCAGATCAGCTGAGCAATATCAGAGATCTATTGAATCCTTTCAACCTTCATATAAAAATGGCACATTGGCCATAGCTTTGGCCTAGAACACAAAAATTGAGCACTTCAGTTCAACAAGACAATGATAAGTGGTGGAGCTCAGACAAGAGAGACAAAGAAATGACACTGCCATCTTTCGGAGAATTCAGAAGTTAGGGGTATGTTTTTGTCTTGTGCTCTCTCTGGCAGATATTTTCCCCTTATGCGTCATGTTGTTTTTTGCTGGGCATTACACATAGCAACAGCACCACCTATTGCCTATTCTGTTGGTTTGCTGTCACGAGGATTTTCCTAACGACTCATATATAGATACAGAGGATGCACCTCACAGTTTCACTTTTATCACCCTACCCTTGTTATCTTAATGAGCACCTTTGTTGTACAGCAGTTTTATGGTTAGCTCAAAAGCTCACCACTATTAAAAAGACATTTTAAAATAAACCATTTCTTAGTTCCTAAACTCTCTCTTCTTCAAAATAACAAATTGCATCAGTAGAGGGTGAATAAGTGATTCATCTTTGGAGGGAACTAAAGTTGACATTAATAACACAAGCTAAGTAACTAACCTAACTCTGTTTTATTTCCTTAACCTCAAGTATTGTTTCTGCTTTCAGGAATAGACATGCTAGAGTTATGAGCTGATGTTAACTTCTTTTTTAAAATGCAACTACTCTTTTTTAAGTACAACTACAAGTTGTACTTGGTATTTGTGTACAATAGAATCTTGGGAGAACTTAATGAATATGTTATTTATTTAAAGATCCTTATTGGAGAAAGCATGGAAATTCTGTTTTATTCCTACTTTTGCAGAATTGTGAAATAGACTGGATGAAATATGAGTCAAGATTGTTTTGAAGTTGGGTGTAATGATCTTCAGACCCAGAATGACTTCTAAAGAAATAATTAAAGTGAGCGCTAATAGTCTTACCTACAGCTTCCTGATGTTGGGCCACATAAAAGCAATGACTCACACACAATAAGGGATGTGAAATGTTTGAAAAACAAGGGAAGGGAAGATGGAATTAGTACAGAGACTATCAAATCACAGGAAGTGCAGGCTCAAAGCAGAGCCTAGGACAGGGATCCCTGTGTGTGTGTGATGTACTGAGAAAGCACTCTTCAGGGTAAACCCTCAAGGGGATTAAAAGGGATGAGGAAGAATTACAAGGATGTGGTCTCAGATAAGGTCTAGCCTCAGGCAGATCCCATAGGGAGAGCTCTAAAACATAAGCCCTATCACAGATTTATGTTCCTATATCACTCAGTCACTGGCTGTTTGTCCATGGTTACGTAGAGGGAAGACAAAACTTTCCTGACAAGACACCCCTTCTGCACTGAAAGTAGTCCTCTGGGGAAAGAGTGGCTGGAAGCCATTTGGCATCTAACCTTCACAGCAACTGGGTGATGGGTGTATGGAATGCCTAGGAACTGAAGGTAGACTTCAGACAAGAGTGCGAGTGGAAAGAACCCAGGCTGTTGCTGATGAGCTACATGAAGGCATTAAATGCAAAAGACAAGGAAAGGACTGACGGGAGAGACAACTGCTTTTTATTCTTACCTAACATGTGAACAAAGCAGGGGTTGGGGGACTGACCCCCTGTGCAGTCTAAAATCTGTGCATAACTTTAGACTCCCTCAAAACTTAACTACTAATAGCCTTCTGTTGATTAGAAGCCTTACTAATAACAAACTGTTGATTAACACATATTTTGTATGTTATGTGTATTATCTACTGTAGTCTTAAAGAAAGCTAGAGAAAGGAAAATGTTATTAAGAAAATCCTACAGAAGATAAAATATATTTACTCTCCATCAAGTGGTACTGGGTCATTATAAAAGTCTTCAGTCTCATCATCTTCACATTGAATAGGCTGAAGAGGAGGAGGAAGATGAGAAATAGGTCTTGCACTCTCAGGGGTGGCAGAGGAGGAAGAGATGAAGGAGATGAAAGGGGAAGCAGGAGAGGCAGCCACACTCAGTGTAACTTTCATTGAAAACATGTGCATATAAGTGGACCTGCACAGTTCAAATCCATGCTGTTCAAGAGTCGGCTGGGTATTATCAGTCAATTACGTTTAAAATAAAATTTTGAAGCTAGACATATAATTCATTGCAAGCTTATTTCTAATTTAACCAGACTACTTAGAGTTATAACCCCTCACCACAGAGATTAATTAGAATTTCTTCCTGCCAGAGGATCATGAGCAGGTGCCTCAACCATTTATTTTGTAGATAGCTCTGAACCAAATTTAATCCTAGGCTAGGAAGAAAGACAACATAGAAGAATGACCCTTGTGTCTAGAATCACATAACTTACTTCAGCCTTGGCTAGCTCAATTTAAAATGGGTATAAGAAAACTGTATTAATCAGTGTCCCAACATAAACCAAAGGGAATTCTCACAACAGGATAATTCCAAGAAGTTTTAACAAAGGGGCTGTTTACCAAAGTTTGGGTATAGGGGAACCACAATAGAGGGTGAAGTTGGTTGCAGCCACAATGATGAAGGAAATGAGTGGTTCCCAGAACACAGAAGGAGAGACTCCTGTAGAGTTTGCTGCCTTGCAAGGAATGGTGACTTTTAGTAGAGGGACAGAGCTAGCCCAGGATAATCTGTCTCTTCCCTTCCTCCAATTTTTTGGGGATCTCTATTGGCCCAGGGCAAACAAACAAAGTCGGAGGACATAGCCGTTCCACAAATGTAGCCAGCATAGGTCTGACTTCCGGGGAGGAGAGCAGGATGAGAGAGGAAGAGAGAGGATCTTTATCTTAAGGGGCAAATGGAAGATGTCAGGCACAATTACTGAGGTGTCACAAGGTCCAAACTTCAATCACGGGCATGAAAGCATTTTGTAATCCACAGATGGCTATTGATATATGGGATAGTGGTTACTTGGTTGTTGTTTATTAGTATTCTTGCCAAACCCTTTCTGATTTAGGAAGAATTTGTTTAATAGATAGGAGGTTCTGTGGAACTAAAAAGAATAAGCATTCGTCATCAACACTTGAGAGAGTTGGCTTGAACATCTTTAGAACTTTCCTCAATAATGAGCCATATTTTTCCAACTTTTTCCGTATCTATTGATTCTTTGTTTTCAAAACTGAGCAAATTAGTGTAGAAAACAGGCCTTTATCTCCAGAGTTTAGGAGATTACATTTTTAAATTTTATATTTATAATCTATTTTGCAATCATAATGTCAATAGAGATTTCATCTTAGTTTCATGTTTAAATGCCTTTGAGATTTACTCTCATTTTATTCAACATTTCTTTTCCTGAGTTCTTCATTTTTTTTCAACTCCAGATTGACTGGACTTGATCCTCAGGAATTTCTTTTTTTCCAAAACGAATTCATAGGCATGACAGGTTGTATACTTGAAAGGTTTGTTTTATCTTTATGTTTGAAGGGAAATTTAGGGGGTATAAAATTCTTGGGTCACACTTTTTTCTTCTCAGTAGTTTATAAATATTACTCTAATCTTCTGGTACTTATTATTTCTGGAGGGAGACAGACGCTAACTTTTTCCCCATGTATGTCACTTACTTTTTCTGTCTATGATTCCCATATGATTTTTTATACTCGAACCTCTGTAATTTCAGCAGGATATATGTTGGTGTCTGTATTATTTCATTTTCATGCTGCTAATAAAGACGTACCTGAGACTGGATAATTTATAAAGGAATGAGGTTTAATGGACTCACAGTTCCACATGGCTGGGGAGGCCTCACAATCATAGAGGAAGGCAAAGGAGAAGCAAAGACACATCTTACATGGTGGCAGCAACAGAGCTTGTGCAGGGGAACTCCATTTGTAAAATCAAATCTTGTGAAACTTATGCACTACCATGAGAACAGTATGGGGGACCTGCCCCCGTGATTCAATTATCTTCACCTGCCCCACGCTTGACATGTGGGGATTTTTACAATTCAAGGTGAGATCTGGGTTGGGATACAGCTAAACCATCAGCGCCCATTAGAGGCAGACTGATTCCCCCTTTCCCCAAAGATAGCCACATCTTAATCCCTAAAACTTCTGCATATGTAATCTTACATGGAAAAGGGACTTAGTAAATGCAATTAAGGATTTTGAAACAGTGAGATTGTCTTAGATTAATCTAGGATGTGTAATCACAGTGTCCTTAACAACAACAACAACAACAACAAAAAACAGAAGGGGACATGAGGATGAGAGCAGGGTTAAGGAGAAATTTGAAGATGCTACACTGCTGGCTTTGAAGTTGAAGGGGCCCCGAGGCAAACAATTCAGGTAGCCCCTAGAGGCCAGAAAAGGCAGGAAATTATTCTCCCCTGGAGCCTCCAGAAGGAAAGAAGCCCTGCTGCCTCCTTGATTTTAGCCCAGTGAAAGCCATTTTGGGTGTGCAACATCCAGAACTACAAGATAATTAACTTGTATTGTTTTAAACTGTTAAGTTTGTAATAATTTATCACAGCAGCAACAGGAAACCAACAGAGTCCACCAAAACATAGCTCCCTGTGGTTCACTTTGTATATCTTCTGTAACTATCAATTCCTTTATAATTGTTTTCATTGCTCTTTTCCATTTTGTTTTGTGTGACTTTTTTCAAGCCTGTCCATCATGATTTTGATTACACTTTCCACAGTGATGTTTCAATACCTGTTATTACTAGTGGGCCCTTTATCTCAGGAATGCTTTTATATTTTCATTCTGTTTTTTTCCTTAGGCTCTGCAAGTTGATTTTTCATCTACTTTGTCTTTCAAAGTTGTTTGAACTCTTATGTTTGGGGGCTGTTTGATGACACCCCCCAAAGGGGGTGATGTTTGTTCCTTTTTCTTTCTTTCTTTTGGAGTCATCATGGTGCATGTCATTTCTTTGAAAATATGGGGACCTATAAGTTTCTCTGGGACTCCTCTTGTTATACACCATATTTTCTTCATCTACCTTTTACTTACATTATATCCTTCCCTTATTTTTATTTAGTGGTGTCTATCAACAAGTCTCAAACTGGTACCTAATGAATATGCATTTTGAATGAGTACAGATATATGCTACATAACTTGTAGGGGAATAAATCAGGAATGTTCTGTGACAGTCGGGCTCTAATAAAATCTGTTGTTTCTGGCATCCTTTTACTACATATGATTTTCCCTTAGGCCTCTCATGTATATCTCTACTTACAGCCTTCAATAAATTGGTATGGTTCACAACTAAATTTTTTAATTGCAAGCTGTCATTTGAAATTGACAGTCACTGCCTCTTTTTTTCAGCATTACAACCAGACTTCTTGTATCTTGCTTTAAGACTGGTAATGCATGGCCTTTTTATGCAGATTTCAGTTTGGGGCAACTGTATTTCCATGATTTGAGGTTGTAGCCCCTTTTTCTTTCTTTTTTTATACAGTTTTAAAAATTGAGACAATTTGCATAATATAAAATTCACCCTTTTAAAATGTACAATTCAGCAGTGTTTTAAAAAATATTTACAATGTTGTGCAGCCAACAGCACCATCCAATTCCAGAACATTTTTATCACCCCAAAAAGAAACTTCATACCTGTTGGCAATTACTTTCCATGTCCTCCTCCCCCTAGTCCCTGGCAACCATTAGTTTACTGTCTCTATGTGTTTGCTTATTCTGGACATTTTATATAACTGGAATCATACAATATATGTTTGTGTGCGTGTGTGTGTGTGTGTGTGTGTGTCTGGCTTTTTTCACTTAGCAGAATGTTTTCAAGGATCATCCACATTGTAGCATGTATCAGTACTTTATTTTTATTACCAAATAATCCTCCATTGTGTGAATATATCACATTTTATTCATCTATTCATTTTTTGATGGGCATTTGAGTTGTTTCCACTTTTTGGCTATTATAAATAGTGATGTCACCATGAACATTTGTGTACACATTTTTGCATGGACATGTTTTTAGCTCTCTGGCATACTCTTCTCTTTTGAACATTTTCCCCCTCTGTTTATTACTCTTTTTTGATATGTTTCAAGAGGGAATTGAAATAAAAATGTTTTTACTTTTCCATCCTTAATCAGAAATACCCTTATCTTATCTAAACCACAGTTATGAAAACCAAAATCCAAAAGCTTATGTAAATTGCTGAAGGGCATCAGTCAGTTAACAATAGAACTGGGAATAGAGGGCTTTTTGACTTTATGACAGAGCATTTTATTCTCACTTTCCATTGTGTTCCCATAATACCTTGATTATTTTTCCTAAATCCTTCAGTTAGCTATTGCTGCATAATAAAACACCTTTATGTTTAGCAACACAAAACATCAACCATTTATTATTTCTCTGCAGTTTTCAGGTCAACTGGGTGGTTCTGCCGATCTGAGCTAGGTCTGGTGGGTCTCACTCACTCACTTTGGTCAGCTGCTGGTTGGACAGGTAGCTTTATTGATTGTTGCTGTGCTCTTGGACATATCCAGGATCTTGGCTGGGATGACTTTATTGCTGCTTCTCATGGCCTCTCATCTTCCAGCAAGCTAGCCTAGACTTGTTCTCATGGCAAAGGCAGGGTTTCAAAAGAGAGAAAAAATATGCAGCTTCTCTGGAGGCCTGGGCTCAGACCTGGCACACCATCCCTTCCTTATACTATGTTGGTTCAAACTAGTCACATGGCCGGGACCAAGTTCAAAGGGTGGAGAAATAGACTCCACCTCTTCCTGATGGGAGGTGCTGCATCTTAGTCTGTGTGGGTGTTACAGCAAAATACCATAGTCTAGGTGGCTTATAAACAACAGAAATTTATTTCTCACAGGTCTAGAGACTGAGAAGTCCAAGATCAAGGTATCAACAGATTCAGTGTCAGCTGAAGGTTCACCTTCTGGTTCATAGAGGTTATCTTCTCACTGTGTCCTCCTATGATAAAAGGGGTTGAAACCACCTTTGCAAAAGTTATATCAGTGAGAAAATTATAACAGTTAGCTAAGATAACCCAACTCCCGTCTTGCCTTCCCTTAATTATTCCTGGGCTATTGGGCCAAGCTAAATTTGGAAGACATTTAGGCTGTAGTGTAAATGATAATAGGCCTTGCTTTTATAAAGCTAATGGGAAGTCATCAAGCTGGGGAAAGGAATCGAGCCTGAGTCCTGATGAGGTGCAGACATAAACAACTGTCAGCCATTTTGCTGATGTTATAAGATATGCATCTTCTGCAACTACTCCTGTGAATATCACCGCTGTTGTAGATTGGGCTTTTGAGATATCTTTCCACTTTTTTTGCATGTCTGACATCTGTGGCTCCACCTGGACTGCCAACCCAGCTCCTATGGCCCTACCTGGTAGCCATTCAGCCATCAGGAGGACAGTTTCAACCTCCTGTGATTTCATCTCCTCTCCAGCCAATCAGCAGCAAGCACCTGTTATCTGGCCACCTCCACCTCTTCCACCAAAATGCCTTTGAAAAACCCCTAACCTGAGAGATTTGAACAAGATGATTTGAATACGAACTCCATCTCCCACGTGGCGTTGCCAGCCTCATATCTATTAAACCCTTTCTGTATGACAATGCCTGGTCTTTCTTTATGCAGTGGACAGGAAGAACCCCTCAGGTGTTTACAGGGTGACGAAGTTCCCTAGGCCCATTTTTAGAAGGCCACTAATCCCATCCCTGAGGACTCTGCCCTCATACCCTAGTTACCCTCAAAGGCCTCGCCTCCTAATACCACCACCTTCTGGGTTAGAATTTCAACATATTAGTTTTGTGGGGACACAGATCATTGCAAGCTGCATGCTCACATAATGTGGATACAGGAAGGGGTGAAAAACTGATGTCATTTGGCAAGTAATCTACCACAGTGCTTGTACTAGGAATTATCTTGCAATAATCATGTGAGAGTTGACAGTGAAATGACAAAGAAAAAATAGTTTGAAAAAAATAAAATTAGCACTGTGTATGGAGTTCTTATTAGAGTCAAATACCTATTTAGGGCTTTCCAGTAACACTTTATTCTAGATAGGCTAGTATGCAGGCTGTCCTTCAAATCTGCTCCTATTTCTCGTGGTCTCCGCCACGGTTTGATGGTGCTTCTTATAAGGCGTGGTGTTCTGCCTTTCCAAATTCCACCAGCTCTGGACTCTCAGCAGCATCTAGAATGTTCCTCTTATAACACGTGTGGAAGTTGAGTATACAAATTTTGCCATTCTTGTCATACCCAACTAAATCAGAGTTGAGGGGCCAGGAATAAAAAGCACATGAGACACATAGCACCTGATCCAAAAGTTTTATTTTCCATAGGCCCAGCTGCTGAAACAGCCTGCTGTAGCCCTAAGACCAGTTTCATCTCATAGCTACTGAAATGACCTGCCATGAGTCTAACTAGTCTAGTTTCACCTTCCACCGTCACTTACTATTCAGAACTTGTCAGCTCCCAAGAGCTTCCTAGTGCCAATGAGCTTTCCTTCAAAACAGCGTACAACATTTCCCTTTCTAATAAAAGCCCCAATCTTCAGGCATACTGAAGACCACCCAGTCTGTGTGTATACTTCAAATTGCAATTCTGTGATTCCCCAATAAAACATTCAATTTAGAGATTTGTCTCTGTATTTTATTTTGACTTTGACACATATTCCTATAATAAATTTACATGTCTGCTCACCCCATCCTGCCCCACTGGACCAAAAACTCCTTGATGACAGAAGAATTGCCTAATACCACTTTGAATCATCTAGACCATAGAAGCAGTTTAATAAATGTTTGTGAAATTAATAAATTAATGAATGAAACCATAGCTGCCTTCTCTGACACATTGTGGTTTTTCTCCTATGGCTTATTTTATGTATTATCTGTATCACTCACTTCATCTTTTTCCCATTGTGATATATTGTACAGTATGTGTGTATACATACATATATTCACACATATATATATACACAAATGCACAAATACATACATGTTTGTGTATTTATACATCTTAATACATACATATACCTACATTTTTGATCTTGTATGGTTATTTAATTATTCCATTGCTGTTAGGTTTAATTAACTAATAATATGTAATATTCTTAACTCTAATTCTTAATTTATATTCTATATACTTTAAAAAAGAATTTGTGGTGACTTTTTCAAAGATACAAAATTGGTCTTTATAGGTAAATATTTTTGAAATGGAAGATCCCTTTAATGGTAGCAATGTTCTACAAACTCAATTTAATATCATTGCTTTAGCAATTATGGTAAGTAGGGGAAAAAAAGTAGAGATCATATTTCCAGAGAAATTCTTCTAAGAGGAATTGACATGGCTGCTTGTATAAAGAGCATCATAGAACATAATCAATGTCATCTATAAAAGTAATTTTGTAACATAAGCAGAAAATTGCCTCACATGGCCATTTTTTCACACTGAACTTCTATTAAACCCAAAGTATTAAACCATAGCTTAATGAAGGCTTTCTGTGGAGAGCTAAGCTCAAGTGGCCTGGGAGAGCTTGTTTCTGGTATTCCAGCCCGATAATGGTAAGGCTTAAAAAATATAGGATAACAAGGAACTATTATTCTCCTGAAAAAATGCCCTCAAGAATCTGCAACCTTCTTTTCTAATGGAAGGATTTCAAGATCAATCTGTTTAACATTGAACTCTCTAAAACATTCCAGAAATATAGGTGTTCCTTATTGATTGAAGTGTGATCCACAGTAAAGTTCAGATACAGATTACTAGAATATATTACTGACATATTTATAAATATTAATTTCATGATAGAGGGCTTCTAGCAAAATACAAGGGTCAAAGAAATGCTTCTAAGATACATTTAACTAGGTATGCTTTCTCACATATCTCAATGATCTGTTCCTTATGAGTAAAGCTTGGTTTTTGTTTCCCAAAATTTAATAATGCAACCAACGAATCCATGTTGAATAAATGAATGAAGACACTGGAAGCTAGGGTTTTGCTATTGTGGGGCCATTATTGATGCTAGAGATGTAGGGAATAAAGAAGGCAGATGCATTGGCCATTTTCTTTTGTCTTCCTTCCATATCCATTCTCAGCCTTCTCTGCTCCGCTCTGTGCCCCAGGAGGCTGATCACTCTAAATGGCAATACCTGCACCCCTTGCACCTTGGCTTTCTTCTGAATTTGACCAATGGGAAGCCCTGCTGGAGATCCCATGGTGAGAAAAGAGCTCAGAGTCATTCTTCCCCACTCCCTGTCAGCTTTGACTTTCCAGTTCTAGAAACGGCTGAGTCCTTGCATAATAATAGCATCCATCTGACAGCTCATCTTCCATGGCTCCAGCTCTCACTTGGCTCTGGTAACATCATCACTGCCCTGCATCCTTTCAGATCTATGGATGATAGCCATGGATGCCTCATGTTTCCTCTTTTTGGTTCCTTTAATGCTGCCCGTGCCTCTGTTAATAGGCTCTTCATTTGATGTCTTTCACTAAATCATCTGAATAGAGTGCTGTTTCCTGCTAGAAATCCACTTACTAATTATCTATTGCAAACTTGTATTCAATTATAATATCCTATCTCCTGTTTTGGCGGAGCTCTAGCAAGGAAACAGCGATGAGGAGTTTAATGTTATTTATAAGATTATATAATCTGATCATCTATTTAGAAAATAAAGGTATATTTCAGAATATTTGCTTGGCCACCACAGAGTTAAAGTGTGAGTGGAAGGCAAGAGTTAGGTATTGCAATGAAAAGATTAGTGGGAATAAAGATGCAAGTCAGCACCGATCTGGGTATGACGCTGCAGGTGTGTGCAGATGTGCGTGTGTGTGTGTGTGCATGTGTGTGTATGTGCATATGTGTGTGGTGCTTTTGCGTGAATCAGATTAGGTGAGGGGATGAGATAATCCAGATATTTGTTTTCCTGCAACAAACATTTGGCTAAGTATTTTAAGGTAGATATCAGGAAAAGAAAGCATATGAATTCCTATTTTAATTTCATAACCGTGACAAAGGATTAAGTGATAAATAAAGATCCAATGAGAATTAACTGGTAAGACGGTGGCTTCAAGGGAGAAGTCTGTATTTTTTGTTTTTCTATGAGCCAGAATATACAGGCTTTTCTTTCTCTCCCAGAAGCTACCACTACTGTGCCTATCAGGACAAACTTTTCTTTATAAGCCTCCAACTTCATCTTTCATAGAGTGATGTAATCAACAGATGGAGTTAATTGAAGGCTGGAGAGGAGAAGGGACTTCAGCAGAAGCTACCAGCCACTCTTTGATAGAGTTTGGATCCTGTCTGTGTGCTCACTTTTGCCTCCTTGTTGGACATTCTTTCCTTTCCAGGGTTACAGTTAAGATTAAATGAGACAATGTTACATGAAAACCCTCAACGCTATGCTTCGCCTGTAGAGGGCAACCAGTAATTTTATTTTTCCCTTCTGTTGCGAAGGATGATGATGGTGTAGTGCCTGAGGAGACAGATCTGAGCTTGAATCCGGCCTCTGTCTTTTTATCCCTTGTTAGCTGAGAGATCTTGAGCAGATTATTTACCTTCTCAGACTTTCAGTTTCTCATTGGAAAAGTGAGAGATCAGAACACCCAAGTGCGACTGGATATGTAATTCATGTGCAATAAACACCATGTCAGTCTAAGCCCAGGTTTTCTCATCACGATAGTTATCCTGATTCCATTGGATTGTTGCTGGGAGTTAGTGAGATGACACGTGTGCCAAGAACCCTCAAGGTGTGTTAGTTTTAACCCTTTCCTCAACCCTCATGACTTTGATTTACGAGCGACAGATTCTATGCCACACAGAAGAGACTAGTGGCAAAGCAGGTTTGTGTCCAGTTAACTTGAGTATAAGAGGCCCACCAGAGTATTTTGGGCATTTCATTTGTCCCTAAAATTAAAAAAAAAAAGGCAGAAATGGACAAGAGTAAAGGCACAAAAATGGGAAAGTGCAAGACCACAATCTAGGGTTTTTGCAGGGAGAGAGCAGGAGAAATATTGAGGAATGATGGCTAAAGCCAAAATAGGAAGGATGACCTTGAATGCAAGGCAAAAAAATAAGTTTTTGCTCATTAAATGGTACAGAGCCATGGAAAGTGCTTAGGACAGTCAAAGATCTAATCATACTGGATCCAGGCAGGAAGTCAGGCATGAAGAGGGATCACACAGACTCCACATTTTGAATGAAATCATTATTACTGTCTACTGAAATGTGGGAGTATAAGTGAGTCCCACTGAGTCTCACCAACATGAGTGGGAAGAGAAAAGATTATTTTGCTAACTGTTGTGTCCTCAAAACCAGCATGAAAAAGGACCTTGGGGTGACTTGCCCATGTGCCACAGCAAACATTGTATAGGTTGCTTTGCAAGTTATGTTCTATTTGCTCACCTTCCTCCCACCAACCAGACCCATTTTTTGCCCTTTTCTGCCCTGTTTTAGGTCTTGGGAGGGGATGGCGGTAATGGTGTCTATGTACTCCCTGGCCTAGACTCTCTTGCCCTCTGGTCTCTGGTTGGATTTGGGAGTCAGCAGCAAGAGAGGATGGTGAGAGGAGAGAGGGCGGTCAGGGCATTTATTCCCTTGACTCCCTCTCTGTCTTTGCTGTTTTTGCGGCAGTGGTTACCTTGAGGTCCCTACTCTTATTAGGCTCCATTACCGCTGCTTCCTCCCCTTTCCCTTTCAGGCCTGTGGTGGTAATAGCCTCCTACCATGGCAAGTCCCGGGATGCCATAACCATCCTGTGGTTTCCCTTAACCCTACCCATACCTCCTAAGAAATCTCCTCATTAAAGTCTCTTGAACAATCTTCACTGGGTCCTATTTTCTTTTTTAGTTTTACTTTGTTTTTGAGATGGAGTCTTCATCTGTCTCCCAGGCTGCAGTGAAGTGGTACAACCTCGGCTCACTGCAACCTCTGCCTCCTGGGTTCAAGCAATTCTCCTGCCTCAGCCTCCCGAGTAAGTGGGACTACAGGCATGGGCAACCATGCCTGGCTAATTTTTGTAATTTCAGTAGAGATGAGATTTAACCGTGTTGGCCTGGCTGGTCTCGAACCCCTGACCTCAAGTGATCCACCTGCCTCGGCCTCCCAAAGTGCAGCGATTACAGGCGTGGGCCACCTCGCCTGGCCTCAGGTCCTATTTACCAGCAGGATCTTGACTTACACAGTTGCTAAGCCCTGATACTAATATTAGTGCCAGGACATTCAGACATCTAAGAGGTTTTGCACTTATCTCTATTTCCAGTCACACTTCCTCTGGTCTTGGCTATCTCAGTAAATGGTTCTACCACTCACTCACTCGTTCAAACTCAAAGGAACTATTTTTGATTATTCCGGTTCTCTCCACTTCTATTCTGCAATCAATCTATCGCAAAGTACTGTAACCTCTTTCTCCAAGGTATATCCTAAATCTGCCCATTTCTCCTCATCTCCTCTGCTAACAACTTTGTCCAAGCCTCCATCGTCTCTATCCTGGAATGTTTTGGTGGTCTCTTGACTGTTCTCTTTAATTCTTCCTTCCAATTCATTTTATACCCAGCAGCTAGAGGGTCATTTCTAAAAAGTAAATCAGACTACATCATGCACTCCTGCTTCCTCCAAAGCCTTACATTGCTCTTAGATTAACATCAGCGTCTTGGGATGAAATAAAAGCCCCTGCATCATATGGGCTCTTAAATAACCCCTTACCTCCCTGCATTTTTCTTCCTGGGATGCAACTACCGAAGCCTTCATTCTATCCTTAGAACACATCACATTTGTGTTCTCAGGGTCTTTGCACTTGCTGCTTCCTCTGCTGGCATCTCCACCCACAGCTTGTAGGTATCTGGCTCCTTCTTGTTATTCAAATCTCCACTTAAATGTATCCTCCTCAGAAAGCCACTCCCTGATGGATCATCCACTGGAATTCACTGCCCCTTCTCTGTTACTATCATATCACATGTTAATTTTCTTCATTGTCTCAAATTCTCATGGATGCTTTGTTGATGGATGAACAAAGAAATTTCTTTGTTCTTTTATTAGATTATTTCTTGCTTATCCCAGTTTCTCCAGAATACAAACTCTAAGGGAGCCATGGTGTTTGTCTGTCTTGTTCACCACCTGCACTCATAATGCACAGAAGAGGGCCTGGCCACAGTAAGTAACCTATACATATTGGTTGAATGTGCAAATGAGCAAACATCCTAAAACTTAAGAAAAAAGCAGAAAATAAAACTCAAGTGGCCAATCAACAATTTAAAAGAAACTCAACCTGATTAGTTTTCAGAAAAATGCAAGAATTAAAAAAAAAAAGAAAGAAAAAGAAATGCTAAATTCATCCATCTGATGGGGAATTTTTTTTTTAATCTGCTGAAACCAAGTCTTGGCAAAGTATTGAAAACAATGAAACTTCTAAGCATTGCCCTGAGAATGTCAAATGAGACACCCATTTTAGAGAGCAATTTGGCAGAATAAAATTGAAAATGTGCTTAGCATTTGACTTAACAATTCCACTTCTGAGAATTCACAGTAGACACATGATTGCATATATGCATAAGCAGATGTTAGGAGAGTGTTTATTGCAACAACTGTACATTGCAGAAAAATTAAATCAATCTAAATGTCCATTAATGAGGGAATAAATGAAATGTAACTTATCTATATGGTGAAATACTATACAGAAACCAAAAGAAATGACTGTTATGTGTATGTACATAAATGTATAAATATATGAAAATCAAATTGCTAGACCTCCAAAATATAACTTTAAGTAAAAAGAGGCAAGATATACTTTGATACTATTTATGTAAATAATAAACATATATTTTATATTCTATTACACTTATTGTTTATGGTATAAAACATGGAGTGGAAAGAAATCCACCATTGACCATTGTTCCCTTTGGGGAAGGAGTTAGAAAAAACCCAGGGGATTTCTGACTGAAAGGGAACACGTTTCTAACGTTATATTTTTTTCTGAAAGCAACCATAATCAAATATTAACAGTTACAATTTCTGGATAATAACTATATGGGCATTTTTAGTATTTTAAAAATCGTATTTAATAATTTTTAATTTATAAAATTAAAAATAAAATAATTACTGTGACATAATAAGAAATATATACGTAGTCTCTGTCCCCAGTTCCTGACACATAATTCCTAATATCCTTTTAATTCTGGGAGACAGAAGCAACTTTTATTCTAATGAGGTGACTCTGAAAGGTTGAGGGCTGATCACCCCAGGAACAAACTATGTGATTAGAGGGTTGGAAATTTCAGCCTCACTCCTGACCTCCAAGGAAAGGAGAGGGGCTGGAGATTGAGTTAATCTCCATAGTGCCAATGATTTACTCAATCATGTCTATGGAAAGGGGCCTCCATTATAACCCTAAACAAAAGTGTTCAAAGGATTTCCAGGTTGATGACGCACCCCCATGCTGGGAGGGAGGATGGTGGATTCCAGCTTCACAGGGACAGAAACTCCTGTGCTTGACCTCGCTCTGTGCCCCTCCCCATCTGGTTGTTCTTTTGTATCATTTATAATAACCGTTATAAAAAACAGTAAGTCAAGTATTTCCCTGAGTTCTATTAGCCATTACAATAAAAATCCTCTATTAGTAGCTATGTCAGACAGAAGCAAGGACAACCTGGGGACCCTTTGTTTGTGATTGGCACCTGAAGTTGGGGGTAGTCTTGTGGGACCGAGTCCTTGATTTGTGGGGTCTGCACTAACTCTGGGTAGTTAATGTCAGAATTGAATTAAATTGTAGTACTACCTGTTGGTATCTGCAGAGTTGGAGAATTGGTTGTTGGTGAGAACACACACACACACACACACACACACACACATTTTTGGTGTCAGAAGTGTTATAAGTAGAGAAACAATTTTCTGTTTAAATGCCACTAAAAATGAAGTAAATTATTTGGAAGTGGAAGCAGATGAGAAAGACCATCAGAAAGAACCAGAGACAGAGAGGAGCTGCGTCAGGCTGTTATCTGCACTGAAGGGCCTGGGAGGAGATGCTATTAGGCTTTGTGTCCTTTACTGGCTGGGCCAGTGCACCCACCAGCCTGTGTTGCCAAGGTCCGTGGCTGCACAGTTGTCCTCTTTTCTGGAGCCTTGCCTGACCTTGTAGCCCCTGAGCTGCGTTACAGAAGACCTAAGGCCATTCTCAATTCCTGTACTCTTCATAAGGCCTGGATGAATGGCTGAGATGGCAGTTCATATGTCCATAGGCATTTTATTTTAAGTACTTCATTAAGCTTCCAGTACTGAAGATGACGTCTATGAGCTTTTTCCTTAAAAAGCCTAATCCAGTGAGCTTTGTGGAAGAAGAACAGGATTCAAAGTAGTTCAAATTGACAAATAAATAAATAAATAAATAAATAAATAAATAAATTCCAGACCCAGGAATTAAAAGATCCCTTACTTTTACCATCCATCTTATCTCAATTGGTTGAGACCACTAATATGAAACAGACACACCCATTCTACAATTACAACAGCAACACAAAGTGTGGAGTGCCAAGAACCAGGAAATGTCAGTACATTTAATAATTTGAGTATATTCCCCCTAAAATTATAGGATAATGATTGTCTGATCACCCATAGGGAGAAGATTTGAAATCCAGAAGTCAGCTGGACCCTGCATGTGAGGGAAGCCAAGTGCACTGCCTAGTAAAGAGAACCCATCTGCCAGAGACACACTCTGCTATCTAGACCATGTTGCCAAAGGCAGGCCCAGTGCACTGTACCTAGATAGAGAAAAGCCGTGTCCAAAGACCCCTCACCTTGCTACCTGGAAAACCATAGTAAAAGCCCCTGCCCCTGTCCAGATTCACGATGATTTTTATATGGAAAGTTTCAAAGAACTAGACAGAATTGGATGGGATACCGAATTCCACCATTGAGTAGCTACCGTGCGCCATGAGTAAATTACTTAACCTCTCTGGGCATTTCATTTTTTGCATGTAAGATGAGATCTAGAAGTTTTCAGTGAAATAATGCATTACATGAATCCACACTAGGCATATTGTCAAGTCAGTTTCTTTTCTCTGAGCCAATGCAGGCTTGGCTTGGCCTTGATGGCAATACCTGCTACTCCCTTTGGCCAGGGCCTGCCTTTATGATGCAAGGTGATGGCTGTAGGGGGTGCATGGATGATCCCCTGTCCCACCACACTCATGAGGATTCTAGCCCTGAATATGCTGCCAACTGCCTTCACTACCCAGGAACTTAGGCTAAAGTAAGGCTACGGTCCATTTTTTCAATACCATACTCAAACACTTAATTAAAAAAAATTGTTTTAGATGTATGTGTTATTTAAGAGCTTGCAGTTGCTCTTATCCTCCATCCATATGTAAAGTAGCACAATCACCACAGCTTATCACTAGGAGAGGTTGGAAATAATATCTTGGGAAGAAATTCAATTCCCTTTGCTTTCTCCGCCCATTCCAGAGCAGATGCATGTTTGCTTGATATAATGAATTTGGTGGCAAACAAACTGGTAGATGTTATCTCATGTAATTTGGGGATATTGTTTCATTAGTGGGTCAAACAAGGATTCACTGTTTCCCATTTTCTCACGCATATCTTTGCCCAAATTTATTTATTTTTCCTCCTATTTACTCTTTTGCTGGAAATATTTTGATATTTCAACTTCCTAATAGAGATAGGTGATTGAAAACATTCATTTTCTGTCCCTCTGCAAACCTTATTCATATAACAGTAAACCAATTGGTTTTCATTATACTTTAAGTTCTGGGGTACATGTGCAGAACATGGAGGTTTGTTACGTAGTTATACATGTGCCATGGTGGTTTGCTGCACCCATCAACCCATCATCTACATTAGGTATTTATCCTAATGTGCTTCTTCCCCTAGCCCCCCACCCCCGACAGGTCCCCGTGTGTGATGTTCCCCTCCCTGTGTCCATGTGTTCTCATTGTTCAATTCCCACTTATGAGTGAGAACATGTGGTGTTTGGTTTTCTGTTCTTGTGTTAGTTTGCTGAGAATGATGAGTAAACCAATTAAAAAAAAAAGGAGTAAGACCTACTAGTACAAGGGACAGGAGAGGCAGCTACAACATAAAATATTGGAAGCTAGAAAATGGGTGAATCAGAAGAACCTGACTTAGCAAACCAAAGAAGGTCAAGTGATAAGCCTCAAGTGGGGACTGAGGAGAAGCAGTCCAATTAGCAGTCATTGACCTCCAGCAGGAACAGAAGTTGGCAGTACTGGGTATCCCTGGAAGTGGGGAAGAAGGTGGCGCCAAAACAGGGGATTGGTTGGAAGTCTCTTGAGTTCGATTCCAAGATCCTACAGTCCATTCTATGTGGCCGGGCAATCATCTTTCTTCATTCTGGTGAAATATCAGAAGTTTAGTAGTGGGAAAGGGTAGCTGAAAAGTCTCTGGGCTGGAGGGTTGGAGGTACAGTGAAAACAAGAAGGTCCAGGCCTGCATCTGACATTTTCAGAGCCCAAAGCAAGAGTAGTATTCATGGGGACTGTGGCCCTGGCCTCCCTTCCTTGTCTTCACACCCTGATTTCTTTTTTGACTGTCAGGGCCTTGAATGAGCACCTGTGGACACCCAGCCCTCCTGTGCAAGCTCTATCAGACTCCTGCAAATGGCCACTCTTATATTTCTCTTGGTTTCAGGGGTACATACACTGGTTGGTAAAATTGTTCACCCTCAGAGGGACAGACTGAGGGAACAGGCCCACACAGTCCCTGGAAGCAAGCTTGAGGCCACTTGGCAGAATTCTGAAACACAGTCTACAAACGGTGGCAGGTGCCCTTGGCTATGGGAAAAGGTATCAACAAAGAAGGGCCAGAGAAAGGTCCTTTAAAGAACATTGTCCAGGCTAAAGTGACAGTCTTGGTTTGCCTGGAACCATACTGGTTTAGCACTAAAAGTCTCACATCCTAGCAGACTCCTCAGTCCAGGGAAAACCATGATGTTTGGTTATCCTTCCAGCTTAGTGGTGGTCCTGTATTTGCATACTTAACTCTGAGATCTCCAGCCTTCTTTTCCCATTTAGTTCCCAGAGTGCTGACAGCAAGGCCTATATCATCCAGGTATGAAATTAAAAGTTTTTCTCTGGGGAATTTGAGCAGCCCAAGGAGAAAGAGCTAAGAACTCTGACTTTAAAGATTATCTCAGAAACCTCCCTTAGACACCTCCACAGTAAAGCCCAGAGTTAACAAAGCCCATCCACTGGTTCAGAGCATCTAATGAGCTTTCAGGGCCCTAGGTTTAAACACAAGCAGATTTTTAAGGATCACTAGACACTTCGGAAATTATTTATCATAAAAGATTAAGACCAAAATAAGTAGACCAAAAAATCTATTTGGAGAAAACATATTATGCAATGAGAAGAAATTTTAAAACACCTACATTAATATGCTCAAATCATAAAAGAAAATATTGTATTTATGAACAATAGAAGATATTAAAAGAAAACTTCAAATAATTTTTAAAAATCTTAGAAATTAAAATGTGAGAACAAACTTAAAAACTCCACGGAAGTATCAGAAAATAAAGTTGAAAATGTTTCCACAAATGAAAGAATGTAAAGATAGAAATGGAAATAGGAGAGGAAAAAAAGAAATACTCCCACAAGATCTAAAAGCAAAAAAAAAGAAAAGAAAAGAAAGAAAGAGAGAAAGAGAAAGAAAGAAAGAGAAAGAAAGGAAGGAAAGAAAGGGAAGGAAAGGGAAGGAAGGGAGGGAAAGAAGGAAAGAAAGAAAGAGAGAGAAAGAAAGAAAGAAAGAAGAGAGAATATTGCAAAGAAATATCAGGTATTAGTGAAATATCAGGTATAGGAAGAAACAATGATTTGAGAAATTTCCCAAAATGGAGGCGGTTAAGTTTCCTGATTGAAAAATCCTAGCAAAATGAATAATTTTTCATTTATTTTCAGCAATAATTGAAAATATTCCTATGCCAAGACAATGGGGAAATATCAAAGACATAGGATGAAGAGGAGATACTGCAAGCTTCAAAGATACTTTTTAAAGTTGTAATTAAAGAATAAAAGTTGAGAATGGTCTTAGACTCCTCATGACCAGAACTAGAAGCTATAGATATCACTGGAAGATGTAGACAATGGAAACATGGTTTACAATTCCAAAGGAAATGTCTTTTTGACCTAGAATTTTATACCTTCACAACATGTCACTTAATGTTAAGTGTAGAATATTTCCAGACAACACAAGGCCTCCAAAATCTTTCTTTGGAAGCTACCAGAGGATGTGCACACCAAAATGAATAAACAAACCACAAAAGAATAAGACAGGGCTGTAGGAGGAGCCAAGATGGCCGAATAGGAACAGCTCCGGTCTACAGCTCCCAGCATGAGCAACGCAGAAGACGGGTGATTTCTGCATTTCCATCTGAGGTACAGGGTTCATCTCACTAGGGAGTGCCAGAGAGTGGGCGCAGGTCAGTGGGTGCGCGCACCATGCGCGAGCCGAAGAAGGGTGAGGCATTGCCTCACTTGGGAAGCCCAAGCGGTCAGGGAGTTCCCTTTCTTGGTCAAAGAAAGGGGTGACAGACGGCACCTGGAAAATCGGGTCACTCCCACCCGAATACTGCGCTTTTCCGACAGGCTTAAAAAACGGCACACCAGGAGATTATATCGCGCACCTGGCTCAGTGGGTCCTATGCCCACGGAGTCTCGCTGATTGCTAGCACAGCAGTCTGAGATCAAACTGCAAGGCGGCAGCGAGGCTGGGGGAGGGGCGCCCGCCATTGCCCAGGCTCGCTTAGGTAAACAAAGCAGCTGGGACGCTCTAACTGGGTGGAGCCCACCATAGCTCAAGGAGGCCTGCCTGCCTCTGTAGGCTCCACCTCTGGGGGCAGGGCACAGACAAACAAAAAGACAGCAGTAACCTCTGCAGACTTAAATGTCCCTGTCTGACAGCTTTGAAGAGAGCAGTGGTTCTCCCAGCACGCAGCTGGAGATCTGAGAATGGGCAGACTGCCTCCTCAAGTGGGTCCCTGACCCCTGACCCCCAAGCAGCCTAATTGGGAGGCACCCCCCAGCAGGGGCAGACTGACACCTCACATGGCCGGGTACTCCAACAGACCTGCAGCTGAGGGTCCTGTCTGTTAGAAGGAAAACTAACAAACAGAAAGGACATCCACACCAAAAACCCATCTGTACATCACCATCATCAAAGACCAAAAGTAGATAAAACCACAAAGATGGGGAAAAAACAGAGCAGAAAAACTGGAAACTCTAAAAAGCAGAGCGCCTCTCCTCCTCCAAAGGAATGCAGTTCCTCACCAGCAACGGAACAAAGCTGGACGGAGAATGACTTTGACGAACTGAGAGAAGAAGTCTTCAGATGATCAAATTACTCCGAGCTACAGGAGGATATTCAAACCAAAGGCAAAGAAGTTGAAAACTTTGAAATAAATTTAGAAGAATGTATAACTAGAATAACCAATACAGAGAAGTGCTTAAAGGAGCTGATAGAGCTGAAAATCAAGGATCGAGAACTACGTGAAGAATGCAGAAGCCTCAGAAGCCGATGCAATCAAATGGAAGAAAGGGTATTAGCGATGGAAGATGAAATGAATGAAATGAAGTGAGAAGGGAAGTTTAGAGAAAAAAGAATAAAAAGAAACAAGCAAAGCCTCCAAGAAATATGGGACTATGTGAAAAGACCAAATCTGCGTCTGATTGGTGTACCTGAAAGTGACAGGGAGAATGGAACCAAGTTGGAAAACACTCTGCAGGATACTATCTAGGAGAACTTCCCCAATCTAGCAAGGCAGGCCAACATTCAGATTCAGGAAATACAGAGAATGCCACAAAGATACTCCTTGAGAAGAGCAACTCCAAGACACATAATTGTCAGATTCACCAAAGTTGAAATGAAGGAAAAAATGTTAAGGGCAGCCAGAGAGAAAGGTTGGGTTACCCTCAAAGGGAAGCCCATCAGACTAACAGCAGATCTCTCGGCAGAAACCCTACAAGCCAGAAGAGAGTGGGGGCCAATATTCAACATTCTTAAAGAAAAGAATTTTCAACCCAGAATTTCATATCCAGCCAAACTAAGCTTCATAAGTGAAGGAGAAATAAAATCCTTTACAGACAAGCAAATGCTGAGAGATTTTGTCACCACCAGGCCTGCCCTAAAAGAGCTCCTGAAGGAAGCACTAAACATGGAAAGGCACAACCGGTACCAGCCGCTGCAAAATCATGCCAAATGTAAAGACCATCGAGACTAGGAAGAGACTGCATCAACTAACGAGCAAAATAACCAGCTAACATCATAATGACAGGATCAAATTCACACATAACAATATTAACTTTAAATGTAAATGGACTAAATGCTCCAATTAAAAGACACAGACTGGCAAATTGGATAAAGAGTCATGACTCATCAGTGTTCTGTATTCAGGAAACCCATCTCACATGCAGAGACACACATAGGCTCAAAATAAAAGGATGGAGGAAGATCTACCAAGCAAATGGAAAGCAAAAAAAGGCAGGGGTTGCAATCCTAGTCTCTGATAAAATAGACTTTAAACCAACAAAGATCAAAAGAGACAAAGAAGGCCATTACATAATGGTAAAGGGATTAATTCAACAAGAAGAGCTAACTATCCTAAATATATATGCACCCAATACAGGAGCACCCAGATTCATAAAGCAAGTCCTGAGTGACCTACACAGAGACTTAGACTCCCACACATTAATAATGGGAGACTTTAACACCCCACTATCAACATTAGACAGATCAACGAGACAGAAAGTCAACAAGGATACCCAGGAATTGAACTCAGCTCTGCACCAAGCGGACCTAATAGACATCTACAGAATTCTCCACCCCAAATCAACAGAATATACATTTTTTTCAGCACCACACCACACCTATTCCAAAATTGACCACATACTTGGAAGTAAAGCTCTCCTCAGCAAATGTAAAAGAACAGAAATTATAACAAACTATCTCTCAGATCACAGTGCAATCAAGCTAGAACTCAGGATTAAGAATCTCACTCAAAACCACTCAACTACATGGAAACTGAACAACCTGATCCTGAATGACTACTGGGTACATAATGAAATGAAGGCAGAAATAAAGATGTTCTTTGAAACCAACAAGAACCAAGACACGACATACCAGAATCTCTGGGATGCATTCAAAGCAGTGTGTAGAGGGAAATTTATAGCATTAAATGCCCACAAGAGAAAGCAGGAAAGATCCAAAATTGACACCCTAACATCACAATTAAAAGACTAGAAATGCAAGAGCAAACACATTCAAAAGCTAGCAGAAGGCAAGAAATAACTAAAATCAGAGCAGAACTGAAGGAAATAGAGACACAAAAAACCCTTCAAAAAATTAATGAATCCAGGAGCTTGTTTTTTGAAAGGGTCAACAAAATTGATAGACTGCTAGCAAGACTAATAAAGAAAAAAAGAGAGAAGAATCAAATAGATGCAATAAAAAATGATAAAGGGGATATCACCACTGATCCCACAGAAATACAAACTACCATCAGAGAATATTACAAACACCTCTATGCAAATAAACTAGAAAATCTAGAAGAAATGGATAAATTCCTCGACACATACACTCTCCCAAGACTAAACCAGGAAGAAGTTGAATCTCTGAATAGACCAATAACAGGAACTGAAATTGTGGCAATAATCAATAGCTTACCAACCAAAAAGAGGCCAGGACCAGATGGATTCACAGCTGAATTCTACCAGAGGTACAAGGAGGAGCTGGTACCATTCCTTCTGAAACTATTCCAATCAATAGAAAAAGATGGAGTCCTCCCTAACTCATTTTATGAGTCCAGCATCATCCTGATACCAAAGCCGGGCAGAGACACAACCAAAAAAGAGAATTTTAGACCAATATCCTTGATGAACATTGATACAAAAATCCTCAATAAAATCCTGACAAACCGAATCCAGCAGCACATCAAAAAGCTTACTCACCATGATCAAGTGGGCTTCATCCCTGGGATGCAAGGCTGGTTCAATATATGCAAATCAATAAATGTAATCCAGCATATAAACAGAACCAAAGACAAAAACCACATGATTATCTCAATAGATGCAGAAAAGGCCTTTGACAAAATTCAACAACACTTCATGCTAAAAACTCTCAATAAATTAGGTATTGATGGGACGTATCTCAAAATAATAAGAGCTATCTATGACAAACCCACAGCCAATATCATACTGAATAGGCAAAAACTGGAAGCATTCCCTTTGAAAACTGGCACAAGACAGGGATGCCCTCTCTCACCACTCCTATTCAACATAGTGTTGGAAGTTCTGGCCAGGGCAATTAGGCAGGAGAAGGAAATAATGGGTATTCGATTAGGAAAAGAGGAAGTCAGATTGTCCCTGTTTGCAGACGACATGATGGTATATCTAGAAAACCCCATTGTCTCAGCCCCAAATCTCCTTAAGCTGATAAGCAACTTCAGCAAAGTCTCAGGATACAAAATCAATGTGCAAAAATCACAAGCATTCTTATACACCAACAACAGACAAACAGAGAGCCAAATCATGAGTGAACTCCCATTCACAATTGCTTCAAAGAGAATAAAATACCTAGCAATCCAACTTACAAGGGATGTGAAGGACCTCTTCAAGGAGAACTATAAACCACTGCTCAAGGAAATAAAAGAGGATACAAACAAATGGAAAAACATTCCATGCTCATGGGTAGGAAGAATCAATATCGTGAAAATGGCCATACTGTCCAAGGTAATTTACAGATTCAATGCCATCCCCATCAAACTACCAATGACTTTCTTCACAGAATTGGAAAAAACTACTTTAAAGTTCATATGGAACCAAAAAAGAGCCCGCATCGCCAAGTCAATCCTAAGCCAAAAGAACAAAGCTGGAGGCATCACACTACCTGACTTCAAACTATACTACAAGGCTACAGTAACCAAAACAGCATGGTACTGGTACCAAAACAGAGATATAGATCAATGGAACAGAACAGAGCCCTCAGAAATAACGCCGCATATCTACAACTATCTGATCTTTGACAAACCTGACAAAAACAAGCAATGGGGTAAGGATTCCCTATTTAATAAATGGTGCTGGGAAAACTGGCTAGCCATATGTAGAAAGCTGAAACTGGATCCCTTCCTTACACCTTATACAAAAATCAATTCAAGATGGATTAAACACCTAAACGTTAGACCTAAAACCATAAAAACCCTAGAAGAAAACCTAGGCATTACCATTCAGGACATAGGCATGGACAAGGACTTCATGTCTAAAACACCAAAAGCAATGGCAACAAAAGCCAAAATTTACAAATGGGATCTAATTAAACTAAAGAGCTTCTGCACAGCAAAAAAACTACCATCAGAGTGAACAGGCAACCTACAAAATGGGAGAAAATTTTTGCAACCTACTCATCTGACAAAGGGCTAATATCCAGAATCTACAATGAACTCCAACAAATTTACAAGAAAAAAACAAACAACCCCATCAAAAAGTGGGCGAAGGACATGAACAGACACTTCTCAAAAGAAGACATTTATGCAGCCAAAAAACACATGAAAAAATGCTCGCCATCACTGGCCATCAGAGAAATGCAAATCAAAACCACAATGAGATACCATCTCACACCAGTTAGAATGGCGATCATTAAAAAATCAGGAAACAACAGGTGCTGGAGAGGATGTGGAGAAATAGGAACACTTTTACACTGTTGGTGGGACTGTAAACTAGTTCAACCATTGCGGAAGTCAGTGTGGCAATTCCTCAGGGATCTAGAACTAGAAATACCATTTGACCCAGCCATCACATTACTGGGTATATACCCAAAGGACTGTAAATCATGCTGCTATAAAGACACATGCACACATATGTTTATTGTGGCATTATTCACAATAGCAAAGACTTGGAACCAACCCAAATGTCCAACAATGATAGACTGGATTAAGAAAATGTGGCACATATACACCATGGAATACTATGCAGCCATAAAAAATGATGAGTTCATGTCCTTTGTAGGGACATGGATTAAATTGGAAATCATCATTCTCAGTAAACTATCGCAAGAACAAAAAACCAAACACTGCATATTCTCACTTATAGGTGGGAATTGAACAATGAGAACACATGGACACAGGAAGGGGAACATCACACTCTGGGGACTGTTGTGGGGTGGGGGGAGGGGGGAGGGATAGCATTGGGAGATATACCTAAAGTATAATAATAATAAATAAATAAATAAAAAATTAATAAAATTAAAAAAAAAGAAAATGTGGAACATATACACCATGGAATACTATTCAGCCATAAAAAAGAATGAGATCATGTCTTTTGCAGCAACATGGATGGAGCTGGAAGCCATTATCCTTAGAAACCTAGCACAGGAATAGAAAACCAAATACCGCATGTTCTCACCTATAAGTGGGAGCTAAATGATGAGAACACATGGACACATAGAGGGAAACAACAGACACTGGGGCCTGTGGGAGGGTAGAGGGTGGAAGGAGGGAGAGGATCAAAACAAATAACTATTGGGTACTAGGTTTAATACCTAGGTGATGAAATAATCTGTACAACAAACCCCTATGACAGGAGTTTATGTATGTAACAAACTTGCACATGTACAGCTGAACTTAAAATAAAAGTTAAAAGAAAAGAAAAAAAAAAAAGAATAAGACCGGGCTTAAGAAATAGAGAATCCAATATAGGGAAGAGAGAAAGACAATTATCAGAAGGACATTGATTCACCAGACTCATGGCGACTCTTCTGATGAAAGCTTGCCAGAAAGGTTTGGGAGAAATGTATTTGAGAAAATAAAATTATTGGATAATGATATATCTGAACATTTAAAGAGGAGCAGTCAGTGAGATAAGTAACTGGCAGAGAATTTGGGGTCGAATTATTAAAAAATAAATACATGGAGAATCAAGAAAATAAACTAGATGGACAATTAATTGCAGATAAAAAGTTTGCAAGAAATGAAAAACATATAGTGTATCATGTGGATCAGCTGTAGATAGCATTATTAATCATTGTAATAATTGCATATTATTCTAACCCAAGTTGGAATGTAACTATCCTAAGAAGATGAGCGGCAAAAGGTGTATTTCAGGGTGGGGAGTACACGGGGGAGCTAGAAGATACGAGAGAGAGAGAGACCATGTAGGAGTCACTATTTTTCTTATCAGGAAGACGGTAGGTAATGCCCAAGACTGAAAATACAAAGAGATAAGTATAAATGTGCAATTACAAGCCATAAGGATGTCTAAACCAAAAGAATAGTTGTAAAATTTTGGGAATGCTTGTCTGTTGAAAGAAGGCATTAGGGGGTGGCTGCAGGGATGTAGGGGACTCATGTTTTTCATAACAAATATTTGAAGAACTATTGTAATCATTTAACTATATGTATGTATAACTTCATAAAAACACTTTCCTTCCCAAAAGGAAAACATATTAGGGAAGTTCTAAGTTGTAACCCAGCTTCCTTTTTATTCAACGATTTCTTTAAAAACTTTTTCTACACAATCCTTTAAATATTCTTTATTTAAATAAATTCAATGGTACTGACTAAAATAACCAACAGAAAACCATAGAGGTACTGCCTAAGTTTTCGGTTATGGGTAGTTGATTAAATTAAAAGGAAACCAGTCACGTGATTTTAACTTTTCATTAGGGAAAATATATTTTTTTTTTTTTGAGACGGAGTCTTGCTCTGTTGCCCAGGCTGGAGTGCAGTGGCTCAATCTCCGCTCACTGCAAGCTCTGCCTCCCGGATTCACATCATTCTCCTGCCTCAGCATTCCGAGTAGCTGGGACTACAGGAACCTACCACCACACCTGGCTAATTTTTTGTGTTTTTAGTAGAGACGGGGTTTCACCATGTTAGCCAGGATGGTCTTGACCTCCTGACCTGGTGATCCGCCCACCTTGGCCTCCCAAAGTGCTGGGATTACAGGCGTGAGCCACTGTGCCCAGCCGGGAAAATACATTTTTAAATAAAGTGTGAAGTTTAATTAAATTTGTGTTCATGAGCTAAATAAAGTGAAACTTTTACTTATTTAGAATTATAGGGAAATTAGATCTTCTAAATAATAGAATATTCTACTTATGTATGTGTGGTAGATTGATTTTTTAAATGTCTCTAACTCTTTATCTTTCATATATGCATCCTCTACATAATGTGACTCTGTAGCAACCCCCATTGACAAGTGGAGTCTATTTCCTTACTCTAGAATCTGGGCTGGTCTTGTGAGTTGCTTAGCTAATGTAATGGTTTGGAAGCGATGGTATGCTAGTTCTGAGGGGTGCATGCACACTTCCACACTTTCTTTTGGACTCCCACCATTGCGTTGTAAATAAGGGACTATTTGGTTGGAAAATGGGAGACAACATAGTTGAGAACTCAGTAGTCTTAGCCAAGGCCCTGTTAAAACATCTTACAGCCAAGTATTGAGGAAGCCCAGCCTCCATCAACAGAGCTACCTATCCAACATCTGTTGACTGTAGAGACATGAATGAAACCACCTGAGACCAGAACTTCCCAACTGACCTTAAGAAACCCCATGAGCAAAAAAAAATGTTTGTTTCTTTGAGCCGTTAAATTTTAGAATGGTTTATTACACAGTACTAGCTAACTGATAGTTATCAACTTGTACCATAAATGAATATTCGACTTTCAAAGAACTAGAACTTAATAAGAAACTGTCATGATGCACTCTAATTAGGGAAAATAACCTGAACTTTCCTGTTTTGCATTTGTTTTGCTGAGAACTTTATACAAATGTACATAAGAACCACTGGGAATAACAGAGAGAGCTGAGTTGCCCTACCTATAGAGGAAATAAACTAACTTCAGAGTTGGAGAGAAGTTGACAAGAGTAGCTCCTAAAAGGGGACGAACAGAAAGAATCCGGAATGGTGAGTGTCCAAGTTGGGATTCCTAGAAAGAACAGGGATGTTTAAGACGTAATTATTTAGTTGTTTTTTGAGGGGTGTAAAATGTAACACTCAACCTACACAACTTATGCCCTGATAAACTTTCAGTAAAATTTATGATGCTTACTCATGTTTCCTGTGTGACTGGACACTATATGAGTAATTGGAAGGTCTTGCAAATTTCATATCCAGGTTATTATTGATGAAGTTGTGAGGTGGTGGGGGAAGACATCATGAAATGTCCTGGTAATCGGATGCAATGATGCCCTTTAAAATGAAAATTGCTGAATGCAAGTTTGCATTAGGGGATAACTTTAAACTTCCTGAGATTATATGCTGGTAGTGGTCTGAACCATTTTACTCAGATCACTAAAGGAAGGAAGCCCAGCTGTCTCAGTTACATAAAACAGTTTGCAGGTACATTAGGAAATACAGTAGAAGTTATATGTGTGCTACAGGACTTGACAACCCTACTCCTAGGTATTTACCGCAATGAAATGAAAACCTGTATTCACACAAAACTCTTTACATACATGTTTTTAAGTTATTATATTCATAGTCATCCAAGTTGTAAATAACTCAAAAGTCCTTCAACTTGGGAGTCAATAAAAAAAACTACGGTACACACATACAGTGGAATATGTCATTTGTTAGAACTTGTGGAATTAATATACAAAAAGGGAAGAATTATACCTTAATTTTTAAAACTAGAAAAATGTGTAGCATTAGGACCTTAACCTAATGGGGTTAAGGGTTTCCAATGTACTTTTGGAGAGAAAACACGGTTGTTACAAAATCATTGATGCTATGGGCATAATTGAGCTAAGCACCTCTTGAAGCCTGCAGATTTTAATTGATAAGGCAAGAAGGGATTTCCAGACCAGAAAAGCTTGAGAAAACTTAAATGTATTGGTCAGATTTAGATGGGCTGTAAATGAAGAGTGGGTATTAGGTTAATGGGGAAAACGAGAGAAGGGGAGAAAGTAAGCAGAAATTAAATATCTTATTCTGGCAAAAGGGAGGAAACCAATGAGGCTGGAATGGTACATATGTGATTGGGGTGGTTATTACTCCTGATGCAAACAAATGCATCACAAACTTAGCATTCTTCCTTGCTCAGCCTCTTCTGCCTGAAACAATCCTCTAGAGTGGTCTCCAAGATACTGAGGACTCCCAGGTAATTACTTCAATTTGCACGATTGCGTGGGAAACTTGCTTCTAAATCAGGATTTCAAGAGGCAAAACTTGAGACTTTGGGAATTACAACTTTACAACTTGTTTTTACCTTGAGATTTCCCTCAAAATAACAAAAAGATAAAGTAAGGGCAACGGAGTTAAGAAATGAAGGCATGAAAACAAGATAGAGCAAGTTTTCTTTGCTTGCGATGACTGTTGTTTGCAAAGGAGGAAAAACATGAATTTCAGTGAACATTTATTTCTAAAGACTATGTTTATTTATATTGAAGAATTTCAGGAGATAGAATGAATTTCTATTTGAGAAGAATATGACATTTTAATTTTAAACTCTCCCTCATTTGTGGTGATAATTGTCTTTCTCTAAGTGGCATATTTTTGAGTTTCCACTTAATTCAGAAATTAATTTATTGAGGGCTTTTTCTCCTAGGCTTATCCATATGGGCTTGGAATTATCCCAGTAGATCTTAAACTCTAAATGGTTTGGACAGCTCTTCTAATCAGCTTCAGAGTAAAGAAGTTTTGTGCAAAACAAAACTGGGATATTGTTCTTTGAAAATAAATTCTCAGTTTTGGTTTGACCCCATGGGCTTTGATGAAAGCAGGACATTTGTCCATAATATAATAGGCCATGTCGTTTCCACTGATGTTGAGGTTTGGTAACTTAAAGGCACAAATGGCCCTAGAGTCATATTATATGACTTTTATTCACATTACTGCAAAGAAATCAGGCAGCTTATATAAAGCAATAATAAGTACACACTCATAAGCTATTTTTATTATTAATTCTAAATGTTTAGCACCATTGCAGTTCACGGTTTTCTTTGTTGTTGTTGTTGTTTCAGGCCAAAGAGTAACCAACATAACTCCATTGGGAACTTATGTTTTTGTTTATTTTGGTAAGATCTTGAGCAGGCTTTTATTAGATTGGAATTTAGCAGCAGCCTTCATTAGCACATAACATCTATAGCCAACTGGGAGCAAAGTGCTAGAATGGGCAAAGATTGTGTGGGCAAGCCTCAGGAATGATATCAAGGTTAATTAATTTAATTTGAAGTTTTGACAACTATTAGACAGATACAATCTCAAAAAATTTCCTAGGCAAGTTTGTAAGCCTCAAGGATATTCTGTGATGATAAACCTGGCAATTATTGTTGACAGCATTTGGAATGAGGATTTTAAGGGACGTTATAACAGTTTGAATAGCTGTTGACAACATTTTCCTTGGTACATCAAATATTTTTTAAGTTACAAGAGTGTTGTAACTTATTGTAAAATATTCAGACACTATAAAAATATAGGGGGTGAAAAATCAAAATCTCTCCCTTCCAATTCCATTATCCTGAAGTAATCATTGTTAACAGTATATTGTATATTCCCCCAAAATCTTTCTTACACACACACACACTCACACACACACTCACACACACATAAATAAGCAATGTAAATATTACTGAGGTTGTTGTAGAGAAAGTGGAGAGGGATATGTTACCTATACATATTTTTTATTTTCCAAAACTGGGATCTCTTTATCTATAGTACTGCAACTTATCCTTACATTTACTAATGTTCATAAGCATTTTCCATGCCAGTTCTTAAAAATATACTTCTCTAAAAATGTGTATAAAATTCTATAATATGATTGCACAATTTGAATTTAATAATTTAGATTATTTCTAATTTTTTATGTCAAACCATGACATAGTGCATTCTTTGTTGGGATCTCTTTATGCAAGTTAGTTATTTCTGATGTAAAGCTTACTCGATAAAGAACTGTTGGGTCAAATAATTTTAAGTATTGATTTATAATAACAAGTTGCACTCCACAAAAAGAGAAAAAATCTGTATAAGCTTACACTTTCTGCTTTCTGCCAATTTTGAAATTAAATTTTTTTATTCTAGCCAATCGGATTTTCTTCTAAAAACTATGCAGTTATTGCCTGATTGCTAGTAAAGATGATATTATTTTTTCTTCTTCTTTTTTCTTTTAATACAGACAGAGTCCCGCTGTGTTGCTCAGGCCAGAGTGAGGTGGCACCATAGGCCCACTGTGGCCTCCAACTCCTGGACTCAAGCAGTCCTGCTACCTCCAGAGTAGCTGGAGCTACAGGCACACACCACCATGCCTGGCTAGTTTTTCAAATTTTTTTGTAGAGACAGGGTCTCACTATGCTGCCCAGGTTGGTTTCAAACTTCTGGACTCAAGCATCCTTCTGCCTCAACCTCCCAAAGTTCTAATATTACAGACATGTGTCACCACACCCAGCCTGAATATTCTTTCATAGTATATAATTTTTTATTTCTTTTTCTATGAATTATTATTTGATAATTGGTTCATAATTATTGGTTCATAAAAACTCTTTGCATATTAAAATTGTGCAGGATACTGTGGGTTGACTCACTTAACTTTTTATTTTTTTATTTTTTTTGAGACAGAGTCTTGCTCTGTTGCCCAGGCTGGAGGGCAGTGGCATGATCTTGGCTCACTGCAACTTCCGCCTCCCGGGTTAAACAAGCAATTCCCCTGTCTCAGCCTCCTGAGTAGCTGGGAACACAGGCACGTGCCTTGTATTTTTAGTAGAGATGGGGATTCACCTTGTTGGCCAGGCTGGTCTTGAACTCCTGGCCTCAAGCAATCCATCCTCCTTGGCCTCCCAAAGTGCTGGGATTACAGGTGTGAGCCACCATGCCCGGCCTACTCACTTGAATTTCATTCCAAAATACTTCCAACATACAGAGTTAGGAAAGGAAGGAAAAAAAATATTTTCCAAATTCCTCTGAAACTTGAGTTCTGAACATAATCTAGGAGCCACCAATCAAATGCATGTACAGAGTACATCATTCAGAAGAAAGTAGAGAGGCAAGGTTCGGAGCACCTATTTCACAGAGAATAGTAGCGGTGGAAGTGGTATGGTTTTGGGAGTAGAGGCTATAGTTTCAACTTCCTAATCTGTACACAGATTCTTGATTCACCTTCTTCTCTTATGAAGAAATGCAACTCCCCTGATTTAGACAAATGTAGCATGGGTTTCTGCAGCAGTGGCAGAGTCCTCCGCATTTGTTAGCTGCCAGAGCAGCAGTAGAGCACTTTCCAGATCACACTTGGGGCAGAGTGATTTTGAGGCCGGAAATTTCTGCTCTCTCATTCTCATGCTGATTTTGTATACACTGTTCCCTGTATTATGTTCTTCTCAGCCAAAATCAGCTTGTGTGGATTTTGTTGTCTGCAACTAAAATCTGAACATTACAGAAATAGTATTAATTTTCAACTGCTTTATGTGTTATACATATTTTCTTCCAGTCTTGTCACTCATCTTAAGTTCACATTCATTTTACAGAAGTTTAAAAAATTATGAAGTCAAATCTGGCAATCTTTACATTTATGTATCTGGAATTTTGAATCTTGCATAGGAAATTTCCCACCGCACTCATATCCTGTTGTATTTTTTTGTACTTCCATGTTTTTATATCTAGAAATGTATTCCACCTAGAGTTCATTTTTTATGGTGTATGTAAGTACCTAGTTTTATTTTATTTCCCAAAATGAATAGATAATTAGCCCAACAGTATTTATTCGATAATGTATCTTTCCTTCATTGAATTGAAATGCTACTTCTAACAAATAATAATTTCTCATTTATCATGAAATAGCTTCTGAATTCTGTTCCATTGTTATTCTTCCTATTCTTTTTTAAATACTTCATTTTATTTATTATACAGTTATAATATAGTTTTAATTTTTAAATTTATTATAATAAATAACCATAGGTTTAAGTAACTAGACAAGTAACTTGACTCATATGAAGCAGAAATTCAGTTTCTGAAAGCTCCTGGGAGTCAATTCCACATTTAATTCATATTTGTATTCATGAACACTGTAATGGTGTTCGGCATATAACAAATATTTTTGAGTAAAAAAATTATAAAATTCATCTCTTTTACATAAATTACAAAACTAACCATCTGATTATTGTTAGTGCCTAGTTTTTTGCAATGTTTCATACCAAATGATTGTTCAAATCGTATCAAATTCATGTGATCTTTGCTTAAATGACTCCATTTGTTAAAAAGATCCTAAGGAAAGCATAGAAAAGCTTTATGTATAAATTTTCAGCATCATTTTTAATAGTATAGGTTGGCACAAAAGTAATTGTGGTTTTGGCCATTACTTTGAATGGCAAAAATCGCAATTACTTTTGCACCAATCTAGTAAAACTCCAAAGAACCAATAATAGAACAAAACAGAGTAAGTGTCTGTTGAGGGAAATGAAAATAAATTGTCAGATCCCTCAAAATTTGGAGTATTATGCTGTTCACAAAAAATTTGAAGACAATTTAACAGAAAAAAGGACTGAGATATGGGATTAGGTTAATTTTAAAAAAAACAGACTATATCATCATATAAGTAATATGTCTTCTACGTATTACTATCTACAGTCCTGTTTAAAAAGGAGGCTAAGCAAAATCACTCTGAACCATTCTGGTGCTGGATGCTGCCCGATTCACAAGCCATTCTCTACTCAAACTCTGTTAAATTCAATTTGTCTCAAGTTTTTCTTTTAACAGATGGCATCAGAAGTGAGATTTGAAATGTAGAGCTTCCAGCAACTAATGGGTAAGTTCTCTCTCAGGTTCCAAAGCTCCACAAATTCATGTTTTGAGCTATCTAAGTTTATTTGAGCAAATTTCTTATCTGAACTGGATTCAGAAGTAACAATGGAAACTGGACTGGGTACAGGATTGGATTGAATCCAATAATTAACTGGATTTGATCTAGTTAGAAGCCTCTGATGTCTGACTATGTTAGAAATAAAGTGGCAGTAAATGGCAATACTGCAGGGCATGTGAACTCTGGCTTTTGAAAATTCACAGGCATTTTTGTGTTCTACCCCACTTGTTTTGTTTTCTTGTGTGCTCAGGTAGGGAAAAATCAATAGCTAACCTGATCAAGGAGATCTGAGAACCAAAGTGAAGATTCAAGGTAAAAATGGAATCTCATTTTCTAAGAACTGAGTACTCCACCTTCCAGCTATGCCCCCAAATAGCAAACACCAAAATGGTGAAATCTTATGAAAGATAATTTAGAATTACAATGGAATGTTCCAAATGAACAACACTGTGCTTTAAGAAGTGAATTTTAAAATGAAGTCTCCTAAATTAGGCTCATCTAGGGATGCCTATTGATGTGCAGAAGCTTCTAGAAAGATTTAAATATTTTTATTGTCTCTTCTAAAAGATTCTTCAAAAAAAGCAAATAAGTGGCTAATTAATAAGAACAACTAAATCTGCTAAACTTTTGACTTAGTGACTATCCTTCCCCAAAAGCGATAGGCCCTGGGACAATGTAGGCTTGTTTCTTTTGTAGAGCTACCCATGCTGAGCCCATACATAGAGAATGCTTTCTTTTCCCTATTCTTTAATAGGCTATACCCTGAACTCAGTAATTTTAGCTAAAAAAAAACAGAACCTAAGTTAAAAAGACCACCTATTGAACTAAATCAGTGTCCAAAATCCACTCTTCTGGCATTTGGTTGTCTATTTTTAAAAGTCTTTTATAAAATAAATTTGCGTCTATAAAGGAAAGCTCTGCTTGTAAGGGAATCTTCCTCTGTGCACCAGGAAGAGAGAGAAGACTAAGTCACTAGAAAACCTTACCACTGGTTTAGACTGACACAATATGTCTTATGTGTAGGGTCCTTTTCCTGGCCATCTTGTCTTACCTGGGCCTTTACCTACACTCTTCATTGGTTTGGGCAAATGATGGTATAATATTTAGGTTAGAAGTCTCAACTCCACGTCCTTGAGATATAAATTTTCTACCTTGTTTCACATAAGAATCATCCATTAGAAGCACAAATTTAGGTTTGCCTAGCTGTCAATTGCTTAGGGCAATGGAACATGTAATTGGAAGACTAATAGTCTGAATGGGGAAAAGAAAAACTATTTGGAAGCTAGCAAAAAAAAATCTTAACGAAACCTGTAAGATTTGTTTCTGTGTGTGTGTCTGTATGTATATGTGTTATGTGTATGTGATATTTCTGTGTGATCTAAGATAATATTTAGTTAATAAAGCTACTTTTAAAATTGTTGGTAAAATAAAATAGAAATATCTTCAGATTTGTCAGTATTAAATATAATTAAGACACTTTTGCCTGCGTCTGTTGGTTAGAGAGGTTTATGCTGTCTCAATTATGTATTTTAAGATTGTAAAACTGCTGCTTCTATAATATTTTTGATACTTGTTTATTTTTTCTGTAAGCTAAAGCTGTAAAAGCTGGCTCCTGGGCCCCCCGAAGGCTTACACACATTTTAATGTGAGCTTATGTCTTTGATTTTGAGCCTCTGGATTCTGGGGTCTGGACAAGTGGCCATAGTGAGGCCTGAGGACACATCCTCAGCACTTGGACCACCAGTTGCAAGACAGAGCTAAGCCCAATATGGCCCTATCCTCCCTGGCCCAGCTTTGCCTCCTGGCCATGCTGTGAGGGATTGCATCCTCCAGGATTCCTCTTCACAGCCCTATCCTCTGTCCTTAGTTGTACATCTGGTGTGTAAATTCAAGACCCAGATGGGACCTGCCCTTCATAGCCATCCTGAGTGCCACATGGATACTCAAGACCCAGAATGACTGGGGAAGACATTAGGGAAGGTACCTGTGATATTGTTTTTAAATTATTTTCAGTAATTTAAAATCTTACTCTCATGTTAAATAAAACAATACAGACACATTAAATGTCTGAGTCATTTCTAAGTAAGTTAAAATACTGAAACATTATTAAATTTGACTTTGGGTTTATATACTTTGGTATCTTATTTTTATATGGTACAGAAAAGCTAAATATATTTAGATCTGTTAAAAATGAGGAAACACATTTTTCTAAAAAATTATGAAATTATTTTCATTAACGAACACTGATATAAAATAATTCAAAATTACTTGCTAGGTTTTTCACTGGAAGTTAGGGTTACTAAAAGTTTAAATTGTAGTTAATATGTGTAGTTAAAACTACTAGATATAAGACAAACATAGAGTATATAAAGAAAGTAGGGTATGTTTTTGGTGAAGAAGGTTATTACAAAAGAGCCAAGGATGTGAGTTTTGGTAAAGGAAAAGTAATTTTGTCTAATTCTAAGGTAATTTAAAGGTTGTTTCAAAATGAAGGAAAAATGATATATATAAAACTAAATGAATATTAAAAAGTTGGGAAAAGAAAAATAAAAAAATTGAAAGACATTATAAAAGGTTTACGGAAATCTTATCTTGTATGCTCAAAAGCTGACTGAAATTGGATGAATTTGTTTATAAGGTTTCTTTAAAATTAGCTTTAGTAATAATAATATACTAATACAAAAGTAAAATTTGGTTTTCTCTTTTGAAAAAAATGTCATGTAGTATTAATAAGAAATAGTACCAGATTTTTGTTCACCTTTTGAAAAAGCTGCAAAAAAAGAAAAAATAGAGGAGAGAAGGATAGACAGATTCTGTCTCAGGCTGTCTTCAAATCTTTTGATTGTTTAAAAAGTTGGATTTCTTTTCTAGCAAAAAATAAATGTTTTTGCTTTTTAAAACTTTTTAGTTATCATTTTGGCTAAATGAATAACTATTATTTTATAATGACCTGTGATCTATTTTGATTAAGCATTTTAAAATTTTAACATATTTGACAGCCTTCCCAAAATCAAATTTCAAATTCCAAAATTCAGTCTTTTTGACCTAATACTACCTTTGGGATGTTCCAAAGGCCACCTGAAACATTCAAAAGAGAGATAATAAAGAGGTATATTTAATTAAATAAATAATGTGGGGAGTTAAGTCATACAGGAAGCATTGTCAAGCAAGAAATGATGTTTAACCTTCTTCAAGTTGTATTTTCATGAATATGTTATTAATATGTGTCTCAAAATTGTGTGATACTTATAAAATTCTGTTATGTCTTGGTATATGTAATAAATCATAATTTTGATTATTATATTAAATTATCAAAGGCCACAGAAATAACAGAGTTTTCCTCTCAGTTGTGTCTTAAATCATCACCATTTTAAGTCTGTCCACAGTTAATTGCTTAATTCTTATGCATTTTCTGAAAGCTGTTTAAAAGCAAGCAAATTCCAAAAGTGTTGTGCCTTTAAGGAAGTTCATGGAAAGAATGGAAAGGACCCTGACAAGCACTCTTGAACTCAGGTTTCTTATGACTTTAGGATTGTATCATTTGGACTGTGTTAGCATTCCCAGAACTCTAATAAAGAGTTCTGGTAATGTAGAGACTGACCGGTTTGTAAAGCTGCTAATGTAGAGACTGACTGGTTTGTAAAGCTGCTGATATAGAGACTGACTGGTTTGTAAAGCTGCTAACTCAAGCAGAACAGGAATTAATTAGATACCAAGGAAATACTTCGGTAGATTTTCAAGCTAAATCAGCCACTACTGCAATTGTTATGCTATGCAATTTGAATAAACTCTATAATCCAAGTCAAATCACCTATAATAACCTGTTTAATAAACACTGCTATACACCTGGAGAAACAAAATTGGTATTTAACAGGATATAAATTCAGTGTTAAGCATGAACTCATGGAGAACCTCATCCTTTCTAAGTTCTTAAAGTTTCCATTATTATTATTATTATCATTGAGACAACGATATTATTATTATCACTCTGTTGTCCAGGTTGGAGTACAGTGGTGCAATCATTCCTCACTGCCGCCTTAAATTCCTGGGCTCAAGCAATCCTCCTGCCTGAGCCTCCCAAGTAGCTGGAACTACTGGCACATGCCACTACACCCAGCTAATTTTTAACATTTTTTGTAGAGATGAAGTTTCACTGTGCTGCCCAGGCTGGTCTCAAACTCCTGTCTTCAAGCAATTCACCTCCTGCCTTGGTCTCCCAGTGCTGGGATTACAAGCATGAGTCACTGCACCCAGACAAAGCTTCTATTATTAAAAGCTCTGCACTCCATAATTCATCAAGGAAGAGATAAAGTAATCCAAACAAAAACACATATATTGGTGTAGTGACTGTTCTAAATTGCTAAAATTGTTTATGACCAATGTTTGGTTTGTCAAACCCATTATCTTGGGAAAATAATGAAAACTTCAGGTACTTAATGAACCATTTGAATGTTTATAGAGGAATTTCATTCAATTGCCATTTCCAATGCATGTTTTCTGGTTTAGAAGCTTTCCCATGCAAGGAAGCCAATGCTATAATAATAGCTAAAAGATTATTAGGAAATGTGTTTCTCTTATGGGACATTTCTAGAGAAATCTCCAGCATTAGAGGTACTTGTCTCACTGTAGAAGTTGTCAAACAGTTAAATAAGATTTACAGATACAATAGCATTAGGCAAAGCTAACTGAATTGACTGGATTGCCTTCATCAAAGTTATTGCAGACTGCTGACAATCAGATTGACTCCCAGTGGAAAATGTAAGTTGGACCCCTTGTGAAATAGTCACAGGAAGGCCCATGCCCCTAATAATAGAACCCTATGTATGTTTTGCTCGTAAATTCTGACGTGACTAAATGCTGCAAGGCTTTAATGCATTATGCCAAAGTGTATTTTCACCAGGTAAAGGAAGCTTTTGTGATCCACTGACTGAGGAGAATCAAACGCTTCACAATCTAGAACTCAGAGATTGGGTCTTATGGAAATGACGTCAGAGAAACACTGCCTTTGCCGACCACATTGCAGCAAAACTTTGGGACTTCAAACTTTGGGTTTATAATCTCACAACTCTGAAGAACCACTCCAGACTCTTGGAACTGTATACCCACTGGAGATTAATATAGTTTTGATATATGTCCCCACTCAAGTCTTATGCTGAAATGTAATCTCCAGTGTTGGAGATGGGACCTGATGGGAGGTGATTGGATCATGGAGGCAGATCTCTCATGGCTTGGTGCTGTTCTCTCAATAGTGAGGCACGAGGTCTGCTTGTTTGAAAGTGTGTGGCACCTCCTTCCCCGCTCTTGCTCCCATTCCCTTCACGTGAGATGCCTGCTCCCACTTCATCTTCTGCTTTGATTGGAAGCTTCCTGAGGCCTCCCCAGAAGCAGATGCCAGTGGTATGCTTCTTGTGCAGCCTTCAGAACTGTGAGCCAACGAAACCTCTTTTCTTATAAATTACCCAAATTACCCAGTCCTCTTTTCTTTTTCCTTTCCTTTCTTTTTTTTTTTTTTTTTTTTTAAAGACAGGGTCTTGCTCTGTCATCCAGGCTGCAGTCAGTGGCACCATCAGAGCTCACTGCAGCCTCAACATCTCAGTCTCAAGTGATCCTCCCAACTCTGCCTCCCTATCCAGAGTAGCTGGGACCACAAGCATGTGCCACCACCTGCAGCTACAAATTTTTTGTAGAGACAAGCTCTCACTATGTTGCCCAGGTTGGTCTCAAAGTCCTAGGATCAAATGATCCTCCTGCATCAGCCTCTCAAAGTGCTGGAATTACAGTCACTGTGCCCAGCCTCGGGTATTTCTTTATAGCAATGGAAGAATGGCCTAATACAGAGATCTTAAGATAAATCTAATCAGGAAAGTTTCTCCCCCAAAACAGATGGCATTCTAGAGGGACAGCTTTCCCCAGATCATGGATCAAGCCTTCTTTGCCATTATTGAACTCTTACCTCCCTTAATTATTTCCTTGCATTTACCTCTATTAACAAAAGAACTAAAAAAGGGGCCTTGTGTGCATGCATGGGGTGTATTTTTATTTGTGGAGGATTTCACAATCAACCTTACACATGGGCAATCTTATGCCTTGGAATTTTAATAATATTTTTGTTGCTCCATAATCAGTCAGAAACAGAACCTTGGTCTACCCCTCTTAATTTATATCATAAATTAAAGAGAATATTTTAAGGAGGACTTCACTTCTCTTCTGAATGGGCATCATTTGTTAGGTCTCTTTTTACATGATTTGGAGTAAATAAGACAACAATTAGAAATTTATTTCTCATTTAGAAAAAGAAGTTGGGCCAGGCGTGGTGGCTCACGCCTATAATCCCAGCACTTAGGGAGGCTGAAGCGGGTGGATCACCTGAGGTCAGGAGTTTGAGACCAGCCTGGCCAACATTGCGAAGCCCTGTCTCTACTAAAAATACAAAAAGTAGCTGGGCATGGTGGCGCTCCTGTAATCCCAGCTACATAGGACGCTGAGGCAAGAGAATTGCTTGCACCTGGGAGGCAGAGGTTGCAGTGAGTTGAGATCACGCCATTGCACTCCAGCCTGGGCGACAGAGAGAGACTCTGACTTAAAAAAAAAAAAAAAAAAGTCAAGAGAGTGATTACCTTGAGGGTAGGCAGTGGCTGCGAGGGGAACAACAGAGATTTCTGGGGCCCTGGTAATATTTTCTTTCCTAATCTGGGTACTGATTACAGTGGTGTGTTCACCTTGCAAAAATTGTTCAGCTGCACTTTCATTATTTATGCACTTTTTGCATGTATAACATACTTTAATAAAACATACACATACACACAAGAAAAAGAAATTTATCCCATATGATAGGCTCTATAGCAGATTCTACTGCAAAGGCTATGATTGCACAACAGACTTCTTTAAATTCTCTTGCTAAAATTATACTAGATAAGCCAGGTATTTTGACTCACACCTGTAATGGCAGCACTTTGGGAGGCTGAGGTGGGAGGATCACTTGAGGTCAGAAGTTCAAGATCAGCCTGGGCAACATAGCGAGGCCTTGTCTTTACTAAAAATCAAAAATAAAATACAATAAAATAAAGCAGGGTTTGGTGGTGCCCATGTGTCATCCCAGCTACTTAGGTGGCTGAGGCGGGAGGATCTCTTGAGCCTGGGAAATCAAGGCTGCAGTGAGCTATGATTGCATCACTGCACTCCAGCCTGGGAAACAGAGTATGACTTTGTCTCTAAATAAATAAATATAAACTTGTACTTGACAATAGAATTGTTTTAGATAAACTGCTGGCTAAATAGGGAGGAATCTGTGCAGTTGCTAACACTTCTTGTTGAACATAAATGAATATATGAGGTATTATAGAGTCTCGGTTGCAGGGGATTTATGAACAGGCTGCTTGGTTAAATGAGTAGACTCTTCATCTGGCTCATATTTTGTTCTATTCGATTTTAGTTGGTTTGGTTCATGGGGACTCCGACTAAGGAGTATACTCCAAACTCTTGGTATTATCCTCCTGATAGTAATAATAGTAGTCTCTCTAGTCTAGTGGACTGTATTCTCTCAAAAGTTTTAAATGTTTGCATGCAGCCATCGTAGAATGTCAAATAGTCTCTCTTCAATTTGAATGACAAAAACTTAAATGCATAATGAATGGTGTAATGAAATTGGAAACCCTAAATGACGGTAACAGAGTGTAGTGTTAAAGCACTAAGTTTTGGTCACGTTCTCACCTAGATGAGAAGCTCACCAAAAGGGGAAAAATGTTAAACAAAATTGTGGGAGGCCATTGTTCCAGACTAAGCTCCTGCACTAGGCTCCAGTAGACTAGACCAAACCAAAATGGAGTCACTCATGCTAAATGTGATATAATCAAGCTGAAATTTTAAGAAAGCAGATATATTTTAAAAACAGACCAGTTTTTTTTTCTCCTGAAAACACAAGTCTCCAGCGTGATAAGGTAGTCTCTTGTGCTCTAACGCTTAAAAAAAAACACAGCAGAAGTAACCAATTTTTTTCTATTGTCTGTTCCTTATTCCTACCTTATGAAACTCACTGTTCTGCTATTCCCCAGTGAAATTTGAGACCAAATAAGTCCATTTACAATGATGACAGAGGAGATCAATGCTTAAAGGTTTGGTCTATCTCTCAAAATTGAAAGGTTGACCAAAGCAGGGAATTGTCAAATTAAGTTCAACCAAAAGATGCCTCCTTATGTATCTTCAGTTCAGTTTAAAGGTTCTCCACACATAGTGAACTGTAACCTAACTGGATATGCAAACAAACTGTAATATACCTTTGTATCAATCACAGGGTTTCGGCCAATCAGAGGTGGCCAAGTGTTCAAACTGTGTTCAAATAAAGCAAATGCTGGACTGTAATGAATCCAGCTGTTTTGTACCTTACTCCCATTTTCTGTAAGTCACTTTCCTTTTTCTGTCCATAAATGTTATCCGACCATGGCAGCCCCAGAGTAATTCTGAACACATTCTGCTTCTGGGAGCTGTCTGATTCACAGATCACTCTTTGCTCAACTAAACCATTAAATGTAAAGAAGAAGAGGAAGAAGAAGAAGAAGGAGAAGAAGAAGGAAGAGGAGGAGGAGGAAAAGGAGGAGGAGGAGAAGGAGTCATCTAAGGAGGCATTTCTGCAAATGTTTTTATGCTAGAAAAGAAAATAGAAAAGAAAATCGGAGAATAATGGATAATTTATACTGTGGAGATGACAAGACTGTGTAATACTTTGTTTACTTTAACTAATACTAGTTTAACAGTGCTTATACAGTAAAAATTATTAAGCCTACTCAAGGGTTTTGATGTTTTTTAAGATATTTGTGCAATACACACTGTCATAGCCTGAGTCCCATAGAAAATAAACCCTAAGGTAAAATGTATGTGCTTATTCTTTGAAGAGGATTGCAAAAATGTCTTCAATTCTCTGTTCCCCTCTATATTTGTACATTTGCAATGTATCTCTGTAAGTCCCCTCATTAAGGGATGGAATCTATTTCCCCAACACTGGAGTCTAGGATAGCCTTGTGATGAAGTTTGCCCAATGGAATGAGTTGAAAGTGATCATGTGGTTGTTTGAAGCTTAGCGTGGCTTCACTTACTTTCTTGGGACCCTGCTCAGCTGCCATAGAACAAACCTGGGCTAGCCTACTTGGGGATGAGTTCATGTGGAGCAGTAATGGGCCATGTGTCCTAGACTAGCCAAAACTTAGCCAATCTAGTAACTGGGTATAGATGTATGAGTGAATCAAGCAGAGACTAGAAGAACTGTCCAGCTGAACACAGCCCAAATAGCCAGCCTATAGCACTGTGGCCTAATAAATGCATGTTGTTTTAAGCCACTAAGCTTTGGGGTATTTTGTTACGTAGCGAAAACTAACCTTTCCATGTTCTACTGGGGAGTGCAAGTGCGATGAGAATGAAGAAAAAAAGGAAAACAGAGGCAAGGAAAGTGAAAAAAAAATACAAGGAGGTGCATTCCAAAGATTTTTTTTAAATGTGGTAGCCCCCCCAAAAAATGTGGTAGCTGGGTTATAGCAGATGTCTTCTGGAAGAACCTAATAGAGACACAGAATCTTAAAACAGGTTGTCAAAGAAGGAGAAGAGAAAAATATTTATCTTATCTGCCAGCCACTTTATATATTCTGTCTCCCATTACTTCACATTTGCTCCATTGGGCATTAATGCCCAGGCGTTTCTGGATTGTGTTACACTGTCTTTAAGTTAATCACCACAGGGAAGCCAGATCTCATGAAAATAAAGGTGACAGCAGCATGCTGGATGAGTGTGGTGTACTGTTCACCAAAATAGCCTCAATTCTCTGCTTGGCTTTATACCCACACACTTTGTAATGTGACATTGCCGTTCCTCCCTTTAAGTGGTAGAACCTATTTCTCCATCCCTTGAATCAGGGCTAGCCTTTAACTTACTTTATAGAATGTGACCAAAGCAATTTTGTACCAGTTCTGAGAAAAAAACCAGAAGAGCTCTTGCGTGCTTCTGCTTTCTTTTGGTACCCCTGGCTCTCTAAGTAAACAAACCAGGGATAGGTTGGTAGTGGAACTCAGTTGTCCCCATTGTATACCAGCCAACAGCTAGTTAACTGCAAAAAGCAAAGCCACCTAGTTAATCTGCTGTTGACTGCATATTCATAAGGGTGAATAACCTTTCAGGTGGGTCTAGCTTAAATTGCTGACTCATTGAATCATGCACTAAATATAATTGTTGTTTTAAGCTACTGAGGTTGGGATAGTTTCTTTGAAGCAATAACAAATCGAATGAACTTTTAATCAGGTGAGTGAATTACATTTGCAGAATCAGGACTTGAAAAGGTTCATATTTTTGAAGATCAGGCCACTCTAAGTATGAAAACTTGCCTATGCCATTGTATCTGTGGACTGAAAGGTGTCATTAAAAATTAGCTTTCTAATTAGCCAAATTCCAATATGATGAGTTTAAAAACTATTTCTATTAAAAGCAGTATGTGATAGTGGCAAGCAGCCTGGGTTGCTTTTTGTACTGAAAAAGTGTTAATAATCTGTTCCCTTGGTTTTCATTGATTGGTGCTTAATACGCTGTGTAGTGGAGTAGATTGTTTTTCATAACAATGAAATCTGATGGAAATGTTTACTTAGACCTGTTATCCTAAATGATGAACATATAATCATTGTCCTGTAGGCAGACAGGTATTATTCTTCATCTCTGGGAAAAACACTCTCATTGAAGAATTTTGACTTCTTCCTTTTATTAGCTATAGCATGGGTTTAGTAGCAAATAGGAATTTGGCTCATAATTGCATTGATATTTTCAGAAAATGGTCAATATTTTTCTTTTTTTTCTTTAAACACCAGTGTGATGAGGTTGACATTTCTGACCCCTGGCTAGGGGAGAAAAATAAAGACCAAGTATGTGAAGATCCAATTGAGGACACTAAGGAGACACTTTAAACTGTTCTTTCTAATTAGTTCTAGGTACATAGGTAAAGGCAGAATAGCAACGCTAGAAGCAGCTGCTCAGTTATGTAACTATCAGAGACAAGCTGTGTATCTTCACCTTATATAATAAAATATTTAAGTGAATTTTGAGTAACTCAGCCTCAGAGATGGAACAAAATATACCTAAGTGTTTTATCTTTCTAAATCTTTCTTCATATCAGGGTTTCACAACCTTGGCACTATTGGTATTTTGAGCCCAGTGATTATTTGTTGTAGGGGCTGTCCTGTGCATTGCAAGATGTTTAGCAGCATCTCTGGCCTCTACCCACTAGATGCCATAGTTGCACCTCTGTGCAATAAAAAATATCTCCAGACATTGCCAGGTGTCCTCTGGGAAACAAAAGTGCTCCTAGTTGAGAAGCACTGCTCCAAATCAGTATCTTTATGTGGTCTCTGGGGTTATGTTTTGATTCCTTGGGGGCTGTTGCAGAAAATGGTAGAGACATCAAATATGTAAGATGTCCAGGTCTCCAATCCTACTTCAGCCAGAGAAATCTAGTTTTATTGTTTGTTTGTTTAACAAATTGGGTTTTATGCAAAATTTGAATTGATGCCCAATCAAAAGTTCTTTGAATGTCTGGTAGAATTCAGCTGTGAATCTGTCTGGTCCTGGACTTTTTTTTTGTTGGTAACTTTTAAATTACCATTTCAGTCTCACTGTTTTTGATCTGTTCTGTTTCTATTTCTTCTTGGTTTAATCTAGGAAGGCTGTATATTTCCAGGAATGTATCTGTCTCCTCTAGGTTTTCTAGTTTATGCACGTAAAGGTGTTCATAGTAGCTTTGAATTATCTTTTGTATTTCTGTGGTATCGGTTGTAATATCTCTTGTTTCATTTCTAATTGAGCTTATTTGGATCTTCTCTCTTTTCCTAGTTAATCTTGCTAATGGTCAATCAATTTCATTTATCTTTTCAAAGAACCAGATTTTTGTTTCATTTATCTTTTGCTTTTTTTGTTTCAATTTCATTTAGTTCTGCTCTGATCTTTTGTTATTTCTTTCTCCTGCTGGGTTTGGGTTTGCTTTTTTCTTGTTTCTCTAGTTCCTTGAGGTGTGACCTTAGATTGTCTGTGCTCTTTCAGACTTTTTAATGTAGGCATTTAATGCTATGAACTTTCCTCTTATCACTGCTTTTGCTGTATCCCAGAGGTTTTGGTAAGTTATGTCGCTATTATCATTCAGTTCAAATAATTTTTAAACTTTCATCTTGATTTCATTGTTGACCCAATGATCATTCAGGAGTGGGTTATTTAATTTCCGTGTATTTGCATGGTTTTGAGGGTTCCTTTTGGAGTTATTTCCAATTTTATTCCACTGTGATCTGAGAGAGTACTTAATATAATTTCTACTTTATTAAATTTGTTGATACTTGTTTTGTGGCCTATCATATGGTCTATCTTAGAGAATGTATCATGTGCTCATTAATGGAATGTATATTCTGTTGTTGTTGGGTAAAATGTTCTGTAAATATCTGTTAAGTACATGTGTTCTAGGGTATAGTTTAAGTTCATTGTTTCTTTGCTGACTTTCTGTCTTGATGATGTGTCTAGTGCTGTTAGTGGAGTATGAAAATTCATCACTATTGTTGTGTTGCTGTCCATCTCATTTCTTAGGTCTAGCAGTAATTGTTTTATAAATTTGGGAGTGCCCGTGTTAGGTGCATATATATTTAGGATTGTGATATTTTCCTGTTGGACTAGTTCTTTTATCATTGGCCAGAGAGATTCACAGCTGAATTCTATCAGACATTCAAAGAAGAATTGGTACCAATCCTACTGACACTATTCCAAAAGATAGAGGAAGAGGGAATGCTCCCTAAATCATTCTATGAAGTCAGTATCACCCTAATACCAAAACCAGGAAAGGACATAACAAAAAAAAAGAAAACTACAGACCAATATACATGATGAACATAGATGCAGAAATCCTCAATAAAATACTAGCTAACAGAATCCAAGAGCATATCAAAAAGATAATCCACCATGATCAAGTGGGTTTTATACCAGGGATTCAGGGATTGCATCTGACATCTGCAAGTCAACTAATGTGATACACCACATAAACAGAATTAAAAACTAAAATCACATGATCATCTCAATAAAAGCAGAAAAAGTATTTAACAAAATCCAGCATCCCTTTATAAATAAAACCCTCAGCAGAATAGGCATAGAAGGGACATATCTTAAGGGAATAAAAGCCATCTATGACAAACCCACAGCCAATATTATACTGAATGGGGAAAAACTGAAAACTTTTCCCCTGAGAACTGGAACAAGACAAGGATGCCCACTTTCACCACTTTTTTTTTTTTTTGAGATGGAGTCTTGCTCTGTCTCCCAGGCTGGAAGTGCAGTGGTGCAATATCAGCTCACTGCAATCTTTGCTTCACAGGTTCAAGCGATTCTCCTGCCTCAGCCTCCCAAGTAGCTTGGAGCTGGGATTACAGTCATCTACTACCACATCTGGCTAATTTTTTTTTTTTTTTTTGCATTTTTAGTAGAGATGGTGTGAAACACCATGTTGGCCAGCTGGTCTCAAACTCCTGACCTCAAGTGATCTGCCCACCTCGGCCTCCCAAAGTGTTGGCATTACAGGCATGAACCACCACACCTGTCCCACCATATTTATTCAACATAGTACTGGAAGTCCTAGCCAGAGCAATCAGACAAGAGAAAGAAATAAAGGGCATCCAAATTGGTAATGAGGAAGTCAAACTGTCACTGTTTGCTGATGACATGATCATATACCTAGAAAACCCTAAAGACTCATCCATAAAGCTCCTAGAACTGGTAAATGAATTCAATGAAGTTTCAGAATACAAAATTAATGTACACAAATAGGTAGCTCTGCTAAACACCGACAGTGACCAAGCTGAGAAGCAAATCAAGAACTCAACCCCTTTTGCAATAGCTGCAAAAAATAAAATAACATAAAATAAAATAGTTGGGACTATACTTAACCAAAGAGGTGAAAGACCTCTACAAGAAAACTACAAAATATTGTTGAAAGAAATCATAGATGACATAAACAAATGGAAACACATCCCACGCTCATGGATGGGTAGAATAAGTATTGTGAAAATGACCATACTGCCAAAATCAATCTACAAATTCAATGCAATTCCCACCAAAATGCCATCATTATTCTTTACAGAACTAGAAAAAAAATCCTAAAATTCATATGGTACCAAATAAGGGCTTACATAGCCAAAACAAGACTAAGCAAAAAGACCAAATCTGGAGGCATTTCATTACTTGACTTTAAACTATACTATAAGGCCCTAGTCACCAAGACAGCAAGGTACTGGTATAAAAAATAGGCACATAGGCAAATGGAACAGAATAGAGAACCCAGAAATAAACTCAAATACTTACAATCAACTGATCTTCAACAAAGAAAACAAAAACATAAAGTGGCGAGAGGACACTCTATCCAACAAATGATGCTGGGATAATTGGCAAGCCACATGTAGAAGAATGAAACTGGATCCTCATCTCTCACCTTATACAAAAATTAACTCAAGATGGATCAAAGACTTAAATCTAAGACCTGAAACCTTAAAAATTCTAGAAGATAACATCGCAAAACCTCTTCTAGACATTGACTTAGGCAAAGACTTTATAACCAAGAACCCAAAAGAAAATCCAACAATAAAAAAGATAAATAGATGGGACTTAATTAAACTAAAAAGCTTCTGCACAGCAAAATAAATAATCAGCAGAGTAAACAGACAACCCACAGAGTGGGAGAAAATCTTCACAATCTATGCATCCAACAAAGGACTAATATCCAGAATCTACAAGGAACTGAAACAAATCAGCAAGAACAAAACAAACAATCCCATCAAAAATTGGGCTAAGAATATGAACAGTTAACTGTCAAAAGAAAATATACAAATAGCCAACAAACACGAAAAAATGTTCAACATCACTGATTATAAGGGAAATGCAAATCAAAACCACAATGCAATAAATGCAATACCACTTCACTCCTACAAGAATGGCCATAATTGAAAAATCAAAAAATAATAGATGTTGGCATGGATGTGGTAAAAAGGGAACACTTTTACACTATTGGTGGAAATATAAACTAGTCCAACAACCACTATGGAAAACAGTATGGAGATTCCTTAGAGAACTGGAAGTACATCCACCCCCATTCCTGGGTATCTATCCAGAGGAAAGTAAGTCATTATAAGAAAAATATACCTGCACAGGCGTGTTTATAACAGCACGATTCACAATTGCAAAAATGTGGAACTAGCCCAAATGCCCACCAATGAGTAGATAAAGAAAATGTGGTATATGTATACTATGGAATATTACTCAGCCATATAAAGGAATGAAATAATGGCATTCTCAGCAACCTGGATGAAATTGGAGACCATCATTCTAAGTGAAATAACTCAGGAATGGAAAACCAAGCATTGTATGTTCTTACTCATAAGTGGGAGCTAAGCTATGAGGATGCAAAGGCATAAGAATGATACAATGGACTGTGGGGACTCAGGAAAGAGTGGGAGGGGGGTGAGGGATAAAAGAGTACTCATTGGGTACGGTGTACACTGCTCAGATGTTGGGTGCACCAAAATCTCAGAAATCACCCCTAAAGAATTTAACCATGTAACCAAACACCACATGTTCCCCCAAAAATTATTGAAATAATTTTCTCAATTTCTTAAAAATTTTTCTAAATTCATGACAATGTTAGTCCTATGATTCAGGTATTAGTACTAAAAATTACCTTTCTAGAATAGCATCGACAAAGCATGCAAGAGTCTGTTAAATTCTAATAATGTTGGTTACCCATCCTATGAGAAGACTTTTGGCCTATACAGTCATAACACCGGGTTATGACGGAAACATTTATGGTCAGCATCACTAGGAAGAAATATAGCAACTTCATAAGAATTTCCGTTGCATTTCCCCTCTGAAAAGGGATGCCACTGGTTAAAAAATGGACTAATCAAGAGAGTATAGAGGGTTAGAAGCCCTCTACCACTGCTACTTACTCGTTCATTACTGGAAAAAAAAACTTTAAAACATACTGTTTCGCCTTGACTTAGAATTTTTTGAAAATTAAAATGCTAATTTCTACAGTGAAATTTAGTATTGTATTAGCCACAAAACCACCTTCCCAAATGAAATTTTATGTATAAAACAGAAAAAAAGAGAAACTTTACAGAATAAAAGAGAAAGTTATGGCCCCAGAGACTCAGCCAAGCACCATACTGAAAGATTAAGTCTCTGTAGAAATATAGAAACTAATGATCTATATCAACAAGTATATGTCCATGTGATGTCTATCGTCATTACAAGGTGTTATACAACGCAACGGTCCACTCCACTCTGCCACAGTTGCACATGCATGTTCTCTATATGCTTATTTTAATTTTCTACAAAATTTCACATCCTTTTGCAAATTTTCCTATTTTATCGCACATTCAAGCAGTATTCTCAGTGGAGCACACATAATTGGTCAACCACCACTAATTTAGTGCTGTGTGCATTTGGATAATTTAGTAATTTTTTAGTTATAAAATCAAACTTCACTTTTTATAATCAAAATAGCAAAGCTTAAATTATTTTTGAGTGCCTTTTTTTTTATTGAAGTACAATTTACATGAAATAAAACATACAGTTTTTAAGTGTTCTGTTCAATGAGTTCTGACAATTGAATATGGCTGTGTAACCATTACCATAAACAACATATAGAACACTGTCATCGCCACCCAAAATTTCTTGTGCCTTTTTCTAATTTCTTTCATTGGAAGTCTTCACTATCTGAATTCAATCACCACAGATTAGTATTTAATGCTCTAGACTTTATGTGAGTATAATCATGCAGCATACATTCTTTTCGGTCCATTTCTGTCCCTGTGGCATTGTCCATAAAAGTCATCCATGTATCAGTTGGTTTCTCTTTATTACTTACTAGTATTGCAATGCTTCATGCATGCTTAAAAGGTTATCTTCATATACTAATTTATATGTATATAAGGATGCACTTTAAGAAAGCAAAATCTCTATGAATTGTTTGAAAAACAATTTTCATTCTGTGATGGGCTTCATTGATAAACACCTATTTGAAGTTAATCTAGCACTGAGCGGGAGTCCTTGCTTTTTAATTTGCTTTAGTTTTTCAGGAAGAATTTTTAAATTCCAAGTTGCAAAAATAGAGATGCAAAACCTGTGCTTGTGGTTCAATGGTAACTATTTCAGCAATTTATCATTGTTCCGGTACATGATCAGCAACTTTTAAGGCAATTAGGCTGTGTAGAAATCAACATAAAGGAAAAGAAAAAATGAACAGCAGTTGGTCTTCAAAGCATTTCTCTTTCACATGACAAGAATGATGTGGGCTTAGTCAATAGGTTGGCATTATGAGAAAAATTTTACCTCCTTTAACTTCGAGGGCAAAAATTATTTTGGTTCATCACTTGGAACTGCTGTGGAATTTTTAGGTATAAAATGTAATGAAACCATATAGGCTTATAGGAACATTCTAAATGCTGGTTTGGGGATAAGTAGTTAACCTAAGCATTAATGCTGGCAATGCCAAAATACTAACATAACTTTCTAAGTATGTTAATTTTAAGACAGTTGCTCAACAAACATTTTTTAATTACATGTTTTATTTCAGGCCTAAAGCTCACTACAATACCGTAAAGATCAATGAGTCATGATTGGTGATGTAAATTTATAAATGTATAACATGTTATTTTTAAGTCACAATTTTTCCTCTGCCTGATACTCAGACCTTATCTAAGTAATTAAAAGAAATAAAAAGCAGAGGTCCAAGGGAAATATAGTATGCCTCCTTTCTTTTAAAATCTCTGATTGCTTAGTTTTCCAAGGAATCTTTGTAAGTTAACACAGTGTGCGTGTGTACGAAAGAAGCACACAGTCATTTTCTTAGTGGAACAGGGAATGAAGAAAGACTCCTGGGGAAAAAGATGGAAACTAAATATTTCTAGAGACAGCACAGATTTTAGAAATTGGATGAAATTAGAGGAAGTTAGGTTCTGGAGTATCTTACAAACTTTCTCTTATAAAATGGAGAAACCAGAAAAGGCATATATGTCTGATTCCAATACATATTTTAATACAAAAATAAGACCATCCAGTGCATTTTTAAAAGCTAACTGGAGCTGAAAGACAAATCTCTGTTTGTACAGTTCAATTTCCATTTCTGTCTTGCCCTGAGACCATACATTTAATTCACTGAACTCTTAGTTATAAATTTAAAAGGTACTATTTTACTAGATCTTTAAACATTTGAAAGCTTCTATATAATTGTCAGCTTAGCAGAAAAATACTCTTCTTTCTACAGATTCTTAATCTCCAAATAGCATGGGGTATATATATACTTGTATACATATAGATATATGTATATATGTTGTCCACTTTCTATATATCATAGGCTTGGAAAAATACATCAGGAAGCCATTTGTGTTAGCTATTGCTACCGATGGGGTTCAAGACATACACCTCAAAATATGGCACCTTGGCATACTGAATTTGTAAAGCTGAAGAAATCTGAGAAAATGGCAGAAGCCAGAAAGTCACTCTCACCTTCACCCCACCATTCTTTCCATAAGCAGGTTATAAAATCTAGAAAGAATTATCTGACCTTCCCTTGAAGCAGATCATAAGACTCCCATTTGAGAGATGCCCTCTTCATACTCAAGTAAAAGAAATATCTTTATCTCTGAAGACGCAGGGTCGCAGAGAAGAATGTGAACACACAGGGCTTGCTAACTTCCCCCCAGTTTATACCATGAGATTATACCCCCTTGTCTATTATATTTCTCTATGACTGTCCATTCTTCAACAAACAGCATAGAAATATATAAGTTTAACTGTTTAACTGTTTCTTTGGGTCTTCATTTCCTTACATAAAACCTGTATTTGATGGTTTTTTTTTTCTTGCTAATCTGTCTTTTGTTATAGGGGCCCTAGCCACAAACCAAAGATAAGTGAGAAAAATGTTTTCTTCCTCTGCTACATGACTTAACAACCATCTCAGAACTGAGTGGCTTAAAACAATCATTTATGATTTGTCAGGCCTCTACAGGTGGGTTGGATGTTTCTGCTGATGCAGCCTAGGCTCAGCAAGGCTCATTTGTATGTCTGTGGTCAGGTGTGGGTCAGTTAGGCGCTTGTGATCTTAGTTGGACTGTCTCACATGTCTGTCCCTTGGTTGTCCTAACTGAGCCAACTCAGCCTGCTCCACATCTCTCTCATCCTTTAGCATGCTAGCACACATGTTCTTGTAGAGAAGGCAAAGGACCAAGAGTGAATGTGTAAATGTACAAAATGCTTTTTCAAGTCTCTGCTTGCCATTGTCCCATTGACAAAAGTAAATCACATAGTCAAGTTCAAGACCCGCATGAGAAGGTGTAACAAAAAGAGAAGTTCAGGAGAGAATGAGAAAGGGAGTGTGAACTTCAGTGGAGGAATTCCAAAAGTCTGAAAAAAATCCCACAGAAAAAGTAACATAGAGAAACATATACCCCAAACTCTACAAGATTTTTTTTGGTGGGCATTCTGTCAGCCTAGAATGCTGCCATTTGGTTTCTCTCACTCAGGTCTCAGTTTGCATGGTCTCCGTTGAGGAGGTCTTGCCTCACTACCCTGCCTAACTAAAGACACTTCTCCCTCTTTATGGCTTGCTATCAGAGCACCCCTTTGAACCCTTCACTAGCTGCCAATAATGAAATAATAATCTATCATAATATTTATTTCCCCATTTGGTTATTGATTTTTCCTGTTTTCCTTACTAGAGTGTCAGGTCCAGTGATATTGGAGCAGGCTTGTAGCAGCTCCTGAGGACCAGCTGGTAAATTTCCAGGAATTTTGGGAAGTGTTGACATCATGTTGGTAACTTGAAATAAGGCGCAGTGGGAATATTTACTTCATTGAAAGTGGAATGAACTACAAAGCAATTATTTGATTTTGGGAGAGGTGAGTGAGGAGAGGCAGATGTTAAACCTTTACTAGTGCATACTGGTCATACTTTCATGAAAGCAGCAGTGGTGTGTCTTTTTCCTCATCTCCTCAGTGTCTAACACATAGCCTTCACATATTAGCACTCAATAAATATTTGTTGAATAAGTGAATAAATTGATACTTTAATGGACAAATACATGAATGAATGGATGAATGCCAAAGGGCAATAGGTAGAAAATGGGTCTAATAGTAGATTTTCTGATGTCTCATCCTTTGAGGGCTCTGATAATTTTGTAACATTGAGAATTTCCACCTATCTGATACTAAATGGGCCTCAACTTGCCACAGTGCAGCCCTCCGTGCCTGTAATTATGATGCTCTTAATTAACCTTGTTTACCTGGAGGCTATACTTGTACTGACTCAACTACCTGCATCTCTCCTAAACCCCACCCCATCCTGACACCACAATATGTGATGACATATGTTCTGATGACCCTGTTACTCTAGTCTGGGTGACCTCTGGATTCTGCCTCATTTACTCCTCATCCTATTGGGACTCTTTAAGTTCACTTCTTCTTAGGAAACTCAAGACCCTGATGATCTCAAATCTCCAAATATGTCTTGAACTCTTCCATGTTCTCAAATCTCTGCTGGCACCACCCCAGTCCTGGCCACTGCTATCTCATGCCAGGTCTGCTGCTGGATGCTCCTAACTCACCTGTCTCATCCACTATTGCCCATCCTCCATCCACACTCCCAACTACCATCTTAACACTCACCTATCTCCACCCCAAGTAAAAGATTCCCAGACCCTCCTGCTCTTAGGATGAAGTCAGTGCTCTGTAAGATGGCCAACAAAGCCTGTACCCTTGGGGCCCTACGTACCTTGCTAGCTCTTGAACTGGGCTTTTTCTGTTTCAGTCACTGGAGTCTTCTTTCAGGCTAATAAATTGTCATACTTCCTCCCCTCACAGGCCGTTTGACATGTTCTCCTCTCTGTCTCTAATCCACTTCCTTCACTTTCCCCTTCTTCAGATAACGTCTACTCATCCTGCACCATCAAACTTGATGTTGTCTTCCTGGATACGTCCAGCTGCAATTCTATGGATTAATAGCACCATATTTCTCTCTGTTTCACAGAGCATTAATCACAGGTGCTATTTGAATGAGTATTCGTTTTCATTATTAGGTTTTACAAGCATTTACTTACCCTCCATTCTCCTCACTGGACTGCTACACGGTGAGAAGTTAGCTGCAGGAGCCATGCCTGGTTTCTCTTACCATTATCTTTCTCTTGCTGTCTCTCTCTCTCTCTCATTTGCTGGCTCTCTCTCTCTCTCTCTCTCTCACTAGACTATAGAATGGATGAAAAAATGACGGAATGCCACAGAGATCAACATAACTAGGTTATCTATTAATCCAGGAACTTTTTTTAATGTTTTCTCATAGGAGCATAAGACTATTCAAGAAGCAGTTCTCTCTGATTTCCTCCTACCCCTCATATAAACATTCCTACATGCTAATCCTCCCCAATTACAGCTGAGACAATTTCTGTTCAGCTTGTGTCATTCTTGCTACAATGAAATCTCTCTTCTAAGTTCATCAGCACCCCAATTTTGCCAAGCCCCTAAATCTCTCATTTCTTATCTTTAGAGACTCTGTCATAGCATTTGACACTATGTGTTATCCTCTCTTTTTTTTTCCACTGTTAAAATATTTGATTGTGGTAAAATGCAAATAACATAAAATTTATCATCTTAACCATTTTTAAAGAGTGAATGAATGGCTTTAACTTCAATAACTTATGTACAGTTCATATTCTCATAAAAATAGTGCCAAGTCAAGAATTAAACCCTGTAAGATGCCACTGCTTATGCCTTCTTTTTATGCTCTTTCTTATCTGTTAATTCCATTATATAGGAAGAATGCAGAATTAGAATCATGAAAATGATTATAGAAAGAATATTTGAGCAAAACTAGGACATACTATGAAATGGTCATTTTAATATAATTATACGTTAAGCCATAAAATTATGGAATGTTAGAGGAGACAAAGATCTAGATATCACCAAGTCTATTTCAGTCACTTTACAAGGAAGGAGGCTCTAAGCCAGGGAAAAGATGCAACTTGTCCAAGTTGCATAACTAGTTGGAATCAGAAACCAGCTTTTCCTTTTGACTGAAATGATAGTCATAATTTTTTAAATGGTAAGTAACAGCAAACAATTGACACTAACTTTTGGAAAATTATCAGCGTGCGATAGAGAAGCTGGTAGATTGCAGTCATGGCTCGATCTAGGACTACTAATAGTTTTGTTTCATTCAACTTTCTCCTTTTGTTAACCATTTTTAAGTGTATTGCTCATGAGTTTTCAGTCCATTCATATTGTGCACCTAATCTCTACATCTTTTTGATCTTGTATAACTGAAACTCTATACCCATTAAACCACTCTTCATTTTCCCCTACTCCCAGCCCCTGGAGACTACCATTCTATTTTCTATCCCTATTAATTTCATTACTTTCGTTGCCTCATGTAAATATTTATGTTCTTTCCCTTTTGAAATTCTTTACTCTTTTGCCTTCCAGACTCTCCTAGTTTCCTCTACAGCCTCTCTCCAAAGTTCCCCCTTCTTGGCACTTCTTTTCCTTTGATAGTTTGGGTTTCCCCGCAAGCTGACCCTGAGATAAGAATCTGAGCGTAGTAATTTATTTCAGAGGGCAATCCAACTTAACAGTGTTATGGAAGTGGAGAAGTAAGACAAGGAAGGGAAACACTGATAAAATACGCATTATCAATAAAAGGTACATTTGTAGACATCTGGAGTTCAATTCCACTGCGGGCTCTGTGAGACAGTGTAGGACATAGCTCAGGGCTGTCCCAAGCAAGCAGGGAGGAGGCTGGGGGATCTATCTACCAACAACTCCCAGCTTTCACCAGCTGAGGGCTCTTCCTAGGGGCATTAACTCTATGGCATTTCCAGCCTGTTCACTGCATGGGCAACCATCTTCCAAGTACAGAAAGTCCTCAGATAGAGGGTGTAATTGCTAGCAGAGGAGATCTGAGGGGCAATAAAAATATCTGCTCATGTCCCCGTTTGTTCCTTACCCCTTTTTCTCTACACATGGTCTTGGCTGTTGCATCTCAACAATGCTCATGTCTTCCATTACCTTCCATATGCGGAAAACTTCCAAATCTTTGACCCAGATTTTCTTCCTGTGATCTGACTTCTTATATTTATCTGTTTACATCTGCTTCTGGGGGAGCTTATGGCATCTCAAAATCACCAAATATCCTCCTCCTTTAACTCTAACTTTGGCTGTTGGTGACCCTCCTCTTGTTCCTGCCCTTCCCACAACCCTGGCTAATGGAACTGTGACTCCCTTGGTCTCTTGGGCCTCAGAGTCCCTGCTGCTCACCAGCCTTTCTTAAGGATAATCAGTTATTAAGACCTGTCCATTCTAATTCCTTAAAAGCTCTCTAATCCATCTCTTCCACCACCACATTGATTTTCTTAATTCAAGTTCTTATCATCTCTCACCCTGACCACTGTGGTATTCTCCATAACTGGACCTCCTCCTACCTGTAATTTAAACTTCATCCAGTCCATGCCCTAAGCAGCGGGAAGAGTGACTTTATTCTAACTTATAAGAATTCAATTGTTGCAAATCAGATCACATCACTCTCCTCTTTTCATTTTTTGAGGGTTGCACTCAGTTTTAAACCCTGTTTTATTTGATGAATTACAGAAAGATGGCCTTTTCTCTTTTGCTAGTTTCTAGAGAAAGTGGTAAACAATAGACTTAACCCTTTCTTAAACGTTTGGGAGATCATACTTATAAAACCAGTTGGATCTGGGGGCATTTCTGAAAAGGAGGCCTTTTCTTGAATTCTTACTGGCCCATTTTAGTTCTCTCTGATTTGTGGCAGTTTACATTTTTCTAAGAATTTTTTCATACCATCTATATATTCAAATTCAGAGACAGTAATTTACAGTGTTCTTTTTTTGTTTTAAATTTCTGTTTTAGATATATATATATAGTCTATCCTTTTTAGTTTATGGATTTGTTTATTTGCAAATTCCCCCTTCTCCTCTTCAGTCTCCCCAGAAATCTGTCCTTTTTATTAAGCATTTCAAAGAGCTAGTTTAATTATTGCTACTTGCCATTATTTCCATTTTTCATAATTTCATAGATTTCTGCTATTACCTTTATTTCTATGTCCTTGCTTATTGGATGTGCTTTCCTGCTTCTTTTCCATGTTCTTTATTTGAATACTTGGCTCACTTTTTTTCTGACTCTTTTTATACATGTTTTAAACTACACATTTTCTTCTATGTTCTACTTTTATGTCCCCAGAATTTGACATGTTGTGTTTTACTCATTCCTAAATATTTAATTCAGGTGTTTTGTAGAGTAGGGAAGTAGGAGTGAGCAACCTAACCTCTTAAATTCCTGAATATTGTCAAAGGAGGAATCTCTCTTGAGGAAGATTCCAGGAGAACAAAGCAAAGAGATCACTAGAAACATTGAAAGCTAAAATATCAATTTCTTTCATGTGTTTAAATGTAAGCAATGTTTTGGTCTCTCAACCTTCATCCCTAGAAAAGGGAAGAAAAGCACCTTTGAATGAATGAAAATGACAGATGGGGGATTCTAATTCATTTCACTTTAACTGGTCTGTTTTCTACGATTAGCCTTTGCTCTGGATTCAAATCAGAGGTAAAATTTTGTGAGACTTCTTTCACATTTGTTGTTATTAAATAAGAGAAATAAAACCTTTTTATCAAATAATATCATGAGCTATTTATCTTGATACAGTAACCTTATCTGGTTTCATCTTACAAATGTCACATTGTTTTTCTTGCAATTAAAATAATTAAATTATATACTTGCTGTTAGACCAATTTGTTTTTTAGCAGTTTATACTTTTCTTGTAAAGTAAATACATAGAGAAAGTTCATTTATGGGATCTAATAAAATTTAAGAAATTCTTTCTAATTTTTAATACAAGTCTTACTTCATTAATCTCAAAAACAGAACACCAGAATACAACACGCACACAAACACAAATATATTCTCATACATACACACAAGTCCAGATGTGTAAATAAGTATGTATTTCAAAGAAATAACATGTTTTCTGTTATATTTTGTTGTTTATAAATAATTCATAATTTTAGCTGCATTGAATAATTACAAATTCAGTAATGGAAAATAGTATATTTATTTATCATTTTCATTTTATAACATCATAATTTTTTTTCCTCATGTGTTTGGTAATATGCCCCTCAAGATACATTCTGTAAGATAGATATTTTCATATGTATCATAACATATCTGTTTGTATTGATTTTTGTTTTTTTTTTGAGACGGAGTCTCACTCTGTCACTGGGCTGGAATGCAATGGCAGGATCTCGGCTCACTGCAACTTCCGCCTCCCTGGTTCAAGTGGTTCTCTTGCCTCAGCCTCCTAAGTAGCTAGGACTACAGGTGTGCACCACCGAGCCCAGCTAATTTTTGTATTTTCAGTAGAGACGGGGTTTCACCATGTTGGCCAGGGTTATCTCGATCTCTTGACCTCGTGATCCACCCACTTTGGCCTCCCAAAGTGCTTGGGATTACAGGCGTGAGCCACCGCACCCAGCCATCTGTTTGTATTGATAAATAATGTCCCACTTTTGCTGACAGAGAAAATGGGTTTGGCTAATGGGTTTTAAAATTAAGCCTAGCCTTGCCAATTAGGTCATTCAGGGGACTTTTTAACTCATTGATCTATGCCTCTGAGATTTTCATGAAAAAAATGTATTGAAGATATGCGATGTCTTAAGACATTTTAAAAGCATTTAATACAATGTTTTTTGCAAAGTACAATACAAAGTACAGAAATAAGCAATATTTTGATTTTCCAAAGCTTTTCAGAGTATATCTCTGGTTAAAAGAGTAATAAACCTTGTAAATAGTAGTTGATTCGACTTTTTGCTGTTTTTCCCAGATAATGAGATCTTGAACTATTCTAGGGATTGGGATAGAAATCCTTTTACAAGTCTGGGGATTTCCATTTATGAGCTTTCAGCAAAATTGACGGAGGGCTTCATAAAGCTCATAGCTGATAGAATTATTAAAAGAGTTGTATGGCCGGGTGCGGTGGTTCACGCCTGTAATCCCAGCACTTTTGGGAGGCCAAGGAGGGCAGATCACGAGGTCAGGAGATCGAGACCATCCTGGCTAACATGGTGAAACCCCGTCTCTACTAAAACTACAAAAAATTAGCTGGGCGTGGTGGCGGGCGCCTGTAGTCCCAGCTACTCGGGAGGCTGAGGCAGGAGAATGGCGTGAACCCAGGAGGCGGAGCTTGCAGTGAGCCGAGATTGAGCCACTGCACTCCAGCCTGGGCGACAGAGTAAGACTCTGTCTCAGAAAAAAAGAAAAAAAGAGTTGTACGATGGGCAACAATGTGATTTTGGCATATATTTGGAAAGTTCGAACAATTGAATGCCATTGCTGTATTAAAATCCCTTTTAATCTTATGTACTTGTTTATAAGAACAAGCTTTCACAGTAACTATATATATATATACATGTATATATATATATACACATATGATAATACAAATAGAGTCCATAATCAGACCTATGTTCTTTTAGCAATAAATAAATATTTATGGGCCGAGTGAGATGGCTCACATTTGTAATCCCAGCACTTTGGGAGGCCGAGGTGGGCAGATTTCTTTAGCCCAGGAGTTCACGACGAGCCTCCGCAACGCGGCAAACTTTGTCTCTAAAAAAAAAAAAGAAAAAGAAAATTAACTGGCATGGTGTTGGACACCTGTAGTCCTAGCATCTCAGGAGGCTAAAGTGGAAGGATTTCTTGAGCCCAGGAGGTGGAGGAGGCTGCAGTGAGCTGTGATCACACCATTGTACTCCAGCCCGGGTAACAGAATGAGACCCTGTCTCAAAAAAAGAAAAAATTGTGACCTTCATAGACATCCACAAATATATGAATTGGGAAAAAGTCCCATTTATCTCATTAAGAGATGCATTTGTGATAAAATTTTGCATTTATGTTTAATATTTATTTATCAAAATTTGTAATAGCTTTATAATGCTTTTATCAATTGTGAATTATGAATAATTACAATTTTATTTCAATATATTTTAAAATATTTCAAACTTTATGATCATCAACAAAAAATTTCAATTTGTTATATATATTTTTGGTTCTTAGAAGAATGTAGAATGACTAAAAACAACTTTCAAATATAAAGTAAATTAGGATAAAACTCTCTAGGGGAATCATAATAAAAATTTGATTTCAGGTAATAAAAGAAATGATGTAAATTTTCTGACTGTCACTGGAGAATTTGTTATTTTTGATGAATGATGCTAAATTTTAAAATGTCATTTAGTATTAAGATTCCTTTGGATATATTTAAAATATGATGTAAGAGTGTTATTACATCATTGAATTCAATTTAAAAGTTGTGAGAGGATCTATACTTTTTCCAGATTAGTTTTGGAATATGGCAACAAAATATTTAAACAAAGCATGAAGATTGCTTGAGCCCAGGCATTCAAAACCAGCCTGGACAACATAGTGAGACCTTGTCTCTACAAAAAAATAAAAAATAGCCATGTTGTAGCACACACCTATAGTCCCAGCTACTCAGAAGGCTGAAATGGGAGGATCATTTGAGCTTGAGAGATTGATGCTGCAGTGAGACCCTGAGTGAGACTCTGTCTCAAATTTTTTTTTTTTTTTAATTTGGAAAAAAGAACATTTAAAGACCATTGTCCTGAGATGCCACTTATAGGGAAAAAGGCTCACATGTGGGCAGTATTAGGGCACATACAGCATCCCAGCCACATGTGGTAAGAATGCTTTGAAACTGGGATGGGTAATGGTAGAAGTTCCATGCAAATATCTCAGGAAAAAAGCCCTTTGGAATTCTGGCTGCCAGCACAGTCAAGCTGTCATCTCGGTTTTCATGACTCTTCAAGTGAAACTCAAGTTCCTACAATTCATGGCTCCTGCTATTATGAAAAATTATCCAAAACTTTGCATTTTCATGTCATGCTACAATATTCTTTGACAAACCTGCCTGTGGTTCATCTGATGCTCTAGGGCAGTGTGGCCCAAGGGAACTCTCTGTGATAATGGGCATGTTCTCTATGGGAGCTGTTCCATATGGTGACCACCAGCCATATGTGTCTGTTGAACACCTGAAACATGGCTAGTTTTGCTAAAAAACTGAAACTGTAGTGTACATAAGTTTAATTAATTTAATTCAAAGTTTAAATAGCTACATGCAACTTGGCTACTGTATTGGATAAAACAGCTCTGGCATAATGTACCTTTTTTTTTTTATTCACTATTTCCTATTGATTAGGGCCCAGACTGTAATAAAAAAAAGTTAAAGGTTAACTTTGCAAAGACTGGTAAACTGCAAATGATTTCTGTCCTGTACTACAACGCAATAAAACAGGGCCACAATTGTATTTCCCTGTAGTACATTAACTTTGTTTTCTATCTAATTAACAATCTTATTTCAACATTCTTTCACTGATAATATGTGCTTCAGTCTATTTAACCCTCCTTTGAACCAGGTTTACTGTCTCATTTTTTCTGCCATTAATGAATTTCTGCTACAAATTGACACACCTTTCCTACATATTTATGAGGAAGTAGTGCTTTTGAAGTTTTTGGGAATTATACTCTGATGTTGTATCCCATTTGACTTCACTTACTATTTACTGAGTTCTGCTAGTCCTCACATTTTGCTCCTGGCTATGATCCTGAAGCAACCACTAATCACTTAGATTTGCTTGGGACCCAATTTCTATTTGCATTTGCTAGAGGAAAGAAAGTGGCTTTAGAAGTCAGATAGAGTGGGTTAAAAATCCAGCTCTGGGCGGGGTGTGGTGGCTCATGCCTGTAATCCCAGCACTTTGGGAGGCCGAGGCAGGTGGATCACCTGAGTTTGGGAGTTTGAGACCAGCTTGGCCAACATGGTGAAACCCTGTCTGTACTAAAAATACAAAAATTAGCCAGGTGTGGTGGTGGGTGCCTGTAATCCCAGCTATTCAGGAGGCTGAGGCAGGAGAATCACTTGAACCCGGGTGGTGGAGGTCGCAGTGAGCCAAGATCGCACCATTGCACTCCAGCCTGGGTGACAAAGAGTGAGACTCTGTCTCAAAAAAAAAAAAAAGAAAGAAAAAAGAAAAGAAAAGAAAAAACAGCCAGCTCTGCTGCTTATATCATTGTATAACCTGAAAAAAATTATGATGGTAAATATAATAGGAACTGTCTAATATGGTTGCTATGAGGAACAAATGATGGTAATTTGCTCAGTGCACTGCGTAGCAACTGTAAGTGTTCGTGAAAATTAGCTACTTCACTGGTTTGAAGTTTCTAGCCCTATCTCCTTTCTCCATATCCACTGGCCTTTTGCATTGCAGAGCTCCCTCACTCTGGAAGCTTTCTTCCATCCCCACTCTTTGCTGAATGGCATTTACCAAAAGTCACTGTTATGGTCTGAATTTTTCCCTCCAAATTCATTTGTTGAAGTCCTAATCCCCATTCATTACCTCAGAATGTAACCATATTTGGAAATAGGATCTTTAAAGTGGTAATTAAGTAAAAATAAGATCATTAAGATGGACTCTAATCCAGTGTGACTGGTGCACTTGTAAGAGGAGAAAATTTGGACATAGGCATGTACAGAGGGAAGGCTCTGTAAAGACACAGGGAGGAAATGGCCATCAGTGAGCCAAAGAGAGCAGCCTCAGAAAAACCCAACCTTGATGACACTTTGATCTCAGCCTCCAGGGCTGGGAGAAAATGAATTTCTGTTGTTTAAGCCTCCTAGTCTGTGGTACTTTATTATGGCAAACCTAACAAACTAATTCTGTTTAAAGATGAAATATCTATAATCTCAGTTAAAATGCAGAGTTCTGTTAATAAGAAAAATACTTTGTCTATTAATCATTTACACTATAGCATGAAGTTTAAAGATTTAGGCCAAATATTGAAGCGAAAAAAAAAATAGGGAAATGAGACAGGAGACTTCGGTTTAGAAAGAATTACTGCAGAACTGTCATTGGGTTAGGGGAAAGGTCCACTGGTGGGTCACTTTGAAGCCTCTGCTCTAGGATGGTTTTGACCTGAAAAATTCAACTCTCTTTCTGAGGGCCTCTCATCCTTTTGCAAGCTAACTCAGGCTTGTTCTGCTAGTAGTCGCCAGGATAGAAGAGTAAAAATGAAAGTAAAGTCTCTGGAGGCCCGGCCTCAAAACTGCAACACCAGTTTTAGCTCATTCTATTCACCAAAGCCAATCCCAAGGCCAGTTCAGAGTCACTGGGTGGGGAAATCTCTTGGTAAGAAGACTGGCAAAGTCACATTGGAAAGACAGTGAATTCAGGAAGCGGCAGAGAATTAGAATCATCTTGTAATATACTAAAATATAAGCTGATTATATATTATATTTTGATGTTTTTGGAACTTCTGCACTTTTTTTTGCATCAGTGCCTTCATAGTATATCTTTATATGTCCTTCAAATAAGATATGCTTTGAGAGATGTGAAACGTGAAAAATAAAAAATTATGCGGGTTGAATTCTCATTCTCTTCAGTGTCCAACTAATGCAAACAGTTATTTTAAGCATGTCAGAACTGCCAATAGATAAGGATTGTGCTTGTTTTTATAAAGAAACTGAGGCTTTGATACTTTACAGGGAGAAAGATAACTCAGGATATGGGTGAGAATGAGGGCAGACTGAGAAATTCCTCAATGGGCATCGTTTGAAAAAGCCCATATTTGAAACTAGGGAGGAAATTAGTAAACCTACTAAATACCTGAAGGTGATATCCATGAGTCCAAGCCCAAGGGGGCATACAGGAAATCAGAGAATGACCCAGCAGGGCCAGGTGCCAACCCACTTCATTAGAGCAAAGAGTTGCACTCGGTATTGAGAAAGCTGCAGAGCAGAGGGCTACAGAGCAGAGGTCTGCAAACTGTTTCTGTGAAGAACAAGGCAGTAACTATTCTCATATGGTCAGAGGTCTTATGGTCTCTTCCGTAATCACTCAACCCTGACTTTATAGTGTGAAAGCAGTCATAGACAATATGCAAATAGATGGGGTATGGTGGCTCATGCTTGTAATCCCAGCACTTTGGAAGGCTGAGACGAGAAGATTGCTTGAGCTCAGGAGTCTGAGACTAGCCGGGGCAATACAATGAGACCCTGTCTCTACAGGCTATGGTGCAGCCTCAAACGACTGCATCACTGCACTCTAGCCTAGGTGACAGAGGGAGACACTGTCTCAAAAAAGAAAGAAAGAAAGAAAAAAGAAGACAATACTCAAACTAATGGAGATAGCTGCATTTCCTTCAAATGCAACTTTATTTACAAAACATTATTTATAAACACACTTCATTTACAAAAATAGGTGATGGGGCCAGATTTGGCCCATGAATCATAGTTTGCCAATTCCTGCTCTAGAAGAACATTCTTCTGTCATTGAAAAATACATCATTGAGAATGCAAGAGACTTCTGATACTGAAGACTCAAGTAAATAAAATGAATGAGAATAATTAGCAGAAGAAAATAAGAGGCCTCTAGAAAAATGCAGAAATTGAGATAACATGAATTGAAAGATGGTTTCGGCCTATTGGGAGAGGCTAGTGATTCTACGAGAACTAGCCTCGTAGAAACAACAAATACAGAAACAAGTAAATACAGAAGAGCAACCAGGTGTTTCAGGCTTGAAGTATGTGATTCTTCCAGACAGGCCTGAAGCAATAGATCGTGGGTTGCCACAAGCTACATTCCCTGTAGACTGCAGGGCAACCCTGATTTTCATGAAGGGCCTTGTCAGTCAATAACTCATAGTGCCTTATCAAGAAATTGTTCATCGGTCATTTTCTTCCAGAGGGTGTTTCTTCTAGAAAGAGAAAAAGAAAACGAACAACAACACAACAGTTTTATCAAACTTTAAGATTACCTTAAAATCAATAAAGATTGTCAAATATGAACAAAAAAAGCAGCAAAGACTTTTTTGGGCAGTGAAGATCAAGATACAAAAGAAACACCCGTCTGAAGAAGGAACTGCATAAAGTTTCCAACTAGAATCTTTTCAAAAATGAATAAAATAGCCAGTGAAATGCTGGTAGGCAGTGTACTTGTTGTTTTGGGAAAACTAGGAAGTACAAAATGTAAAACACAAAAGAAAACAAATAAAACAAAATCAAACAACTAGAACAAGGTGTTGGAAGGCAAAAGTTTGATAAAAATATCACAAATATTTTCAAGGAATTTTTTGAAACTTTCAAAGTGAATAGAAGCCTTGGTGAAGCTAAGCTCGGCAAAGGGAAGACGAAGTCTGGCCTCTGAAGGTTAAAGAGAAAAATCTAGACCTAAAGAGGGCATGGAGCAGTACCACAGGAAGCAGAAAACTGGATGAAGGGAACGCTTGGCTGTGAAAACTAATCAAATTACAGTTTATTATAAAATTTAGAAAGACATAGAGGAAGCTTGTTTTTTTTACCATACACAAAAAAGAATTTGACATTTTGAATAATTGCATTGGGCAGCTGAAATAACTGGCAAATCACCAGAGTGAGAAGATAAAATAAATCAGAGATGACAGATGAGATATATCTCCTGGATAGAATCTTCATTAACAGTAGCTAGAGAAAATGGAGGCCATTTCCCATCCAAGCTGAAGGAGGAGGTGTCAACCAAGCATGGACTGGAAGAACAAATAAAGAAAGTGAGTTTTGCTCACTGCATTCAGCAAAGCTCTCCTGGAAAATGAATGCAAAACCTTGCAGCACAGTGTAGAAATCCTGAAGAGACATAAAGACATACTTGTGCAAAAGCAGCTGATTTAGGAAGAGAATCCATGGGAAAAGAGAGCAAAAGCAATCAGCTGCAAAGGAGATACAAATTATAGATGCAGAGAATTCAAGAAACAGAGGAAGAATTGCAGAAATTAGCAACATCCATACGCAATTCATAAGAAAGCCCATCATTGCTTGAGATAAAAAATAATACCAATGCATAAAAAGAGAAATACTCCAAAAACTACAGACTCTAAAACTCAATCCAGGAATACATAATCATGAAAATCCCCCCTGCAACAAAATTTCTAACTTGGGGGACAAACTATATCATGCATTATAATCACCAAGAGGGCTAGATGAAACAAGGATGGTTGGGCCTCATTTCCAAGTTTCTGATTCAGTAGATCTAGGGTGAGGTCTGAAATTTCTAAAGAAATTCTTGGCTGGGGACGGTGGCTCACACCTATAATCCCAGCACTTCGGGAGGCCGAGGCTGGCAGATCACAACGTCGGGAAATCGAGACCATCCTGGCCAACATGGTGAAACCTCGTCTCTACTAAAATACAAAAAATTAGCCGGGCATGGTGGCACGTGCCTGTAGTCCCAGCTGCTTGCGAGGCTGAGGCAGGGGAATCACTTGAACCCAGGAGGCGGGGTTTGCAGTGAGCCGAGATTGCGCCACTGCACTCCAGCCTGGCGACAGAGCAAGACTCTGTCTGAAAAAAAAAAAAAAAAAAAAAAAAAAAGAAAGAAAGAAATTCTCTGGTGATCTAAGAACCACACTTTGTGAACCACTGCTGTAAACCAATCCTGGTCATATATTAGAGTTACCTAGGCCCATTGTAGACCTATTCAATCAGAATCTCTGTGGGCGGGGCTCAGGTTATGGGTATTTTTTGAAGCATTTCATATGATTACAACACAGCCAGGCTTAAGAACCACTGCAGTCAGCCAAGATGGTTCTTTCGACCCGTACACTAAAATTGGAAACATATTTGCTGTCGTCTCTACTGATGACATATTCACCTTTGATGTCTTTCTTTTCCCTTAACAGAGGAAATTTATCCAGAAATGAACCTGTCCAACGTATGGTCCTCCACCTAGTCTTAGAGAATCATCTGATTTGTCAGTGAAATAGTAGCTGCCTCTGATTTGGGTTCTGGTGAAACTTCATTGAGAAACTCAAGGAGCCACTTAGAGGATAGATCATGGCTTTAATTCCAGTGCCAAGTCCCCCACCTCCTTATCTATCCTTTCACCCTTTCCCAGCTATGCTGAGATCTCACCAACAGGAGCATGCCCATCACCTTCTGACCTATTTGAACCTCTTCCCAAAGCCTGGGGAACTCATCTGTTTTCACTCTTTCTTTCACCTATGGTTTTTGCTGTGCATTTATTTCTAGACCTAGGAATAAACAACTGGAATAAACAACTTGCCTTTCATTCCTTTGAGAATGGACTTGAGCACCCAAGATTTAGATATTCAGACTGTCCTGGTTCAAGAAAGTGCATTTTGTCTTGTCTTAGATCAATATCTCTAACTTCAATCCCTAGACAAAATCCACATAGCTTTTCACCTCTACCTTTGCAAGATCCTTTTCAGCTTTGGGTTTATTAGCATCCCTACCATATGCGTGAGCACACGCATGCATGCACACAACACACACATACACACTTCATAGCAGTGCAAAGGACAATTCATAGGCCTCCATCATCAGGCTTTCTCATTGTTTAAGACAATAAATAGATGACTTGAACATTTCACTTGATTCAAAATCCCATATTTTTTCACTTTTCTTGACGTAAAATGTATAAACAGAGCAATGCCTAGCTTTTAAATATAAAATTGGGTGGATTTTGACAAATGTAACATTTCCCAAATAGAAATTTTTGTCATCTTATGCCTCATTCTCTTATGCCTCATTTCAGTCAATTCAATAAGTAACCTCTGTTCTGATTTCTATCACCATGTATTAATTTTGCCTGTTCTTGAACTTCATAGAAATGAAATCGTACATTAAGTACCTGTTTGTGTCTATCTTTCTTTGCTCAGTATAATGATTGTGAGATTCACCACGTTGTGTGTCTCAGTAGTTCATCCTTTTGTATTGCTGAGTAGTATTTTATTATGTGAATGTAACGTAATTTATCCATTTTCCTGTTGATGGACATTTAGGTTATAACAGATTCTGGCTGTTATAACAGATTGACTGTTATCAATAAAGCTGCTATGAAAACTCTTGCACAGGTCTTTTTGTCGACACATGTTTTCATTTCTCTTAGATACATTTTCTTCCAGGAGCATCAGGTTGTAAATGTTTTAACTTTACAAATACTTTTCTTTTTTTGAAATTGATTGTACCAGTTTATATCCCAAAACAGCAATGTATGAGAATTCTAGTAGCTGTCCATATAGTCTCACTAACATTTGGTGTGGTTACTCTGTTGGTTTGGCTTTTTCTGTTTCATTTTAACCACAGTAGTTGGTTTGAAGTGGTAAGCTTTACTATTTTTGCAGAATTTCTAAATGTATGCTGACCTGAAATTGTTCATATTGAGCTGAGAAAATTAATTTTGAGGTTCATACTTAATGTTTATAATTTTGCTATAAAGGCATAAGGATGATACAATGGACTTTGGAGACTTGGGGGGAGAAGTGGATGGGGGAAAGGGATAAAAGAGTGCAAATATGGTGCAATGTATACTGCTCGGGTGATGGGTGCACAAAAATCTCACAAATCACCACTAAATAACTTACTCATGTAATCAAATACCACCTGTACCCAAATAAGTTATGGAAAAAAATAAAAATAAAACTTAAAAAAAATTAAATAAATAAAATCTAACTGGGTACTATGCTCAGTACCTGGGTTATGGGATCAATCGCACCCCAAACCTCAGCATCATACATTATACCCAGATAACAAACCTGTGCATGTACCTCCTGAATCTAAAAGTTAAGATTATAAAAAAAATAAAAATAAAATTTTGCTTTAGATGCAAATCATCTTTTGAGTTGCAGTCTCCTTTATAATATGACTTGACTGGCTTAAATTTAATTATTTAGATCAAGCAATAGTAAATTATGTACAGTATTATAGAAATACATAAATGCCTTTTAAATAAAGATAACTTAAATACCAGAAAATGGAGCTTGGGCTGGAAGGGAAATTTGGACTATAGAGTGTAGATGAACTTGATTTAAAGGTAAAACTTGGCATTCAAGACTAAATAAAGGAAGGTTGTGACATTCTAGATCAGTATTTGGTAAACACCTATTGTGAGACTAACCTGCAAGTTCCATGAGCATTTATTTAGTGCTTCTTCAACATTGAAACACAATGAAATGTTTCCTAATTAGAGTAATACTAAAATAGTGTTAATTTGTTTTTGTAACACATGATTTCTATTTTCTTTTATTGTTTTTATTAACTTTTTGAGTGATATAAATTTAAAATTATTTGTCCTTAGGGTTCCACATGAAACAATTGCTCAAAGTGAGAAAACCTGGTGTGCATGATCAACAGCAGTGATTCTCCAACTTCAGTGAAGGTCAGAACTTAGTAAAAATACAAAATCTCAGGCCCTGTCCTACTTCAGGAAACCTGGTCGTGTTCTTTATTAGTTGTCCAGGTGATTCTGGGTTTAGTAACTACTGCTCTAAAGCATGTTCCAGCAGAAGGCCGCATTGAAAGAAAACAAAATACGGCTTAATTATGGTGTAATGTCAGCAGTGGCCGACAGGTGGAGCACTCGCTCACAATGCTAGCTAAATAGGAGTATTAGCATAACAAGCCATTTCCAGAGAAAAAAAGTAATAAGTGGAAATAAAAAGTACAGCTATATTTGTAGAATAATTAAAATGACCTTTCTTCTTTAATGTCTTTGAACTTGTGACTCCTAACAAATCTTCTAGAAAAATATGTAGGAACTTCCACTCGTGAATTTAAAAGTATTTCTTTAGACTTTTAACACCAAAAGTCTGGCTGTAATCTTTCCTGAGAAAAATTCAGTTGTGTCAAGATGAAATCATCAAGAAAATGCTCCATGCATTATCCTGCACTTGACTTCACTAAAAGGTCAGAAAGTGGTTCATTCTGCTCACCCTGTTCAATCACTAGGGTGATTAGCCTGAAAGGCTCATAGTGGGAATTACTTTGAGGATTAAAAGGCTGCCTCTTAGGCATGGCTTTAATAAAACTGATCAAATGTGGTGAGTCTGGCCACAAAGTTAGTTTGCTTTGAGTTTGCTGAAAAAGTACCTGCTATGTGGAAGGACACAGATTATTTTCTGGGCAATACGCAGGGATAATGACTTTACTCCAATGCCCCAGTCAAAGGCAGTGATTTTCCAGATCTGTGCTTCCAGGTAGGGTTCAAATGTCCAATTCAACTTGAAATTGTTCCGCATGCTCATATTTTTCAAATAAAAGGCTCGAATAAGCCTGGGAAATACACTTCATTTATTTACTGATCATGGGTAAACATTCGCTCTGCCAGACAATGAGTAAGAGCTGAGAATTAAGATATAAAAGATATAGCTTAGGCTTGGAGAAGGCAAGTGATCAACTTGCTGCAGTAGAGTGACACTCCTCACCCATGTAACTGATCGTCCATGCCTGCCTTTTTCACTGCTCTATCCTTGTGGCCTAGCATAATGCTTTGCCCATGGCATTTACTTAAATACTTTCTCAACTATGTAGTTAATATATTTATAGAAAGTATCCCAGATCTGTAACAGAGCACAAAGGACAGGTACATAACTCAAATGCGGCTGTGAGACCTTGAAGATGTTCCCATGGATTAGTTTCCTTTGATTGTCTATGTTTACAGAACAATCTTTACATTTGGGATTTTATAGTAAAACGGATATTACTATGCCCATATTCCCTCAACACTCAACTTCTATGCTACAGACAATTTACTGGGAACATCAAACATTCACCACCTGACGGCTTCTTCCTGGCTTTGGAACACACCCAATTACTGCCTTAGTTTCCCCAAAGAAGCCCTCAACCAGTGACTTCCAGGAGTTGGTGGATAAATATCCCAGCTTTCTGACTTCGCAGTTGAGACAGCTCTGAAGTTGTTCTACATTGTCCTTTAGAGTTCTTCTGCAGGACAGAGTTTCTCCTCTTGCCCACAGTGGTAACTGGTTTGATAACACACACTTTATCAGATTCTTTCCATTCTCTGTCTCACTTCCCTCTTCCCTACTAGTGCTTCCTGGCATTAACTCCCACATTAAAAACTCACACTCAAGTTCTTGTCTTAGGGTCAACTTCTGGGGAAACCCAACCCAAGGGCACTTATTAGCTACCCTTAGGCAGGTGGATGAGAGGCTGGGAGGTGCTGGGGACATACTTACAAACAGAAGCATGAGGGAACTTGAGATTGTGAATAGTTTGCAATTGACAGAACACAGGGCACACGGGTTGTAAGTGATGGTAATGGATCCTGCATGCTAATCTAAAGGATTTGCATTCTTAGATTATGCAAAATCTAAGAATGGAGGCATTGGGGATCCACTGAAATATTTTCTAAACTAAGGAGAAAAAACCATGTTATGACCAGCTATAAGGTCCAGGCAAGCCTATATGAAGCTTCAAAAGTGAACAGACAGCATGGTATTGGTTCAAAAGCAGACACATAGACCAATAGAACAGATAACCCAGAAATAAAGCCACATACCTACAGCCATCTGGTCTTCAACAAAGTTGACAAAAATAAGCAATGGGGAAAAGACTCTCTATTCAATAGATGGTGCTGGAATAACTGGCAGAAGAATGAAACTGGACTCTGACCTATCACCATATACAAAAATTAACTCAAGATGTATTGAAGATTTAACTGCAAGACCTCAAACTATAAAAATCCTAGAAGGAAACCTAGGAAATACCCTTCTCAATATCAGCCTTGGCAAAGAATTTATGGCTACATCCTCAAAAGCAATTGCAACAAAACTAAAAGTTGACAAGTGGGACCTAATTAAAGAGCTTCTGCACAACATGAGAAACCATCAAGGGAGTAACAGACAACACACAGAGTGGGAGAAAATATTCACAAACCACACATCTGACAAAGGTCTAATATCCAGAATCCATAAGGAACTTCAGCAAATCAATAAGCACACACACAACACACAAAACCAAAAAAAAAAACAACTCCATAGAAAAGTGGGCAAACGACATGGACAGACACTTCTCAAAAGAAGACATACATGTAGCTAAAAAACATGAAAAAATGCTCATCATCACTAATCATCACATAAATGCAAATCAAAACCACAATGAGATACTATCTCACACCAATCAGAACGGCTTTGTTAAAAAGTCAAAAAATAAAAGATGTTGCTGAGGCTGCAGAGGAAAGGGAAAACTTATACATTGTGGTAGGAATGTAAATTAGTTCAGCCACTGTGGAGAGCAGTCTGGAGATTTCTCAACTAAGAATTGAGGTATCCTTCAACTCAGCAATCCCATTACTAACTATATCCAAAGGAAAATGAATTGTTCTACCAAAAAGATACAGGCATGTGTGTTCACTGCAGTACTATTCATAACAGCAAAGGCATGGAATCCACTCAGGTGCCTATTAATGGTGGATTAGATAAAGAAAATGTGTTACATATACACCATGGAATACTAGGCAGCCATAAAAAAGAACAAAATCATGTCCTTCGTGGCAACATGGATGCAGCTAGAAACCATTATCCTAAGGAAAGTAATGCAGAAAAAGAAAACCAAATACCACATGTTCTCACTTATAAGTGGGATCTAAACATTGAGTACACAAGGACATAAAGATGGGAACAATAGATAGCAGGGACTACTGGTGGGGGAGAAGAGAAAAGGCTGAAAATTACCTATTTTGTATTATACTCACTACCTGGGTGATGGATTCATTCATACTCCAGACCTCAGTATCACACAATATACCTTTGTAACAAACCTGCACATATCCTCCCTGATTCTAAAATAAAAATTCAAAAAAAGAAAAAAAAAGTGAATGGACACGGGGTACTCCTTTTAGAATGTGATAGAAATCGCCATTTTCTCCACATAAAAATGCACATAAACACATACATACCATCTTGCAAAGGAATTCCCAGGTGTTCACAGCTCCATTTTGAAGCACAGCCATGGACCTCCTCAAGGTTTTGGAAGGGGGAATAAGAACTCCATGAGCTGAGTAAGAAGACAAAGGAGACCAAGGAATTGAGGAATTGAGAATAATAACCTCCAAAGTATATACAGGAATAAAGAAGGTGGAATAAAAAGGTGCCATAAGACAGGAAAAGACTCAAAGCAGAATCTTACAGAGAAAATCAAAAGATGCTCTTGATTGAGCTACTTTTGAGTAGCAGATTTTGGAAGAAGATGATGGAAGACTATTGCTGTTTTTTTCTCTCAGTTTTTTAGTTTCTCACTGAAAGTGAAAAAAATGATAATTACCAACCAGGAAATATTCCATGGCAGTGGACACAAACAAAAATTTCCCAAGTGAAATTCAGTTAATACAAGTATGGATTGACTCCTATAATGTTAGTTGTTGTTAGTTAGGCTATCTGTCAACATCTAAAAATAAGGAAATTTCAGATACAATTTTGAATTTCTAGATTTTATTTTTAGGATAAAGTATCAAAATATCAAGGTCAACATTCTCAACCCGTTTTCATGATCTGGGAAAGCTGAAGATTTTGGCCCCCATAGACTATTTTATGTTGCTCTCCAGTTGGCCACAACCACTTTTACTTGTTGACATGAACTGCCTGGCCGTTATACACTTTTAATCTTTTGAATCTTTGCATTCTTACAGTAAACATTCATATCTCAACAGCCACCCCATTATTCTTTAATTCATTCAGTTATTCATGAGCATTTATTGAATGTCTGTTCCACGCAAGAAACCATGTCGGATGCTAGAAATAGAAAGACAAAGCTATTTATAGAACGCCCCAAGCTATTTATAGAATAGCCAATAGTAGCAAAAAAAAAAAAAAAAAAAAAAAAAAGTAGACGAAAAAATCCTGGTAGTCATTTGTACAACAACAAATGTGACAGGGCTCAGGGTACAAACTTTATATTATTGTGCCTTGATCACAAAATTTAAATGTCTGTTCTTTCTTGATAAGCCATTACTCATTCACAGGTTGGGTCAATTATTGAAAGAATTATACAATCACTCATGTCTTTCAGGAGTGGAATGAAGAAGAGCTTGAGAAGGAGCTCTTCTGAAGGAGAAGAAAGTAATTATTTAAGAATACTGCAAGGTGTTCTCACTTATTTCTGGGAGATAAAAATTAAAAAAACTGAACTTGTGGAGATAGAGTTAGAAGGATGGTTACTAGAGACTGGAAGGGTAGTGAGGATGGGGGTCCTGGGGGAAGTGGGGATGATTAATCGGTACAAAAAAATAGTTAGAAAGAATGAAGAAGACTTTTATTTGCTAGCACAGCAGACTGACTAAGTAAAAATAATGTAATTGTACATTTTTAAATAAATAAAATTATAATTAGATTGTTTGCAGCATGAATGATAAATGCTTGAGGTGATGGACACTCCATTTACCCTAAAATGATTATTATGCATCACATGCCTGTATCAAAATCTCTCATGTGACTCACAAATATACACACTTACTATGTACTCACAAAAATTAAAAATAAAAAATAAAGAACAATGCTAGATAAAGCAATCAGGAAGTTTTCCAGGATGGAAAAGAGAAGGGGGGATGCTTTTGGATCTTCACTGTCAGGCTGGTGCACCCATCTGCCAGAGTATCCATATCTCAAGTTCTATAAGCACTGGTTGCCAATGATGCATGACTGCCCTGTTCTGCACAGAATTGCCCTTGGCCAATGGGAGCTGCCCTCTACAGTAGGTTATAACCCTCCCTTCAGGTGGAAGGGGATAGTGACTGATAGACATGGGTATGAGAGATCAGGAGAGAAGGGTACAATTCACACTGCAGAACTCCCCGTGGGATGAGGCTGAGGCTGGAGGCCAGTTGACAGTGCGTCCTTGCTTAAGTTCTTTCTCACGTTCTGACCTGTTCCTCTACTCCTTTTCTCCTGAGAACTCTTCCTCAGTCACCTAGTCTTGAATCTCTGTCTCAGGCTCTGCTTCTAGGCAATTCTGACCAAAATGAAATACAAAGGTGAACAAAATATTTGTTTCTGATTGTATCATTAGCAGAGAATAGCAGAATATCAGCATCTTAGGATGGGGTCAGATTTTGTGAATTTAGATCACAGCACGAAGACATACTAATGGAACTGCATGATTTATATAACACAAACTCAAAATTAAATTTGTAGTTCTCTTTAGAGACAATAGTATACTGTCCTAGGATTATGTACATTTCCACATTGAAGATGAGAAGCTGTTAACTTTAATTCCAATGAGAAAAAATGTGCCAGTCGCTTTAGGGTTCTGAGGGGCTTCCTGTGATACTGACAGGAAAGTTGATGTCTGTTTGTTCTGGGCAGATGGATTATGGTCCTAGGCAAAGCCAATGGCTATTAGCTCTCTTCTTATTTCCAGCAAATGCTTGACCTACAGATCATCCAGATTCTCATTAATTCAGTAGATGAGGAAAATGAAGTCAAAATGGAAAAGGCTGCAAGATCACGTTTTTAAACATTAAGGGAAGTCTTCCTGTCCTTGTGCAAAAATTTTAGCAGCCACCTCATTATCTTTCCTTCTACTGCTTTCAAATCTCCTCCTACTTCTCTTTCCTCCTCCACTTATTTTTCAGACCACATGATGTGGGGAGGAAGTTTGCATTTTCAAAGGACTGAGAAGAATTAGAATTCAGGATTTAGAAATTTCAATTTTTGACTAAATAAATATCAGGATTATCTTGTCTATTCCAGCTCTTCTTAAATGCACTTGTACATCTGGGGTATGCACCCAAGCTCACAAACATACTCAGTTACTCACTTATTCACATTCTCTTCTCCAAGTTGGTTTAAAAAGCTACAATCCTATTTGAGCAAAGAAGCAACTGGGCTTCTGCTGGAATTACATGGAAGCCAAGCGGAAGGAAAAGAGAAGAAAAAGCAAACCAGTTATTGTCCAATTGGAGCTGTTGAACATCAGATCCTCAGACAAGTACATAAAAAATTCTTAAAGTGGTCAAGCGTCACTTAGAACATTTTCTGAAATGTATCAATCTTCTATCACCGGGTTTTGTGCATCCATTCCCAGAATAAAAGCATACATCGACAGTCTAAGCTGGGAAGCAAAATTTCCATGATTTGCATTCTTACCTTTTTCAGGTAAGTATCCCATTCCTGCTGTGATGGTTAACACAGAGTGTCAACTTGATTGGATTGAAGGATGCAAAGTACTGATCCTGGGTGTGTCTGTGAGGGTGTTGCCAAAGGAGATTAACATTTGAGTCAGTGGACTCGGACAGGCAGGCCCACCCTCGATCTGGTGGGCACAATCTAATCAGCTGCCAGCAAATATAAAGCAGGCAGAAAAATGTGAAAGGTGACACTGGCCTAGCCTCCCAGCCTACATCTTTCTCCCATGCTGGATGCTCCCTGTCCTGGAACATCGGACTCTAAGTTCTTCAGTTTTGAGATGGGCTTTCTTTGCTCCTCAAGCTTGCAGACAGTCTATTGTGGGACTCTGTGATTGTGTAAGTTAATACTTAATAAACTCGGTCCTTTTTTTTTTTTTTTTTTTTTTTTTGAGATGGAGTCTTGCTCTGTCACCCAGGCTGGAGGGCAATGGTGCAATCTCAGTTCACTGCAACCTCCACCTCCCGGGTTCAAGTGATTCTCCTGCCTCAGCTTCCCAAGTAGCTGGGATTACAGGCACATGCCACTACACCCAGCTAAATTTTTGTATTTTAGTAGAGACAGGGTTTCACTGTGTTGCCCAGGCTGGTCTCGAACTCCGGAGCTCAGGCAATCCACCCGCCTCAGCCTCCCATAGTGCTAGGATTACAGGCGTTAGTTCTGTCCCTCAAGGGAATCCTGATTAACACACCTGCCAACATGATCCCCCTTGTTCATTTTAATTTCTCCATAAAACATATCTCTACCTGACCTGTTATTTTATCGTTTATTGTTTGTCCTCTTCTCCCCACCATAAGAATATAAATGCCATAAACCAGGGATATTGTCTGCTTTGTTCACTCTTCCGTCCCGAGCCACTAGGTTGGTTCCTAGCATGTAATAAGTGCTTAATAAATAGGTGCCAAATGAATGCACAAATGATAATGGCAATCTCAGATGTATGGATTGCAAATGAGAAAAATGTGGAGTGCAAGAACAACAATTAATAAAAGAAACATCTTGAAAATATCTACACCATTCTAGAAATATCTTTATCCCATTTTCTAATTGTTTAGAGGGATGCCGGTGCATTCCTGACTTGTACTACTGAAGCAGACCATGAAAGCAAATCCTGGGAAGGGACTTTTTTTTTCTTCTTAGCAAAGAGTTAATTCTTGTGGCCAAACTAAGCAGAGCATACAACGTGCTGTTTTCAGTTGGGCACTGAGGGTAGGAAGACAGTATGAAATGGCCTATGGCTGAATCTAAGCCACATCTCTTGTTAACTGTGAGACACACTTCAGTTAGGTAAGTCCAGGCCCAGAGTGAGAGGAAATCTAAAATGGCTCAAATAGCACTTACATATTTCTTTCTTTCTCATGTAACAGCAGTCTGGAGCTACTAGTCCTGAATTGGAAATGCAGCCTCAAGGTCACCAGGAGCCCAGGCTCTTCCTATTTTTTGGCTCCACCATGTTAATGTATGGCCTTCATCCCCAAGGTCACCTTTTGGTTAAAGATGGCTGCCAAAGTTTAAAAACATCAAATGATCATAGAAGGTCTGACAAAAGAAGAGAGTCAGAAGGGTGACAAGTTCTTATCTTATAAGTTGCTTATTTACTTGAAGTCTGAGCTCTCCTTTTGAATTGTCAAGTTCTATGCCACCTTTCTGTTTACATCTCCTTGGCTACATGCTAGTATCCTGGCCATACCTACCTTCAAAAGAGGCTACTTTTATTTTTCAAAAATGTTTGTAGAGTTGGGGTCTCACTACGTCACCCAGGCTAGTTTCAAACTCTTGGGCTTAAGTGATCCTCCCACCTCAGCCTCCCAAAGTTTTGAGATTACAGGCATGAGCCATCATGCCTGGCCAAGAGAGGCTTTTAGCTAACTGCATTGGTACCCCACATGGAATTGAGTCTCTATTGCAAGAAAAGAAATGGAGAATAGGTATTGGGTAGCAAATTGTAGTCTCTCCCATACCTCAGGTAAGTTAGTTATTCTTTTCAAGCCTAGTTTTCTTATCTGTAAAGTAGGAATAAGAGAGTTATTGAGAATACTGCATGAAATAATGTATACAAAGTCTGTACAGTGCCTGACACATCGTAAATGATTAATGTTAAGTATTGGTGTTAATTGATGTAATTGTTTTTGTTATTACTATCCCTGACCTTCCAAGAGTTTAATATTTTCTAGGAAAGACAAGTCAAGCAAAGAAAATATGTAAATGACAATGAAGTTCAGTAGAGAATTTTATCTCTGAATCAGTAGGGCAAATGAGTGTTACAGGTACGAGCAGGGACTATGGGGTTGGGGAAGATTTTAGCTGTGTCAAGAAAAGCAGATAAGGTGTCCCGAAATGTCTTCAACAGCACTTTTCTGAAAAAGCCTTCTTATGCTTGTGATTCAGTTTGCTGAGGATAATTCAGTAACATAGTGCCATTGATGAGAGTCATTATATTTACATTTCAAATAAGCTAGCAGCCACTTTGTGATTGGGTAGGGAGGAAAGGGTTGTTTTGCTATATTCTTCTCTCTGATTTTTCCTGACATCTTTAAGGAAGAAAAAAGGGTGAAGAAGCTCCATCCAAACAGAGAATTTCTTTATAGAAGGCAGTCACAGAATAATTCCTGTAATTAAGAATCCACAATAAACAGCTGTGATATACTCCTACCCTGATAAATTGATCTACCTAGAGTTAGACCAGTGTTACTCAAAGCGTGGCCCATGGACCAGCAGCATTGGCATCACCTGATAGGTTGTTAGAAATGCAGATTCTCAGGCACCACCCCCGATCTGTTGAATAGGAATCTGCATTTTATCAGGATCCCTTTGTGATTTGTGTGATCTCAGTTTGAGAAACACTGCTATACAATACACTTCTGCTTTCGAGAAGTTAATATCTGAGGAGAAATAAAACATAAATATTAGCAAAAATAGCAAAACAGTAAATGCACACAAGCTTTCAAGTGATTCCGGGATAACAAAGGATCCAAACTGATCTGATACCAAACTGATGTGAGCATTTAAACCGTGCCAATCTAAGAGAATTTCATTAGGAACAGCCATTGTTTGTTTGCCTAATATCCCTTACTTTTTCTGAGAACTGCAGCATTCCCTTCTGGCAACTTTGGCATTCACTTTATCCACATGGTCCTCATGTTGTAAACAAAGAAAGCCTTTTATCTGACAGCATCAGCCCCCAGCACTGTTCATGAACACACACTCCCTGGAAGGAGCCTGTCTTTTGGAGAACAGTTCTTCATTAAGAATAGGAGAAATGCCAGATCCTTGTTGATGGCTTCTGTTTGCTTTACTAGCATTGTCTTCAATCCAATTTTCTCTGAAGGGAAACTATATAAGCCACTTGTCCATTTTACATGGTTTTATTTTGTTATAACAAGATCATCTATAAATCACTTAAACTGGCACCTGTAAGCTCAAATCTGTCTTGATACACAGAAGTCCAGCAGGGGCACTATTGCCAATTCCTCAGCAATGTAGCATTTCACTCTTTTTCCTTGGGGTACTTTGGGTACATGTGTGACACCTGACCTTCCTTTGGGTATATGACATCTAAACCAAGGGAGGGAAACAGTGCAAGTGGGCATATTAAATATTTTTGTTTCCTATATTTTCTTCTGGCACCCAGTGGATTGTTTTTAGCAACCTCACAGCTCCTTAGACACCTCTGGTTTAAATTCCAAAACACTGACAGTTGAAGCACTCACTGGTACCTGGGAGTAGCATAGCTTGCTTATAGGAAAAGATCCTAAGGAAATAGATGTCTTTTTGTATGCTAAAAACATAGAACTTGTTAAAAAATACTGCCCAGAAGTGGATCAGGAAGCATAAGTGAAGAGTTTATCAAATGTGAATAATTGTGTCTTTGTTCAAGAGAGTGTGAGAGCAGCAGAGATTGTGGAACCTCATGTTGTCAGCTTGGACAGAATAAATTATCTTCTGAAAATCTGTGTATGTAGGTGTGGCCGAAGACGGTGGTGGTGCTCTAGAATTAGAAGTGAGAACAATGTCTGTCATGGAGCTGAGAAGCTGGGATAGCTGGAGTATTTTTATAACCACATACAGCTCATGTGTGGTCCACATATAGGTACATAGAACACTTCAAGGTTTCATGAAACTTTTTGCTTTCTCTCAGTGGACTCGATATCAATGATTTTTTTGGAGCTCTGATAGCTTTGCACTAAATTCTGAATTTGCTGTAGATCCCCCTAGAAATTAATCAGGGAAAGTAAGGTTATAACTACTTTACATCTAAAATAATAATGAGCTTCTGTTTCTCATCAAATTCCAAAGTATTTTATTGCCTATACTTGGCATAGATTTTTTAAATTAACATACGGTAAAATTGGCTCTCTTCCTGGTGTATACGTCTATGAGTTTTAACACTATAGATTGTGTAACTACCACCACACAAGGATACAGACACTTTCATCTCCCTAATGTACTCCCTGAGAGAGATTTCTACACACTCTCCCGAGCCAAGATAACGGCTTAGACTTGCCTTAGACTTGCCCATTCTACCTTCACAAAAACTATGCTCCTCAATGCCTACAACATCCCCTCATCCATACCAGCTACTGCTGCTACCCTGTCCATGAATGGTTAAGTCACCTAGTCTCCCTGTGACTTCATCCACCTATTTAATTATACCCTAATTGCTTTTTAAATTTGTTTCCCTACTAAACAGTAATCTCAGTCAGGTTAAGAGCTATATCTGTCTTGTGTATGGCTAAACTTTAGACCATCAATGTCTATATAATAAAGGGACCAGTAAGTGAATTCTATTTTAGTGGAAACTATTCAAAATCCTCTCTGTATTTATCTGACAATTACCATGTGTATCAGTTAGCTATTGTTGGGTAACAAACCACCCAAAAGCTCAGTGACTTAACAAGGGATCAAAAAACTTTTCTGTGAGGGCTAGAAAGTAAATATTTCAGGCTTTGCAGGTCAGTCTCAATTGCAACTACTTGTCTCAATTATAGTTACAGTTAACACTGCCATTATAGCATGAGAGAAGCCATAGTCAATATGTAAACAAATGAGTTTATCTTTTGCTATGGTATGAATGTTTGTGCCCCTCCAACATTCATGTTGAAACTTAGTCCCCAGTGCAATAGTGTTAAGAGGTGGGTAGCAGGTACAAAAATACAGTTGAATAAAAGAAATAAGTTCTAGTATTTGATCGTACAATTGGGAAATTGTAGTTAATAATAATCTATTGTATATTTCAAAATAGCTAGAAGAGAAGAATTTCAGTGTTCCAAACACAAAGAGAAATGTTTGAGGTGATGGATATCCCAATACGCTGATTTGATCATTACACATTGTATATCAGTATCAAAATATCACATGTATCCCAAATATATGTACAATGGTATTAATGCCTTATGAAAGGGCTTGGGGGACCAAGTTCATCCTTTCCATCTCTTCCACCCCTTCCACCATGTGAAGATACAGCATTCACCTCTTCTACCATGTCAGGATGCAGCAATAAGGCACCATCTCTGAAGAAAACAAAACAGCTCTCACCAGACATGAGATCTGCTGGTGCCTTGGACTTCCCAGCCTTCAAAACTGTGTAACATAAATGTCTGTTGTTTAAGCCACCCAGTCTATGGTATTTTGTTATAGCAGCAGGTTCAGGTGAAGGTAGCTGTGTTTCTATAAAACTTCATTTACAAAAAGAGGCAGCAGGCCAGATTTGGCCCATGGGCTGAGGTTTGCTAATGCCTGGCTTACAGCAACAGCCGTGTAATTACTGCTGATAAATTTATGAGTAGGTTGATCTTGGGCCAATCATATGTCTGTGGTCAGCTTGTGGGTAAGAAGAGGGCTAGATTTCTCAAGGATGGCTCATTGGTCTGCCTGGGACTTGGTCTGGCTATTTCTTAGAGATGGGATGACAACTAGCTTGAGCTTGTTCACACAGCAGAGGCAGAACTGAGAGAGCACATTGAAGTGTACCAGGCCTTCTGAATTTTAGTCTCAGAACTGGCACTTGATCACTTCTGTTGCATTATGTTGGCTAAGTCAAAAAAACTCCACCTCTTTTTGGAAGAGACTTCAAGTTTACATTACAAAGGGGATAGTGAGATTTGGAGCCACTTTAATAATCCACCTATCATATTATCCCAGGACGCTATCCATAAAGAATGGCAGCCCTACCTTGCAAACAGCAGGACTACTCCTTTTGGTTGCTCCCTGAAAGGTCTGTGGCCATTTGCCACCCCAGATCATCCTTCTTTGACATTATTTCCATTAATGGTTCCATATCCATTAATTTTAGTGCTATAGCTAATCCAACAACTCAAACTGCCTCTCAAGAAAAAAGAGTAAAACATGTTTTGAATGTGCAATAATTAATAGAATATTGTTCTGAAAAGCTCTTCTCAAGGAGCCTAGTGGCAGATAAACTTTGGTCACCAAGAGCTAGATACATACCCACTAGCATATAAAATTAAAATAACTGACAACAACTTTGGCAAGGATATAAAAGCACTAGAACTCTTATAATTGCTGGTTGGAGTGTAAAAAGGTGTGTTTTGGAAAAAGATTTGACAGTTTGTTATAAACTACCCAGTAATTCCAAGGAAAATAAAAATATGTGCCCAGAAAAGTACTTGCACACATTTATTCATAGCAGCCTTATTGATGAAACCCCACCATGAAACAACCCAAATGTCCATCAATAGAATGCATAAAGATATAATCATATAGTAGTATGCTACTTAGCAATAACAATGAACAAAATATTGATATGCATGACAAAATAGATGAATGTCAAAATCAAATACAGTGAAAGCAGCCTTACACAACAGAGTCTGTACTGATAGACACATTTCTATCAAGTTCTAGACCAGGCTAAACTAATCCATGATGAGTGAATCTGAACACTGATTGTTTCTGGAAGTGAGGGAAGGCAAGAAGGAACTTTATGAAGGGATGGAAATGTTCTATATCTGGATGGAATTGCAGGATACTTGGGTATATGTCTTTTCCAAAATCTGTTGCTAAGATCTGTGCATTTCACTGTATGTAACTTTGCCTTAATTTTAAAATTAGAATAATTAGATACTAGATCAGATGAGGGTGATTTCTTATATGTCCAGATCTGACAGTGTGGAATGACTCTGTGGTCAAAATCAGGGGCTGACTCCCAGCCTGAAATGAACCCATTCACGTGTCATGGGCAAAGCAGCCGGAAATTGCTGCCTCTCCTATGATAGGGATCGGGAGGCCCTGCTGAGTTACCATACAGGGGCAGCAGCAGAGAAAACATCCAAGGCTCTCAAAGGCACTGGTCCCAAAAGACATCATCAAGAAGGTCTGGACTGCACATAACAATGAGCTTTTTGCTAAACAGATGTCATCTCTCAGAGCAAGCGAGAAACAGAGAGACAGGCAGAAAATTTCTCCCAATGCTTCCAAATGGCTGAAATTCATCTTAGGGATTGAGGCAGGATGAAAGGCAAGTGGAGAAAATGTTTTGTCCTTACTCAGGTTTCTACCAAGTTAGGCTGTAGAAGAAAACTGCACAAGTGTGTCTTTTATACCATTAAAAAGTCAGATTTTGTAGTGCCACTTAGGCCAGTACCTCTTTTATTTGCTTTAGAACTGCTTCTTCTCCAAACTTCTTGAAACCATTGCTACTCCTCAGAGTTTGCTGCTCAGTAAGAAAACTGAGGCCATCAGGCAAGAGTCCCTTGCCCTCACTTGCCTCCATAAAACCTTCCTCCCTCCATTCTCAAAACAGGAAGCATTGCTTCTCCCATCCAAGACTAAACCTTCTCCCTGTTATCTTACCTCTATCCCTCTTACCTATTTCAGCCACTTCCTTCATTGATCCCTTTTCTCTTCTGTAACTTCCACCAATCCTCCGTGTTGGTTCCTTCCTCTTCATCTATAAACTTATTCCATTCTTCTCTATCCTAAAAAAAACCCTCCCTTAATGTTGCATCCTCCCCCAGACACCACCCTTCTCTTTCTTGTCACAGCTCAGCATCTCCAGAGTGTGGAATCCTCATAGCTATACTCTTTCCTTTCCATCTGTCCACCCACTGACCCACTGCCTCCTGCCTCCATCATTTCACTGTAACTGCCATCCTGTGGGTGAAAATACCTCCCACTCTCCAGACCCAGTAGATCTAGCATTTCAGCTATTCCTGACCAGAAGACAGAAGCAGAGCTTCAAATCAGAATGTTAGGTCAGCATCCTCACTCAAACATGTAGTAGTAGATGGTGTAATCTTGGGCTAGTTAGTTAACCTTCTTAGCCTCGGTTTCTTCTTTTGTAAAACAGTGATAATAATGACTAGTTTGGAGTGGTATGCAATAATTTATGGAGTAGGTGCTTAATTAGTAGGTGTAATAATTAGCAATAATTTATGGAGTAGGTGCTCCATATTTTTTATTAATATTATCATCATGATTATATCTTTCTTGATATGCTGTGACATTTGACTTTGTTGCTAACCCTTCACACTTAAAGCTCCTGAATGGCTTCCAAGATATCACATGCTACTGCTTCTCCTCTAATAATCATTATTTTGTATTTTCTTGCTGAACTGTCTTCTTTTCCCCGGAAATTAAATAACGTGTTTTCTGGGATCTCTTCTTCACTCATTCTAGGCATTTTCATTGCAATTCTTGTTCTTTTGGCTTAAATACCCATTTAAAAGCTATACCCAAGGTCCCTAGCCCTTATTAATCCACGTGGATTTAAGGATATAGGTAAAAATTCCTCTGGATGTATCCACATGATTGTTCGGGGGCATCTTTTCTGAAATGTTTCAGTTGACATCAGTGCTTGCACCATTCCCTGTCCATACCCCAGCGCCCACATCCAAGTTTTTTAAACACAAAAGGTTGAATTGTCAAAGGAGACTCACAGAGTTATAGATCCTACCCAATATTAAACATCACTAATAATTCAAAGGAAACAGAAAATCAACAGGCACAAGTGAAATGTGAATTTCTTGGAGGAATCTGACAAAGTGAGGCACAGATCCCAAAAGACTATTTTTCTTTTTCATTTAATTGAATATTTGTTTCAGGCAAGTTTCTTCCTAAGCAATGTGTATAGAGAAATTATTCACACAAAGAGATCCATTCCTATGTTAGAACAGTCCATTTTATATTCTCTCAGTTACAGTTTATGGCATGACCCTTCATTTTTCAGCCATTCATGACCTACAAATACATAAATTCCAATTTTGTGTTATGATAAATAATCAAGAGAAACCAGACATATCCCATTAAAAAATTTATAGGTCAGGACCCCCTGGTATAATTCCACCTATCAACACCATTACTATGTTTACCAGGGGGCCTTGTCTTTGGGTCATTACTATATTCACATAAAGATTGCACTGAATTCATTACTTTTGGATGTCTCAGGCCTGCTGTTAATCTTTTCCTTTCCATAACAGATCTTGAAATTCCACATTCTCCATTTGTCACAGTTTTTTCAGACAACAAGAAGCTAAATGCTTTCTTAGAATGGGCTACTTAATTTAGATTATTAAATGTTTATTGAATCTTTCCTGTGAGAGGGTGGTTTTGCAGGGGACAAGGGGAAGAATTCACACATATTTGATACCTATCATAATGTGCACACTGTTGTTCTATATACTTTATTAGTTTGCTTTCTTTGAAACAGATTAATGTAATTAGAAGATATAAAAATATTTTTGAAATTAATTCATTTTCATAAATAAAATAATTACCTGCTTGAAATGTGTAACTCCTCAGAAAAGGTAGCTCTATTTTTGATTGCAGCGCTTAGCAATGTGTGTTTTAGCATACCACATGCCCCGCCACCACTGATTTTGATATGCACTCAAATTGAAGAATGGTTAGAAAAGTTTGTGATATAATTTCAAAGGTGTAAGCAATCTCCAATCTTGCTTAAAATTCCAAATTAATGTGTTAATTCTCTTGACTATTAACTTAATCAAAAATCAATATTTAAAGTCATATCAGGAGTGGGGATCGGAATGGGGTTGAGAATACACTTGTGAAAAAGGAGAACCAAGAAAGCCACAGAATAAAATGAGACAACATATGAATTATGATTTGAGGGTAGGAGCAAGAAGCCAATAGCAGATTATTGCCACTTCCTAGAATAGAAATAATGGATGGCCAAATAGCACTGTAGGAATAGAAACAAGGGCTAAGAGACAGTAGATATTCCCCCCAGAATTCAGCACCAGGGTAGTGGAGGGCCTTAAGCCATCAATGCAATCAATCTAGTATAACTATTGTTTGTGAGTGGTTATTAGTAAGCAAATACTCTTTCCATTTAGGGATTATCCCCAAATAAGTATAATGCAAAGCCTAGTTTCAATCATGGAAGATAAAAGGAGCAGATATTCTCCTACCTCACAGACATTCTCTTTCCTCACTCCCTGGCACCTAGGGCATGATCACGTGGCCTAGTTTGGGACAATGGGATGATCCCTCCCAGGATTTTGAAAGACCCAGGCCATGGCTGCTGTGGAAGTGGGGGCCAAAAATTCCCTGAGAAGTGTCCAGTAGTCAGCAGTGGTGCCCTAACAGGAGTCCATGATTTAGCCAGCCACCTAACTACCCTTGACTACTGTTCATTTTTCAAACTTGTTTCTCTAGAACTTTTGTTCATTCTAAAAGATAACCAAGATATTTCAAATACATGAATTTTTTTACTTAAGTTAGCTAAAGTCAGATTTGGTAGTTTTCACCATAAAGTCTATGGTCTGCCACTCCAGGTCTTCCATAAGGCAACCCACATGGTCCTACCTTCTGTGGATCACAGTCATTGCTGCACTCTGAAAGCCCCTGGGTAAAACAGATGTTTCTCCAGAGCAGCTGATATCAGCTAGGTAAGGAGCATCACCATCATATAATTAAAAAGATGTGCATGTATCTTAACAGTCAATTTTAATTTTCAAATCAGAGCCTACTAACACAATAGAATCTCCCATGGAAAGAATATACACATACATATAACTAGCTAGCTAGATAGACAGACAGACAGACTGATTGATTATTCATTCAACATTTATTGTGTTCTTACTATGGACCAAACTGCTTAGGTCTTAGGCATAAAAAGACAAACAAGATACCACCCCTCCTTTTCAGGAGCTCACAATCTTGGTAAGAGACTGAAATGTGAACGGGTTATGGCAATAACTTTTCTAGGTGCCAAGATGGCAATATTCTTAGAGGACTCAGAATGTCACAGGACAGCCGAGTGCTGTGACTCACGCCTGTAATCCCAGTACTTGCGGAGGCGGAGGTGGGTGGATCACCTGAGGCCAGGAGTTCGAGACCAGCCTGACCAACATGTCTCTACTAAAAATACAAAAATTAGCTAGGCGTGGTGGCATGTGCCTGTAATCGCAGCTACTCCGGAGGCTGAGCAGGAGAATTGCTTGAACCTGGGAGGCAGAGCTTGCAGCCTGGATAACACCACTGCACTCCAAACTCCAAACTGGGTGACAGAGTGAGGCTTATCTCCAAAAAAATAAAAAATAAAAAATAAAACAAAATAAAATAAAAAGTCACAGACAGGTGACTTTTCAGCAGGGTTTAAGGGAGTAAGAATTTTTCAGACATATAAGAAATGGTAAAAATACTCATGAATACAAGAAAACGCTTTAAAGGAAATGAACTTTTGAGTCATACACAGGGCCATTCATCCACTACTTATTTGTTGATATTTAAATTTCCATTTTCTGACCTCTAACTCAGTGATTCCTCAAGAATTCTCCATTTAATAAGGATTAAGTGAGAAAACACAGAGGAGGTACCTGAGATGATGTGAACATTTACTTAATGTTGGTTCCTTTCTTTTGTTATTGATGTGTTTAAGAACACTTTTCATCAAGGCTGTGGTCAGATTCCAAGGAAGCCCTCTGCTTTTTTTACTGATGCATAGTATTTGCACATATTTACAGGGTGTATGTGATAAGTTCGTTACATGCATAGACTGTGTAGTGATCAAGTCAGCATATTTGGGGTGTCCATCACTTCAAGTATTTATCATTTCTATGTGTTGTGAACAGTTCAAGTCCTCTCCTGGAAGTATACAATACATTGTTGTTAATTATAGTCACCCTCCTCTGCTATTGAACATTAGAACTCATTACTTCTATCTGAATGTTTGTATCCTATTGATCAACCTCTCTTCATCTTCCCTCCCTCCCTGACACACACAAACCCTTTCTAGCCTCTGATATCTATTATTCTACTCTCAGGCTCCATGAGATCAACTTTTTTAGCTCCCACATATGAATGAGAATATGCACATTTCATTTAACACAGCGACACTTGTTGCTGCAAATGGCATGATTTCATTAGTTTTTATGGCCGAATAGTATTCTATTGTGTATATATACCACATTTTCTTCATCCTTCATCCTCTGATGGACACATAGGTTGATGCCATATATTGGCTATTGTGAATAGTGCTGCAATAAGCATAGTAATGCAAGTATTCCTTTAATATACTGTTTTACTTTTCCTTTGGATAAATACCTAGTGGTAGGATTGCCAGATTAAATGGTAGTTCTATTTGTAGTTTTTTGAGGAATCTCCATACTGTCTTCCATAGTGGCTGTACTAATTTACATTCCTACAAAGTTCTCTTCTCTCCGCATCCTCACCAACAGCTATTTTTTTTTTTTTTTTTTGTAATAGCCATTTTAACTAGGGGGAGATATTTCATTGTGTGAAGTTCACTGCTTTATAGAAAGTCTTTTTCTTTTTCTTCTGTTAAAATAATTTACCTGAAAATGTTTTTTAAGTGTATTACTCAGGTAGAAGAACACATAGTAGGACTTGTAACTGAAAAAGTATTAAAGTAAATTATTAAAGAGGAGGACAAGAAAACACTGGAAGTCTTTTATGCAGTTACCAAATTAAAGAATGGCACACTTCTACTATCCAGGATCAAGTTCGGTCTAGCACTCTCCTTGTTATTTTATATGAGGAACTAGCAGCTGGAAACTATGCAAAGCACAGCCCAAGCCTCATAATATTTCCACTATTTTTCTTCCTCTAGTTTTCAGCCCCACTGCTATAGGAATTTTAATCCCCAGTGTTGGAGGTGGGGCCTGGTAGGAGGTGTTTAGGTCATGTGGGTGGATCCTTCGTGAATGGCTGGGGCCATCCCTTTGGTAATACCTGAGCTCTTGCTCTGATTTCACGGGAGAGCTGGTCCTTTAAAACTATGTGGCACCGGCTGGGTGCAGTGGCTCACACCTGCAATCCCAGGACTTTGGGAAGCTGAGGCAGGTGGATTATGAGGTCAAGAGATTGAGACCATCCTGGCCAACATGTGAAACCCCATCTCTACTAAAAATACAAAAATTAGCTGGGTATGGTGGCACTTGCCTATAGTCCCAGTACTCAGGAGGCTGAGGCAGGAGAATCAGTTGAACCCAGCAGGCAGAGGTTGCAGTAAGCAGAGATTGCACCACTGCACTTCAGCCTGGGTGACAGAGCAAGACTCCATCTCAAAAAACAACAACAAAAGAAAACAAAACAAAAAAAACAAACCTGTGGCACCTTCCCCTAACTCTGTCACTCTTGCTTCCTCCTGCTTTTGCCACGTGACATGCATGCTCCCTCTTCCCCTTCTGCCATGATTATAAGCTTCCTGAGGCTCCTCTAGAGGCTGAGCAGATCCCAGCACCATGCTTCCTATAAGGCCTACAGAACCATGAGACAATTAAACCTCTTTATTTAAAAATTACCCAGTTTTAGGTATTTATAGCAATCCAAGAATGGCCTAATACACCCACCAACCCCAAATCATTTCTTATTTCAAATTAAAAGCTGAATGGATTCTAGAAAAGTGAGCACAGAGCTGGTATGACAGTGTAGGATTTTTTTTTAACATGAAATTCTGGAAATGCTGCTTTTCTTTAATGTAGGAGGAAAATATCATTTGGCTTAAAATTGTTTTCCTGACGTTATTTTATAATAATAATGCTCATATACTTTCCAAATGATTAAAATAAAACTATTTTAATCCCTGTCACTTCACATTAACATTAACATTAACTTTAGTCACTGACACCGAAACGTCAGGCTGCTAATGGTCTCTGTCTTTTGTTTACTACCCTTTACATACTATCTGTGGTTTCTATGCTACTCTCTTCTTTATAGTAGTGTTTATAACCAGCAAAAGCTTAAAATTAATGAAAGCAAATAAACTGAATATTAAAATAGACAAAACTTTTAAAAGTAGAAATGGAAAATGACATGCTTCTTTTAACAACAACAGGAAAATTAATTTACTAGCAGTGTCTAATCTCCATATGCCTTCTGATTTTATTCTTACACATAAGAGGTATTTTCTAAATAGAAAATGCATTTGGCATAATGCAAGGGCATGTGAGATTTTACTCTCTGGCACTCCTTGCTGAAGTATTAACATCAGCTTTTATATGGCAGGAAATAAGATTAAGGGTAGTAGAAGCAGTACTGTGTGGGGTGAAGTCAGTAAAACCTCAAAAAGTTTAAGTACGTTTAGATGGAAACCACTTAATTCACACAAGTCTTAACCATGGTAAGTCCGGCATCTCCCTAGCTCCGTTTTCCCTAAGTTGTTTATGAACGTTCCAGGACCTTGACTGTGTGGCATTACAAGGGGTAAGCCCATTTTCTCCAACTCTGCTATGCGAAGCACAAAGGCATATCCTCCAGAGCCAGTCAAGACAGAAGTCTCTCATTGGCTGCAGTTACTGGATAATTCTTACTCTCACAGTCTTCTACATAGGGCAGCATAACGTGGGATAAATTCTTTTGTCTCTTGGATATAAAATGGTCATTTTAACCCTCTAGTGACAATAAATGATCCTCTATCTTGTATGCCTTTCAAAACTAACAGTTAAAAGTAAAAAAAAAAAAAAAAAAAAAATTTGCACCTTCTAGGCATGTACAAATATTTAGGATAAAAGAGAAAATCAGACTATGACAATTTTTTTAATATCCTGTGATAGAGAATTTTCCTATTGAAAATGTTTATTAAAGGAAAATCTCCTTTACCTGCTGTCTTTATTAGAACTATATCCTTTTTCACAATGGAGGAACCAAGGAGACTGAGAGTTATTGGCATAGTTTTATTAAATTAAAACACATACAGCTAAAATGCAAAATTACCATGATATTGGGGGTATATTCATTTAACTATATTATCCAACAAAATACATTTTGTATTAATTATTTATAGTAATAATATTATTTTATAATAAAACTATTCTCATTGTATTCGTTATCAATTACTGTGTAACCAATTACCTCAGGAAATATATTAATATATTACTTGATATGGTTTGGCTTTGTTTTCCCATTCAAATCTCATGTCGAACTGTAATCCCCACATGTTGGAGGAGGGGCCTAGTGGGAGGTGATTGAATTATGGGGGCAGACCTTCCCCCGCTTGCTGTTCTCATGATAGTGAATGGGTTTTCATGAGGTCTGGTTGTTTAAAGGGTGTAGCACATCCCTCTTGACTGTCTCTCCCGCTGCCTTATGAAGAAGGCACTTGCTTCCCCTTCACCTTCCACCATGATTGTAAGTTTCTGAGGCCTCCCCAGCAATGCCACTTTTATAGCCTGTGGAACTGTGAATCAATTAAACTTCTTTTCTGTATAAACTACCCAGTCTCAGGTAGTTCTTTATAGCAATGTGAGAATGGACTAATACATTGCTGTTCAAAAAATAACCCTCAAAACTTAAAACAAAAAACATTCACTGTTTCATAGTTTCTGTGAGCCAGATATTTGGGAGGCTTAGCTGGTCAGTTCTGGCGTGGGGTCATTCACGAGGTTGCAGTCCAGGTGCCATCAGGGCTGCCATCATCTGAGGGCTGGACGAAGCTAGAGGACCTGCTTCCACGATGTGCACTCACTTGACTGGCAACATGGTGCTAGCTGTTGGCCAGAAGTCTTAGTTCCTCACCACCCGGGTCTCTTCTTGGTGCTGCATGAGCATCCTCACAACATGGTAGCTGGCTCCCCTCAGAGCCATGGATCCAAGGGAGCCAGATGGAAGCTGCAATGAGCTTTATAACCTAGCTTTGGAATTCACATGCAATGATTTTCTCGACATCCTTTTGGTTATAGAAATCAGCCTTGTTTGATATGGAACGAAACCACAGGAGGCCATAAAAACTGAGAGGTGGGGTTTGGGGGAGCCATCTTGGAGGTCAGCCACTATACCCATTTACAAAGGAAAGGAGATTTTTAAATGTGTATTATTTTTTCAATAATACTTACAATTCTATGTTTAACTGGTTTAAATACTCATCGTTAGATCTCTTATTTCATTACTTTCCCAGTCTGGAGATGTTTTTATTTTTATTCAATTCTCTAGTGTTTTCATTTTTCCAGAAAGGGTATCATGATATATACGCTCTACATCTTTGCATAGAAGAGAATGTCTTTCTCTTATCTAATATACATTGGCTCTTTTGGCATTCATTTCAACCTCCTTCTAGCTAACAGACAGGTATTTTATATAACAATTTTTCTCAAATTATCCGTGGTACATACTAGTTTCTTTTCAATCTGCCACAGATCAATACTTTTGTAAAATATAATAAGAAAAAAAAAACAACAAAATATAAAACACAGAAAATAAACCTCACTTAAAAATTATCATATTCAACAGACTCCACTATTCTGTTAAATAGATAAAGGATTTCTAAAGAACTACTCTTAATTTCTGTAAATACCATTTCTTTGACAACTAGCAAAATGAGACCTCTCGCTGGTCCATGAAACACACTTTAAATAGCACTGCTATGTGGCTAGAAAGCTGAATACTACATTTCCCAGACTTCCTTGCAGCTAGGGTTTTGCATGTGATCTTCCTGTCAATCAGAAATACCCTTCAATATGAAGAAGTGAAAATGAAACCATAAGTCCATGGACACATGGAAGACAGACGAATTTCTGGCAAGTATATCCTAAATCCAGCAGACAAATATTAGATAATATCACTTATATGGTTTGGCTATGTCCCCATACAAATCTCTTCTTGAATTGTAGCTCCCCTAATCCTCACATGTCATGGGAGGGACCTGGTTGGAAGGTAATTGAATCATGGGGCAGATTTTTCCTGTGCTGTTTTTGTGATAGTGAATAAGTCTCAAGAAATCTGATGGTTTTACAAAGGGCAGTTCCCCTGCACATGCTCTCTTGCCTGCCTCCATGTAAGACATGCCTTTGCTCCTCCTTCACCTTCTGCCACGATTGCAAGGCCTCTACAGTCATGTGGAACTGTGAGTCTATTAAATCTCTTTCCTTTATAAATTACCCAGTCTGTGGTATGACTTTATTAGCAGCATGAGAATGGACTAATATAATCATCTATATGTGGAATCTAAACATGTTAAATGTGATGAGTACACATGGTAAATACAGTTAGCAGTAATGTACGGCAAATGGTAATTATAGTTAATAATAATGTATGATAAACTTATAATTTGCTAAGAGAGTAACTTGCAAGTATTCTCACCACACACATACTTGATAACTACATAAAATGATGGATACATACATTAGTTTGATTGTGGAATCATTACAAGAGGTAATATGTACTTCTATCAAAACACCATGTCGTATACCTTAAATACATGTAATTTTTTGTCAACCATACCTCAATAAAGCAGGGAGGGGCAAAGCATGGGCATATCCTGTGTTATTGTGGTTCACTTTATTGCACTCCACAAATACTGTGTTTTTTACAAATTGAAAGTTTGCGGCAACCCTGTATTGAGCAAGTTTGTCCACGCCAGAGTTTTCTTTTTTTTCTTTTCTTTTTGAGATGGAGTCTTGCTTCTCTGACAAGGCTGGAGTGCAGTGGTGCAGTCTTGGCTCACTGCAACCTCCACCTCCTGGGTTCAAGGAATTCTCCTGCCTCAGCCACGCCAGTAGTGGGATTATAGGCATGTGCCACCAGGCCTGGCTGATTTTTGTATTTTTAGTAGAGACATTTCACCATGTTGGCCAGGCTGGTATCAAACTCCTGACCTCAAGTGATCCACCCACCTTGGCCTCCCAAAGTGCTGGGATTACAGGCGTAAGCCACTGCTCCCAGCCATCTCTGTCCATGCCAGTGTTTTCAATGCCATGTGCTCGCTTTGTTTTTCTGTATCACATTTTGGTAATTCTCACAATATTTCATACTTTTTCATTACTATTATATCTGTTATGGTGATCTGTGATGTTGCTATTGTAATTTTTGGGGGCATGACACAAACTGTGCCCATATAAGATGGGGAAATTAATCGATAAACATTGTGTGTGTGCTGACTGCTCTACCAACCGACGGTTCCCCCATCTCTCTCCCTCTCCTCAGGCCTCTCTAATCCTTGAGACACAACAATATGGAAATTAAGTAGATTAATAACCCTAAAATGGCCTTTAAGTCTTCAAGTTAAAGGAAGAGTCACACATCTCTTACTTTAAATCAAAAGCTAAAAATGATTAAGCTTAGTAAGGAAGGCATGTTAAAAGCTGAGACAGGCCAAAAGTTATTCTCCTTGTGCCAAACAGTGAAGTTGTGAATACAAAGAAAAAGTTTCTGAAGGAAATTAAAAATGCTCTTCCAGTGAATAAATGATAAGAAAATAAAACAATCTTCTTGCTGGTATGGAGAAAGTTTGAGTGGTCTAGATGGAAAATGAAACCAGCCTTAATGTTTCCTTAAGCCAAAGCCTAATCCAGAGCAAAGTCCTAACTCTCTTCAATTCCATTAAGGCTGAAAAAGATAAGGAAGCTGCAAAAGAAAGATTGAAGCTAGCAGAGGTTTTTTCATGAGATTTGAGGAAAGGAGCTACCTCCATAACATAAAAATGCAATGTAAAGCAGCAAGTGCTGACAGAGAAGTTGCAGCAAGTTATCTAGATCTAGGTAAGCTGACTGATGAAGGTGGCTCACTAAACAAAAGATTTTCATTGTAGACAAAGCAGCTGTCTATTGGAAAACAATGCCATCTAGGACTTTCATAAGGAGAAGTCAATTTCTGGCTTCAAGAACAGGCTGAGGCTCTTGTTAGGAACTAATGCAGCTCATGAGTTTAAGTTGAAGCCAATGCTCATTTATCATTCCAAAAATCCTAGGACTCTTAAGAATTATGCTAAATCTACTCTGCCTGTGCTCTAGAAATGGATCACAAAGCCTGGATAATGACACATCTGTTTACAGCATGGTTTACTGAATCTTCTAAGCCAACTATTGAGACCTCTTGCTCAGAAAAAAAGATCCTTTTTAAAACATTACCGCTCATTGACAATACAAATGGTCACCCAAGACCTCTGATGGAGATGTACAAGGAGATTAATCTTGTTTTCATAACTGCTAACACAATATCTATTTGGCAGCTCATGATTCAAAGAGTAATTTTAATCTTCCAGTCGTGTCAAGAAATATGTTTTGTAAGGCTTTATCTGCTATGGATAGTGATTCCTTTAATGGATCTAGGTAAAGTAAATTGAAAACCTTCTGGAAAAGATTCACAATGCTAGATGCCATTAAAAACATTCATAATTCATAGGAGGAGGTAAAAATATCAACATGAACAGGAGATTGGAAGAAGTTGATTCCAACCCTCATGGGTGACTTTGGGGGGTTTAAGACTTTATTGGAAGAAGTCAGTGCAGATATAGTGGAAATAGCAAGAGAACTAGAATTAAAAGTGAAGCCTAAAGATGTGACTGAATTGCTGCAATCTCTTGGATAAAACTTTAATGGATGAGGAGTTGCTTCTTATGAATAACCAAAGAAACTGGTTTCTTGAGATGGAATCTACTGCAAAAGATGCAGTGAACATTATTAAATGACAATAAAAAATTTAGAATATTACATAACTTAGTTGTTAAAGCTGTGGCAGGATTTCAGAGGATTGACTCCAAATTTTTTTTTTTTTTTAGGAAAAAAACAAGAGGTGTATTCAAACTACAAATACTTGACTTGAAGATTCTTTTTTTTTTTAGAGTAATGTATCCCTACTTAAAGACAGATGGCCCTACATATAACAGCTATGTACAAAACTAGTTGTAAAATTGTTATTGGTTTTACAGTGATAAATGTAAAACTAAAAAATCTGTATGACTCATTTTGCTGGGATATATACTTTATTGCAGTGACCTGGGACTGAACCCAGAATACCGCTGAACTATGTCTGTGTGTCACAGGAGCACTCAGATCTGGAACAGATGGATCAGAGACACTGGGGTTCTCTTTCTACTGTATAGCTGCCAAAGAGTGGGTGGGTGTGGTTAGTTGTTTTCTCAGACTGCTTGGTTCTTGAGTGTATGATGGTCCTCCCAGAAATTCTGTAGATGACCAAGGATCTTTTAACAAAGACCTGTCTGCTAAAACTACCTAGAGAAGATTCTCTTGTCTGACACTAAGAAACCTGATTGATACAACTGGTTACCTGAGTCTTGCATTACAGTCTTTTCTCCATAAGCCACTGTAGATAATGCACCACTGGTTTCCAATTTTTAAAAGCTGTAGAGAAGTCATGTGAGGAATTTTCTTTTTTACTTGCTATTTTATTTTTATTTCCTCTTTGATTCTCGTAAAAGTTTGTTTCTCTCTCCTTGAAATAAAAATGCCACCAAAAATATATATTTCTTACATATTTTTCTTTAATTTGATCCCATTTATTATAAGCTCCTTAGAAATAATTTCTCCTCTTAGATTTAATTTCTCCTCTGGCTTTAAAAAGCAAAATAACTTTATTATTTTTTCATTATTATTATTATTATTTTATTTTTTTGAGATGGCGTTTCCCTCTTGTCACCCAGCCTGGAGTGCAATGGCATGATGTCGGCTCACTGCAACCTCTGCCTCCCAGGTTCAAGCGATTCTCCTGCCTCAGCCTCCCCAGCAGCTGGGATTACAGGCACCCGCCATCACACCCGGCTAATTTTTGTATTTTTAGTAGAGATGGGATTTCACCACGTCAGCCAGGGTGGTCTCGAACTCCTGACCTCAGGTGATCCGCCTGCCTCGGCCTTCCAAAGTGCTGGGATTACAGGAGTGAGTTTTTTTCATTATTTAATCTGATTTTTTACATTATAGATAATAAATTATTGGGTTATTTGCTTTCTTTTTCTTCTTCTCTGTATCTTTCATTTCTCTACTCATCTTTTTAAGTCCTAGAACTTTACCTCTGCATTCTTGGAGTTTTCCAAATTAGAGACTTGCTTTTCTGCAATGTCTTATTATTTCTAAGGATTATTTTACAACTTATTGACATGGAGTATTTTGAACATTTTAAAAGTGGATATAGTTGCATAATGAACCCCCACGTATTTCATCCATCCTCAACATCCATCCATCCATCTATCTATCCATTAATGCCTTTTATTATCTCTTATCTCCATTTATTGACTAAGACTGATTTTAATTATCCTTTATAGATTTCTCTAAGCTCTTACCATATTCTGGTCTTTTACATTTTCTGTCTTCCTTTAATCTATTTCCTTTTTACTTGAACTTGTCTTACCTTATATTTCAGTTTTATTTTTTAGAATGTATGATTTCCTGAATGTCATTAAAGGTGTAAAGACTATGCTTTTCATCTTTATGTTTATTTTCTAGACTTTAGAGTATTTTTTAAGTATATGGGCTTGCCCCATATCTTAGGGATGATACATCTAATCTTTTATTTACTCCATCTTTTTTATAACCTCTTTTTATCCTGACTAGTCATCCTTGAATTTGGAGTTGTCCATGAAGTTCTTCTACTGCCCAGAAAGAGGGCGCACACTTCCTTAGTTCCCATCAGCACGGTGGGAAAGATTCCTACAGAGGCTGAAGAAATAACATTCTGGTGCTTTTTAATGCTTATCAATGCAGATCTTCCACCTAGGGAGCAATCTGTTGTTCCTACTACAATAAAAAATATGGAGTTTCTTTGATAAAAAATTTTAATTTGTCTCTCCTTCTCCTTCTCCTTCTTCTTCTTCTTCTTCTTCTTTTTCTTCTTCTTTGCTGGAAGACAGGCATATCTGGCCACTGTAAATATATGTGTCAAAAGGTGCTGCTAGAGTCTATTTTTTTCTAACTGCTCAATTCAGAATTCAAATATAATCACCATCATCCTTCCCTCAAGCCCCACCTGCTTTCATCCTCGTGTTTATTACTTTGGTGCACTTCGATTTAGTGCCACAAATCACTACTATAAACATCTTAACACTTTCATGAGGGTGGTGGTGACATGAAAGGGCTCTGCTAGAAAACAGCTCCCATGTAATAGCTACATGGGTGGGGGTGGGGGCTCCTTCCCTTTAGGGACCAAATTCCTTGATCTATGAGTTGGGTACGGAGTAGGGATAGACAGGGAGAAATCTTTTTCTTTGCTTTTCCCCTAGATGGCTCCACCATGCTGACTCACACACTCATCCTAGCTTTGGATAAAGAAATCTCCTTTAAGATTAGAGTGAAAATAAGATAGTCCAAAGTGATTAAAAAGACTCATTATAGGCTGTGCTCTATGTTAAGTATTATTCATGGGTCATCCCACTATACCCCCACCCTATGAGGCAGGTACTATTATTATCCCCATTTTATAAGTGAGTAAGCTGTCACTTAGAAAGATTAAGGATATTAATCAGGGTCATGTAGCTAATAAAGAGTAGAGGAAACTTTCAAATCCAGTGAGCCCACTTTGGCAGCTCAGGCTCTTGTTGCTGTTATTGTTTTAACTATGCTAGGCACCTTATATACATTTTCATGTTTAATAATAATCATTTTTATTTAAAGATTACAAAATCTTGGAATGTTAGCATATGCATAGAGGTAGAAAAAGTAGGCAATATCAAAAAGTCTCCTTATCATCCTTAATGACTATACGGGCTGAGCGTGGTGGCTCATTCTTGTAATCCTAGCACTTTGGGAAGCTGAGGTGGGAGGATCACTTGAGCACAGGTGTTTGACACTAGCCTGGGCAACATAGTGAGACCCTCATCTCTACAAAAAATAAGAATAATAACCAGGCATGGTGTTGCGCATCTGTGGTCCCAGCTACTTGAGAAGCTGAGGCAGGAGGATCACTTGAGTGAGCCTAGGAGATTAAGCTGCAGTGAGCCACGGTCGCAGCACTGCACTCCAGCCTGGGTGACAGAGCAAAACCTTGTCTCAAAAATAAAATAATTTTTTAATTTAAAAAAATTTAAAAACTATGTCACTCCATTATTCTTCCATTACAAATGTATCATTTTGAGATATGTATACATGGTCTACACCTCATTTTTGTCCTTTAACAATACATCTTGGAGATTATTTTCACTCCAAATCATAAAATTCTTTACCCTGATAACCAAAACCAGACAAGGACACACCACAAACAGCAGCAAAACTATAAGCCAATAACCCAGATGAAAATACATGCAAAAATCCTTGAGAAAATACTAGCAAGCCAAATTCAACAACACGTCATAAAGATGATACACCATAATCAAATGGGATTCATTCCAGGGGTGAAAGAATGGTACTACATATGCAAATTGATCAATAGGATACATCACATCAACAGAATGAAGGACAAAAACCATGCAATCACTTCAATAGACACAGAAAAAGCATTTAATAAAATTGAATACCTCCTTATGATAAGAACGCTAAAAAATTTAGAAGGAATACACTTCAACACAATAAAGGGTATATTCAACAAACCCACAGCTAACATCTTACTAAATGGGGAAAAGCTGAAAGCTTTTCCTCTAAGAACTGGAACAAGAAAAGGATGCCCATTGTTACCACTCTTATTTAATGTAGGACTGGGAGTCCTAGCCAGAGCAATTAAGCAAGAGAAAAAAATAAAAGGCATCCAAATTGGAAAAGAGAAAGTCAGATTGCTCCTCTGCAGATGATATGATCTTCTACCTAGAAAAACCTAAAAACCAAAATTCTCTGAAAAAGGAACAATGAATGAAGTAAAGTTGCAGTACACAAAATCAACATACAAAAATCAGTAGCATTTCTATACATCAATAATAAAGTAGCTGAAAAGGAAATCATTGTCTTTATTTCTTTTTCAGTTACTTTATTATTCAGCTACAGGCAATGATTTCCTTTCCATTGGCAATCCAATGAAAGCAATCCCATTTACAATAGCTACAAAAAATAAAATACCAATATCTAGGAATAAATTTAACCAAGGAGGTGAAAGGCCTCAATAATTAAAACTTCAAAACATGGATGAAATAAATTGAAGAGGACATAGACAAATGGAAAGACACCCATGTTCATGGATTTGAGGAATTAATATTGTTAAAATGACAATACTACCCAAAGCAATGTACAGAATCAATGCAATCCCAATAAAAATACCAATTACATTCTTCAAAAAAATAGAAAAAGCTGTAGTAGCCAAAACAGTATAGTATTAGTATAAAAAGAGACACATAGACCAATGGAACAATATAGAGAAACCAGAAACAAATCCATGTATTTACAACCAACTAATGTTTTACAAAGGTGCCATGAACCTACACTGGGGAAAGGACATCCTCTTAAATAAATGGTGCTGGGAAAATGGATATCCATGTGCAGAAAAATGAAACTACATCCCCATCTCTTACCATACACAAAAATTCACTCAAAATACATTAAAGACTTAAGCGTAAGATCTGAAACGATAAAACTACTAGACTAGAAGAAAACAGGAGAAATGTCTTAGGTCTTGGCAAAGATTTTATTGCTAAGATTTCAAAAACACAGGCAACATAACAAAAATAGCTAAATTAGACTATATCAAACTAAAAAGCTTCAGTATAGCAAAAGCAACAATGGAGTGAAGAGACAAGAGACAATCTATTTAACAGGAGAAAATATTTGCAAGCTATCCATTCAACAAAGGACTAATATCCAGAGCATAAAAGGAACTCAATACAACAGTAAAATATAAAAAAATCAGATTAAAAAGTGGACAAAGGATCTGAACAGACATTTCTCAAAAGAAAACATACAAATGGCAAACAAAGATTAATATAAGCATATTATATCTTTGATATATCGAATGTATTTTCTAAGTATTCAACATGGGCCAGTTGCGGTGGCTCATGCTTGCAATCCCAATACCATGGGAGGCCAAGGCAGGTGAATTGTTTCAGCCCAGGAGTCTGCCTGGGCAACATGGCAAAACCTCATCTCTACAAAAATTACAAAAATTAGCCAGGTGTGGTGGTGTACAGCTGTAGTTCCAGCTACTCAGAAGGCTAAAGTGGGAGGATTGCTTGAGCCTGGGCGGTCAAGGCTGCAGTGAGCTGTGATCGCACCACTGCACCCCAGCCTGGGTGACAGAGCAAAATTCTGTCTCAAAAAAAAAAAAAAAAAAAAAGTGTTCAACACCACTAATCCACTAATCATCAGGGAAATGAAGCAAATCAAAACCACAAAAATATATTATCTCACCCCAATTAGAATGGCTATTATCAAAAAGACAAACAATAACATTTGCTGACATGGATGCAGAAAAAAAGAACTCTTATACACTGTTGAAGGGACTGTAAATTGGTACAGCCATTATGGAAAACAGTGTGAAGGTACTTCAAAAAACTCAAAATAGTACTGCTATATGATCCAGCAATCCCACTACTGGGTATTTATCCAAAGGAAAGGAAATCAGTATGTCAAAGGGATTCCCGCACTCCCATGTTTACTGCAGCACTATTCACAGTAGCTTAGATATGTAATTAACCTACATGTCCATCAATAGATGAATGGATAAAAACAATGTGGTATATATACACAATGGAATACAATTCAGTCATAAAAACAGAATGAAATCCTGTCACTCGTGGTAATGTGAATAAGACTGAAAGATATTACGTTAAGCAAAGTAAGTCAGACACAGAAAGATAAATATCACATGTTCTCTTTCATATGTGACAGCTGAAAAAAAATTGAGCTCATTGAATGTGAATAACAGAGGCTTGGAAGGGTAGGGGGTAGGGAAGAATGTGGAGGTTAATTAATGGGTACAAAATTATAGCTAGATAGGAGGAATGAGTTCTGCTGTTCTGCAGCACTGTAAGGTGAATATGGTTAACTATAATTTGTTGTATATTTTCAAAAGCTAGAAGACAGGATTTTGAATGTTCAAAGCACAAAGAAATGGTAAGTGTTTGAGGTGATGGATATGCCAATTACCCTGATTTGATCATTACACATCACATACAGTTATCGAGATATCACTTCGTATCCCATAAATATGTACAATTATTACCTGTTAACTAAAATTTTTTAAAGCATAAAATTTTGCCTTATTCTTTTTAATGCCTATACAATATTCCATTTTATGGGTATATCATTATTAACAGTGCCTTATTCTCATTTTTCAACTATTGTAAACATTAAAGCAAATAATAAACTTAGAAATATGTCACTTCACACATGCACATGTGTAACTGCAGAATATATTTCTTGATGTACTGTTAATCAAAAGGGTTGGTAGAACCCACTTGAGGGTTTTAGTAATGGTTCTTGGGGGTGAGGCAGAGTGTGCTGATTACAGAGGTGATGGAAGTACTGGGAAGACACATGGGAATATGAAACAATCTGAGATTAGCTGCAGCAGGAAGCTGCTACCACCCTAGGCTGATGTGAGAGAGGGAAGAGGCAATGTTACTGGAACCCAAGGGACAGGGGTTCCAGTACAGGTTGGAACCATCATGGCATAGAAGAGCTGGAGCCACACAGGGAGACGGGGCTACTAAGATATCATCCGCTCAAGAGGAAGAAGGATGACAGAAGGACCCTTCCTGCACCTTTCTAACCACCACCAGTGCCACCATAGGTGAAACCCCATCAGAGGCTGGCTGACCCACCCTGAGGTATAGAATCTGCAGGAATCAGCCTCGCCTCACCTCTAATTCCAGGCAGAACAACAAAAAAAGGTGACGGGAGAGATAAGGAGTATATCTGTAGACAGTTAAGCCCAGGTCTGGTACAGTCAACCTTTGTATTTTTTAGTTCCCCATACATTTTCACTCCAGTGAACATGTAGACATTTCTGCTCATCAATCCAGCCAAGGAAACACAAAGTTCCATCAGACATGGTATTCTCCTCATGTTCAGGATTGCCAGACATAAGCAATCTTCCTGGATACGTTCAGATGTGACTCTTTATGATTTTGTGAATTTGACACTCTTACAAAATAGTAGGGAATATAGAAGGGGAAAGAAAAAACCAACTGATTAATATATAGAGTTTTTTTTCTTTTTTCTTTTTTTTTTTTTCTTTTTAAGATACGGAGTCTCACTCTGTTTCCCAGGCTGGAGTGCAATGGTGCGATCTTGGCTCACTGCAACCTCCGCCTCCTGGGTTCTAGCAATTCTTCTGCCTCAGCCTCCCCAGTAGCTGGTACTACAGGCGCACCCCGCTATGTCAGGCTAATTTTTTGTATTTTAGCGGAGAAGGGTTTCACCGTGTTGCCCAGGCTGGTCTCAAACTCCTGAGCTCAGGCAATCCACCCGCCTCGTCCTCCCAAAGTGCTAGGATTTTTTTAAAAACACACATAGCTGTTATACTCCTCACTTCTTTAACTGGCCTTGATGTACAACCTTAAGATAATTATTTAAAGTTTATTCTGTACCTGTGATTATTTCTTCTTTGTCATTTCCAAAGTTTACCTATGTTTGCTTTCTACTTTTTTCCTTGAAAGTCAGCTAAAAGTCTCTCTCTCTCTGGATTTATTTATTTCTGGATTTTTGCAGTGTGATCAGAGCGTATTTTCGTTATTTTTACATTTCAAATATTACTTATATTTTCCTCTAAGGTCTAATATTCGATAACTTCTGTGAGTATTCCTGGAGTGCTTGTCTAGAAGAATTAATACTCAGTTTTTAGGCAAGAAGCAATGTGTGTGCATATATAAATATGCATATGAATCCATGCAATAAATTATATCATTTAAGTTTTGTAAATTTTTATTTTTGTCTACTTAATCTGTCATGGAATGAGATAAATACATAAAAATATTAGGCTATAAAATTTTTACGTGAATTTCTCTGTATTTCTTATAGTTTCAGCTTCTAAAATATAAGCGCTATATTATTTGATGCATACATATTCATAGGTCTTAGTTCTTCATTGTGGATTGCACATTTTGTTATTATAACATTCTATTTGGGAATTATCTAACATGTTTTAAACAGTTTTGTTGGGATATAATTCACATATAATACAATTCAACCATTTAAAGTGTATAATCCAATGATTTCAGTGTATTTACAGATATGTGCAGTTATACTCACAATCAAGTTTAGAACATTTTTATGATCTCAAAAAGAAAGCTTGAAATCTTTAGGTCTCACTCTCCTATTCTCCCCTCCCTCACTCCCATCTGAGCCCTAAGCTACTACTAATTTACTTTCTGTCTCTGTAGATATACTCTTTCTGGATGTTTTACGTAGTCTTTTGCAACTAGCATTTTTGCTTAGCATGTTTTCAAGATTCATCATCCGTGTTGTAACATGTATCATTCCATTGTGGTCGGAGAGGATACTTTGTACTATTTGAACATTGTTAAATTTAGCAAGGTTTATTTTTGGCCCAGCATAAAGTCTATTTTGGAGAATGCAGAAGAATCAAGACAAATGTATAGTCTACTGTTGTTAGGTGTGGTCTATAAATGTTTGTTAAGTGTGGTTGCTTTGTAGTGTTGTTCAGGTCTCTGCTTCCTTGTTGATCTTTGGCCTAGCTGTATTCATTGGAATACAGCAGAATATTCAAGTTTCCGAGTGTTTTGTTGTTGTTGATGATGATGATAAACTCCCTATTACTCCTTTCATTTCTGTCAGTTCTTGCCTCTAGTATTTTGGTAGTCTTTTATTGTGTACAAGCTTATAATTGTTATATCTTCCTGATGGATTGACCTTTTTATCATTATTAAATTTTCCTTTTTATCTCCAGTAACATTTGTTTTTGTTTCAGAGCCAAATTTGTTTGATATTAACACAGTGACTCCAGCTTTCCTATGGTTGCTGTGTGTATGATCCATCTTTTTCCATCTTTGATTTTCAGTGTAGCATTTTTGAGTCTAGAACGTGCCTCCTGTAAATAGCATATAATTGAATCTTTAAAAATCCAGTCTATTTCTGTCTTTTTATGGAGTTGTTCAATCCGTTTACATGTAATGTGTTTATTGATGTAGATGAATTTACATCTGTCATTTTACTTTTTGTTTTCTAAATGTCTCTTTCTTTTTGTTCCTCTATTTTCCCTTTATTGATTTCTTTTGTATGGAGTGAATATTTTCTTGTGTGGTATTTTAATTTCTTTAGTGATTTTTTTTTTACTTTATTTCTTGGGTTATTCCTTTTGTGGTTGTTGCAGGACTTTAATTATAAACACCAAACTTAACAAAACCAGCTTCAGATTTATACTAACTTAATTCCAGTGAGAGAGTTTTTGTGCTATTAGAACATCTACAAACGTTACAAAACCACAATAAATTGCTATAAACAGAACTTTATAATTTTATGCCTTTTAAATAATCTAAAAGAAGAAAAGAGAGCAAGTATATATTTATAGATATTGCTATATTAATCTCCTCATTTATCATTTCTGAACCTCTATTTTTTCCTCTGGATTCAAGTTACCACCAGTAACTTCTTTCACCCACCTCCTTCGTGCTGTGTTTGGCAAAAACATTATTTTTTTATGTCATAGGTCAAACAATTCATTATATACATATTTTTATACAATTAATTTTAAAATAATTAGTAGAATAAGGGACAGAAATACACATTTATAGTATTTATAATTACAAAATTATCATCACCTTTGCTCTTTATTTCTTCATGTGAATTTGAATTATCATATGGTGTCACTTGCTTTCAGCCTAAAGAACTTCCTTTCATATTTCTTATAAGGCAGACCTCCAAGCAACATTTTTACGTACTTTTTTTTTTAATGAAAATTCTTCAGTTAACTTCCAGTTTTTGAAAGATAGCCCTGGTGATTACAGAATTCTTCATGAAGTGTTGTTTTCATTTTGAGCACTTTGAATGTTTTCCCATTGCCATCCGACCTCCATTGTTTCTGATGAAAATTCAGCAGTTAATTGCATTGGGAGTCTGTTTAAATGACAAGTTATTTTTCTCTTGCTGCTTTCAAGATTTTCTTTTTTCAGCCATCTTCTTGTCTTTGGTTATTAGCATTTTTACTATGAGGTGCTTGTTTGTGGATCTCTTTCTATCCTGCTTGAGATTCCTGGCTGTATAGATCAATCTTTTTCAACAAATATTGGAAGTTTTTAGTCATTTCTTTAATTATTTTTATCCTTCTTCCTGTCTATTCTCTCCTTCTGGTTCTCTCATTATACATATGTTGGTTTCCTTAATAGTATCACACATTTCTCTGAGGATCTGTTCACTTTTTAAAAGAATAATTAATAGACTTTATTTTTAGTACAATTTTAGGTTTACAGAATATTTAAGGATATAGTACAAAGATTTCCATATACCCACTCCACCCAATTCCTCCACCCCAGCACACAATTTCCCCTATTATTAACATTTTGCACTGGTGTGACACATGTGTTACTGTTGATGAACTAATATTCATGCAATATTATTAACTATAATCAGTAGTTTACCTTAAGGTTCTATGAACTCTAAGTTTAAACTGTTTACACTTCCTGTTATACAGTTCTATGGGATTTGACTAATTATGAAACAAATCTATTACTGTATTTTCATACAGAATATTTTTACCACCCTAAAAATCCCTTGGGCTTAACCTGTTAATCTCTTCCCCACCTTCCACCAAACTCCTGACAACTACTGGTCGTTTTACTGCCTCTATAGCTTTGCCTTTCCCAAAATGTCATATAGTTGAAATCATAATATGTAGCCTTTTTCAGATTGTCTTCTTTCACTCAGCAATATGAGTTAAGTCTCCCTCATGTCTTTTCATGGCTTGATAGCTTATTTCTTTTCTCCCCTCTGTTCTTCAAGTTGTGCAATCAATTTTGATCTATCTTCAAGTTTACAAATTCTTTCTTCTGCCAGTTCAAATATACTGTCGATCCCCTCAAGAGAATTTTTCATTTTCATTTTATTTTTTCCCTTCTAAAATTCCTACTTTGAAAAATAATTTCTCTTTATTGTTGTTTTTTATTTGATACAACATTGTCATTGTACCTTCTTTTACTCTTTAAATCATGATTTCCTTTTTTTTTTTTACCACATTTATAATGGCTTCTTTGAAGTTTTGTTTGTTAAATCCAACATCTGGTTTATCTTACAGGTATTTTCAATTGCCTGCTATATTTTCAGCATATTGATCATGCTTTGCTGTTTGTTTTTGTTTTTGTTTTTGTTTTGCATGTGTTGTAATATCTTGTTGGAAACTGGACATTTTAGATAATATATTGTAGCCACTCTGAGTACCACCTCTACCTTTCTAGGGCTTATTATTGTTATTTTATTGTCTTTTTATTTAGTAACTAGATCGGCTATTTTAGTGGTATCTATTTTCCTCACGTATTGTTAAACTTATGATGATAACTTTCAGGGGCTGCAACCTTGGATGGGCCTACGGTCACCTTGGGATAACTGGCTCTGACAGAGCTCTTTGACTATCACTTCCCTAATCATGCCCAGCTGTTAAGAGCCTTTAATTGCTGTCTGATTGCTCTGTTGTTTTCAATAGCATTCTAGGGCATAAATTGCTCTGCATACTAACACTATCAAACTAAAGTCAGCGTTTTAGATTTGTTCTGACCTCAGGAAAGATTTTCTTAGATGTCTCTTTCCCCATTTTTCTGGAAAATCCCCTCATCCACAGTTTAATCTGTATTTCCAATGAGTAGCTAGCATTTTCACAATTACCTTTCACCACAAACTTTATCCTTCTTGAGAATGCCCTCAGGATTAAACATCTTCATACTCTGTTGCAAATGAAGCCACTTCCTTTGTGAAGAAATTAGGAGTTATCTGTTTTAAGGCCTACTTTGACCTTCAGGCAGAATGACTGAGCCAAGGCTCTGGAACCGGCAAAAGGGCAGTCTGGAACAGTGATGCACTATTCTCTACAGTGATGCACTATTCTCTGAGTGCATCCCTGCTTTAGAAGCTGAACTTAAAGCAGAAGAGGAGACAGTAGTCTCAGCTAACCTCTGCTTGCTTCTCCTAGCATGATACCATGGCCTTATAAATGGAGACAAGAGACCCCAGTAGTCTCAAAGGTGCTGTGCCCCAAAAAGAGCCTCCGTCTTATCGGTGGAGGCTAGCAGGAGGAGAGAAACCTCCTTGTTGGCTAAACTTTCAAAGAACTTAGCATCATCCACAGGAAGCTGAGGGCAGGGTGAGGAATGCTGAAATCCTTCCCCTCCCAGTCAGCTAGTCCTCCAAGCTAGGAACTGGGGGTAGGAGAAGCCTTGGGTTCTTGGCTACACTACACTGGAGTGAAGTTTTTGTCTTGCTGAGCTGGGAGGGAGGAAGGAGAGAATAGTCTTGGTTCAAATACCACAGACTCTCACTGTTTTTAGTAAATTTTGGCGGATTTTCTTGAATAGTTGTGTCATTTGCTGTATACTCTTAGAACCATTTCCAGAGACTCTAAATAGTATATATATATATATGTGTGTGTGTGTGTGTGTGTATAATTTTCACCAGCGTCACTGGGGAGTAGTCCCACGAAGTTTCTCATGTCATGCTAAAAGATGATCTTGTAATCATTCGACAGGTTCTTCCTGCCTGCTGCACAGAAAAAATTAATTCATGGAGACCATGGCATTGCCATACAGAGAGTTTAATTGAGGGAGGCCAGCCATGCCACTTAGGAGGTGTCATTATTACTCAAATCAATCTCTCCAAAGACTCAGAGGTGTTATAAACAAAGTTTCAGTGCCGCAAAAGAAATTGCACTCAAATATAAAATTTTCTTTTTAATTCTTAGCAAGACAAGTGACTTCTATAGAACGGTGCGCCCTTACAGACGGAGCAACGGTAAGTGCACACTTGGACAAAGGAGGGGAAGGGGTACTTATCCCTGACTCATGTGGCCCCTGCTGCTGTGTCATTCCCCTATTGGCTAGGATTAGACTGCACAGGCTACACTAATTTCGACTGGCTAATTTAAAGAGAGAGATGGGGTGAGTGGTTTGGTGGGAAAAATGGTTATGACAGAGCAGGTAATCAGAATGAGTCAGGGTGGAGCAGGTAATCGGAATGAGTTGGGGTGGAGCAGGTAATCAAAAATGGTTGCTTTTCGAGGAAGTTAAGTTTAAAAGTAGAAGGCAAAGAATTGAACATATTGACACACTGATTCTTTGAAAAGAAATTTAGAACTCATATCTAACAGAGGTTAGGGGTTTTCAAGGATAGTTTGGTCGGCAGGGGACTAGGGAACAGTGAATGTTGATTGGTTGGGAATAAAATCATAGAGATATGGAAAACAGTCCTTGTGTGCTGAGTCAGCCTCTGGGTGGGGCCACAGGAGTAGTTGAGTCATGCGTCCAGAGTTCAGGTGGAGTCAGTCTGAAAGATATCTCAAACAACCAATCTGCCAGGCGTGGTGGCTCCCGCCTGTGATCCCAGCACTTTGGGAGGCCAAGGTGGGTGGATCACGAGGTCAGGAGATCGAGACCATCCTGGCTAACAAGGTAAAACCCCGTCTCTACTAAGAATACAAAAACAGAATTAGCCAGGTGTAGTGGCAGGCACCTGTAGTTCCAGCTACTCAGGAGGCTGAGGTGGGAGAATGGCATGAACCCGGGAGATGGAGCTTGCAGCGAGCAGAGATCAAGCCACTGCACTCCAGCCTGGGCAACAGAGCAAGATTCTATCTCACAAAAAAAAAAAAATCTTAGGTTTTATAATAGTGATGCTATCTATAGGAGTAATTCGGGAAGTCACAGATCTTGTGACCTCTGGCCACATGATTCCTGAGCAGTAAGGGATTATAGAAACTACACCCACATCTTAGCAGAATTCGGGCCCCTCTCATAATCCTAACCATGCGGACTTTCATTCGTTTTACTTGCAAAGGTGGTTTATTAATAGTTTTGGAAAGAGCTATTATCATCTTTGCTTTAAGGTTAAACTATAAATTAAATTTCTCCCAAAGCCAGCTCAGTCTACACCCAAGAATGACCCACGATAGCTTGAAAGTTAGAAGCAAAATAGAGTCAACTATGTCAGATTTCCCTTACTTTCATAAATTTGCAAAGGCAGTTTCAATCTTTCTCTTATCAAACTGATGCTTTCATCTGTAAATTCAACTTTGCCCAGCATTAAGACTGTGATTTCTGTTTTTCAATTTGGATTAGCAATTTCTTGTTCTTTTGACGCTTTTTCATTATTATGTTTCAGATCTGTCTTATGTATACTACAGAAAGCTGGATTTTGTTTCTTGGTCTTAACATATAATCTTTTATTTTGAAATTTTCCTTTTATCTTCAATGCTTAGCACCATACTTAGCATTTATTAACTGTTTGAGGAAGGAAAGTTGTTTTCTCTCCTGAGTCCTGGGCAGGGGTGGGATCCCTTTAGGCCTTATTGGAAAGCCCCAGGAGTTGCTAAAGTCACGTATTATTCCTGCTGGATGCTGCTTAGTGATCACAAAGATCGATGTCTCTGAAAAAAAACATTAACAGTCCCCTTATTGAAGTATAATTGTCATACAAGAAATGTCCCCATTTAAAATGTATAATTTGGTAAGTTTTGACATACATCTATATGTCACACACACACACACACACCAGGAAACAATCACCACAATGAAGACAGTTAACATGTCTATTGCCCTCAAAAGTTTCCTTGTGCCCTCTTGTTTCCTTGTGTTTCTTCCCAAATGAATCATAACCAGTGCCCTCATATAGCATATGTACTAGTGTTTATTTACCATGATGCTGTATGTATCTAACCAGGTCCAAATACAGAATAGCTCAATCAGGTCTTTTGGTGTCTTATGATATAATTATTTTAATGTCTTAGCCCAGTGGGCCGAGAGAAGGACTGAGCTTGCTTAAGGACTCAAGATCTATTTCCAATGACCTTCCCTGGTACTGGGTAAAATAATTAATGAAATTGTTCAAATCATCCATTTTTCTAGGAAAATGAAATCTCATGTATTTGATCTTGCAGAACTACAACTCTCTGTTTCTCCTGACTTTTCCATATTTTAATATTTTCCTTTTATACTCATCTGAATGATTCTTTGAAAGAGAATGTTTTCGTGAGAATGAATAGGGGAAATAGGAGCCTTGTTAGGCATTGCCAGCTGCTCAATCTAGTTCTCTGAAGCCTCCAGAATAAATATATTTTTTAAAATCTTCCAGAACATATTTGTTGAGAAGCGTCATGGCTGGCTAAGCTTGCCTATTTAGTATAACAGATGTTAATTTGTTTACCCAGAATAAAGGAAAAATCTAAGTATATTTTTTCATAGAATGCCCCATGTGGATGATACAAGCATTTTTAGTAGTGCAAACAGAGTTTGTATTTTATTTTTATCAGAATATTTTGCCTAATACATTTTATGCTCAAATATTATGACTTTATGGGATATTTCAAAAAAACTAAAAGGAATATGTAAAGTAATTCCACTGAACCTAGAGTTCTCTGTTATGTGTAATTAATTTCAAATATTGGTGGGGGTCGAGGAGAGAGCTGCTATTTGAATTGGTCAAGTGCACAGACTCTAGAACAAGATCATCTGAGATATGATAACTATCCTGCCTGTTACTGCCTGTGTGACTTTGAACAAATAGCCCAACATCTCTGAGAGATGATTCCACATCTTTAAAATGGAGATAACACCTACCTCACAGAGTCTATTTTTCACACTGCTATAAAGATACTACTTGAGGCTGGGTAATTTATAAATAAAAGAGGTTTAATTGACTCAGTTCCTCATGGCTGGAGAGGCCTCTGGAAACTTACAATCATGGAGGAAGGTGAAAGGGAAGCAAGGCATGTCTTACACAGTAACGGAATAGAGAGAGCACGCAGGGGAAATGCCAGGTGCTTATCAAACAACCAGATCGCGGGAGAACTCATTCACTATCATGAGAAAAACATGGGGGAAACTGCCCCCACATGATCCAATCACCTCCCACCAGGTCCCTCCCTCAACATGTGGGGATTACAATTTGAGATGAGATTTGAGTAGGAAATCAGAGCCAGATGAAATCACAGAGTAATTAAGAAAACGAAGTGTGATGATACATGTACAATACTTGTAACGGTATCTGGATCATATTAAGTGTTATTTGTGGTAATTATTATTCTGTGTATAAAAATAATGCTATTTGAAATGAATGTTTTCCTTTATGTCATGATTCAAAAAGCAAGCCAAGTCAGTTATACATTTGTATTTGGAATTTAGCTTTAAATATACTAATATTAAAATAATATTATGTGGTTTACATTATTGTTGAATATTTTTTCATCAGTTTGGGACACAACGACAGCTCTAAATATGTTAGGCAGTGAAAGTTAACATGTCTATCACCCCCAAAAGTTTCCTTGTGCCCTCATGTTTCCTTGTGTTTCTTCCCAAATGAATCATAACCAGTGCCCTCATATAGCATATGTACTAGTGTTTATTTACCATGATGCTGTATATGTTAAAAATAGTTGACTATTTTGAGGGAGCTCTGTCCAAGAATGTTGAGTGAGAAAAAGAAAGCAGATATTAATTATTTCATATTTTTCTACTGAATACTTGTTACTCAGGTAAACTCTCAGAAACCTTTGTTTTAGGTAGATCTGGCTATTTTTCCTAGTATTTCTTAGCCTAGAGCATACATATAAAGGGCCTTTTGTAATCATCTGTTCACTAATAAAAGTGGCATGTTCCTATGCTCCTTGATCCTCTGTACCCCTGAACCCCATATGGCCCTGTATGAGTAGTGAGAGGAGGAGGGTCCCTTGTGGAGAATGTGGCAATGGTCATAAACATGTGCATGAGCTTGCTACTTGCTACTTCCTGTGATGATCATGCTCTGGAAATGTCCCTTAATTCCAGAGGGCAAATGCTTATCAAATGGTACTAGTGGCCAAAACAGCAAGTACTCACCTATGTCCATTTCTTCATTTTTTTTTTTTTTTTTGGCTCATAGCCACATTATATCTTCCAGCCTCCCTTTCAGCTAGCTGCACTCATGTAATGAGTTCTGATTAATGAGATGTGAGTAGAGGCTATGGATGCCTCACCCATAACAAATATGGCGTTCCTGATACTCATCCTATTTTTCCCATCCACTGACTGAATGAGTGGATTTCAAGGACCTAGACAGGGGACATATGTGGAAAAATTCTGGGTTCCTTAAGTAAGAGATTAAGTATCTGATCTGTTTTAAATAATGCTCACCACTTTATTGCGGCTATTAGGAAGACCCTATCCAAGTCCATTGCTAGGTAAAACTATGAAGAAAACAACTTTTTATAAGAGAAGACAACTTTTTTTCTCAGATTCTCTATACCCTTCTCCCTTTGATGATAATAAATAACACTTATTGAGTATGTATCAGACATTGTTAATTTCTTTGTTAATTCTAGATACTATGTCATTTACCCTCCATATCAATCATGTACAGTATTATACATACAACTGAAGGAATGAAGCACAGAGAGGTTAAGTTATGGATCACTAGTGGACAATGGAATTAGGATTCGAACTCAGAAAATTCACACCTAATCACCAAACCAAATGGCTTGCCAATACGCTCTAAGTGTCCAGTTTCTCTAGTTGTGCAGACTGTCTACAGAACTTGCTGTCTCAGATGACTTTCCAAAGCACATAACTTTCTTCCCATTATGTCCTTCAAAACACCCTACCCTGAATCTCATTCTTCAAACATTTATTATGCAAAGAAACTAATGGATTAATTAAAATTCTATTTTGAGCACTCACTATATTAGAAGGATTAGTGTTAACTGTAATGGGCTTGATAACTTGGCAATATCATGATTTGCTACCTGAATTCCAGAGAATTTCAGCCTCTTTATCATCTGGCCGCCCTATGCTGATTTAAAACCAAGAAAGTTAAAGAGTCCTGGGGTGGGGTTTGGATAATCTTTGGCCCATTATTCTTATGAGTAATATAAATTATATCCAAAGGTATCAGAGAAGCAGGTCCAACTGAAGAGCAAAATGGGAGGGTCAGCAGTGAGTGGTGTTGGGAATCCACAACGAAATAAACAGGAGTTAGAAAGCTGCAGGTGGGAGAATAAAAACACGGGAGAAGAGGTAGGTGGTCTGGCATAATTCCAGAAATGACTTCCACAGTGCGCTATACATTTTTCACCGTCTCCTGGAGTATATCTATATGATGAATCTGGGATCCCTTGAAGGGGCTGGAACAGGTATGGGAAAACGTCATATAATTGAATAACTGGTACATAGGGGAAAGGCAATGAATATGCTGATGGAGGTTCAGATAATGTAGTATGAGGGTAAATGTCTTTCGTCTGAAGGATATCCACACAGATTTTTTGAAAGAGGTAACTATGGTGTTGAGTTTTCCTGAATGCACAGAATTGGCAAAGTGGATATTGGAGAAAGGGCAAAATAGGCACCATGGTAGGTAGTGGAACCTGCATAGCAAAGGTATAGAGATAGGAATGTTCAAGCTGTGCAAAAGAAATAACACATTGTCAAATTTTCAAGTGTAAATTACACAAGGGGTAACATTAAGGGACAAAGGTGAGAGATAAACAAGGAAAAAGGAGAGCTCACAGGTTGCCGGCAGTCATAGTGGAGCCTGTCAGAGAAGAAGAGCTCCTCAAGTAAAAGAATTTAGGGAAGGAAGGAATGGGGCGAAGGCTAGAAGAAAACTTTGGAAGAAACTTTAAATGTATTTGAAAAAGAGCTGAAGATGAAGGACTCTCAACCAGTGGAAAGGAGGCAATGGAGATTTTTAAGACACTGGGGTGGGGAGAAGAGAAGCTGCAAAGTGCTGACTAGTACTTTTTCATTGAGCATTCAGCTCTCAGCTGCAAGTGATTGGAGCTGTACCATGAACTGGATATAAAAGGCTTTGCACCAGAGTTCTTCCATAAGGCTCCTTCTAAGGCCAGAGGGATTAAGAAATAAATGGCAATGATGAAGTGGAGGTGTGGGTCGAGGCTATTTTTCTCCAGAGAAGCACTTAGAGGCTCAGAGGAATTGCATAAGGGAGAGCAGATGGGTTTTTAATTTAGGGAACACTTGAACAGGTTTCCAGCCAGGAGGATGAAGAGAGTTTGGCATGGAGGAGAAGGATCGAAGAAGATAGTTGATGGAGGAAAAGAGAAAGTGCAACTTAGCAAGAAGGAATCATGAGTTAATGTAGAAATCCCATTGGTGGAGAAAGTGCAATGGAAGAATCCAAAATCACGTCTTTGATAGGACATCAGATGTCCTCAGAGAAGAAGGGGATGAAGATTGGAGCCCAGGAGAATGGAGAGGTTTGGCATAGGATTTGGAAGAATATCTGCAAAGATTGTACTCAATTTTAGTCCATCAATCACCACATATTTATGAAGCATCTAGTCTGTGCCCAGTGGTGCCCTCGATTGTACATTGCAGCTTTCCAAAGTGCTGGCAGTTGCTGCCAACTTGGCAATATCAGCAAATGTTGAAAAATGTGTTCTCTGCTCCATCATAGAAGTCACTAATAAAAATGAGGAGTAACTTAGGATCAGGCCCCTAAAGCACCCAACTTACTCTTTCTTTCCAGTTTAAGACCAGTGCACTGAAGGCTCCATTTTAAGTCAATATTATCTGTAGTGTTATTTCATTGTGACCAACACTTTGCATGCTTGGCTATGAGTTCATCTTCTTAGCTTTGCATCACAACTGGGCATAAAATCATGCATGGTTTCACAATATATTACTCTCTCATTATAATAAAGATATAAAGTTATGAGTGTGCAGTGGTATAGAAATTACCATTTTGACTTGAAGATCAAAGAATTTGTGGATCAATGGTTTAGTTAAAATGTATCAATAAAAGAAAATTTGAGATATGAGGCAGGAGTTGAAAAGGACAAAATTATCAAGATAGAGTGAATAAACTTATAGAAATGGTGAAATTGAAAATATTGGAGGGCATTAGAGGGCAACAGACACTGTCCGTTCTTTGCCAATATCCCTTCAGCATTCACCTTCCCATTGCACTCTGAGGCTTTCGCTGGTTTCTGGGGCATCATTGGCTAGAACACAGGCCAGGCCAGAAGTGCTATGAATTAATGCCCATGGGATAGTCCTTAAACAAATAATGGATATGATTTAGCATATAAATAATCCGTATTTATCATCCCCAAGGTGAAATAACTCAAAAGCACATTGTACCTCATCTCCTGGAGGTTCCCAGTAGGTTGAGCCCCAGTTGCCCACAGTGGCAACCTATTCATCAACACACATTAGATTTCTTTCACTCCCTTTCTTACTGCCCTCTTCTCTACTCACTTTCCATGTTGGCTTCCCCAGACTAATGACTTGCATTTAAATCTTTGTCTCAAGGTTTTTTCCAGTGGAATTGAGCCTAAATCAGAGAGGGAGACCAAATTCCTCTGCAGAAGAAAAAAAAAAAATAGAATCCTCCAACATGTGCTATTTCTTCCCTGGTAAACCACGTCCTGTTGAACCACCATCTACCCAGTTCCCCAAGATAGAAACTCTAAAATTATCTTTGAGAATTATCTCTTCCTTCTATCTTATATTCAAATCATTGACAAGTCCTACAGATCTAGCCTCTAAATGTCTCTCAAATCTACTTATTTCCATCTCTGTTTGCACAGCATAGGTCAAGCTACCTCATCTCCCACCTAGACCTCCTAACTGGCTTCTCTATTCATTTTTATTTTCTTCCAATTCTTTCTCCACTTAGCATCCCCAAAGCAAACTTCACAAAGCTAAGTCTAATTTTTTACATCCCACACCCTGCTTAAAACCCTTCAATGGCTTTCCATCTGTCTTACATTACAGCCAACACTCCCTAACACAGCCTGCAAGATTTTACATGGTCTGGACTACCTACCCCCACTCTCCACATTTCCAGCTTCCCCTTAAACCACACTCTTTTTTGCTTTAAACTTGCCAGCTCTTTACTCCTTACATTCAATTCCTGTAGGTCTCCTGCTCCCTTGCACCAAGGGATGTGGACTTTCTTAGAAAAGTCTTTCCCTGCAATCTTCTCCCCCCCATGACCCCTTGTCTAGTTAATGCCCATCCTGTCTTCAGTTCTCCGGTTCAGAGTTACATTCTCTAAAAATTTTCCAAACATCCTTTATTAGGTTAAATCTCTCTTCTACTGGCCCTTATAGAATTATATAACTCTACTTTTTTCCACCATTGTAATTTTTACATTTAAATTACTGATTATTAAAGTTAGTCTCCTTGTCTACACTTTAGCCTCCTTGATGCCAAGGAAGATAAGCCAATGAATGCAAGCCTGTGAATTTTATATTTATCACTGTGAGAAACAGGAATAGTCTGTGGGGGAAAGGAACGTAGCTTCTGGGGAAACAAAAAGGACACATGAAGGGGAATCATGCATGAGCTCTCGTATAGGATAGCTTTGCTATTCCGCCCTAACATTGGTGAGATTAGAGAACAGAAACTTGCAATGAGTCTAATATACTTGCCTCTTTGACATTCTCCAACAATGTGGTAACAGGATAAAAATAAAGCAGATTATCTAATGCTAGGGAGAGTAAGTACAGCAAATTAGAAGGCTGTGGGTGTGTAGGATGTGGTCATTGTCTCTTTTTTCTAAAAAGATATAGAGACAAGGTCTTGCTATGTTGCCCAGGCTGATCTCAAACTCCTGAGCTCAAGCAATCCTCCTGCCTCAGCCTCTCAAAGTGCTGGGATCACAGGCATGAGCCACCATACCCAGCCCATATGGTCATTCTCATATGTGTTGCTAATGCATTCTGAAGGTGTTTTGTTTTCTCTTTCCCCCTTTCTGGGAAGAGATCTTCCTTTAGCATAAAATTGTCCGTAAGCTATGCTTTAAGAGTTGATATATATTAACAAGAGATCATTTTCTTGATCTTGGAGGCATATTTCTGGGAGAGAACTGGAGGACCTGAAAGCTGCGCAGAAGCTCTGCAGTATATAAATGACCTGATAAAGATTCATCTCTATGGGATGGATGCAGGACCAGAAAGAACCTAGTGATGGAGAAGTGAGATTCTGGTGGTAGGTGGTCCAGAGGGAAAAACCCATGGAGGGGTCCGGGAAACAAAGTATGAATGGGGGAGACCACCTAACATGCACCTAACATGAACCCTGGAGAGACAAATGAGAAACTTGATAAAAAAAAGTAAAGCTCTGTTTTTCACAGAGATCCGGGCTCTGTGTTTATTTGTGTGCATCTAATAGTGACTTTGTTGTCATGGATTTATTCCATGCCCTTTTTTGAGACTCTATGACCAAACTGGGGTGCAATGATGTGATCATAGCTCACTGCAGCCTTGAACTCCCGGACTCAAGTGGTCCTTCTTCCTCAGCCTCTCATTTAAAGATATAACTAAATAATTGCATGCATTTAAAAAATCTTGTTGAATGTGTGAATAAAACATCATGTGGCTCTTTCAATCAGCACAGAAAGGATGTTTCAAAAAAAGGATTAAGGGATTTGGTGAAGTAAATGGAAATCTTAACTTGAAATATCCTCCTTGGGAGAATGGGAAATATAGTAGATAAAAAGTTCTTTTGTAATAGTTAGAGGAAACTAATTTGGAGACCTAGAAAAATGTTAGTAGGAAGACTTATTAGGTAAGTATATAATACAGGGTGGGATGGAAGTCGAGGAAACAGAGGAGTGGCAAACCAGTATTAAAAATGATAAGGACAGAAGTAGATGAAAAGGGATATAATGAAGGAAAAAATACAAACTAGATCCTCAAGACTGAAGTAAATATAGATTTCAGGTCTAAAAGGATGAAGATTTGAGCTAGAAGATAGTTGCAAATACATGAAGTCAAGTATTTTTACATTTTATATATAATAACTAACATATTTTACGATTGAGACAGTTCATTTGCTTTTGTGGCGTAATAATTAACTTTTTAAAACTTATTGTTATTGCTTATTAACATACACTTATTTTCAAGGTGGCTACAAATAAGGCTTTCATGAATTGTTCTAAAACCTTTCCAGATACAGAGTCATGCTAGTGTGTCTCTCTTTGTTTTCCAAATTTAGAAAAGGAAAGTACTGCGGATATTTAAGAAACTTTCTCTCCGAACATGGAGGATCCACAGCCATAACAAATCTGGAGCTAAATCATGAGTGGAAAATCATCTTTCAGGTCTCCAGTAATATTATACTTGCAAAGAACACCATTGGTGGATTACGATAGAGTAAACTGCTCCATGTCATGTGGTATAACTCCGTCTGCTGTCTTTTAGCAAGCACCCAGATGGATTCCATTTCTGGTCTCCAGAAAGACGAGACCAATCAACATGAAAAGCTGTGTCTCTGATTATCCATCACAATCACCCAAGGAGAATCACATTTTTTTTTGTTTTCTACCCATCTTTCTTGTGAAGAGACCTGTGGTTTTATTTTTAACCACGAAATACATCTGTGCATTGATGAGCAATGACAATGCCAATGGTCGGTTTTTTCCTTGGGTGTGTTTCTTATGGTGGTTAGGAAAGCCTACCTTCAAAATGTCTCTCCTATTCTCTTTCAAAAATCTTTAATTCAGTTTCCTGAGGGACTATTTATGTTTCTGGTAATTATAAGACTTAAATATGCTTATGATATTATTATGACTTGAAGAACATTGCAGATTGAGGAACCAAACAAATGGCTTGAATTGGAATACCATGCTGATGAGAAATAAGACCTATAAAAACAAATTCATGTTTGAGAATTTTTATTTATGCACTCAAAGTACTTATTTATATTATCTCTTTTTCATGTAGGTTAAAATTGTATCACCATCTCTATAACATGGCTGGGATCAAAAAGAAAGAACTCTCTAGGTTTCTAACTTACACATATTCACAGACATACATACATCCCCCCCTCCACTTCTCTGGAATAGGTCCATACTGTTTGTAAATTTAACATATTTGTTTTTTAAGTTGATAACATTCTAACCTAAGTTCAGGAAGAGTCCAAGGAAAATACTTATTTTCTTTTATGTCCCAGTAACGACTGCTTTAAGCTAAAACTTTGTTAGAGGTTACTTACATTTTAGATTTTTTTTAAAAATTCTCATTTCTTTTTATTTTTTTTTTTTGACTTGTCAGAAAGGAGAGTGACCGTTGCCCCAAATATCTTTCCCCCTTCCTATTCAGTAGTAAAGCTTCCCTTTCAGTTGGGCATGTGGCTAATTGGAATAAAGATTTTTTCCAGCTTCCCTTGCAACTGGGTCTGGTCATGTGACCAAGTGTTTGGCAATGGGATACAAGCAGAGGTAGGGTGTGCAGTTTCTGAGACGTGCATTGCATCTCTGCTTCAATCCTCCCATCTTCCTTTAGGCCGTTATGAGAGAGTGGATTGGTTGGAGCTCCAGCAGCCATCCTAGAGTGTAAGTCTGAGAATAGAAGCCATGCCTGACGGAGCAAGATAACAGTGCCTTGGGTCTTTTACACCATGGAGCACCATCTTATCTCTGGATTGACACCCAGAAGACCCATTCAATAATTTCTATTTTTAGAAATAATAGCCTTATTATTTGGGGATTCTCTATTACCCAGGGCCTATTATGTATGTTTTTAAAAAATGGATAGTGTCCTTCTAATAAAAGATGATTCTAGCAGATGTCATTTCCAACTAAGGCCCAAATAGTGATACATGCAAGCGCAATGGAAATTTTCAAGAGCACTAACTCTTTTAGTACTATCATTAGGCAGTCAAGAACTTTTAACATAAAGAAAAATTTAAAAGAAAATGAAGTTGTATGCATGTTATTTTAACCTTAAAGATACTTTTGTTTTTCAAGTTCCCTTTCCACATTCTATCTACTAACCTGAACTTATGTAATTCAGCAGCAAAAAATCTGACTTCAGCTGCCAGCACCTGTTAATGTTTGCTTGATCTGGAAACAGAAAATGCTCTTCTTAAGAGAGGGGCAGGAGAGATGTGTTGGAAAATTAACACACACCTCCCAACTCAGGAGAAGCCCTGAAACAATGACTGAAAGGAGACCATGTATAAACACCCCAGCTCCTTTGTTCTTTGAGTGAATTAACTTAGAGGCATTTGTTCTACACTTGCTCGCAGAGTTCTCCACTGGGATTGAGATAAGAATGGTGACTGACTTGCTAGCATGCTCTCTGTTATTTATTTTTTTATTTTTTATTTTTTTGAGACAAAGTTTCACTCTCGTCACCCAGGCTGGAGTGCAATGTTGCAATCTCAGCTCACTGCAACCTCTGCCTCCTGGGTTCAAGTGATTCTCCTGCCTCAGCCTCCCGAAGTAACTGGAATTACAGGTGCCTGCCACCATGCCTAGCTAATTTTTTTGTATTTTTAGTACAGACGGGGTTTCACCATGTTGGCCGGCTGGTCTTGAACTCCTAACCTCAGGTGATCCACCTGCCTGGGCCTCCCAAAGTGCTGGGATTACAGGCATGAGCCACCACACCCATCTGCCTGCCCTTTTTTGACAGCCTTTTTTTCCTTTTTCTCAATTCCCTACTCCTCTACCCTTGTTTTCTGGGTTCACATCCTAAATAAACTATTGCATGTGACTCTTTATCTAAGGATCTGCTTTTGGAGACTTAGAAAAATGCAGACTCATTTGGTGAGTATTTAATATATGGTGGAGATGGAAGTCAGGGAAACAGAGGAGTGGTATAACCAATATTAAAGGTGATACAGAAGTAGGTTGGGGGCACTGGAACAAAGACATAATACTTACATATTGTGTGAGTGGTAGCAAAAACATTTATGACCAGGGGAATAATACAGACAATAACATGACATAGTTGCAAAGTAAGCCAAGAGTACTTTTGCCTCTTTTTACTTCAGTCTTCAATGGTAGAACACAGCAAAACTTTAACCACACCCCTACCAAAAAAAAAAAAGGTTAGTAATGTCTTGAAAAAATTTAACCCTAAAACCCTTAGAAGAGTAGTTTTCACATCCTTTAAATAAGATTAATTGGCTTAGGATGAAAGTCAGCTACAATAATTTCTTCAGGAAGAGTATAAACAGGAATCACTGTGCTTAATATTTTCCCCCAGTATTAACCAAGTGCCCAGATATGTAGCAGTTAATTAATAAATGTTTGTTGAGTAAAGTATGGTGGAGAGGAGAGCAGAATAAAGTTAGCAGATTCGTTAATCAAATGCACTATATTAGTTACGGAAAATCAAACATCACAGCTGGAGAATATATTTGCAATACATAACCAATAAAGGAATTCAATTCAGAATATGTTAAGAATTACGAAGGCACTAACCCATAGGAAAAATATGGCCAAAACGTACTCCACATGATCATACCTAAACGGTCAATAATCATGTGATAACATGTTCAACTTCATTGGTTATCAGAGCAACACAAATTCAAACAACAATGTAATGCCACACCTTCTAACTAGATGGATTTAAAATAAAAAGACAGTAATCCCAGCACTTTGGGAGGCCGAGGCAGGCGGATCACGAGGTCAGGAGATCAAGACCATCCTGGCTAACACGGTGAAACCCTGTCTCTACTAAAAATACAAAAAATTAGCTGGGCGTGGTGGTGGGCACCTGTAGTCCCAGCTACTCGGGAGGCTGAGGCAGGAGAATGGCGTGAACCCGGGAGGTGGAGCTTGCAGTGAGCCGAGATCACACCACTGCACTCCAGCCTGGGCGACAGAGAGAGAGACTCCATCTCAATAAATAAATAAATAAATAAAAATAAAAAGACAGTGTAAAGTATTGGCAAAGATGTGGAACAGTTGGACTCTCATATACCACTAGTGGAAGGGTAAACTGGTACAACTAGTTTGAAAATTTCTTTCGCAATATTTACTAAATAAATATCAACATATATGCTTCCTATGGTCCAACAACTCCACTTCTGGGTATATAGCCGACAGAAGTGCATTCATGGATTTATCAAAAGACATGAACTAGAACATAATGTAGCAACAATATCAATAATAATCCCAAACTGGGGACAACCCAAACATCCATCCACAGAGGAATGAGAGCATAAATTGTGCTATAGTCAACGGACTGTTCTACCATAATGAAAATGAATGAACTACAGTTGCACACTGCAACATGTATGACTCTCATAAACACAGTATTTGAATGAAAGAAGTCAGATACTAAAATACAGACTGTATGATTCTAAATACATCCATTCTAAAATGGCAAAACTACTCTATGCTGCCAGCAGTCAGGATGGTAGTTATTCTTGGAAGAAGGTAATGATTTCAAGGGAACAAGAGGGGGTGCTTCTGAAGTGTTAGTTATTTCAGTAATTCTTCGACCTCTCACTAGTTTGGGAATTTGCTGGAAGGACTAATAAAATTCAACATAATGTTATAGTCATGGTTAAGATTTATTATAGCAAAGGATGCATGCAGGAATAACAGAAAAAAGATACTATACAGGCACAGGCTAGAAGGTTAACAGTAAGCTTTCTTGTCCTCCTTCTCTGAGGAACTCTGGATACAGCTCCAGCTGTAAACTGCAGGGATCTGTGTAAGATGACCATGCCCAAGAGTGCTTGCTAGAATCTTGTGATCCAAAGTTCTTAAATGGAGTTGGTCACATTCCTTCCACGTAATCAGCCATGGTGCAAACCCTACACCAGGTCCTGGGTGCACATCACAGACCTTCATGTTTACTGTAAACATGCTGATAACTTGGTTCATCTTGACCCACTACTTTGAGCATATAGATTAGTGTCATTAGACAGTCAGTATGTAAACATTCCAGTAGTTTAATTCTCAGAGTTGACCAAGAGTCATTGCCATGGCTACAGAGATAAACGAAAATTGAGTGAAACACATCCACCGCATAAACTCCTTCTGTTCACTTGTAATGCTGTCTTCCTTGCTCTGGGACTGATTGTATGGGTGTGTTTAGTTTGTGGTTATGAATGCAGATAATACCGAAAACACTATTTAAAAAAATTATTCATATACTTGTAATTCAGAACCATCACTCAGAGCTTGTTTGGGAAGATAAATGCTTTTTTCCCAGGTTCCTGTGACATTATTGAAACCCTGGGAAGTTATCAAAATAATTTTGGGAAGCCTTTGGGTAATATCAAAAAACAGAGGTTACTCTAAATCTAATAATTATTAAAGTCATGTGAAGACAAAGAGAAAGTCAATTAAATTTGTGATGTTGAGTTTCAGAATATGTTAAAGTAGGCATGTGGTAGTAATTTTGTTAAAACAAAAGATTGTATTCGGATGTTTTGGCTATTCTTTAATATGTTTGAAGTGACCAAATAACCAAATTAGAAACAAATTTATGATTCAGATGTAAACCTTTATAGGAATTTAATTCATTGCATATTCTGCATTAAAAATTACCAACAATGATTTTTAATAGACTTTATTTTTAGAGAAGTTTTAGGTTCACAGCAATACTGAGCAGAACATACAGAGATTTCTCATATACCCACTTCCCCAACATATGCACAGTCCTCCCATTATCAATATCCCTCACCAGAGTGGTACATTTGTTAAAATCGATGAACCTACACTGACACATTATTGTCACCCCAAATTCATAGTTTACATTAGGGTTCTCTCTTGGTATTGTACATTCTATGGATTTGGACAAATTTATCATGATTTGCATCCATCACTACAGTATCATGGCAGAGTGGTTTTAAATGTTTATGTGTTATGTTTATAATTTTAAAATTGAACATTAAAATATATATTCAATAAAAAGTCAGTAGATCTAAGTTATGCAACCATTTTACTACTTATTGATTATACAGCTTTAAACAAGTTTTTTAACCTTCTGCTTTCTTATCTGTGCAATAAATGCTGGCAATAGTGTCAATGATATAGTCTATGGGTTTTTTCTAGCAGTACAAGTTTATGTTTTAATAAATTACTGCCTCAGTACCACTGACTAACCCAACAAATAGTCCGTGTATCCACTATAACTAAGGTGTTAGGCTAAGTGATATGGGGAAAAAAAATGATGGAAAACAGGATTTCTGGTTTTGAGAAGCTAAGTTTGGTGAACAGGGCACCCAAACACCACAACTTATAGCAAGGGAATGAGGCTAGCGTGAAACTGGAGAATTTAAGAAAGACCTCATCGTTCAGGTAGCACCTGAAAGGAACCTTCGTGAACCAATAGGATTTTAATAGGGAAAAGAAGAGTAAGTTCATGTCACGGGAACACTTAAGCAAAAGCTTCCATCATGAAGATGCTTGGTTAAGCAGAAAATAGTCCATTTTTTCTGGCTTGGGGATTGAGAAACACTTAACAAGGAAATGAGGAAGGAAAGAAAGATTAGTATCAAATAATGAAGGGCCTTAACATTCATGCAAAGGATTCTGCAGTCAATGAAGACCTAAGAAGGTTTTTTAGGATGATGAAGAACATAATTAAATCTGGTTTTCAGGTTCATATTTCCCAAATGTAGCAGGATGGGTTGTGCAGAAAGCAGACTTAGAGACAGAGTTTAGTGTTTGAGATGTGTATTAGGAAGTGCCCTTGGGACACAACCCCTAAGGATGGAAGAAGAGGAAGCAGACTTGAGAGCTAAAGGCTGCCTGCCAGCCACATTCTCAGGGGCAAGAAAACAAATCCTTCCTTGAAGGGGTATCTAGGTGGTACGCCAGGGCATCTGCCACATCAAATTTGTGCTTTAGAAGCACTCGGGGCCGTGAGAGGCCCAGGTTTCACTCTGAATTGGTAGACATCCAATACAGCCAGACACTATTATTTTAAATAAACCTCCTAGATGATTTTGATGCACAGAAATCTGATAACTACTCTTTTAGACATTCATTCAAAATCATTGAGTAAAGACTGAGCCAGGTCTTTGAGCTTTGATTATAGGACATCTCCTTTGCCTTACGGTACCTTCCTTTGATAAAACAACTCCATGAAAAAAGCATAACTGACATCTGTATTTTGCAGATAAGGAAACTCGCTTAGAAAGCATAAGTGATCATGACCAAGGTGAAACAGCTGCTAAATATTACTCAGTCTCAAACTTGCCCCTTCTCACTCTGAGTCTTTCTCCCTTTCCCTCTTGCTTCCTCTCTCTCTCTTTAATATATTTTAAATTTACTGCTGTATAGATCATAATGTTCTCAGAAGAAAATGACTGTCCTTAGTATCCTTGGAAACGTTTCCAATGTTATGTTTGTGGCCCATCTTACAAAAATAAAAGTTTGTCCCTGTCATGGTAAAAATAGACTCCCTGCTATATTCTACCTGGCATAGATGGGCATAAAGTCCTGGCTTTTCATCCTGGCAATAGCTTTTGCTTTAGCTCCCAACACCAGATACTGAAAAGAAAGTGCAATACTCTCTCATCTGTCTTTTCTGAATATACCCTTCTTAGATCTTCATAAGATTCTGATGGATATTCATAAGATTGAGTTGGGTTTTCCAGAAAAAGGGGAGCCTTTTACATTCCCCTCCAAGAGACAACTAAGGCTTTAGGTGGCATCAGTGAGGCTGTGCTTTAAAAGAAAAAAAAGTTAAAATGAGAATAGGATGAATTTAATGGGCAGAGAGCCTGTTTTTTTTTTTAATGTGAGTATGTGATACCTTCTTCAAATCTCCCATCAATTCTCTGATTCTCTTAAAATCACTACACCTGTGCAAAACAAAGAGCGGTGCCCTACAAACCCTCCACATGAATCCATGCTGTTCTTGATGATGACAGCTTTACTAAATGACAAGTGAGTCTTAATTTTTCATCAACTGAGCGTGGCCTAGGGACAATGATGAAGATACTCTGGATACACCATTGGCAGATGAGGTTGTACTTTATTTTCTACCCTTCTACTCAAAATTAAACCATGATTTGGAGACACATTAGGGGACAGCCTTTACATGGCAGTGTTGATGATGATGTTTTTCTTCTTAGAGAAAAAAATGTCTAGTACTGATATTCATGAGCATGCTGGGATTTTAGCAGGTTAGAAGCTATTAAGTACACTTGTGTATTAACAACTTACACAACAAAAGCTCTTAATTGCTTGTCTGGCACAACTTGTACTTTCTGAGCTATGATATGTAAGCAGTGAATATTTTAATTTTTCAATATCTGGCAATCTCATTCAGAATTCCTAACCTTGTTCTGGAGTAAAGTTTGACCCAAATCGTTCAAGGGGATTTCATCCAGATTTTACTGACTCCCACTGAAGTCTATGGCCTTAAAGTTACATGGGTTTATTTCCTTTTCAGAAAGAGGATAGAGCTCACCAAATGGGATAAAGTAATTTACTGTTGCTTAAGGCCACAGGCACTTACAGCTCCATTCTACAGAACTTTAGCTGTAATCTTTAACCCATAGAAATAAATTTTTTTCTTCACTGATTTATAAAGCCACCCTTATTATAAACGAAATTCTCAAATGTATTTGGGTTTATTTCTAGACTCCTCTGTTCTACTGATGTCTGCCAATTTCATGTGCTGATACCAAAATATTGTGTGTGTGTGTGTGTGTGTGTGTGTGTGTATGTGTGCGTGTTTAAGAGACAGGGTCTCACTATGTCCCCAAGCTGGAGCACAGTGGCACCATCATGGCTCACTGCAGCCTTGAACAGCTGGGCTCAAGCAATCCTCCCACCTCAGCCTCCTGAGTAGCTGGGACTACAGGTGAGCACCACCACACCTGGCTATTTTTAAAAAAATTTTGTTTTGTAGAGACAGGGTTCCCCAAGCTGGTCTGGAACTCCTGGCTTCAAGAGATCCTCCCACCTAAGCCTCCCTTGTAGTTAGGACTACACGCATGAGCCACCATACCTTGCCTCTAAATGTTTTAATTTTGGTATCCCTCAGGCTAGAAAGAAAAGGAGAACTGTATGAGTATTTGCAAAAGTGGACTGACTCCTTCCTGCCCAGGACAGCAGCTGACCCACTGGCCTTCTCTAGGCTGCTCCTGGTTTTCTTCATGTCCCCTCTCTAGGCTCTCTTTCTCACTGTCCTTATGGTCACTTCTTCTCCCACCCACTCCTTTCATGTTGGTGTTTGCTTGAGTTACATTCTTGGGCCATTCTCATTTGATGCAGTTTTCCTGGGCAATCTTAACTCTATGTATGGTTTCAGGTAGCACCCACACTACCATGTCTTCCACACTTCCTTGCCTGGCCCCAGATTTGTGCTTCTTACTGCCTCCTTGACTGGTCTGAGACTTTGGGCATTTCTCCGGCTGCTCAATCTCAACATGTTAAAAAAGTAAAGTCCTACATATTCTACTCCAAACCCACTCTTTCTCTTTCATTAACTGTCTCTGCCCCTATAACACCACCATCTAGCAGCTATCCCAGTCAAATGCTTGGAAGCTATCTCCAAGCATATTACTTGTGACCCTATCATCTACATCCATTTGGATATATCTTCCTGATTCTACCTCTTTCATGTTTATTAAATCTATTTCCTTCTTCCCACTTCTACTTCCACTGCCTTATTTGAGCCATTAGGTATTCTTCTCGGGGGCACCTGTAGCTCCCTAACTGGAGTCCTGCTGTATCTAGTCCATTGAGAGGCAAGTGG